>NC_140168.1:32859948-33057448 GCF_963971535.1 Notolepis coatsorum | reverse complement strand
ACGCCGGTCCCCTCAAATATTTTTCCTAATCCCTAGCCTATCCCCTAAGCTGATATAACTAAATACAGACATCTATTTCCTCTCCTCACTTGGCCTTGTACCAATTATAGGCATCCTAACTGAACATAAGTGCAGCGTCGGTGTGTGGCTGAGACCAGAGCCAGGTTGTGAAACCTGGACCCCGGTACCCCTCCAACACCAACATTATCCTGGTCCATTTCCAACACATTTCTACCTAATGCAACAGCAACCCCAAAAAGCGAGACTGCTTCGACCATTACTCATCTTAAACACCATCATCACTACTTACCTAGTCCCGCTGGCCTTGGCTGAAGTGGACGATCATTCAGTCGCAGAGGGCTTCGATGATGGGGAGAGAACCTCTCTGTGGTTCAACCGGTTTCTGGTCGAATGCAGGACGGGTCATGGCACCATTTGAAGTGTCTTTTCTTCATTCATGTATCTCTGTCTAAGTTCATTGATCGTATAGTGTTCTATATCACCCTTTCCTCTGCAGTGGGTTAGGTATTTTCTCAGATGTTCGGTTCAAGTAAGAGGAAACTGACGATATGGTCAAAATCAACGGGCGGCGGTTGTTTATTAATAAAACAGCTTTAGGAATTAAAACAGTACATCGTCTCTTTAGTTCAATCTAATTGTCTCTTTCATTTCAATCTAATCGTCTCTCGGTGCTGTCCGCTGTCTCAGGTTGTCCATGGCCAACACGCGGCTTCTCTTTGTGGTGGTTGCCAAGGCAATTTTGGGTCTCCGTCAGTCTCAGCGCTCAAGCAAGGAGCGCTTGATTTCATCTCTCTCCGTGGCAGGATCTCCTGCTGCGAAGCGATCTTCTGTCATTGGGTGTCAGTGGCTCTGAGTCTCCGGCTCGGCTCTCAAGCTCCGGTTGGTGATCCTCTCTCCGTCGGTGGAGGTTCAGCGCTCAAGCACGTGTGTGTGGCGTGTCTCTCCAGGTTCCTTCTCTCAGCCGGTGTGTCAGCGCTTCTCCTGATGCGAAGCGATTTCGTCTGTCATCGGGTCTCAGTCCCTCTTTGTCACGGCTTGGCTCTGCAGGGATCCTTCTCCGTCTCCTCTGAGTGTCACCGGGTGTGTGTGTCCAGGTTCCTCTTTTTGTGAGTCGTCTCAGCCCTTTTTATCAGAGGAGAGAGAGAGAGAGAGGGGGAGGGGGAGACAGAGAGCGAGAGGGAGGGGGGAGACCCTGCCTGCCTGTTCACGTCCATACGCTTTTCTTATTTTGGTCCACATTCCAGCAGAAACCTGTCTGTTGGTGTCCTGTGTCCACATGTTACACAATTTCTTCTGCTGACACAACCAGTTGGTTCTGGTGACAACGGTTTTCACAGTCTATGGGGAGACAGACTGGCTTTTGATGCATAAATAATAAAACATGAGCTATTTCCATCTACAAACTCTTTACCATTCTGTGATTGCATTTTAGAATACTAAGATAATTCTTTATTGTCTAGCCAGTGACTCACTTTTTCAGACAGTGTCCAGACAACAAACCATATCTCCCCGTCCTTTAATAGAACACTTTATTTTCCTGATGAACATTTGACCAATACTTATTCTTTATTGTGACTAAGTTATTCTAATAGTTTCTAAGAGTTTATGCCTACATGTAACCTTATTAGTTTTCTCTATATCCTTGATGCATTTTGAACCTTTGGCCTCACTTGAGTGCTGCTGACTTATCTATCTGAGAGGCTCTTTTTACAGTCCGATTTACTCTGTCTCCTGACCACTCTGCTATGTCGTAACTTGAAAGTCCTTACTTAGGGTAGGGGTCAGTTTTATTGTCTTTAAGGTCAGCCATCTGTTTTCTGGGGAGTCAACCGCCTCTACCCTAGGGTCTCAGAAATACCTTCACATGGTGTTCTAAATAACCTTTCTATCAAGCAGCATTTTGTCTTTCAAATCATTTTCCTTGTACATTTCACTTGTATTTATTCATGTTTTCATTTAGAAATATACGACAAGGACAAGTATGCCATCGCCCTACTAGAGCAGAAGACTATGAGGGTCGAGGTCGACGGAGTGCTAAGATACGCGACCCCACTCTTGAGGCGAGAAGGGATGCCCACTCTGCACGTGCCTAAGGGAGCTACGCACCACTACCTACAGAGCACTGAGCGGCGCCTTGCCAAGAACCCCCCACAAGCGGCGATCTATCGTGCCGAGATCGAGAAGCTGGTAACGGCCGGCCACATAAAGAAAATCGATGACCACGAGGCAGAAGGGACGACAGAGTCCTGGTACGTGCCCCACCACAAGGTCACCCACAACGGAAAGAACCGCATTGTGTTCAATTGCAGTCATCAGATTGGACAGCAGAATCTGAATAACCTACTCCTGCCCGGTCCTACACTTGGACCCTCCCTCCTCAGCGTCCTGATACGCTTTCGTCAGGACAAAGTGGCCATCAGTGGCGACATCAAGGGGATGTTCCTACAAGTTCGACTGATGGAGGAAGACAAGCCTTTAATGAGGTTTCTGTGGAGGGAGAGGCTCGACGACGAACAACCCTCGATATACCAATGGGAGGTACTCCCCTTCGGCACCACCTGCAGCCCGTGCTGCGCCACGTTCGCATTACAGAAGCATGTGGCCGAAGCCCCCGGAGCTGACGATGATGTCCGACACAGCGTTGAACGAAGTTTCTACGTGGACAACTGTCTACAGAGCGTATCAACGCCAGAGGAAGCAGAGAGCATCCTAATGAAGCTACGGGCTTCGTTAGTCAAAGGTGGATTCGACCTCCGACAGTGGGCCAGTAGCGACCCTCAAGTTCTCCTGCACCTCCCTCCAGAGACTAAGGCCGCTAGCAGCGAGACCTGGATGGCGCACACCCCAGGCGAAGCGCAAGAGATGACTCTGGGCCTCGTCTGGCGCTTTAAGACGGACTCGCTTCACTACCGACACACACCTCTGAGGCCGGACCAGGAGACGTCCACGACTAGACTGACCACTCGGCGGAGTGTGTACCGAACACTCGCCAACCAGTACGACCCAATGGGGTGCATTCTCCCCTACACCACCCGGGCGAAGATGCTGGTGAGAGAATTGTGGGCCAAGGAGCAGGGCTGGGATGACCCCATACCCGAGCACCTAGCCGCCACATGGAGAGAGTGGGAGGATGAACTTGTCTTACTTCACGAGGTTGCCATCCGGCGGAGTTACTTCCCCCCTACAGTGCGACTGGAGACGTGTCAGATAGACCTGCACGTCTTCAGCGACGCCTCTGAAGTGGCGTACGGATCAGTGGCCTACCTGAGAGCTCGAGAAGAGAGAGGAGAAGTCCACGTAGCCTTCGTCCTGGCCCGCTCGAGGATCGCTCCCCGCAAGCAGCAGTCGATTCCGCGACTAGAGCTCTGCGCAGCTCTGGTAGGCGCGCAACTCGCCAAAATGGTGCAAAGTGAACTCACCATACCGGTGCGTGAGATCATCCTATGGTCAGACTCCATGACCGTGATCACCTGGATCCAGTCCGCCTCCTGTCGGTACAAAGTTTTCGTAGGAGTCCGAGTATCCGAAATCCAAGACCTGGTAGGAGCGGAATGACACGCGTTCCTGCGTTCCCTGACCCCCCTGACGACGACGATAACCCATCGACTTTATAGATTACTTCCAACTCCCCATAGCCCATTATGGAGAAATTGACTTGACCCTTGATATTAATCTGTGCCCCAAATTTTATTTGCTAATTAGGTTCCGACTAATTAGGGGGCGGCTGTTCTGAAGGTCCAGATTAACACATAAAGTCTGCGTTTTTTATTTTGTATACCTTATATATTGTTTATATATATTCTCCCGTCGTCTATTACCTAACAGTATATCATTCGCTTCTTTGTATATGTTCCATTCTTAACGCCGTAGGCGCGCGCGCATGCACCTGTAGACAGCGTGAGCGCATGCGCAAGGGTTTTTAGGACATGTCTGGGCAGAGTGTGTGAGAGAGAAGAAACGTTTGGTGCAGCAGTAAACGAGACGGCAAGCAACATATCTTGATAGAGAGCTGTACAGCTAATTAGATACCACCATAATATTGTCGAGCCACTATTGGCAAAGTAGAGTGACTTGTTCGAGCGAAGTAACGTTGAGAGACTTCTAGCTGAACCCAGCGGCGTTCTGGATTTAACTATTGCGGACTACATGCGGGTTAGCTTTAGCATACAAGGGCTAACTAGCTAGCAACCATGCCAACGGGCGTTTGGAATAATAGCTATTGATCCTGCTATCGGGCGCTTGGAATACAGGAACCAGGTCCGTACGAGACCCTCCTCACCAGCGACAGGATTATCCCACGTTTGTCTGCAGCTCTCTGGAGTAGGAACTCCAGAGAATATCGTCTCCATCCGCCATCTTGCTTTCCCCGTGCTGTTCACTCCTTCTCACTCCATTCAGAGCATCAACGGTCGAGTACTAGTAGTGCAGGACTATCATTACCTTTGACATTGTTGCATTGACATTCTATTAGTAATAGGAGATCTGCGCTTTATAATATGTATGTTTGACGTTACTATTAAAGTGATTATTGAACTTGGTATCACTGTCCCCTCTCAGTTAATGGAGTGTCCGCCATTTTGTGTACCTTTAATGTCTGGCCAATTAATATCTTTGGTAGTGGTTTAATCTAGCATTTAAATACAGTCAGGGTTGTGTAGCCCCTTAGCTACAAAAGTGATTCCAACCTCCCTAAAAAGGTGCTCACTTATGTCCAGAACTCAAACTAGTCCTCATGAGTATAGTAAATAAAGACAGAGAAAGAGAGGTTTAGCGTCTATCTTTATCTGTCCAATCCAATTCATCCTCTCCCTCCCTCCACTTCCCCTCGAGCCCTCTCGTTCTCCCATGTGTTCATACACTCTCTACCCCTCCCACACCATTTCCATTGGAGTAGGCTTTTTTATTTATTTTTTATTCTCCAATGTCCTCAGCCAGCCCAATCTCACTTAAAATATGTAAATAAAGTATGTCATCAACCACAGGAAAAAGGTACATAATTTAATGGTAATGGTTAATGGGGAAACGACAGTATATATTTCTTTTATTTGAGTACTCCCATTTCAGTGGTGATGCACTGGGTCATTTCGGAGATATTTTGCACAGGAAGTGGGCACCTAAAAACAACCCCCACCCCGCAAAGAAAACAAAATCTGCATTATACTGTATGTAATGGTCTGAGGCCAGATGTTGTAAAAGTGCAACATCTATTTAAAACTGCAGCAGTAGCTATTCCTGACTGAATTTAGACAAAACTACATTATTCCAACACCTCAGACTCTAAACTGTAACATTGCAAAAATGTTGGTGGGAAAATATTAACACTGTAAAGGTCGAATTATAATTCTTTCTCCGACCATCATACCTACTTGTTATTGGCGTCACCCGACATGTTACATCTTTGCCCAGCTGCACATAGACCTCGCCGTAGCTGTGGGCGCTACCCTCAACAGAGCATCTGTGCCACGGGTTTCATGGAGGATCTGGATGCAGACAGTAAGAACAAGCACCGGACATGTGCCTCAAGTCGGTGGCTCCTGAGTCCTGAATTATCTAATGCAGGGGTTCTCAAACTTTTTTATACCACGACCCCATTTTTTATTTTGGCGACCTCACACTTAATGTATCGCGTAATTTCAACGTGGTATTAAAAAATATCTAAATAAAAGCACACGTTGTTGAACATGATCATGCATATTTATTAGAAAATGTAATTACAGCACTATGTTATCAATACATATTTATAAAACGAGGCATATTTAGCCAAAATATGTTGCCAGAACATAAAAAGAAATATATATATATATTGATTTTCTTTTTTACTTGCCAATGCGCGACCCGACCCCAATGTGACCTACCCACTTTGGGTCGTGACCCGTAGTTTATGTACCGCTGATCTACCGCATCAAATGTGCTGTTTGCCTACAAACACAGTTGGGTGCCTGTCCCAGTCTGTAGCAGCAGTCGTGATCTACAACTACGACCATCTGGTAGAGTTCCTGAGCCAGGATCCTGACATAAACAACCGCCTTGCCTGCCTAGTCAGAGGAGGGAAGGAGCTTCCCTGCCTCAAAGTGGTCCTCATGGCGTTGGCCTGCATGGCTGTGCACTCGGTGGTGGACCAGGACCATAGAGAAAGATCCTCTACTCCAGCGGTTCTCAAACTATGGGTCACGACGCGCATTGAAAACATTTATAAATAAAATCAATAATTATTATTATAATTTTTTTCTGGCAACATATTTTGGCTAAATATGCCTCGTTTTATAAATGTGTATTGATAACATAGTGCTGTAATAAAATGTTCTAATAAATATACATGATCAAGTTCAACAACGTGTGCTTTTATTTTGATACTTAATTCCACGTTGAAATTACGCGATACATTTATGTGTGGGACAGTGGGGTCGCCAAAAACAATTCCTAAATAAAATGGGGTCGTGGTATAAAAAGGCTTGAGAACTCCTGCTCTACTCATACTGAGCTCAGAGAGTTCTACAAGGGACTACATACAGGCTTGGCCCAGACAACCAGTGATGACTTCACAAAGTAGACAAAGTCAGAGTATCCTGGGGTAGTACTAGTACTCTGTACCTATTGACTTGTGTCAAGAAGACCTACAACTCTGACTGCAGAGCACCTGGAGTGAAGAAGATGACAAACCTAATGCTGCCCCAGCATTTTTGGATTTTCAAGGGGTGGGGGGGTATTTTTTTTATACAAAGTTGGTTTTGCTGTCATTGAAAATAAAAACTTTATTGTTAAAGTATTCCAAATTAATTGGAAAAGAAAAGCAGAGACAGGCTGGCAACTTCTTTCCATGCCACTTTGACTATGAATTATAATGAACAATGAATGTTTCAATTTGAAATAAAAAGTTATTGTTAAAGTATCCCAAATTAATTGAAGGTCTTTATAGAATACTAGTATTAGCATTAGCAGACAAGATGGCGAAATAGCCAGAAAACATATTTCTTTGTCATTTTCTTTTATTTTCAAGGGGTTGGGCGGTTATTTTTTTTTTTAGATATAGTTGGTTTTGGTGTAAAAATTATTGTATCGATATCCCAAATGGGAGTCTTAAAATGTTGAACTTGCCGATTACCACCCCCCCCCTAACATAATTAGTTATGTTATAGCCATAAGTAATATGTACATTTCGTATCAGCAAAAGCCCCCCCTCCCTCCCAAAAAAAAACAGCACATTCAGGAGTTGAACTAACTTGTAGTGGGGGGCAAGTACCATCTTGGTTTGCTTTAACAATACTATTATGTAGGGCTGTCCCCGACTAAGGATTTGGATAGTCGACTATGATTGGCCGAAATTAGCCGATAGTCGACTATTAGTAGACTATGAAAAAAAATATATATATATATTTTTTTATCATTCCATTTGGGCTGTGGGGGGTGCTTAATGTCTGAAGGAGTCAACGGAAAGCTTCTTGTCCTCTGGAAAAGCATGCAATTGGTCCACTGATGGATACATCTTGATATTTGTCTAGTCTAGTGTGTTCATTAGATGGGTGAAATCCTCTTTCAGTGCCTCTGTGCCTGTTTTCATAGGCAGTTAGCCTCTGGTATGCGTGCCATTAGCGTTAGCCACGCTTCTAGGCCTTTTGAAAAAAACGATGAAAAAAATAAAAATTATATTTCATTTTATTTTGTATTCGACTAAGATTGGCAGTTGACTACGGCTCCTTTCGATCGATTAGTCGACTAATGGGGGTCAGCCTTACTATTATGATGGCTTGGTCTACAGGTATTGTCTAACACATTGTATTGGACTTTTGCCGATATAAAACGTAAATATATTACTTATATATATATAGTATACATAAACATTATGTACCTTTTTTCTTGTGGTCAATTAAGTACTTTATTTTAATTTTCTGAGACCGTGTTGCCTTAGCTGACTTTACAGTAGTTCTCTTCCTCCGTCAGCTTCACTTTTCAACCTGAAAACTCACATCTCTCCCTCACACAAACATTACTTCCTTTTCCTCTCCATGATCCATTCAACCTTTGTCCCAATAATGACCCACTCCCCTCTGGTTCATCATCCATCATCTAAGCAGACCGGAGAGACCAGCGAGATTACAGCCAGAGGGGGAGCAATTCCCATCTACACAGAACAGGCAAAGTGTTCCCACCGCCATTGTGCAATCAAGAGGCACATTCTGGAAAAACTCCACACGTTTTCTACCCAGAGAAAAACAACACTGCTCCTTCCCTGAGATTCAGATTGGAACACTGAATTCTACCATTACTGCCACTTAGCAGGAGTGATGTGGCTCAGTAACCTCATTACGGAATGAATCGAGAGCCAGAGCCTCCAGGTCACATGTGTCGAACTCTAGGCCTGCAGGAATTGTTAATCTGACAAACTCTTGTGGGTGAATAACTTAATTGAAACAGGTATTCATTTGGAAAATAGGGCATTATTTAAATTAATTTCACATACCTGCTCTGAAATCAAAGCCATGGAAATAATTGGGTTGTGTGTGAGACCAGTGAAAGAGCAGAGGTGTCTGTTCAGCCTAAAATTGATAATCTTACAAACTCACGTGGGCGAATAGTTAATTGAATCCCAATACCGGTATATGGAATTTTAATCTGTAAAATAAATGTATCCATAATAAGCCAACATCCATAAATAACACCTCCTTACCCACCTTTTAAACATATAACCTTCCTTGTATTCATTGAGGCACCAGAGAATGGACAGAAGTGCATTTGCAGCAACATTATTGAGCTGATATGCACAAATTGAATAGGTAAACAAAATGACCAATTAAGCCCCTTTTTTTGGCAGGTATTATGTGTCCGAAAATCTGTATTCATTATTTCGTCCCCCATGGTAATCGAGTTAGACACCCCTGCTCTAGGTGCTGGTATATAATTCAGAACGGTCAATTTCCCCTACGGACGTTGTAGATAATCTGATCTCAGATGCAGCTGTTCCGCAAGTGCAAACTCCACGCATCTCTCTGAAGCAGACGAGGCCAGCGGCGCCATGTTGCTCGACCTCATGCCAACCAACGTTACTTCCTGTCTGCCTCTTCAAACAGGGGCCGTCACATGTCCTTCCCATCGATTAGAAGAACCAACGTGACAGCTGCTTTCCTGCTCATCAACGTCGCTAGTACATTAAGGGGTCAAAGGTCAAAACAGGTTGGAGGGCAAATGAAGGTAGAGGAGGAAGGGAGTGAGTGAGTGCGAGGGGGGAAGCAGAGAGGATCCTTTTAATATGGTCTCTCGGTCCTCTCCATCTGCACGGAGCCAGAGAGGTGAGGGGGCCGGTTGTCATGGCTGCCGTTGCCATGGCAGCAGGTCCGGGTAATAAACAGGAGAAGAGATACCTCCTGTATAACGGTTGACATGCGATGTAGCGACAGTGCCGAGGCAGCCACCTACGGGGTTGGTGAAATAACTTGATAGTCAAGGCAGTCAGACATCTTTTGACATTTTTAATCAACTCAAATTTCGCTCTTAATTACAGTGATAGAAAAATGAGATGGCAGCAGATATAAAACTCTCCCAACCGTGCACAATACGAGAAAACTGTTTGGCCACTTTTTGACAGTGGAATAAGTCGGGTTAAAATAGTAACAAAACAGTGTTATAAAATAAAACAAAGCCACTTAACTAAAGTGTCGACTCGTGGGCCGCCCCGTCGAAATCATTAACGGCACAGGACTTAAACTAAAGCGTCGACTCTGGGCTGAGAGCCCGTCAAAATCATTAACGGCATTGGGAGAGTCCATGTAGCGTCTCTGGGGAGGGGTGTTTCCGTCCACTATGGCAGTGGGCACCGCCCTGCTCTCTCTCCCTCCCTCTCCCCCCGACACACCTGGTCACACCTAGGCCCGGTCCACACGGCTCATGCCTCCCCGTGTTCTCAGGTGCTCGTCTCTTGGTTCCCACCGTTGGCCTTTGCGGAACAGTCTTGCTTCCCGTTCTCCGCGTCTTCTCCCCGTTCCGTCGCTCCCTCCGCCTGTCCATCCTTCTCCTCCTCCTCGCACTCTCCCTCCTTCTCGCACTCTCCCTCCTTCTCGCCCTCTCCCTCCTTCTCGCCTCCCCTCTGTCGGCCCTGGCCCGTGCCCTGTTTCTCCCTGAAGACCTCCACCCCCAGCATGCGCAGGTAGTGGAAGCGCTCGTTGCGTGGCACGAAGGCGCGGATGGACGTCTTCCCCCTCCAGCCGCACAGCTCGATGGGGCACTGAGGCTCATCGGGCGCACTGGCAGGCGAGACGGAGAGAAAGTTTGTTTGTATTCGTCACGTATAAAGTACCGTACATGTACATTACAGTGAAATGCTCGGTTCTGTATGAGCCCCATGAGAATGTGCTTCATACTGTAAAAAAATAATGAAGTCCAAACAAACACTATACAAAACACTATACAAACTCAAGCACAAAATGCAAACAATAAGGCACAAAATGCTAACCTTTTAAATGCAAAAATGAGGTATGGATGTAGTGCAAATATTTTTGTAATAAATAGATAACATGTGGTGTAGTGTTAGGTCACAGTGTTTTAAAGTGTCTTGAGTGAGTTGAGGGGAGGGGTGGTGAGTAGGGACTAGGGCTGTCACTTTAACAAAATTCGAATTTGTGTAAAAAAAAATAAGTTTTTGCTATTTTTTTTTACCATGGTATGTTTGGTATCATTCTTTTCAGCAGTCTCGCCTATATGACCTTTATAATAATATAAAAAATTTAAAAAATAATTATTTAAAGAATTTATTCAAATTCGTTTTTATGTAAATTCGAAGTTCAAAAATTATGCGACAGCCCTAATGGTGAGCGAGCCGCGTCACAAGGTCATCACAGCCGCGTTGCCACAGAGCGCCGTGACTCACCTTGGGTTGGGCTTGTATCTCAACACGATGCTCCCCATGCCTGTGTGGAGATGCAACGATCATGTTACAATTAAAACATTTAAAGACAAGTGCTCACATCTAGGGACGCACAGATACTGGTACCAGGCTCAAATAGAATGTCGGTATCAGAGAATTTCCCCAGTGCCAAAATCAGATACCAGGGGACTGAAGGAGTCGGATCGGTGCATCTCTACTCGTAGCCGAGTCACAGCGAGAGTGAGCGCAGGATGTTCTCAAATTCTTTGCATCACTTAAACTAAAGGAACACGCCAACTTTTTGGGAAATTAGCTTATTTGCCATCTACCCTGGAGTTAGACAAGCAGATACATACCCTTTTCTTCTCTGTGCAGTGTGATTGAATCACCTCAAAAGCCCAGTTTTTCAAAAAACAGGGCTTTTGAGGTGATGCAATCACTTCACCCAGGCAGCAGTGGTTCTGCAAAAAAATCCGAGTATACATCAGTTTGGAAAACGAAAATGTCAATACATTATATATATATTTTTTCTCCATGTAGTAAATACATAAACATGTTTACAGGATGTTTTTGGACTGTTGTATTTTGTGACTGTTGGGAACTAGGCTACACTGGCACACTTGACGCTAAGATAGGCTAACAGTGCGGCTGTTCCCTAAGCCTAACGCATGCACAGATAAGAAAAGGGTATGTATCTGCTTGTCTAACTCCAGGGTAGATGGCGAATAAGCTAATTTCCCAAAAAGTTGGCGTGTTCCTTTAAGTAGCAGAAATAAAGAGTATTTATTATCGTTATGGATAAACCAACGGCGCAAAAGCACCCCGCTGAATGAGTTAGCACTAAAATAACCAAGCATATTCTGATCCGATACGACACTGATCAAGGCCGATCCCCAATTCCCTTTGGCCCGACATAAAGAGAGCGCTTGAGGGAATAATCGATAGGAGTCGTACAAATCTTCTTGGCCTGAGCGTGAGCGTCTTCCTGCAGCTTGCTGAGGAAAGGGTTCTCCTGAGTCAGTAGGACTTTGATGTCCTCCACGCTCACCGCGATCGTCCTGGAGCGGATATATGGATTTAGAGTATAGATACCCTGGAGAGACGAGAGAGAGAGAGAGAGAGAGAGAGAGAGAAGGAATGAAGAGGAGAGAGGAGACGGCGAGGAGAGATCAGTAACCTAGGAGGAATAAAACTAGACAGGTCTGGTCCTAGTTGGCCAAATAAACCACATTGACTATGTATGTACTAAGTATGTATTGAGTATATGGCTTTTTTGATGAGTCTAGGTTAGACGTTGTCCTTTGTTGCGCTTTTGTGTACGACATAGGTTAAAAGGGGGACTTCATCTAAAAAATAACTATGGTGATTTATTTTGCACATAATCTCACACATATTCCAAAACAGGTTTGCACACATTCATTTAGTTTTGAGTTATTTAGAGTTAATACGTTTTAATATGTCATCGGAGGACACAGATTCCCTACGCTGTGTTAATTAGAGCTCAATGAAATAATAGAGTTGAAATATTTGCAATCCCTACTGCTATATTTTCCATCTAAGTTAATTACCATAAACAAGGATTCACTTATTTTATCACTGGAGTAATAAATCAGCATTGTTTTTTGGTGAAGAGACTCTTTAAGGTGGACATATCAATATATAGGCAGGGGGGCGCAGGGGATCAGTGACCCCCACTTCTTTCAAATGGTCATTAAATGCACACCGTTACGCTGTAAATCAGTCAGACACTACAAAACACACTACAACAGTGTATATTGGGGGATGTGCGTGTGTGTGTGTTACCTCCTGAGCCAGTCTGAAGGCACATCCAAACTGTTCACCATCACTGTTACGAGACAACACCTTCACGCCGGTGTTGATGACCTGAGATTAGACACAATATAACACAGGTTGGCGTGTGGCTTCATAGAATAAACATAAATATGTACAAGAAACTTTCATATTACAAACAAACATCGGTATGAGAAAAAACAACACAAAAGGCTGTAAATTGTTAAAACTGCAAACGTGAAATTTGATGCGTTGATAACTCCAGTGTACGGTCATAAATGAGATAGTCTGTGAAAACCCTGCTGCCATCAACACCATTCTGCCACATCGTGTTGAAAATTCTATCTAGGTCTGAAACCAAAAGTGCTACTTGAACCTCGTAATCCTTTCGCCCAGAAGGAAAGGGTCGAGTAACACTGTGCTGAATGTCAGCGTAGTTTGTGTGTTTGGGAAAACATGCATCGTCGTGCTCACCACGGAGCATGGACATTCAGTCGGCTGTGAGTGAGAGTGTGTGAGAGAGAGAGACCGTCTGTTGTTCTGCTGGAGACTGATCTAACCATGAAAGCAATGTCACAGACAGTTAAGAGGGACACACACACACACACACACACACACAGAAAGAGATGGCTGCTTCCATCAGTCAGCTTGGATACACTACGGTAAACAAACCACCTGAGCTGGTGCTAAAAGAGGGTACCAGTGGGATTTGGGGAGAGGAGGGGGGTCCCATCTGTCGGTCTCACCCTGATGGGCTGGTACACATTATCATGCCTTGTGGGGACTTACCTTCATGCACCAACCTTAAAAGGAACACTCCGACGTTATGGGGAATGCACTTACCATCTTCTCCAAGAAGACAAGAAGATAAGATACCGATTTCCTCTCTGTGCGTTCAGTAGAAAGCTATCCGGCAGCAAGCTAGCCTAACTTAGCACAAATGAATGGAAGCGGATACGGACCAGCTAGCCTCTGCCGGATAGCTTTCTACTGAACGCACAGAGAGGAAATTGGTATCTTACCTTCTTGTCAGACTCTCGAGAAGTGCATTTCCCAAAATGTTGACATGTTCCTTTAACCCCAAACCTCATCCCTAACCTTATCAATAACCTACACTCCCTAACCTTATCCATAACTAGGGCTGTACCGAATGTCATTTTTTAACATTCAAAGCTTCTATTGAAGTATTCGAACAAAGCTTCGAATGTCTATTAAAAAAAAAAAAAACATAAAAAAAAAAAAAAATCATAAATCTCTCTTTTATTAAACTAAATCCTCAATTTGAATAAAGTGATTAATCTGATTAAATGAGTATTTTTCTTTTATTAAATAAACTTTCTTTATCAGTTTCGTCAACATAAATAATCCAATAAGGGCACGGTTGGTATGAAAGTGATGGTAATGTCTTATAGTATAATATTAGTGTAGCCTAATCTTTAACTGCAACTGTGAAGAAACCCCCCATTGGTTTAAACAGATTGAATAGACTGAAAGAAAAAAAAATTATTAAAGATTCTAAATTCGAATGTTGATTTAGAATTCGAATGTCAACATTATGATCAAAGCTTCGAAGCATTCGGTACAGCCATATCCATAACCTAGCCTCCCTAACCTTATCCATAACCTCATCCATAACCTACACTCCCTAACCTTATCAATAACCTACAATCCCTAACCTTATCAATAACATACACTCCCTAACCTTATAAATAACCTACACTGCCTGACCTTATCAATAACCTACACTCCCTGACCTTATCAATAACCTACACTCCCTAACCTTATCAATAACCTACACTCCCTAACCTTAACCATAGCTGATCCATGTCTAGCCCCAACACTGATCTAACCTCAAACCAGCAGTAGGCAACTTATTTTAATAAAAATTTTGTTTGAATTCTGACACGCAAAAATCTAGTATGCCTCCACCAACCAGTGGCCAGTGCTCCGTTTTGGCAGTGATGTACTGGGGTGGTGGCATCAAGGCTTGGCGGTTACAGCAGTGTCGACAAGCCGCTAAAGAAGGCCAGCTCGGTGAGCAGGTGGGAACTGGACAGTGTAGAGGCAGTGGTGGAGAGGAGGACCAGTATGTAGAACCACTTCCTACTGCAGTGAACCGCTGCCGTTCTGAAGCTCATTCAACACCCGCCTTCAAATCACCTCTCCTCCGTTTCAACCCCGGCTCTTCATCCGTTCATCACAAGATGGGTTTTCTCAGCTACAGTGGGACGCAAACGTCCCTAGTCAAGTGTATTTGGAAAAGTATTCATTATGTTGTTGTCTAGCTTGTTATTCATCATCAAAGGCGGTGGTGTAGTGGTCAGCAACAGTCAGCAAGAAGGTCCTTGGTTCGATTCCCGCTTGGGGACCAGGTTGCCAGGTACCCAGGTGGGGCATCAACAGGGCTTTATGTGTAGAGTTTGCATGTTCTCCCCTCCAGAAAAAGAGACAAACCCAATGGGAAAACATCCAACACCCTCGCCAGCCCTTGGGGAGGGACAGGGACGACGACGACGGCTGGGTCAAGCGCAGAGAGGAATTTCATCGGCAAACCAAAGCATGTGTTGCGTTCCTGTGTGTTGCCCATCTTACACGTGTGTGTGTTTGCTGCATGACAAATAAAGACTTCTCTCTCCCTCGTCTTTCCCCTTGTACTGCTGTATGTCTATTCGTTTGTATGTTCATTGAGTGTTAGGAAGTGGATCTCATACATGCTATGCCCCCCCCCCCCCCCCCTTTTCCCCACTCTCCTCTGGCCTAGCTGCTGCTCCTCTCATCTAACCCCCTCCTCTCTCCCCTTCTCTTCTCCTTTCCCGCTTCTCCTCTCTCTTACACTGTAAGCTACTAACTAGATTGATCCATGCTGTAATAAACGATCGTACTGAACATATAGAATTGACTCCTTTATATTTCTGATATTAATTTTTTTTTTATCAATTCATAATCCTTGCCTCTCAGGACCACAAAGTGAATTCCATATTGATTTACATCATTACATTGAGAGAAAGAAGAAATTCCTTGCGTGTGTTCAGATGCTTGGGCAATAAATGTGAAATATGGTCACATTCTGTTCCCAAGTTATGGCTCTGAATAATGTCCAGAAAAGTGTTTTTATCAGAGCGTTATGATGTCACAGTGAAGTTGACCTTTGACTGCTTGGATATAAAATGTCATCGCTTCATCTTTTTATCCTATTGGACATTTGTGTGAAACGTTGTCATAATTAGCGTATGGATTCTTGAGTTATGGCCAGAAAAGTTTTTTTTGTGAGGTTACGGTGACCTTGACCTCTGACCACCAACATCTGATCGGTTCATCCTCGAGTCCAAGTGAACGTTTGTGCCAAATCTGAAGAAATTCCCTCAAGGCGCTCCTGAGATACCGTGTTTACGAGAGAACGGAATGGCCGTGAGGTCACAGTAACCTTGACCTTTGACCACCTTAATCTAAATCAGTTAATCCTTGAGTCAATGTTGATGTTTGTGCCACTTTTCTTTTCTTATTTTTTATAAATCCCTCAAGGTGTTCCTGAGATAACGTGTTCACAAGAGAATGGGACGGATGTGAGGTCACGGTGAGCTTGACCTTTGACAACCTTTTGCAAGGTACCCTAAAATAGCCCGTTGAGTAACCACACGAGGACAACAAAAACTTGTGTTTTACTTCCTTGTGGGGACATTCGGTTCCCACAAGGATAGGAAAACACACACACGCACCTTCATGCGCTCGCTGTTGTTGAGCATCACGTTGCGCAGCTCTTTAGAGACCATGTACAGGTGTCTCTTCTT
The DNA here is from genome assembly GCF_963971535.1 of Notolepis coatsorum. Lineage (NCBI taxonomy): Eukaryota > Metazoa > Chordata > Actinopteri > Aulopiformes > Paralepididae > Notolepis > Notolepis coatsorum. The sequence continues at coordinate 33,040,993 of NC_140168.1, read as the reverse complement.
GCCCTCGTGGGTCCTCGTCAGGACACACGACTTGGGGAAGCCTGGAGCCAGGTCATAGAAGCTTCTGGAAAACACAAACAAACTGGAAATGAGCCATTTTCTCTCAACACCAAACACCACAGCGTGAGGACCACAGTGGAAACACTGGCTCTCCGACTGCGTTTCAGTCCCTGAATGTTACGTACCATGGTTCATCCTGTAATTCTATTCAACCCCCCTCCTGCATGGCGCTGGCGGTACAAGTGTGCACTCTGTAGTGTTTTTAAACTACCTAATTAAACGTTAACGTGTACTCCGGGAGGGTCCCCACTCTTTTTGAGAAAGAAAATTCTAGGACATTTCCAGGGGTTTTTCGTGACAATCCAGGACACGTGTACCACTTCCGCAACGTATTTGATTTCCGGGGGTTGGCCTGATTGGCCGCGACGGCCACGTGACGCGCGTGGCACGCCCCCACGGCAGCCGCAGCGGCAAGCGCGCTGCCGTTGGCGAAAGCAGGATGAGAGAGCGTAGATTCCTGTGTATCATTTAATCATTTAACATTTGAAAGGCATACATTGTTGTCATACAGAAGTACAGAATACTTTTATCCAAAATGCTTCTTACTGTTACACTGTTAGAGACTGTGCTAGACAAATGAATGACTAATTCGGTCTGAAATAGCGTAACTAATAACGTTAGTAAGCACTGCTTATATGCTTATTATGTCTGCGGGGTACAGTAAACGTTTCTCCCGGTACATTCTGAAGAGCACACCGCTGTATGTTGGAGAACCAGCGGTCTTCCGCTCCTCCTCACTCGAGTGAGAGCAAAGCCGTGCGAGGGGGGCGGCACCTCGGCACAGCTCAGCCCTGTGTGAGACGCGAGCAGGAAGGAGGAGATGGGAGTCCTTCCAATCGGAATATGTTGTTTCTTTACACATATGTTGGATTATGAATATGTCTTTATAGCTACAAATTAATGACTAATTCTGTCAGAAAGCAGTAACACAACAGTTGCAATGTTGTGTTACTGCTTCTCGGCATAAGCCCCAATAAGACCGTCACCAGAGCTCAGCGATGCCGCTCGCGTGAGCATATTCTCCCCGCTGGTGATCGCAGCACGGAGGGTCGCGGACCAGCCTGGCAGCATAGCTATTTTTTTTTATCCACTTTTTCTCCCATTTTCTATATTTTCTCCCATCCCAATTTCGTATCATCCAATTCAACCCTCCCCTGTCACGAACGCTGTTTCTTGCCTCCCACAAGCCGGCTGCAATGTGGACTAAGTCATACATAGCACAAGTCCCCTCCGGTACTTGAGGTAACAGCAGTCGCATCTTTTCACCTGCGCAGCTCGATCTCTCAGTGGCGAGGAGTAACGCGTGGGAGGCTCACGCTGACCCCGACACTTCCTGATTCTACTGCGCAGGCGCACCAACCGACCTGTAGGAGTCGCTGTCCACAACGCCCGATCCCCACCCATCAGTTTCCCACCCCCTAATACGGCCAATGTGTATTAGTATGAACGACCAGCTAAACTGAAAGCAATGTGGAGCGCTGGGCTCGAACAGGCGAGCCCAGCGTCTCTCCGCATTCGTGGTGAGCGCCTTGCCCACTACGCCACGTAGCCGCCCCCTGGCAGCATAGCTATAAAGACATATTCATAATCCAACATATGTGTAAAGAAACAGCATATTCCAGCCTGGCAGCATAGCTATAAAGACATATTCATAATCCAACATATGTGTAAAGAAACAACATATTCCGATTGGAAGGACTCCCATCTCCTCCTTCCTGCTCGCGTCTCACACAGGGCTGAGCTGTGCCGAGGTGCCGCCCCCCTCGCACGGCTTTGCTCTCACTCGAGTGAGGAGGAGCGGAAGACCGCTGGTTCTCCAACATACAGCGGTGTGCTCTTCAGAATGTACCGGGAGAAACGTTTACTGTACCCCGCAGACATAATAAGCATATAAGCAGTGCTTACTAACGTTATTAGTTACGCTATTTCAGACCGAATTAGTCATTCATTTGTCTAGCAAAGTCGTTAAATGATAAATGATACACAGCGAAATCTACGCTCTCTCATCCTGCTTTCGCCAACGGCAGCGCGCTTGCCGCTGCGGCTGCCGCGGGGGGCGTGCCACGCGCGTCACGTGGCCGTCGCGGCCAATCAGGCCAACCCCGGAAATCAAATACGTTGCGGAAGTGGTACACGCATCCAGGACAGCACTTGCTCACAACTGGTCATATCGTTTACAGATAGACCTAGTATTGACACATTTAATCCCAGTGCCTTACGTTCATTACAGGTGACTGCTACACCAGTCACAAAATGTACGTTTTGTAGTCATTACAGTTAGGATTTTTCCAGGATATCCAGGTTCTCTCGCCAGCATATTTGGTCGTTTTAGCAAATTTTTACATGACTGGAAATCTAGTCTCTGAATTGCAAGGTTTTCCAGGACGAGTGGGAACGCTGGTACTGTACGGAAGGAAAGACGGGTGGGTCCACAGTGAGGAACACGAAGGGGGTAACACGTACTGTATGGCAGGGAAGACTGGGTCATCCTCAGTGAGGAACACGAAGGGGTCTTCCTTGAAACCAAACATCTTCTTCCTCTTATTGGGTGGAGGCCTGGAACACAGAGAGAGAGAGAGGAGGATCAGCAACACATACACACGCCAAGACATAATTTCACACACGACTACATTTAAGATGGTGGTTGTGACAGGCGTGTATTTAGATCTTTAAAACACTGCACTCCTCTGCTGCTATGTGTCAGTCATAATGACACACACACGCACTCTTCAATTTACCCCAGAAAAACACTGACACTCCACTCACTCACCCACACACTCCGCCTTGCTTAGTGGCGGTCTCCTGTGGCCGGCTCCCCATGGCCGCCTCCTGCTCCTCCTCCTCCTCCTTTTCACCCTCCTCTGGAGTGGTCGCAGGGAGGGGGGCGTCTGTGGGAGTCGTGCCTGCTGGAGAGTCAACCGTCTGGGCCGCTGGAGAGTCAACCGTCTGGGCTGCCGAGCTAGAGGAGAGGTCCTTCCTCAACTGGAGGGAAGAGTGGTGGGAGGGGAGGGGTGGAGAGGGGAAGAGGAGAAGGGTGGAGAGAGGGAGGGGAAAGGTAGAGAGGGGAAGGTTGAAGAAAGTGAGGGATGAGAGGAGATAAGAGTATAAGATTGAGAGGGGCCCAGCTGTGGTCAGTAACGATGAACAGGTGATGGACCGAGAAGATGCTGCTTGATTTGCCTCTTCAGCCAGGAATCTAATCAACAGATACCACAAGTGTGTGGACATGTGACGTGTGTCTGTGTGTGTCAGCTTGTATGCATATGTCTGTGTGTATGTAAGCTTGTATGCATATGTCCGCTTGTATGCATGTGTGTGTGTGTGTGCATGTCCGCTTGTATGCATGCGTGTGTGTATATGTCCGCTTGTATGCATACGTGTGTGTCTGTGTGTATATGTCCGCTTGTATGCATATGCGTGTGTGTGTGTCCGTGTGTGTTACCTTGGGGCATCTTTTGTTCCAAGGCATAGAGGCTTTCTTCACCAGTACAGCTACAAAGAAACCTCCTGTGTTCTGGTGATGGGGCAGAATCCTCATACTAACCACACACACACACACACACACACACACACACACACACACTTATAAATCAAATATGGGTTTGGTTTTCTGGTGCCCCTATGGTGAAAAGCATTTGGTCATGATTGGCTTCAAAACCCAGACAACAGCTCCCTCTGCTGGCCGACTGTGGGCCAACACTGGAACGCTGTGTTCCATGACGTCACGGTTGCATACAAGGGCTCTCATACTAGCGCAGGTGTTTAGAATTGTGAGCCCAGGGGGTATTTACATTCAAACAGATTACTTTGTGTGTGGGCACAGGTGCACAGAGGAAATCACACAAAGAGAAATGGTAATCAACGGATTGCTGGGCATCGGTCCAAATGCAGGAGATTACATGTGCGTGGCTGCGTGCGTGCGTGTGCACGTACCATCTCTCCAGATGCATGGCAGCCAGTTTCTCTGGGTCCTTTGGCGGGAACATGGTGGGGCGGATCTGTGTGTGGCGACTGGACGGCACGTCGGACCAGTCCGGGTACCACTGGCCCTCCTTGGTCATCAGCTATGACACAGAGATGGAGTCTGGTTGGCTCCAAAACGTTGAAACAGTAGGGCTGTGTGTGTGTATAACAGCTGTTAAGGAACATGCCAAGATTAAGGGAAATGAGCTTACCGTCTTCTACAGAGTCAAACAAGAAGATAGATACCAATCCCCTCTCTGTGGGAAGTTCCTCTCAGTAGAAAGTTATCCGGCTGCAAGCTAGCTTATGCAAGCGGACACGGACCACCTACGGACACCTCTCCCTGAGCTTTAAGCTAGTGGTCCGTATCCGCTTCCATTCATTTATGTTAAGCTAGCTAGCAGCTGGATAACTCGCACAGAGAGGATATTGGTATCCATGTTCTTGTCCGACTCTGGAGAAGATGGTAAGTGCATTTCCCATAATGTCGGCATGTTCAAAGGCAGGGTTCCGGTACCTTCCAGGAGGAGACTCCAGGCATCCACTTGAGCCCTGGGAGGTCAGCACCGGCGTCGGCCAGTTCCAACGCTCCTGGCAACAGACAGGGAAGGTCATGTTACAAACTTGACGGGGAAAAAAGAGGAAGTGGATGTTTAGTAGGGCTGCAACGATTAGTCGACGACGTTGATCATAAAAACTCGGCGACGCCGAATTTTTGCGTCGATGTGTGTTTTTTTTTTATTTATATATAATTTTTTTTGCACTACCTATCTTTGTGAAAGTGGCTTCTCAGCTCTGGTCGAGCTGAAGACAAAGTAGAGGAACAGATTGGACATTGAGCATGACCTCAGAGTGGCTTTGTCTACCATCACCCCAGACTTTGAGACTCTTGTCAGGCGCAAACAACATCCCCAGTTATCCCATTAGTTCCCTGGGATGTTAAGCTAAGAAGTCTGCTAAGAAGGATATATTATTTATTATTATTATTTCATTGTGTTTTTAGCCCTAGTTGCGCTTTTGTTGCAACTCCAGTTATCCCATTAGTTCCCCCAAACTTACTGTCGGTCTGTTATGTTAAGCTAAGAAGTCTGCTAAGAGCCCGGAAAAGGAGCCGCGCCCACAGGAAGCAGAGATGGAGGGTGTGACAGAAATAATCGTTAGATTAGTCGACTACCAAAATAATCGTTAGTTGCAGCCCTAATGTTTAGATTTACTGCCTCAAAAACAGAAATGTCCATTCAGAATACATGCAAGGAAGTGTTATCACTTTTGTCAACAGGAGGGTCGGAGAGGGTCAGAGACAGGTACTTATCCTAGTGAAAGGTTGATCACCGAACAGGCCTGATCACCCATAAGCGGTTTTGGCTACGTTCATAGACTAAGGGCCCGCGTCCACCTGCCGCATATTTCTGGGCGCAAGCGTCTTTTGTCAATTGATCCCAATGGGGAGGGAGCGTATGCGGCCGCATGCTGCCGCCTATAAGAAATGCACTGCAGTCGGCTTCTTTTTTTCAGTGCTTTTTCAGCTTTTTTGTGCGGCAGCACCCAGCGGTTAAAGTTGAACACTTCTGAACTTTTCAGAGCGATGCGCTGAGCGTCTTTTCAGACAACCAATCACAGCCGTGGCGCTCGTGACACATTCGTAACCTGACACCGGCGTTGCCTGCCTGCCCACAAGAGACGGGCCAGGAGCAGTATGAGGGCAAGCGTCTGCTGGTTGGTGGTCATTGCGATTCGCGACAAAGCACAAATACACTAATAACTACACGAATACACTAATAAAAAGCAAAGGGCGAACTGTGGTGTCAGGCAATAACTATATATATAATTAATATACAATAAAGTGTATTAAAATATGCTATATGTGCAAAACCGCGGCAGTAAAATACGATAAAAAGATGGCTGTCGCTAGATTTCTTCTCTGTCATCTTGCTACAAAAGGTGGGGTCTCGCCGCAAGCGCGTCATCCCAGCACTACCAGCGCACTGCCAGCGTTTTTCAGCTGGAAATGTGCGCTAGATGGACGCATGCCCTAATGGTTTTGATATTTTGACGAGTTTCTGCTTGGTTCCTGCTGTCACAAGTAGTCAGGACAACAATGTTGTATGTATCCTTAGGTTGGACCTCTAGGACGTTTCAATCTTCTTTTTTTTTTTATGTACAAAAAGGGCACGGAGGTGTAGTGGTTAACACTGTCGCCTCACAGCTAGAAGGTCCTGGGTTCGATTCCCACTTGGGGACCAGGTTGCCAGTTACCCATGTGGGGTATCTCCCGGGCCTTTCTGTGTGTGGAGTTTGCATGTTCTCCCCGTGCTCGCAAAGGTTTCCCCTCCCGATAAGATAAACCCAATGGAAAAACATGCACAACAGATCGCCAACACTGTCGCGTCCCTGACGAAGACGGACAGGAGCACTTGAATTGGTCCCCGGGGGCGTGGCGCACGCTGCAGCCCGCGTCTGCCCTTGGGGGGGGGGTGGGGGAGGACGACGGGATGGGAAGGTGCAGAAAACATTTCGTCAGCGACTCAGTGCATGTGTGTGCGTGTGGGTCGCCCATCGCATGCGTGTGTTAATCTGATGACAAATAAAGACGACTTCTTCCATTTCACCTGAGGATTAAAATAAAGTATTAAAACCTGTACCTTCGCTCTTCTCCAGCAGTGCCGCGATGACGGCCTCGTCCTCTATAGGGTTGAGTGAACAGGTTGAGTACACCATCCTCCCGCCCACCGCCAGCTGCTCCACCCCGCGCACCGCGATACGCAGCTGTAGCCTGAGGAAGGACAAAACGCACGCTCGTCACACATGTGCGAGCGCTCCCCCCGGTCGCCTTCTTCATTTGTATGCGGCGAGGGAGAGCATCTGCACCCCTGCCGTGCGGACAATTTAGTCCATCACAAGGAGGGTGTGAAGGACCACCTCCTCCGGAACACCCATGTATGCGTGTGTGTGTGCGCACACTAGGGCTGTCCCCGAAGCGTTTTGGGGCTTTAAACTTCATCAGGGTTTTTCGAACGGACGTTTGAACCTTCGTTTTTAATAATAAAAAAGAACATTCAAAAAATACATTTAAAAACGTTTTTTTTATATAAATATCCTCAAACTAAATCCTCAATAAAGTCATTAATCTGATTAAATTAGTCTTTTTTATTTTTTATTAAATCAACTTTCTTTAATGAATATAACTCATCAGTTTTAATACTATAATATTAGTGTAGCCCAGGGGTCAGCAACCTTTTTGACATGGAGTGCCTGTTTGAAATATAGTTGTAACTAGTGTGCCTCAACAATATTCCATGCGTCGTACATTTTTCCCCCCTCATAATCAGGTCTTTTTAATGATAATTTTTACATTATTATTGTTATTATTAACAATATTATTATGATGGTTGTATCAACCCTAAATCGGAGTTGGGGGGGGGGGGAATGCAATGCAGACAAACAGCTGCATACAGTGCGACCATTTCACTCACATTTGCCCATTCATTTTTGGACGCATCACACACCATCGGTGTGTGTACTGTACGTGTGCTGTCATAGCTCCACCTACAGGCCTAATGGAGAACACCAGGATGTGAAAGGAGGGTGAATGTGAGGTATATCGTGTAAATAAGTTTGAACTTAAAAATATTGAGTTCAGTTACTGTGCATTAAGGTTCAGTTTTCAATCCATAATAAGTTAACAGAAAAATAAGTACACAACCACATTATTTCAACCTAATAAAACTATGTTTATTGTCATTGTTTTAAGAACACAAGTTGACTTGGTAATACTCACATTTTGAGTAAAAAAAATGGCTTTTAACATGTGCAATGTTCAATGAAAGACAAATAAATAATAAAATCTGTTGATTAATCCCACTGGTCACAATGGTGACCGTAATAATGTTTTTGTTATAAGGCTCTGCAAATGTTACTAGGGATGGGTACCTTTCACATTTGAACCGATACCGGTACCTGTGAATCGATACCGGTACCCAACGGTACCTTTTTTCGGTACTTTAGTCTCAAGAAATTTAATTTACCTACCTCAGTCATGAAAAAAAATCCAAACTTCAAATAACTACAATTTCGACAGTTTTCGGCTTGTCATTGCTCCGACTGCTTTGTTGTTGAATCAAGTCAAATCCTAGGTAAGCATATATTGTGCATGTGAACGTTGACGTGAAAAAAAAAAGTAAAAAAAAAAAAAAAAAAAAAGTAAAGTATAAAAAAAAAAAAAAAAAATTGGTTTCTCACTTGATTCGATACTCTGTAGTACCGACGTGTTTCGGTTCGGTACCTCAAAAGTACCGAATTCGGTACCCATCCCTAAATGTTGAATGATGTAGCAATGTATTTCCAGCTAAATTGAAATAAACAAATAAAGGGTCTCAATTAAATATGTGGTAGTAAAAAGAACCTGTGGGAGGATTTCAACAAGAAATATTTCACTATATTTCAAAGCAAAAAAAAAGAAAAAAAAAGATTATAATATTTTTTTTTAATGCTGCCCCCTGTGCCTATGAAAATGCCCCTGCGTGCCTATGCAGGCACGCGTGCCTAGGGTTGCCTACCCCTGGTGTAGCCTAATCTTTATCTGCAACTGTGAAGAAAAACCCCATTGGTTTAAACAGAATGAATAGACATTAAAAATAATATATATATATTTTTTTATTAACACTTTGATCGCCGGGGTTAAATTAATAATTTACCATCCCTCGCCAGCCCTATTTAACATGGAGAAGTTCCCCTTCTTTGCAGGGCTATAACTTTTTTAATTTTATTGCTAAATTTACATTACTATGGCCCATTCAACGTCCTATATCTATTGTTCAGGGTGTAGCAACGTTATACTTTTTCATTCACATATTCATACTAAAATACGGTCTAAAGTATAAGTATGTTTTTATCGTTTTCTGCAGCCTTCTCCAGAACTTGATTTATAGCCATAAATGCATTATATTGATGATCAAATACAGTTTGGTAGGAATCTGTGCGAGATAAAAAATGTCAACTGTACGTGCTTCTAGGAGTTACTACGTATGATCTGATGTTGACCGGATGGGGGGGGGGTCGTTTATAATTCCGTGGGCAACGTTATATCATTCATCTAGTGTGGGTGATATGATCATTAGAGCAGTTAGTATCGAAGACGTTAACAAATAACGCTGAAACTCACCGTAGCTTCCTCGTAGCGTTGGGACATGAGCGTGGAACAGAAATTTTTCTATTATGGGATGTCGAAATATCCGATCCATTTCCAGGTTGTATAATAGTATATACGTCCAAATCATGTTGTTTATCGAGTTATTGGTAACGGATCAGCGAGTGATCGGACCGAATTGAAATGAGCACCAGCTTCCACTTCCTGTTTCTGCCCTGGGCGATCCGCCGATCGGCCACCAGATGGCGCTCTTGAACCGTTGTAGAGTTGAGAGGGGCTCAACAGTACATCTCATGTCTCCGGGGGAGAAATATGATTTCGATCACAGATTTTTGAAATATTGATATCAAAGACGCTGTCCAGCGTCTTCGGCAGAATGAGCATGGCGGGGAAAGACGCTGCACAGCGTCTTCGGCGATTAAAGTGTTACGAATTCGAATGTTGATTTAGAATTCGAATGCCAACGTAACGAACGAAGGTCCGAACATTCGAGCTCAGCCCTAGTGCGCACTTGTATACGTTCCACTCTGGCTCCGCTCACCCGTGCAGGTGCAGGCTGTTGCTCGTGGTCCACTTCTTCCACACATCGATGTTCTTCCTCAAGGTGCCGTCTCCGCTGCAGAGGGACACAGAGCAGAGAGACAGTCAAACACCTGGACGGAGAGTGGGGGACAGGGGGCGTTGTTCTGCTGGGAACCTGCCAACCAGCAAATCATTCTGTGTGTCTGGGGTTCATTTTAGCTCAAAAGGACTGGATGTTAGTGGGAATGATGTAGCCCCATCTGGGTTCTGCCAACAGCAGGCTAAAATAGGGTGTCGGGAGGATTTCCTTCTATGCTAAAATCTGATACAAAAGAACAGAGTGTAACATGCTGGGAATCAAAGCAACGATACACACACACGCAAGCACTTTTTTTTGACACACCGAAGTATGAAACATTTATTATATCTGAAATGATAACTCGAGGCTATACTGTTCAGTAAAAGTGCTGGATTGGTTCTTTATTCTTCAGTCAAAGTGTTGGATTGGTTCTATACTGTTCAGTAAGTGTTTGATTGGTTCGGTACTGTTCAGTAAGTGTTGGATCGGTTCTGTAATGCAGTAAGTGTTGGATTGGTTCGGTAGTGGTCAGTAAGTGTTGGATTGGTTCTGTAATGCAGTAAGTGTTGGATTGGTTCGGTACTGGTCAGTAAGTGTTGGATTGGTTCAGTACTGGTCAGTAAGTGGTGGATTGGTTCGGTACTGGTCAGTACGCTTTGGATTGGTTCGGTACTAGCCCGTACCAAAGGTTTAGTACTCCAAAACGGCAGTGAAAAGGTGCCATCAGCACATCCCTAGTATTCTGTTCACAACCTGTCCTTCTCTTGGACAAGGATGTTAAGCTATTGTTAGGCGGCTCATGCGTTCCGTCAGCGTCCCCCCATCCTGAGACCCATCTGGCCTCCTGCTGGTACCACCAGCGGGTCCTGGCCCGTACTTTGAAAACCACTGGCCTCGAGCGATGAGCCACCAGAGATCCTGGCAGTTCTCACAGTGTGAGAGACGTGTGCAAAGCACAAACGGTCTCAAAATGCTGCGTTTGAGCCAACCGCTCACATCCGTCCTCCCTGGCTCTTTCTTTTCATCAATCCCTTCCCTCTCTCTCTCCACCCCTGTTGTCTTTGGCAAGGGGGTTCCAGGCTTCGGTGTTGCAGCGAGCCAAACTCAGTCAGCACCGGCGAAGCAAGCAATACCGGTGCGGCTGCGGAATCACTCCCTGCGATTCGGTTAAGGGGACCTGGAGGATGCGGGAGTGGCCGTGGCTCTGTGTGCACGGCATGCCCGTCTCTTTTCTTATCGCACCGCTCTGTTTCCACATTAATCATGTATTGGCCTGCAGAGAGTCCCGGCTATTCACACGAGAGACGCGGTAAAACCATATCTCTCATCGCCATCTGTCTATCGTCCCATGGTTTCCCACCACGCATGCACACACACACACGGCACTAGCTGCTCATCAACCCGCTCTCCCTGAACGGATGAAATACATTTACTCTCTCTTTCATCACCCTTTTCTCCCTTGCCATTTCACCCACCCCACCCGGCCCAGCCTTGCTGGAGTACAGAGCAGTCTCTCAGCGATTCCTCCATCAAAAACAAAAATGACAAGAAAAACTAAAACTTTCTCCGTCACCTGCAGGGCACATCGCAGAGGATGCGGTCGTAGAAGAGGACGTCCCTCTTGCCGTCCACCTCGATCTGCAGCCGGGGGATGCAGGAGGCGTCGTGGTTGACCACCATGATGCAGGGACTGTTGAGCCGCTTGGCCTGGTGCACCAGCAGGTAGCAGCGCTTGTTGTCCACGTCGTTGGCGATGACGAAGCCCTCTGGAGAACAGAGGAGCGACGCGGGAGAGAGGGAGAGGGTCGGTGTTCAAAAGGAAGACACACCAGTGGGCAGTGGCGTTGCATCGATTTCCAGAGTGGCTTCTCCGTTTTACCCAATCCCCTGCGAGCTTCTATGGTTCTATTGTGGAATTAATTATCATGTTGATGCTTCAGTTAATTTAAAAAAAATTTAAGATATCCAAAACCTACTACCAGAGATGTGAAATGTAGTTTAGTAAACTATGGAGTGTCGATTTGTTTTTGTTTTCACAAAAAAACTTTAGTGTTGCAGATTCAACATTTCTGTTTGGAGCTAAACATCTGCCCCTTGACAAAAACATAACCAACATGCTTTAGTTACGCTACGTCACGTTTTATGGTACCACCAACTGTCAATAACAAACCGTTTCAAGCTGTGGTTCTCCACCAGAGCAGGGGTGAGAATCTTGCTAGTAGTTGCCATTATACTAGACAAACTATCTAATCTAAATTAACCTATCTCAGGCCCGCCCCTTTTTCTTGATCCTCCAATCACAACCATTGCTTTTTTCTCTCCGAAATGACTGAGTTAAGAACTCTGTAAAATAAAAACTTGAAGAATTTATATTCTAGGGAGGTGAAAGAACAGGTGGGTCTGTGTAATTAATGTAGCCTGGATCCAGCCCCCCAAATTGGGCACTTCTGGCAGTTTCCAAATTCAATTGTGATTCTTCAATTCGCCTGAATTGAATCACATTTATTATAAGAACTTTGAAAAAAAGGGTAGAAGTGAGAGATTCAGCAGGCTGGATCCAGGCTATGATTAATGGGACAAACACACCAAAACACTGGAATTTTCTCATACCAGAGGACAGTTAAAAATGTGGGCTTGTGAAGCTCATTGAGACACGCTATGTGAGCTTGGGCTATAAAAATACACCAAGTCTTGACAAATTTGCCTTCAATTTTGTACTGGACCCAATATCAGTACTGGCTCACCATAACCAACTATTATTAATGTTGATCATCATAGATCTGTGATTAATTGATATGCTAGTAGATACAGAACCATTTAAATGTTGTTTTAATATATAAGTGTGTGAGTGGCTGTGTATGAGTTACCAGGGAATGACACGTCCATATCAGAGTGGAGCATCTCAATCAGCTGGGCGGTCTTAGATCCTGGAGCGGCACACATGTCCAGAATCTACACAGAACAACAAGTATGTCAACACTACATTACACATACTACTACTAACGGGAAGCACGCCTTTAGCCTCAACTGACGAAAAGCATTTAATTTACCTTGTGATGAGGCTCAATCTTTAGCAGCAGAGGAGGGATCATGCTGACGGCTTCCTGTCTGCTGATGTTACCCTGTGACGGAACAAACACACCTCAAATTCAACATGTTATCTACTGATGTTACCCTGTCACAGAACAATCACACCTCAAATTCAACATGTACTGATGTTACCCTGTGACGGAACAAACACACCTCAAATTCAACTTGTACTGATGTTACCCTGTGACGGAACAAACACACCTCAAATTCAACATGTACTGATGTTATCTACTGATGTTACCCTGTCACAGAACAAACACACCTCAAATTCAACATGTACTGATGTTATCTACTGATGTTAACCTGTCACAGAACAAACACACCTCAAATTCAACATGTACTGATGTTATCTACTGATGTTAACCTGTCACAGAACAAACACACCTCAAATTCAACATGTACTGATGTTACCCTGTCGCAGAACAAACACACCTCGCTCAAATTCAACATGTACTGATGTTATCTACTGATGTTACTCTGTCAGAGAACAAACACCTCAAATTCAACATCTATTTATTTTAAACACAACCGGCATTGGCTATGAGAGTACAACCAGGTTAAGGACTCAAGGCCTCTGACCTGTTAGCTCTCTGGTCCATTAGCTGTCTGGTCCGTTAGCTTTCTGACGCGTTAGCTCTCTGGTCCATTAGCCCTCTGACCCGTTAGCTCTCTGGTCAGTTAGCCCTCTGACCCGTTAGCCCTCCGACCCGTTAGCCCTCCGACCCGTTAGCTCTCTGGTGACTCACCGACTCGGTCTCGCTGACCAGGAACTGGTGGAACTTCTCCAGCAACGGCGACTTCCTCAGGATCTTCCTGCTCATGTTGGTGTGCCAGGCCAGCTCATCAGGATACCTGGACACACAGACAGACACGATGAGCACCAAGCATACTGGGAGACTGCTCTGAGTCGGTGCATGGTCCATGCAGATACAGATTATACTTAGGTGAGAGGAAATATAGAACATGTCAATGCTGGACCATCCATAGGAATTCATGGCAATTAAAATATTTGTTTAATCAATTGGAAATAATGCCTGAAATAAATAAGCAATAATAAGTAATAAGAAATAAATCCTTCTCTTTACAGTCTTTCACCTTTGGCTGCTACAACATCTTTCTAACTGTGTAACTCCTACTCTCTTATTATTCCATGCCACAGGGTGTTTTTATAATAGGATACAGGTTCGCCAACTCTCCCAAATGCATGACTCTGGATCGATGTGCTCGTGTTAACAGATTCACGTGGTTAAACCACCTGAAATATTACCAGCTCAGAGCTTGCGGAGCCTCAAACTTCTGACCGTCAATCTCCACTTCCTGAATCTCCTTGAAGTATTTGTCCTTCAGCCAGTGCAGGATCTCTTTGGCGTGGCTGGGACACAGTGACGGGAAGAAAAGCAACAGTCATTCCAATGAATACAGAACATCTATGCAAATATGTATCAAAACATTGGGCCTCATGCTAACGGTTTTAGCAGTTTTCCACCAATTTGATCTTATTTTGGATTTGTTGGTAGGTGCCTGCAGACCCGTGGTATCGAGATACGCACAACAGTCCCACTGTTCAAACATGATTTCATGAAGGGTGAGAGAGAGTCAAAAGCTAATTTAGAAAGAGAAGTTTTAATATTGGTGAACTTAAAAAAAATACATTATATTATTAATACCGAATTTAGATCAGGTAGGTACAAATGAAAAAAGGCATAATATAGGACTATAGCGATTGATGACGTGATGGTGACTGTGGCTTAGATTCATAGCAAAAGAAAGAGGGGACATGTGTTGGGAATGAGCCTAATTGGCAGGGTACCTTATTAGGCAGCCTATACCTTTGGGAATACAGTACAAAAAGAAGCGGGTGGAGCCGCTGGCTTTGATCACTGTCCAAAGATCATACTGCGTCTTTTCTATTACAGCCTACTGCCAGACGTTTAATCAATGTCATAGATGGGAGACTTCATCCTCCTGTTATGATCGACTGGCACTCACATACCCACTCTTGTAGTGCAGTATAACCCTTTTATTCATTATTTCAATTAGGGCTGCAACGATGAGTCAACGTCGTTTTTCAGCATTTAGCAACAGGCATAGATAAAATGTATGTAATGATAAACAATGTGATAGTAACTGGTGGGTGTGGTATTATTTCAAGATAATAAAGTGGCTATAATGAGTCAATAGAAAACAAGCAGTAATGGCATCATTTGGCATGTAGGTCACTCGCCCTAATCATGTAGAGTAGGCATCCACACTACACAGCATTTACAGACATAAAGGCACTTCATGATATGATATTTTCATTTATAATGCCCCCCCCCCAGCCAATTTTTACATCGGTCCGGTTCATGACTCATCTCCTACTCTGGGTATTCAGTAGGTGGTGTCAAGAGGCAACTACCTGTGTGACCTAAGGATAGTAGTATAGCACTTGAAAAACATGTTAATCAATTGTTTTTTCTGGTAAATTAATAGTTTAGATGAATCGATAAAATAATCGAAGGATTCATCAACAACAAAATAATCGTTAGTTGTAGCCATAATTTCAATTTATCTTTGTTCTCATCTTGTATTTAGTTTTGGTTTTATCTTGTTACTACTTGGTTTATGTTAACTGTGTTTACTCGTGTCATCATTGTAAATGAGGGCAAACTCAACGGTCCACAAATCTTTAACTAATAAAGGTTTGATGGTGATTAGGAATGCACCGATGCAGATATCGGTCCAATACCAGGCTAAAGTAGAATATCGTTATTGGAGCATTTCCCCAATACTAAAATCAGATACCAAGAAGCACGTCTAACACGACAGAAATCAAAGCAAAAGTGACTTGATTTGCTGCATTCTTGACACGTTAACTGTCTCCAATGGAGAAGGAATTTATATATCTCAACAATCTGCTTTGCGTGGCTGCGTTGACTGACTGTACGCACTAAGCATTGGGTATATTGCTGTGCATCGTTATGTCTGCAGAGCGAGACATAATAAAATTGGTACATCCATGTGTGTATGTATGTCTCAGTGCAATATCTTGTTATTGCTGCTGCTATGCGCTTTAAGATGTGTTCTAAAAATAGATTTCCCTAAACAAGTACTCCAACACTACTAAGTAAGGACACCTATAAACATTAGGGAGGTAAGCTAAAAATGTACCTCCTTCACCTTAGCCTTTTAATACACTCTGCTGCTTGCACTCATTGCATCAAGACTGATTGTTGTACTGCATACAAGAGTTATTTATTGCACCGCACTAATTTATGTAAATTATACCCATTTTATTGCACTACTTTTATTCTGTCCATTTTATAATAATTGTATGTCTGCACTGTATGCATTGCTTTTATTTTATCAGAGTTATGCCAATTTTATGCTAATTGTATGCCTATGTCTAGATCACTGCTGTGAAGCACTTTGGGCTGCAATTTCTGCATGAAAGGTGCTATACAAATGGTAAATAGCTTAATTTATATAGTGCTTTTATCCAAAGCGCTTTACAATTTGTTCCTCATATTTGACCCATTCACTCACACCGACGGCAGAGGCAACCATACAAGGTGCCAACCTGCTCATCAGGAGCAATTAGGGGTTAAGTGTCTTGCTCAAGGACACTTCGACACGCTGCCCGGGAGGAGCGGGAATCAAACAGGGAGCCTCCGGATTACCAGACAACTGCTCTACCTACCTCGGTATCAAATAAAAGTTTATTATTATTTTTATTACTACTCATACTCAAGTAATTCTGAGTACTGGATCTGGGACAACATGACTCCCTGCTTCTGGATCCACCCCTTCTTCCTCACCTCTTGTACCCAGTGATGCGGATGGTTGCTGGCAGCGGTTCCCTCATGGCATTCATGAACTGTTCAAACTCCCCCTCTGGGATCAGGCCGAGCCCCTGGTAGTACTCCTCAAACAGCTTGTTCTCCTTGATGATGTCCGCGTAGCCTGCTCCCCAGCCCTGGAACACAAGGACCCACTTCATTATCGTTTTGGCCGACAGGAAATCGTATCAGCCTGTAGACCACTCCTGTATATGGTTAGTCTCTCTAACCATATGCATATTAGTATTCTCATGGCACACTTACAATACAGCCATACAATATAGCACGAAGCTGCATCTCTGTCGTTCGGCGATGACCATCGCCTGCTATTTTTATTACAATCACCCATTGTTTGCGTCCAAGATGTCTGCAATCGAATAACTTCAATGCAGTCTGGGGAGAAACTCCAGAGGCAGAGTGCAACATACAATTGAGAAATGTTGTAAATTTGTTCTCCAGATGTGTGATATTATGAGTATCTATTTCACCTTTATATGGGGTTGCCTATTAAAAAGGGAATGGATTTGTTAAGCGGACACAGTCATCATTACGACTACCTTTACTTGGGAAGATGACCCCGACCGAATGACATTTGGCTGCAGCTCCAAGCAGCTGAACTGAAAGCTTAGTTCTTAACCGTCCACATAAGTTAACCGTCCTGTGCCCCAGGACAGTCTGAATTTGTGAACACGTGCCGCTCTCTCTCCTAAAGCTGGACATCAAAAGAGAGAACCCTCCTCCCAGTGATGTCAAATCTGGGGCTATTCCACATAGACCACAAATGGGGTTGTTGTGCCTTTTTATGAGTGTGTGAGCTCTCTTTGGAATTCCAGAATGAATACCAAATTTTGGTGTAAGAGCTCACACAAAATTGTATGGCCTCATAAGTGTCAGGACAGGAGACCTTTCATGGTATATGGAGCATGTGTTAGACATCACATCAGTGACCTGGGCAATTGGGAGGGTTCACTCTCTCTGGTGGTATCTAGCTTTAGGAGAGTGGTACGTGTTCATAAATACCGGTACTGACTGAACAGTCAGAAATAACTTATGTGAACGGTTAAGAGCTAGTTTTCAGTTCAGCTGATTGAAGCATTGACTGATTGAAGTCATTGTTGACAGGTCATCGTGCCTGTATGTGCAGGGGGATGCAAGGTAAGATACACTAAGTTATACTGATGACGGTGTAACGTTAGCATTAGCAACAAGGGGAGATGCAGCAATAACAGCGAAACTCACAGCATTGTCCCTGTCGTCTCGGTTGTCTCTCCCGGTGGGTTGCTGTTGGTTTCTCTGCTGTCTGTTTTGTCTGCTTCTTTTCCCCATGATGTTGGGAAAGCAAGCAACTCTGCTGGAAACCCGGCTAAACGTTATGTGGAGGAGACTTTTTTCCTACTACGTGGTTTGAATACGAATGTAATCTGCGGGCTGCGTTGCGTTCTTCAAAACGTGCTGCGTCTGCTGCGCAGTTTGACCGCGCACCCATGTGAGTCAGGACCACTTCCGGGGTGGTCGAAAAACATGCCTGAGTGAGACGTTGACATCGAGAAGGGGGTCTTTTATAGTTCAATGGGGGTAGGTTTCCTTTTCGCAATAATACTATTACAGTGCAAATGCGATTTTAATTTAGTTTATGTACAGTTCGAGTGGATTATATACGTTAAATTCTCGAAGTCAACTTCCTGTCTGTTTAACTTTCTGTCTAAGTGGCGTTATTTTCTTTCGTAGCCGCAGTTTACGGATACGCTCTCTGATTGGCCACTGACGTTTCTGGTCATGTGACATGTGCGCCCAATCGCGTGACGAGCTGTGTCTTTGCCCATTTCCGCCTCGAACAGCATGCAAACTACCTGACGCCTAGTTTATCACTGGTTAAGCTTAGGCGACTCTTTCGAAGTTGGTTAAGGTTAGAGTTTGGAATCAGGGCTGGCGTTCTATCGCCATGCTCTAAGACAAACTCTAACTCTAACCTGATAGTGCCTAAGCTGGGGGACCCTGATGGAAACAAGACTAACGTCTTTCTCAGGTCTGCATCCCCTTAACAATTGTATGTATTGAGCCGTACTGTATTGTACCCATTCTGCAATCTGTTAAATAAAGCTTAACCGGTGAAAGAAACAGGCGTCACACGATTGTGCGCACATGTCACATGACCAGAAACGTCAGTGGCCAATCAGAGAGCGTCTCCGCAAACTGCGGCTACGAAAAAGAAATAACGCTTCTAAGTTTGTGTCTATGGCTTGGGGGAAACATGCACTTTTAGAATCACCAGAAAGGCTTTCGAAATAGTGAAATGCCATGTTGACCCCAATATTTTCTAAACAAATTATATGAAAATGTTATGAAATGAACAAGAATGTGATAAAATATGTAATAAAAACGGAGCTCAACGCATACATTTGATCGTAGAAATCCGTTCGTTTCCCCAATACAAAGATGGCGGCGGTCTCGTGACGTCAGAGTGTCTTCGAGAATAGTGTAATGATGTCATTGGATAGCGTGCATGCGATGCAAAAAACTGCGCATCTGGATTGGCTTATACGGATCAACGCCTTTCGTTTCCTTGTCCATGATTGGACGGTGTAAACAGTAGGAGGCTTGTGGGCGGCCACACATATTGTTGTCAGTGGCTATACATGTACATTTCCATTTTTGCAATAAGCGGGTTTACTTCAATAGTTTGTTATTAATCGATTCAGTTTAACCGGTCGTTATGGACGGTTTTCTCTCAAAACTCTTCTCGTCGGAGGAAGAGGAGTTGTATATGTTGGACCGCTTGGCTTACTTGATGATATTTATGGCAGTCTGCACATTCTTTACATTGCTTTTCGAGAACGTCCCTTATGGCCGATATGCTTCAACTAAATATGGATTTCCAGTCAATGTTAAATTCGCCTGGTTTGTTCAGGAGATTCCTGCATTTTGGGTGCCTCTGTATCTAGTGACATGGGCATCCTCTGCAAAAACGTCACTGCTGCCCAACCAGTTATTACTTGCAATGTATTTCTGCCACTATGTTCAGAGGTAGGCAGTTGAATTTAACCATAACTTGTTTACCATGTTTATTTGTTGTTAACACAGTTGTCATGCATAGGTAATGGTAACCATACCAGAGACCACGTGGCCTTTGTGCTTAGATGATGTCAGTAATATAAGAAGCCTACTAACCAATAGCCTATTCCATTACAACAGCTGTGTTTTTTTTAATTTGTATTAATTAAACAACAGGTGACTATAATTAAATGACAACCAAATGAGCTGTGTTTAGGGCATTGCGCCATTTCGGTAGAAAATGCTGGTCGGTTAGGTATTGAGAATACTATGAAGAGCCTAAACAACAGTGTAGCCTAGCTGTTATTGAAAAGGTATTGATCCAATATAATGTGATTATGGCATATTGTTATCCTGTTACAGGTCTCTCATTTATCCATTTTTAATCCGTGGAGGTAAATCAACACCGGTTGGCTCCTTCATCATGGCCATTGTCTTCTGCACTTATAATGGATATATGCAGGTCAGATACCTGAGCCATTATGCAGAGTACCCTGCTGACTGGGTTACACACCCCTGCTTCATCTTGGGTAGGTAACAGGTGTCTACAAGTCCACTCTAGAAAATACGTATTTTCATATCCTCCGTTTGTAAGAGTGCTGTGTCAATAGGCTACTGTACATTTTTGTAATGTTATCTCTGAATTTTCACAGCAGCCATTTGACATGTCAGCAGGGTAAACACAGGCATAATTATTAATTATTAATAACATTAATTTCTAATAATTAATTAATTAACTTGTTCCATTTAGGTATACTAGGGCGCATGCTGTCTCACTGGAATGACTGTGACACACATACAGTAAATGGAACGGGACCATAATTAACAATTAGCACACCTGTGTTTACCCTGCAATGACATGTCAAAATGGACTCGCTGCATTATTTATTTTCCCCACCTGCATTCCATGAAGACACCGCCCTAACTCTACCTCTGATTGGCTAGTACTCTGGTCTACAGCTCTCTGGCACCTGTTTAAACGTGAAAATTACAACATTGTGTAAGCTAAGCAGGGTTGTACTTGGAGGTGAAGTATTTACAATGTTTGCTATTTGGCAAAACAAGGCGTGTACAATAGTGTAGCGAGTGTGATAGCAGGGCAGGTCTTCCTAGAATGCAATTTGGGGTAGGGCAGGTCTTCATGGAATGCAGGGGGGGAGCAATACATTCCAGCCAACAAGGTGGCCAGTGGCATGTGAGATGGTACACCTGAAGGGGTTAAAGCATTTCACACATAAATAGGGATGCACCGATATGAACATTCTGGCAGATATCGATAAACAATATCTACCTATATCGATATCATAGGTTAGATATTGCATTTATCATATTTTTGTTGTGCATTGTTTTCACGTCTTTTCACTTGAAAGGTAAAACAATGCACAGCAAAAATACGATAAATGCAATATCTAACCTAGCTGTAAACTAAGCCTGTCACACAGCGATGGGTCTTAACCCTTTAACTGCCACACTACCAAACGGTTAACCCTTTCACTGCGACAATACACAGAAGGTTAACCCTTTCACTGCCACACGACAGAAGGTTAACCCTTTACTATCACACAACCGACGGTCATCTTCACTATCGCATAACCTTCTGTCATGTGGCAGTTAAAGGGTTAATGGCACACTACCTTATTCTTCCTGCATGGTTAATGTGACGATAGATAATCTATAATCTATATGGGGTAGATCTCACCCCCATAACTAAATGTCCTTAGAACTGATTTTCAATATGAACCCCATGGTTATTATTATTCCCGTTCGTTTTTGAGTCAGTAAACTTGGGTACATTTGGAATATTCATGTTGTCAAGTTGAAACCGTCTTATAGACTGCAGAAGTGACATTCTATTTGGCCCCTCTCCCTGGTTCAAAAGCTCCTACACGTTACTATGGAGACTGTATGATATCTTTTAATATGGAACATTTGATCAGTTTGAGATGCTTCTTGGCATTGATAAGTCTGCTTAGAACTGTGAAGGAAACAAAATAGATCATAACTTTTCATATTTCCCAGAGACACATGGCAATTATCTACCTGAACAGCAGTGATGTCCAAACTTAGATATTCACTAAAGAAAATAATTATTTGTATTATGAATTAGTATTAATTCATTCGCCGTTCAGCTAGACCAAGCAAACAGAATAACTATGTGTGTCTCTGGGAAATACACACAATTAAATGTCTTTGTTTTGTTTCATAGTGTAAAGCACACTTATCAATGCCAAGCAATGTTTCAAGCAGATCCAATGGTCATAGTCTTCATAGTAAAGTATAGGAGCTTTTGAACCAGGAGGCCGGGCCCAATAGAATGTCACCTCTGCAGTCTATACTCACTGAGAAAATAAATGACTCATACCCTCACCTCATTGGCTGGCGGTCAGCGAACTGCCATACTAAGCAGCTTTCGGTTGGTCGATTTCCAGGATCTGTGCTGTGGTTGGTGGGCTGGCTGGTAAATGTCCACTCTGACCACATCCTGAGGAACCTGCGGAAGCCAGGGGAGACTGGTTACAAGATTCCCATGGGTAAGACATCAAGTCCTGTTTTCTAGTTAAAATCTCAGATTGGAGGATCTCCTGGCCTGCTAAACGCTTCTCGCCTTCAAATAGGAAGTGTTTGGGGATGGTGACCAATAGACATTTAAATGTAGTACATTCCATTTATATGGTGGTAAGTAACAGTGTTAGGGTTAGGGCTGTGGGTGTGTGGGACACGAGCAGATAACGGGGACTCTTAAGTTATCCGTGAAACGAACAACCACTAGACTGCTTAGTGCTTACGCAGATATTTTAGGAGAGGGGAAAAATTAAACAACACAGAACATCCTTTACAGGTGGAAGTCTCAGAGAGAAATTAAGAAAATAAATCGAGTCCAAAAAACAGGACTACTCTCGATAAAGAGGTATAGTATAAAAGTAAATAAGCCACAAGGGCACCTCCTAATAACGGAGTTTATATTGAAAAAAGTTAAACAATAAACCTCCACGAAGGGAGTTTATGTATAGAATAAAGCGAGTAGCCTAAACTAAGAATGACTACCATAAGAGCTAAACTCTGAATCAGAGATCACTCAGACTAAACTTCAATATAATGAGCGTGACCAAAAGAACAGCCAACACTAGGAAGTGAATTAGCAGTTGACACTGCAAGATCCAAACTTAAATAGACTCAAGGCATGGCCATAGGCACAGCTGCACTGGATCAGGTGCAATCAAGCCCACACACCTGCCAACCCATGAGGCAATCAACCACAGGGACCAGGGATTGACAGCTGTCCCTCACAGAAAGGTGAAATAAAGCAAAACCATGACAAAAGGAGGCAGAAGTATTTATATGCGACATTCATAGTGAAACTATGTTCTTGTGTAATCATATTGTTCCCTGTTTCCCTGTGGTTCTATGTTTCGTTGTTTTTTGCCTATTGTCAGTGACTTTGGGTCATTGAAAAGCACTATACAAAGTAAATGAATTATTGTTATTGTTGTTATTATAACCAGAATGAACCACTTTTCTCCTTGGGACTCCTTTACCCAGAATTTTAAGATTCAGGTCGGTAGCGGAGTGGGTAAATCTATTGATACGCAGGGCTTTCCCCAGGATTTTCAAACAAGATGGTGCTGAGTCCAAAGTAGGGGGTGGTCCGGAGGGGGGCTGTCGTCGTCCCCCCCCCTCCCGTCCGGGAGGCAAAGAATGTACAAGAAGAAAGCCATTTGCTGTAATTTCCCGCAACTTAAAAACACAATTTCAATAAAATACCAAAGGGTAAGTTCCAAATAAGTAATTGAAGTACAGTGTATAAGGTTGTACAATAGTTTAACGTTGAACACAAAAACACACACACACACACACACACACTGTGGAACAGGGGACCAAGCAATCACGTATTAGACAATGATGCGTCTGTTTCTAAACTGGCCCCAAGCTTTCCCTGCAAAAAAGAAAATGATAATAATAAATTAAATTCAAGAAACACATGGTGGTGCTGGTGTGTTGTCATCATGGCACCCCTATACCATTGTTTAATACGGGGTAATATTGAGCAACTTTGTTACGTTGTAGTGATGTGTGTTGACACCTGTATTGTGATATTGCTCACAGTCGGCCTACTATTTCAAGACATTCAATATGAGGCGTTCTAATGATGCTTTGGTAAATAAATTATGTTCTTGACAAAAGGTCATGGAAAGACGAGCTTAAAAGTCTGAAATGACTTCAAGTTTGTCTAGTACCTTTTATATATTTGCTCACAAGAATGATTCATTTAGTCTTTTCTGCCCCAGAGCGTATTATTTCAGCTTTTACTGTGGCCTAATGAAAGCTAAAATATTATTGTATCCTGGTGGTATGATAATATTTTTATCAGGAGCGCTCTTGCAACCCCATCCCCCTAGTTGTAACTCACTGCTCTTGGCCCAGCTCTCCCCTGTGGGATATCTACACTACTGTATAACAAAAGGGTCTAGTGACTTTTACTCTGAGAGACAGAGAGAGAGGATTCCCCAGACCATGAAGCTGACGATAATCATGTTAGACAGCAGGAACATGTTTATATCTGTATAGTGGACAGGGTTACTAGAGTAACACTATACATAAAGCATGTAGGCTACACAAGGACAACCATCACTAAAGAATAGATGGATATTCTACACAAAGTGACAAGAACAGGGGATTGGCTGAATAAGGTTTGAGTAAATTCCATTCACGTATTGTTTTGTTTTTTTCCCCTTGCTGCCTCCTTGGGTACAATGGGAGTCAGTTAGCTTTAGGTTGCTATATATATAGCATGGTTACTAAAACAGCACCTTGAACTCTCAGTGAACCTGTACTGAACCTGTTGAAACAACCCACCCTGGGGCTTCCAGCACAGCAGGAGAGGCCGGAGGGAGCTGTGAGCTGCATGCGTTTCACCAAATGAACTTCCAGGCACGTCTGGAATCCTCTCTGCCGCCAAGAGTCTTGACATCTCCATGCGCAGAGAGCAGCAGACTCCCGTGCGCACAGAGACCCGTGGTCAAGTGGGGAACGTTCAGCCATCTATGGTCCGCGTGAAGCGAGCCGTATTCACGCTCTTTAGATGCCGCCTCTGTGATTCGACTATGACTTCATGGCTTGACTCGCAGCAGCACATAGACTTGGAACAAGTGTTGGGGGAAACTGCCACACTGTGATTTGTTTGGGATACGTGATGAATTCTAGACTGCGAAAAATCTGCCAAAGAGTTGTTCCCTTGCCCAGAAAAACGTCAGGACTGTTTTGCTTCCAGTGGACGTATGTGAAATGATCAGTATGCCTTTTCCAAATATATGTATAATCTTCACCCCATAGGTGGTGTGTTCCAGTATGTGTCTGGAGCCAACTTCCTGGGGGAGATCACAGAATGGGCAGGTTTTGCTCTGGCTGCCCAATCTATCCATAGTGCAGCCTTCGCCATCTTCACCCTGGTGGTTCTCGCCAGCAGGGCTATAGCACACCACAAGTAAGAATGACAACACACACACACACACACATATCAGTGATGTTTCACCCTTTATTTTATTTACTTTATTTAACCAGGGTAATCGCGTTAAGATTTTCATCTTTTTTTAAAGTGGGCCCTGCCTGGCCTTGATGGCGGCACACATATAGCTCGCATAGAACAACATAATATATATATATATATTTCTTTTAATTATGTTTTTGGTTGATTCTTATTGTTTTTACTACCGTGCAGTCTGGTAGAGGGAGAGAGAGCGAGGAAGAACGGGAGACAGAGCGGGGGAAGACATTCGGCAAAGGACGCCGGGTCCGGGAATCGAACCCGGGTCGGCCGCTTCGCAACGCATTTGTTGTGAAGGATCAGATTAAACCGAATATGTATATTTATTTATATATATATATTTAATTGTATTTGTATATCGTTTGATATCCCCTGTATATTCCTTGTACAATATGCATTGAATATCCCTTTAGTCTACTAAACAGCCCATAATAGTTTCATTCTACCATTGGACGAGAACCTGGCGCCAGGTTGCCATACCCCTAGGTCCAAGTTCAATCGTGCCGCCTAACATGTCGTGGCAAGCCCCGGTTCCGCGCAGGAATATGTCGGGCGAAATACGAATGGTACTATTTGTTCATAGCGCATATATATATGGCGCAAGTAAAGTAGAACTTTCTTTTAGTCCAGTTCTTTACCCTCCAACAGAGTGACAGACGCAAAGCCTCCCCACGACGCACGTGCGGTGTAGTAAGGCCTACTTGGCCCCAGAATAGGCATTGAGATATCGTGTAGATTAATAGTTGAATAGTCATAGTTTGGCACTATACCGTCGAGTTGGACGTATTCTATTAAGCTAATAATAGTCTATTTATGTATGGTGCATCGTTCGGTTAGAGTTCTAAAGTTATCAGTACCCCCATCGTTCCTGACGTTATCTGGACGCTTAACCAGGCTGGTCAGACCCCTAGTGGTGATTGCATCCGAGGAGCTCCGGGCCAAGAGCGACTGGACCTGTATATTGGATTACTCTACCCGGACGACGGCGAGCCTTCCACGGCTTGGATTATGCTTTGTGTGCTTTGATTATTCCATGGATAAAGGCCAACACTGCGGAGTGTTGGAACTACCCCCCGGAGAAGACTCCAGGTGAGACGGCGCTCGACACCAGTGAGGTCGCCTCACGTCTCTCCGTTGTGGACCGGCAGCTACCGTCCACAGAGGGTCCAGCTGTATTCGTCTGCGGTCCGAGGTTCTGTGGGCACCGTGTCCAAGACTTTGGATTCTCCCAAGACACCGTCGGCCAGATTGGATACCGCCAGCGGCTTCTCTAACCCCCCCCCTCCTACTGTCTTACAACCAGCGGGACCCCCCCCCCCCCCTTAGTGTATCCAGCTATAATCATTTAAGTACCATCGCTATCGTTTCCTAAATATTCCAGGTTGTATACTTACTCCATGCGTAACCAGAGATTGGACATTCAATGTTGATTTACCTACGAATACTCATTTGCCATAAAAGTGCATATTTCATATTTCAAATCATAAATGTAATTAAGTGATCGTTGTATACACCTTTTGCTGTATTAAACCTTCGATTTGGTACATTTGTGTGGATTCGTTTCATCAGGTGGGAAAGTGTTCATCATACTTATATCTTGTACTGGGTGGCCAGAAGTTAAAGTACATGAGGTAGTGGTATTAAATATCATATCTAACAATACAGTCAGGGAATTGTACCCCTCAGTTACAGCATTACATGGTTCGCCACTTGGGTGCCCCTGCCAATAAGATTTTGTTGTTATCTGACAATACAGTTTAATCTAATCTGAGCAAGGCACCAAAAAAAATGTAACACCAAAAATACCATACATCAACATAAGATATATAGCCTAAACCAACTTTTCAGTTATTCTCAAGGACGTACAGTAGTCATGCAAAAACTGAAAGAATGAGGCCATTTGACATCAGGCACATTATTTTGACAGTGACGGTTAGAGCTAGGAGATATACAGCAAGAGGGGAGGCATTGCTGATTTTAAACATGCTTCTCATTTATTTGGTAAAAAAAAAGGTTTACCTTTAATAATGTTTGGCACACAAAGACCGAACTGACTGAACATTTTGGCAACATTTGTCAAAGTATTAACTCGTCAATATACCCCCCTTCCCCACTAATCGAACTGGTGTCGTGGAGTCACTTCTCTGTGAGCGTTTCCACGGTTAGCTTGCGGCTAACATTAGTTAGCTCGCGGCTAAAGTTAGTTAGCTCGTAGCTAACGTAACGTTATATAACCGAACAATACACACATGCCCCGAATGCGTACCGTTCGGTACGACCTCCACGGTTCGGGGCATGTGTGTATTGTTCGGTACACGGTTCGAATGCGTACCGTTCCACCCCTAATACATACCAATTATTCGCCTGTTCTACTCCATCCGTCTATCATCCATAGCAACACTGGGGGATCCCCTTTGAACAGCCTGAGGTTTCTCTCCTCCACGCCGCCTGTGGTGCTTTTTTTTTCTCCTATTGCTAGGTTTTAAGTGAGTCGTTCCTTATCTTCATTGGGGAAAGTCTGAGAGTGTCTCATATATGGATTTTATGTTTTTTTTTCTTGTTTTTTTTGGGTATATTGTGATGTTTCTTCTTGTCTTGTAAAGCCCATGGGGGCAATTCCATTTAATCTCAGGCTATACAAATACATTTGATTTGATTTAATCTAATCTAATATTTGTGTGATGTTCTGAAAACATAATCAGCTTTATAGAGCAGAAAAGATTTAACCATGACCCTACTTATAAGCATAGTAAACTCATCTTTTAAAAATGCTCACGTCTTTCCTACAAATTCAAATTGGCCCATGTTATTAGCAGCCGAGATATGAGAGAACTCCTTTGACACACAACTTTCAAAATACGTTTACTA
The DNA here is from genome assembly GCF_963971535.1 of Notolepis coatsorum. Taxonomy (NCBI): domain Eukaryota; kingdom Metazoa; phylum Chordata; class Actinopteri; order Aulopiformes; family Paralepididae; genus Notolepis; species Notolepis coatsorum. Next base: position 33,012,854 of record NC_140168.1, on the reverse strand, counting down.
ATATGTCCAAACGAAGAGACGGGGCAGTCCTACAGGTAGTTTTTGACGGCAGTCCTAACGGATGGTGCGCCTAGGCAGAGAATGCTGCGTCAATGGAGCTCATAACACAAATTACATTAAAAGAAATCCAGAATAATAACATTAATATCTGTGTAATAAAAATATCTGTGTCCATCTCATCCGTGCTATGAATATGAATTTCGGCTCATCCCTGTTAGAAAGTATTTTATTTGGTGTTTCAAATAAACTTTTGGAAATGAGCATATAGGGAAATAATCAATGCAGATTCCCATACCTCTGGAAGTGTTTAATTAAATTAAGACTCATTTAAGTATATATGTTAGTGGATCAGCAGTACTTTTAGTAAAAGCTGAAAATGGTATGGTACCAACACAAGTTTAATTTATATGGTTGCGTGTGTCAGTTCTATATCTGAATTTTCATAGATGAATCACAAACGGATTTAAACAAATTACCAGATTAACCAAAATGCTGATTAAACCAATTTCCTTCTTATTTGTAATTACTTCAGAGTTTACACAAATATGCTTTGGCAGATCAACATTCTCCAACGGACTTACGACAAAAATGGCTTTCTCTTAGGGCCATTTGAGACCTTTTCGGGCAAGGCATGAATATAGACAATATAATATAATATTAATTATATATGTTTTATTGGGACGGTTGGTGAATCTCTGGAGCGTAACAGTAAGAAGCATTTTGTATGAAAGTATTCTGTACTTCTGTATGACAACTATTAAAGAAACTTGAAACTTGAACTTGAATCCCAAAATCGCCCCGAAAAGGTCTCAAATGGCCCTAAGAGAAAGCCCTTTTTGTCGTAAGTCCTTGGAGAATGAGACCCATTGTTGGACATGTCAAATGACATGACATAGACTTACTGGATTAAAAGAATTTGAATGGGTCATTCAGATTTTTGTTTTTTTTTACATACAAGTACATTGCATGCACATACAAGGAATGTGGCTTGCTGCTTGCTCACAAAAAGGTAAAAACAGCACATCTAGAATCATATAAAAAGACATAGAAATAAATAAATAAAACATTTAAAGTATCAATATTAAACAAGTGTAATTATATACAAACTAGTATCGGTTCAAGTTCTTTATTAGTAAAATACACAACAATACAGGGGCATTGCAGGTAATGACATTTTTGTGTTTTGAGCTCAGACTCAACAGTGCACAATTAACACAATGGGGACCGGCCACGTATATATACAGGTTTCGGTGCCATGCGTTGTGGACCAGAGGCACGTATATAGCCGTGGCAAGTTGTTATTGTTTTATTCCATATTAATAACCGGGTCAAGATCCCCGACCGGCTCTGCACATCTACCCTCGTCTGTGGAATCGAGAACATGCAATACCGGCCAGATCCTCTTAGGGATCATCGCTCCACTGCAGTATGCCATGTGAGCGAATGTAAAACTTTTTTTTTCTTCCAATAGAGTATCATTGTAGCCTGATCCTGAACCAGCACAATGCACTGTGGATCACGTTTCGAATAGCAGATTTGACCACAGTAAGATTTTTCACGTAAAGTACATCCCGATCGGGCCTTGTTTTGATAGCCATCCATCCGATCAATGAATGAGGCTAACACGGTTATTGGTAATCAATAATCAGAAACTACGTCCCCCGCCCCCCCCCCCCCCCCTTTCATGCATACATGCTTGAGGATCGTGCCGATCATATGCAGTTTGAGTTATTTCTGTAGCATATGTATAACCGAAATGCCATTGGATATAACGTTAGTAGCTATTAGCCCTGTATCTCGCCTTCCAGGAAATATCCTAGCCGAAATCCCGTATAACGCTTATATTCACAGCCCTATAAAATGAGAACGTATTGATGAAAAAATAAATTTCTTTAAGCCATTTTGAAGGGACGGTTTATGGTCTCAATTGACAATGAGAATGGACAGATAGCAATACTATAAAGTATAGATTTAGCTCTACAAACAGCCCCACGTCTGTTTACATTTGCCGGTCCTCTAGAGATTTATTAGACGCATCCCAATGGCCCTGAATGTGTTAAGGGGATGCAGACCAGAGAAAGACTTTCGTCTTGTTTACATCAGGGTCCCCCATTTTCAATTCATCATAACATGTATGCCATAAATGACATACAGATATACAGTACTGTTACATCCAGACATACAAGATATACAGTACTGTTTATTTACAGACAGAGTTTCAAAAAGAGAATATATACATTTGAAGGGGAGGAAACTACATTGGGGGGGGGGGGGTTGGGTGGGGGGGGGTTTGGACATTTACCGGGGCCAGTTTTGAATTGCGGCCTCGTGTGTGTGTGTGTGTGTGTGTGTGTGTGTGTGTGTGTGTGTGTGTGTGTGTGTGTGTGTGTGTGTGTGTGTGTGTGTGTGTGTGTGTGTGTGTGTGTGTGTGTGTGTGTGTGTGTGTGTGTGTGTGTGTGTGTGTGTGTGTGTGTGTGTGTGTGTGTGTGTGTGTGTGTGTGTGTGTGTGTGTGTGTGTGTGTGTGTGTGTGTGTGTGTGTGTGTGTGTGTGTGTGTGTGTGTGTGTGTGTGTGTGTGTGTGTGTGTGTGTGTGTGTGTGTGTGTGTCCAATAACAATAAGTAGTAGGGTAAAATATAAAATGAGGTAAGATCAAATAAAATAGTCAATTTGGAGGTATTGTGCAAATGCAGGGAGGCGAAGAAGGGTCAAAAATAGAATCCGAGAAGATTACCTGCTGTACAGAATAATACAGTAATAGGAGCACAGTAATAGGAGCATAGTAAATAACATATACAGAGAGGGGGTGACAAGAATATCTTTGCTATGCAGGATATACAGAGTTAATACACAATCTTTGTAAGAGCCTTAAATATTCCACTTGAGGGTGCAGTGATGCAAGAGTTATACAGAATATATACAGAGGTAGTGTTACAACCCAGGCCTCTGACTCATCAAAGTAGTAATAAACGTGTCTTGGGGTTATCTAATGTGCTGAAGCTGTCTCCAAAGCTAAGATCAAGAGGCCTAAAATCGCAACGTTGAACTGAACTGTCATGTAAACAAGACGAAAGTCTTTCTCTGGTCTGCATCCCCTTAACAATTGTGTGTATTGAGCCGTACTGTATTGTACCCATTCTACAATCTGTTAATAAAGTTTTCAATCAATCAACTGTGTTTGTCACAAACATGATCTCAAAGAAACCCGGTGAATGTGAATCTAAGCTGTGCTAATGGAGGACATGGACTCACCGGGCCTGCTTGGTCTAGTCCGCACTGAACTCTCCACTAAGCTGCCAGCTCTGCCTTTTCTGGTTGGTGTTCAAAGTAATGGTGGTGGTAAATTCTAAACAAAACTCTAAGCAAACAAACTACAGCAAAATGTGCAGCCGAGGCTTGGCAGCCAGTGGTCGTGTTATTACAAAGATTGTTGCTGTTTTCACACATCAAGGTAAATATGGAAATGACAACCGGGCCAATCAGTGCTTGCAGTGCCATGGCACCTTACAAGTGCGCGTAGGCTCACACCGGGACCGCAGACACCTTAAGCTGAGCTCCAGCAGCATTTAAATGTTTAAGTCTGCATTGATTGATTGAAAACTTTATTAACAGATTTCAGAATGGGTACAGTACAGCTCAATACAAACATTTAACGTTTACATAAGGGTCCTCCATTTTCAATTCATCAAGACATTTATTACATGCAATTGATGCAAATAATACGGTACTGTGTATTATAAAAAAAAAAAAAGGCTGAAGGGGAAGAAACTGTACATTAGAGGGGGTTGGGTGGGGTGGGGAATTTTGACATTTACCGGGGCCAGTTTCTAATTGCAGCCACCCATAGGTGCTCTTTGAGAGCGGTTTTGAAGGAGGGTAGGGCATTCCCCTTATGGTTTGATGTGTGGTGGACGGCCAGCGGATTTCGGCTCAGTTGTTAATGAGGGCCGTAGCTTTAGGGGGGGGGGAAACTGGTTCTGTCTCATTGTGTTAGACATCATGGTTCACAGTCTTTTCCCTGAGGTGAGAGCTTGAGCTGGTGGCCAGGGTGTGAGGGTTCAGCGATGATCTTGTAGGCATGCATTCCTGGTCCTGGTGTTGTAGAGGTCCTGGAGGGTTGGCAGGTTGCAGCCGATGATTCTCTTTGCCGTCTGGATGACGTGTCTCAGTCTGGCCTTGCCTTAAGTGCTGGCAGATCCAAACGAGGAGGTGAGGATGGACTAGATCAGCGGTTCTCAAACTACGTACTAAGCTAAATATGCCTCGTTTTATAAATTTTTATTGATAACATAGTGCTGTAATTACATTTTCTAATAAATATGCATGATCAAGTTCAACAACATGTGCTTTTATTTAGATATTCCTTAATTCCACGTTGAAATTACGCGATACATTAAGTGTGGGGTCGCCAAAAGAAATCCTAAATAAAATGGGGTTGTGGTATAAAAAAGTTTGAGAACCCCTGGACTAGATAATGGCCTTGTAGAATAGGACCATCATTGTCTGTGGCACGTTGAACTCAAACAGCTGTTGCAGGACGTAGGCCTACATTGGTGAGTTGATGTTTGCCTCCGACATGAGGTCCCATGAGGATATTGTGGCTCCCAGATTTTCCCAATTTGAATGACTCCACAGTAGTAACTGCTTAGCCATTGAGGGGGGAGGGGTGCCACTCTTCCTGAAGTCTACAAGCATCTCCACTGTCTTTTGAGCATTTAGCTCCAGGTAGTGGTGGGAAGACCGATACTTTTAACAGATTTGATTATTTTGGACTGTCGGACAGTAGAGAATTTAATCACCTTTTTAAATGGTAATTTCCTGTGCACTGGTAGCGATTCTTTGAGGTGATTCAGGTAGGTGGAGTCCGTTGAGTGGCAAATCGAAATCCCCATCTGATTCAGTTTTGAATCGCCGCTAGCGAATGAAGTGAAGGGACTCAAGGGACACTGACTGTCTACCCGAATCACTCAAAATAATTACTAGTAGTGCCCAACTCTATATAGACCAATGTGCGGTTGCTGAACGAGTCATCAGATGCAGTTCGATTCAACAATTGAACGATCAACTCGTTCACTTAGTCATTCATTCATCACTGGCTCCAGGTCGTTCTGACTGCAAACTTGAGGAGCTTTACTGATGATCCTTGGAGGTACAGTCTTTGGTGTAGAGAGAGTATAGTAGAGCAGGGGAGAGAGCACGCATCCCTGTGGCGCTCCAGTGCACAGGGTCATGGAGTCGGATGCATAGCTATCAACATTGGGATTTGAAAAAACAGGATATTTCCCCCCGCCCCCTTCCCCCCGGCCCCGCCCCCTCCCAATGTAGTCTCCTCCCCCTCGTATGTATATTATATATTGTCTGCACTGTGCAGCCGTGGAATCGCGAGGCCATAGATTTAGAATAGATAGAAAGGGCACATTGTGGTGTATCATAATTAATTTGTTGAATACAATAGGATTTTTATAACGTTGACACAAATTAAAGAATATTTACACTTAAGTTCTCTTTTACCTCTTATTTAATTCATTAATTTAATTGTAGGCACTGTTTATATTGTACATAGTGTTGTATATTGTGTCCTATGTTACTTTTGTGTTTATTGTCTCTTTCTATATACACCGTGGGAAGGGGGCACGTAATTGAATTTTTCTGTATGTCTTGCACAAATTGGAAAATGACAAAGTTGACTTTGACTTTTAACATGTGTCTATAGTGTCAGACACTAATTGTAATGTTAAAAACGGATACTGCTCTAATATAAAGTGAAATTCTACCATGCCTCAATGTATCAACTTTAAACATGCACTAAATGTTCATGTTAGAAATGTAAATTTCCATTATTTCCACCATGTGCAACATTTCCTAAGAACAGCAATGTCCATTCTATCAACTCCAAATCTGTGCTATGAGCTCAATTCTCCCGGTGCATGCAGAAGTAGAATTGCTGTCTTGTTTTGGATGAATGAGTAGAAATGAAAAACGGAAATCTTCTTAGTTTTGACATGTGATATAGATAAAGTTATACAACGGCATACAAATTTCTCGATTCTGATTGGCTGAAACGGTCCATTTACACGTATGTATTGGGACCATTCTACGCTTCTGGTCCCAGGACCCGCCCACAACCGAATCACATCACATCACTCCACCGGATCACAAGATGGCGGACAATAATCTTTAACAAATGGATATGTTGATAGCATCATAACGACTAAATATAAAGCGATTCTGTCAAGGCGAATGTCTTAGTCCTTTAAACAATGTTGGATGATGTAATTGATGGGTCATGAGTCATTTTAGAACAAAAGAAAAATCGCGGATTGATTGATTATTTGCAATTTTATTTTTAATTTCTACTTCCTTCCCACTGACTGCAGCGTTCACTCTCACACTGTCCGACGCTGGCGTACCCACAAACACACACACATACACACACACACACACACACACACACACACACACACACACACACACTCCTGTCTGCAACAGTGGGGGAGTCAGACTGAGAGAGAAGCAGCGCTGTTTTAAGTGAGCATGGTCTATTGAATTGGTTGATTGCTAATTTTATTACTGTACGCCTGGTTTCCAACTGGTTAAGTTTAGGCTAAAAAAAATAAATAAAAAAATAGGGCGAAGAGAACTTTTTTTTCTTATAGGGCAAAGAAAACTTTTTAATTTGTTTTACCTACTTTCTATAGAAGCATCTAAGAATGAAGTTCTATAGAAAGTAGGTCTGCATCCCCTTAACAATTGTGTGTATTGAGCCGTACTGTATTGTACCCATTCTGCATCTGGTAATACAATTTTCAATCATTCCAATAACCACTAACTTCATAATTAAAAACTAAAGAAAAGTTGGATGTGTTAGTTGGTTGGGTGTCTTAGTTGAAAGGCAGTTGGATGTGTTAGTTGGTTCGATGTCTTAGTTGAAAGGCAGTTGGATGTGTTAGTTGGTTGGATGCCTTAGTTGAAAGGCAGTTGGATGTGTTAGTTCCAATAACACACAGTTGGATGTGTTAGTTGGTTGGATGCACTTCAAGCTGCTTCCAATAACACACAGTTGGTTGGATGCACTTCCGAGCTGCTTCCACATGGAGGCAACTTGTCTTTTTTGTAGTTGTGGGAACTACTTTTTCTGGCGGATGGTTTTTTCAATAAATCTTCGATTAATGTGCGTTTATTGTATAGCAATAAGGTTGGAATGTGGCAGTTGTATAAAAGCATTACACCACTTGCAGTCGTGATTTGTGAACAATAAACCATGCCTAGGGGGGTCTAACGACCACCCCTAGGCATGGTTTATTGTTCACAAACCACTCCTGCGCGTGATGTAATGCTTAAATATTGTTTCATTGTGTATTGAATAACTTTACATTTGCTCTTCATTCATATTACAAAAGTTATAAAGAATGGTGTTGGCTCACCCTACTCGCATGTTGAGGGAGAGCACCATTCATTATACACTGAGAAACCACGGCCAAGCGTGAGCTCTCCGGGAACAACCCCACTTTGCCGTTAGAGCTTCTCTGCCTTTTGTAGGTAGTTGTAGAATGTAATACATTTCACACTAAACCCCTCCTTTCCGGCCGCTGTTCTTCTTCTTCTTCGGGTCGCAACAGTCTTCCGGTCTGACTTCCTGTGCTAACGTTCTAAACTACACTGCTGCCACCTGTTGTCACGGAGGGGAATTGCAGCCATTTTGTAAACATTTAAGAAAAAAAATTAATACGGGACTGCGGGAAGGAAGGTTGAAATACGTGACAATCCCGGGAAAAACGGGATGGTTGACAGCTATGGTCAGATGAGTATCATTTAGCTTTTATTGATTCCAATTCTGCTTATCGAACCTGGTTCTTATTGAATCTCAGTTCTGATTCCCATATTTTTGGTGGGGAAAATTAAATATCAAAGGACTCGAAGGTATTTTTTTTTATTGTCATCTGTTTCCAATGCATTGTGAAAATAACAAAGAAGGCTTATTAAATTATTTTAACATAACGTGGACACTGGGATAACAATGCATTTTGCTTAGATAGGAAGGAGACAGCTGTTGCCAAGGGATGTGACCCGTTCACCATGAATCACCGCTCGGGGACATTCATCCAGTCTTTCTGTGCTCATCTTCCATTTCATGGCTAAGGTGTCAGCAGTTTTATTTAATAGGGGGTCTCTGGGGATGTACTAGAGGTGGAAGGGTGCTCTGTGAACTTGCGTCTAAGGATTATCGTTAGTTAATACTAGGGATGTTCCATATAGGCTTTTTTACCGATAACCGATATACCGATATTGTCCAACTCTTAATTTCCGATACGATATCAACCGATACCGATATACCGGTATGCAGGGTTTCCCCCCAGAAAAACGGAATAATTTCAGGTAATTAACAATACATATCTCTTGTCGTGGAATTAACACAACATTATGCATAATTTTGACAATAAATAAAATAAGAATTTGTTCTTACTTGCTTGCCTGGGTAAATAAATAATTTAAAAAAATAATAATATTTATTTATTTTTTGAAAACCGATACCGATATTTTCCGATATTACATTTTAATGCCAATATCGGACATCCCTAGTTAATACCGGTACCTCCGTGGTATTGAGACTGCCAACATACTGAAAACAGTGCATTGGGGGTGACAGTGGCTCAGGAGGTAGAGTGGTCGCCTGGTAATCAGAAGGGTCCCGGTTCGATTCCCGGGCAGCGTGTCGAGGTGTCCTTGAGCAAGACACTTAACGATAGGTTATGAATATAACCGTAGTTCTGAGTACTAGTGACGCTCAGCGTCATCTGCACACATCTCACTCCAGTGACGTGCACTGAATAAAAACTTCACAATGTACCTTTACATACCAACATCCGCCTGACCACACCCCCATCTGCTACCTACATAAGCAGGGGTGGGGCCACACACTCATCTCCTTCTCATCATTTCACCACAAGGTAAGATCAAGGGCCGCAGTGGCGTCTAGACGCTGAGCGTCACTAGTACTCATAGGTTATCGTTCTATATCGTACTAGCTTCCGCTCAGCGTCATCTGCACAACAGGAGCTGAGCGGGAGCTGAAGCTCGACAAATGTACCCCGCTGAGGCCCCCCACAACCATCAGAACCGGGGAGGACCGAGCCCCCCGACCCTCCCTAATGGAGGGATACCCTCCCTATTGGAGGACGGGAGGGAGACTGATCTATTCCGTTAACATCCCCCAGATATGAACGAGAATTAGTCGAGACAAACCTAGTAAACTGGCGCTCGGAAGAGACAAACTCCATCCCAGTTGCCCTATAAAAACGCCGTTTTAATAACGAGCAACCAAGGCGCACCAGCCTCATGCGTGATTCCTATCAGAAAAAATAATACGGACATGGGTCCCATGCGACGTGGCTGAGGGAAACACCACCCCGTCAACCACACTTCATAAGAGGGGACGGTGAGCGACGTACCCCTATGACGGGGGGAAACCCATGACTCGACAGACCTGTAAGGCGAGGAGTCAGGGAAACCCTAAACAATACCCCGTCCACCTACTCCAAAAGGAGAGGGCGGGGAACCCCCAGAGAGACTTCCCACGCGAGCTGTATAGATTGAAAAGAAATAATGCAACATTGAGCTATGTAACACTTGGGTTAGGACTCTCCGAGGAGGAGGCTCTGAACCAATACACACTCAATAATCGAATTGAATCGAATACACATACAATAGAGCAGAACTCCTTTTTGAAGTTCTACTCACCTTGACAATCTGAGGAGGAGGCTCTGTCACTGGGAAGGAGGGTCCGAACTCACAGAAGGCACTTCTCCCTGAGGAGGAGCTTCGTGAGGAGGAGCTCTGACAACTCCCTGAAACAGATCCATAACATGGAACCTGAACAACTCACGGAAGTCTTACCAATAGAAACACGCTCAGTGACGTACTCTATGGCGGGGGAATTTCTGCGGTGCACATGGCCAATCAGACTGACCAATCAGAAAAGGGGAGGAAAGGTTTACCAGTGCACCCCTTTACGACCCCTCACCCCTAACCTGCTATCTGATTTTTACTAAGGAAAAAACACAGAACAGAGAGGGCCCCTTTAAGAGCCCCGGTACCAGACTTACACATGTGCTTCTGTGGGCCAAAACCTAACCCAGTTGTAGATCTCAACTACACACACAACCCTTCATCAAAACAAAAAATGGCAAAAGTACACTCTTACTACAGAGGAACGCCGTTTTCCATAACGAGAGAGACATAAGTCCTTGATTACGTATTGGCCACAGGCCTTGCTAAGCACACATGATAGTGACCAAACAACCTTTTCCCTAGGAAAATAATCGTTTCTCAAGCGGAAGCACAACCCCAGCAGCTTAAGCTGAGGGTTACATCGTATCCCCACAAACACAGTGACACAATATATTGTAAACAAACATGTCTGAGAGGAGCGGGGGAAGCCCCAGGGAAACCGGGGGGGTCACCCCTCCTACCTTACCCTTGATACAACCAGGTTGAACAGGTACCCCTGTTAATATGTGAACATGCTGTTCATTGTCATCACAGGCTGAGAAAAGGATTCATTCCTCAATCACATGTCACTAAGCATAGCTTCACAGGTTAATTAACCCACTTAGTTGTGCGTTCACCCACGTTACAAACGTTACATGAACACACATGTTCTCATCACAACTAACCAGTTCATTTTTACACATGTAAAAAACAACGCCGATTTTCTATGTAGAGAGAAGCTATACCAGTGACGAGACAATTCACACACAACACGCGTCGTATCCTCAATGTATTGCAGCAACACACGTTTTGGAAACATCGTTATTACAAAACATTTAGAAGGGAAGGAAAGAAGAAGTGTTTAAAGTCCGGTCAGGACTCCTACCTCCACCCTGAGCGCAGGCCGAGAGGACTGCAACACTGGTTAACGGGACACCGAAGTCGAACCCGGTGTCTCCTGCGTTGGTGATGAGGGCAATGCCCGACGCGCCACCCAGCCGCCGTTCTCCATGTTGACGAAGTCCTCGCTGGCAGCGCACCCGGTGTAGGGTCGACTAACATCCTCTGTCAAAGATGACGTCGTAGTCAGAGTGTTGAGGCTTGTTATTCTCACAGTAACTGTAACTGAGGGGTACAATTCCCTGACTGTATTACTAGATATGATACTTACTACCACTACCTTTGTACTTAATATTCGGCCACCCAGTACACGGCATAAATATATTATGATGAACACTGTCACGTAGATGAAACGGATCCAACACAAATGTACGAATTAGAAATAGGTCTTTATTTCTACACAGCGATGGTGTGTAGAGCAAGCACTTAATCAAATCAATCACATTTATGAATGGAAATTAGTATGCACTTTTATGGCAAGAGTATTCGTCGGTATATCAATAGAGAATGTCCAATCTCTGAAGGCGCAGGTGGTACATATACGACCTGGAATAGTTTAAGGAATAACAGCAATGATACTTTAATGATTATATACTGGACACACTAGGGGGGGGTTAATCCGGTCGCTTGTAAGCCGACAGGAGTAGGAGGGGGGGGGGGTAGAATCCGGCTGCCTCATCCGGCCAAGGGTATCCCAGGTGAACCCACTGTAGTGCCGTTCAATGCGCCGGCGATCCTTGGACCACAGATGAAAGCAGGTGGACTCTTTGTGGGCCGGCTCTCTCCGGTCCACGGGGGAGAGACGTGAAGCGACCTCGTCTTGCAGAGCGTCTCCTCACCTTGCGTCCTCTCCAGGGGGGGGGGTTCCAACACACGGCAGTGTCGGGGGTCTTTATCCATGGAATAATCAAAGTATACAAAGCATAATCCGTGCCTGGGAAGGCGGGCTGTCGTCGGTAGGATAATCCGGTATACAGGTCCACTCGCTCGTCGGCTCTGGGGCTCCTCGGGTGCAGCTTCACGTGGGGTCAACCACCCTGGATAAGCAGCCAGTTCTCTGCCCGAAACGATGGGGTACTGACTACGGTAGTATTCTCACCGCACGAAGCACTATATATTAACAGACTATTATTAGCTTAATAGACTACGTCCAACTCGACGATATAGTGCCAAATATGACTATTCAAATATTAATATACACGATGTCTCAATACCGATGGTAGGCGAACTTGGCCTTACTCCCACACGTGGCGTCGCGGGGAGGCTTTACGTCTGTGACTCTATTGGAGGGTAAGAAACTGGACTGAAAAGGAAGTCCTACTTTAGTAGCGCAGTATATATACGCACTATGAACAAATAGTCCCATTAGTGGTGCGGTAGTCAGATTCCTACGCGGAACTAGGACTTGTTCGTACATGTGGAGCGGTACGTTTGAACTGGGTCTGAGGGGTATGGCAGCCTGGCACCAAGGTCTCGACCAATAGTAGAATGGAGACTATTATGGGATGTTCAGTAGGCTAGAATGGATATTCAATGCATATTGTACAAGGAATATACAAGGGATATCAGGGAATATTAGAGAATATACAAATACAATTAAATATATATATATAAATAAATATATATATTCGGTTTAATCTGGCCCTTCACAACAGCCACCCCCTGATTGGTCCCAGACCTAATCAGTTAAACAGAGACAGATTAATCGCGTTGTCTATTTACACATAAGGGTTTGCTGTAGGGGTCAGTCAACTTCACAAAGTCATAGGGTTATAGGGTCATGGTCATCATCGATTGTGTCTGGGAGTCGGGGCAGTTCTATGAGCCTCGCCACGGGACGGGTGTAAGTGCGACCCTGGACGAGCACTTCAGCTGCTCGGACCTTGCCGTCGGCACCGGTGATCACTTTGCTTACGCGGCCGGCCGGCCACATAGCTCTGGGCAGTGATTGATCAATAATCATGACGACTGTTCCTTCTGTCAAATTGTCTCTCTGGGCTCGCTGCAGTAGAAGCAATTCTGCTTCCTCGTAGTTAGCTGCTGACATATCAGCGGGGGACTTGCACTCCGGGTGGTACCGCAGGAATGTTCTTTGTTGTGCACTCTCTATGGACGTGCAATCGTCTATGTTAGGGTCGGTGGAGGCTACGGTGCTCAATCCACAGAACACAGACTTCTTATTTTCCACCTCCTCTGGACTTGCTTCCCTCGGGATAGGCATGGGCCACTGTCCTTCCGGGAGTCTTAGGAATGCGGGGCCGTCACTGTAGACATTGCGACGGGTGAGGTCATCCAGGGGCATCCCCCGGGTGATGATGTCAGCTGGGTTCTGTTTTGTATCAACGTAGCGCCACTCTGTTTCTCCGGTTAACTCTTCGGTTAAGTCTTGAATCTCGGTGACTCTGACTCCCACGAAGACTTTGTACTTGCATGAGTCCGATTGGATCCAGGCGAGTACTGTCGTGGAATCTGACCACAGGATTGTTCTAGACACCGGTATGGTGAGCTCACGTTGGATGAGCGTGGCTAGGTGCGCTCCGGCTAGGGCTGCGCAGAGCTCTAGACGTGGGATAGATTGTTGCTTGCGTGGGGCTATTCTCGAGCGGGCGAGGACAAATGCTGTGTAGATCTCTCCCCCCCTTTCTTGGGCCCGCAAGTAGGCTACTGATCCGTATGCGACCTCTGAGGCGTCACTGAAGACGTGTAAGTCCATTTTACATGTCTCTGGCCTCACCGTGGGTGGGAAGTAGCTTCGGCGTATATTAACGCCTGGGAGTGAGTGGAGCTCCATCTCCCACTCTCTCCAGGTGGATGCAAGGTGTGCGGGAATGGGGTCGTCCCAGCCCTGGTCCTTGTCCCACAATGCTCGTACAATCATTTTTGCCTTGGTGGTGTACGGTAGAATACATCCTAGCGGGTCATATTGTCGGGCGAGTGTTGTGTACACACTCCGTCTGGTGGTCGGCGCCGCCGCCGGCCTTCCCTGCTCCGTAGTCAGGGGCTTGTGTCTGTAGTGAAGCGAATCTGTTTTGAATCGCCACACCAATCCCAGGGTCATCTCCTGGGCTTCTCCCGGGATTGTAGCCATCCAGGTCTCGCTGCTGGCTGCCTTGTCCTCGGAGGAGAGGCTGCGCAGTACTTGCGGATCGCTGCTGGCCCACTGCCTGAGATCAAAGCCGCCTTTGATCAATGAGGCGCGGAGTTTAATCAGGAGAGCCTCGGCTTCTTCCTGGGTTGAAAGGCTTTGTAGACAGTTGTCTACGTAGAAGCTGTTCTTTACGCTGTGTCGGACCTCTTCGTCCGCTGCTAGGTCCTCTGCTACATGTTTCTGTAGTGCAAATGTAGCACAGCAGGGGCTGCACGTCGTTCCGAAGGGGGGGACTTCCCATTGGTAGATGGCTGGGTGTTCATCTCCTGGCTTCTCTCTCCATAGGAACTGTAACAGGGGCTTGTCCGCCTCTACTAATCTCACCTGCAGGAACATTCCTTTAATGTCCCCGCTGATGGCCACCTTTTCCTGGTGGAAGCGGAGTAGAACGCCGAGTAGGGAGGGGCCGAGTGTGGGACCGGGCAGTAACTCTTTATTCAGATTTTGGGATCCGATCTGGTAGCTGCAGTTAAATACTATGCGGTCTTTACCGTTGTGATGGACCTTGTGGTGAGGCACGTACCACGATTCAGTGGTCTGGTCAGCCTCTTTAATGTCCATCTTTGTGATGTGTCCCGCTGTGATGAGCTTCTCAATCTCAGCGCGGTATACACTCTCTTGGGGGGGTTCTTGGCTAAGCGCCGCTCCGTGTTCAGCAGGTACCGTTCTGTGGCGTCTGTCTTGGCGTGGAAAGTAGGCATTCCTTCTCGCCGCAGGAGTGGCGTGGCGTATCTCAACACGCCGTTGACCGGGACTCTCTTGGTCCCTGTCTCGAGGAGGTGAATGGCGTAAATGTCATCTTTAGAGCGAATGTCTTTCTTTCCGTTCTTAAAGGGCATTTGTTCCAAGGTCCATAGCCGCTCTACGTGTTGCAGGAGTGCGGTTTCTCCCTCTGACTCTGGAGTGGAGACATCTAGTGGCTGTACTTCGGTTGAGAGATTTGGCGAGCGGGCCTTGGAGAGTCCATCCCAAACGGGTCTCGACTGCTGCAGGACAGCCTCGGGGTCCGGTATGAACCCGGTCTATCGGGACAATGAGGTCTGCATGGTCGGAGCCTATCAACAGGGTCGGCATAGCATTGTCTATGAGCGGGATCGGTAACTTGCGCAGATGTGCATATTTCTCCATCAGCTTGGCGACGGGGTATGTGTACCGCGACAGTCCTATTTCTTGGCTGGTGAAAGCGTCTGTAATCTGGTACCGTCGCTCAGGCTGGCCGCTTGCTGCGATAGAGAATGAGACATTCTCGCCCTTTATCGTCTTCAAATCTCGTCTTATTGTCCGAATTGTCATTTGGGTTTCGCTTCCCCGCAGCCCTAGCTGGGCCGCAGCGGAGGCGAGCAGAAGGGTCTTCTCGGACCCGTCATCGAGGACGGCGTAAGTGTCCAGGACTTTATTCTGGTAGCTTAGTGTCACACGCACTACTTTTAGGAGTACTCGGGCTCCACTGCTGCTGGCGGGATCGATGTACATGACGCTCGCTTTGCTGCTGGATGGTGCGGGTGAAGGGCGCCGTCTGTTACTGTCGTGAAGTATGTCCAGATGGGCTCCATCGCACTTGGTGCACCTTTTCTTTAAGCGGCATTCGGCTGCCATGTGTGAGCGCGCACAGCGAAAACAGCGCTTGTTGGACTTTATCCATTGACTTGCTTCCTCCGCGTTCAGCTTGGGGAAGGAGTCACATTGCGCTAGCCAGTGTTCTTTCTCACAGTAGGGGCACACTATCTTCCACTTCTCCGTTCTGGAGGGGGTACTGTGGCTCCTGCTGCTCGGTACTGACTCCGATTGGTGCATCACAGTCACCGATCTTCTTCCATCATTTAGTCGTCTGGTTCCTTCTCTGGAGCCAGGGGTGCTCCGTCCGAATGTATCTAGCCGTAGGCTGCTGACTTCTCTCGCCAGGAAGTCTGCTAGATCGAGGAGGTTCGGTTCGGGGCCATTCGGGTCTCGGTGGTCCCTCTGTCACCTAAAACGCTCCTGTCGAGCGGGCGGCAGCTTCTCCAAGATCCTTTCCACATTTGAGTTGGCGTAAAGTTCATGCCTCCCCTTCTCTCTCTGCGCTCCCAACATCCCTACCAGGGACTGCACTCTGATGGACAGGTCGTCCAGTGCTCGATTGTCTATTGCTGGGGGTAAGCGGTCGATGTGTCGGATCTCCTGGATCACGTAATCCCATATGCGCCCATACCTCTGGTCCAATGCTACCAGCGCTGCTGTGTATGGGGTGGTGGAAGTCGCGTAGGCGAGCGCTATATTATGTGCGCGGGGTACCTTTAAGTGCTTCAGTAGGATGGCGTATTTGTGGCGTTCATCCAATACATCCACCAACATGGTCTCCAGACACATGCGGAGTTCTGTATACTGGGCCCGGTTCTCTTGGGTGAAGTCGGGTACCATAGGCGTGCCAATGTATGACGCTGACTGTGGATACATCGGCGAGCGTTGGGGGAGAGGCCTCCTAGGCGAGTCTCCTCCCGCTCCTTGGTATGGGCTGGTACCGGCAGTGTACCATGGCCCGCTTGTCCAGGTGCTGTTCCTCGGTGCGGGTCGTGCGTCGTGCTCACCCGTGTATAGAGTCGGGGGTCTGTAGCGCAGCTCCGCGGGAGTATAGCCTGGGCTGTACCGGACCTCCTGGTCCGGTAGAGTACTGTGCTGTCGTCGGGCGTGGTTCTCCTCCTCTTCCTCTTCGTCTTCAGTTAGGTCATCCAGTGCTTGTAGTCTCTGGTTTAGCCTCTCCACAGGATATGCTGCTCCTTCCCGGTTGCTAGGTCTCGCTTGGACCGGTGGGGGGAGGTGGTCTGTGGGGGGTATAGACCTCGTCTGTTGGTCAAGTTCAGGGTTGTTTACTCGGCTAGGGGATGCCGCCCTGGAGGTGTGTCTAGACGAGTTCCTGGAGCCTCTGGCGGAGGGAGAGGGTGTTGTCCGTCTGATCAGCTGTTCTATTAGTTGCGCTTGCTGTCTGTCGCGCTCTGCGTCCCGTAGAGCACCAGCAGCTGCTCGCTGGCTGTCTGCTCGGTCTCGGGCCACATTCTCTTCTCTCTGAATGCGTCTTAGTTCTAGACGTATATGCTCTTCTTCGCTCCGCTGCTGGATCTGCAGTCGGTCGCGTTCAGCAGCGGCGTTCAGGCTGATGAGGAAGGCCTGCTGTAGGGTCCTCTCTGCCTCGCTGGGAGAAGGCGGTTGTATAGGGGAGCCTTCCCTCGGGGTACTCCTTGCGGAGCCTTGGAGCTCTATCTCCACGGTGCTCTCCCCGTCTTCTTCCGTGCCGAGTTCTCTCTCGGTAGCGTTGTATTCCTCCCGGGACTCATCGTGGACTACTTCTTCAGTACTGGCGGGGTGTGAAGTCATGTCTGGTTCCCACTGGTCCCCACCGTGAACTTGGTCAGTTACATTAGAGCCCGTAGGGGCCTCTATGGTCGGGGTAGTCTGGGCGTTGGGGTTAGACATACTTTTACTTTCTAGTTTTACCGCGTTTACTGTTAGTAGAAGACTAGGTTGTTGACTGACAGCGTAAGCCTCTAAGTACTGAGGGAGCCGTCGTTCGCGCTGCGGGCGTTGGTTAGGAGGATCGTTTCGTGGAGTGTTCATCATAGGCCATTTCAATATTAATAACACTATATTAATATTACACTGATTACCCTCCGGCTCGAAGGACCAATTGTAACTGAGGGGTACAATTCCCTGACTGTATTACTAGATATGATACTTACTACCACTACCTTTGTACTTAATATTCGGCCACCCAGTACACGGCATAAATATATTATGATGAACACTGTCACGTAGATGAAACGGATCCAACACAAATGTACGAATTAGAAATAGGTCTTTATTTCTACACAGCGATGGTGTGTAGAGCAAGCACTTAATCAAATCAATCACATTTATGAATGGAAATTAGTATGCACTTTTATGGCAAGAGTATTCGTCGGTATATCAATAGAGAATGTCCAATCTCTGAAGGCGCAGGTGGTACATATACGACCTGGAATAGTTTAAGGAATAACAGCAATGATACTTTAATGATTATATACTGGACACACTAGGGGGGGGTTAATCCGGTCGCTTGTAAGCCGACAGGAGTAGGAGGGGGGGGGGGGGTAGAATCCGGCTGCCTCATCCGGCCAAGGGTATCCCAGGTGAACCCACTGTAGTGCCGTTCAATGCGCCGGCGATCCTTGGACCACAGATGAAAGCAGGTGGACTCTTTGTGGGCCGGCTCTCTCCGGTCCACGGGGGAGAGACGTGAAGCGACCTCGTCTTGCAGAGCGTCTCCTCACCTTGCGTCCTCTCCAGGGGGGGGGGGTTCCAACACACGGCAGTGTCGGGGGTCTTTATCCATGGAATAATCAAAGTATACAAAGCATAATCCGTGCCTGGGAAGGCGGGCTGTCGTCGGTAGGATAATCCGGTATACAGGTCCACTCGCTCGTCGGCTCTGGGGCTCCTCGGGTGCAGCTTCACGTGGGGTCAACCACCCTGGATAAGCAGCCAGTTCTCTGCCCGAAACGATGGGGTACTGACTACGGTAGTATTCTCACCGCACGAAGCACTATATATTAACAGACTATTATTAGCTTAATAGACTACGTCCAACTCGACGATATAGTGCCAAATATGACTATTCAAATATTAATATACACGATGTCTCAATACCGATGGTAGGCGAACTTGGCCTTACTCCCACACGTGGCGTCGCGGGGAGGCTTTACGTCTGTGACTCTATTGGAGGGTAAGAAACTGGACTGAAAAGGAAGTCCTACTTTAGTAGCGCAGTATATATACGCACTATGAACAAATAGTCCCATTAGTGGTGCGGTAGTCAGATTCCTACGCGGAACTAGGACTTGTTCGTACATGTGGAGCGGTACGTTTGAACTGGGTCTGAGGGGTATGGCAGCCTGGCACCAAGGTCTCGACCAATAGTAGAATGGAGACTATTATGGGATGTTCAGTAGGCTAGAATGGATATTCAATGCATATTGTACAAGGAATATACAAGGGATATCAGGTAATATTAGAGAATATACAAATACAATTAAATATATATATATAAATAAATATATATATTCGGTTTAATCTGGCCCTTCACAACAGTAACGTTCAACAGTGTAGCATTAAGCTAACAGCCACTCCCGACTGATAGCAACAAGCTAACGTTCCTAGCCGTTGCTAACGTTCCTAGCCGTTGCTAACGTTCCTAGCCTAGTGAACGCAACGGGCTAGTGCCGCAGCTAACAGCTGACTGGCTAACAGGTAGGCCACACAACTAGCACGCAAGCTAAGCAGCTATCACCTGAACTGTACACAAGAACATAATAAGCCACACTTCAGACAGGCCGCCGTCTGAGTCCCTCCTCATCCTAAGAGAGAAGAGAAAAAGAAATGTCAAACACAGTTTTCAACTGTGATTTACCAGACATACAGCGGAGTCGGCACAATTCCCATTCGGGCTGCAGCCGACTTGAGCATGGAACTACCGATAACGAAGATCCATACCCACATTTCCTCGTGTTTAGGGTGTACTCTCACATTCATGTGAAAGATGGGGCCTGCACGGGACAGAGAAGCATCCGCTTGTCCAGAGAATCTCGGGTTCAACCAGGTTTCGGTCGCGGCCCACTAGTTTGACCATCATGGGCGTCAGACCAGGATCCTCCGTCCGCCGCCTAGGAAGCCGAGCAGAGGACCCCAATCTGGGGCCGGCCTTCGTAAAATTGTCAGCTAACCCCCATAGCATTAACAGACAACTGGCGCTCGCAAGCAAAACATTACTCACCCAGCTCGGAAGCAACCAGTTTCTCACAACAGCCGGTGCCTCCCACAGTCCAGCTGTATAACCGGAGGTTCAATACCCATCCAGCCGCAGCAAGGAGGACTGCAGGTGGGGAGTATATCAGCGACGCGAGCCCCTAATACGAAAAAGCCGGTGGAGGGCAGAATGATCATCATCTTCCAGACACTCCAGTGACGAAGACAATATCGCCGTATTTTCTCGAAATAGTGAGAGAGAAAATAAAGATATAATGTCAACGTATCTCCTTGTTCTTCTGTTTTCCTCTCTTCAGCTAAATACTTTCTTTCCCACGTCAAGTGATTGGTATACAGGCACTCTCTTGGGGTGAAATTTGAGAAGGAGATGAGTGTGTGGCCCCACCCCTGCTTATGTAGGTAGCAGATGGGGGTGTGGTCAGTGGATGTTGGTATGTAAAGGTACATTGTGAAGTTTTTATTCAGTGCACGTCACTGGAGTGAGATGTGTGCAGATGACGCTGAGCGGAAGCTAGTACGATATAGAACCCCTAATTGCTCCAGATGAGCAGGTTGGCACCTTGCATGCTTGCCTCCGCTGTCGGTGTGAATGTGTGAGTGAATGGGTCAAATGTGAGGAACAAATTGTAAAGCGATTTGGATAAAAGCGATATATAAATGCAGCCATTTACCATTTATAGTGTTATTATATTGGAGGTGCATTGCTTGCACTAAATACTCATGCTGCAGGTATCAATTTATACCTACCTACTGCTTTCACTGTCTACAACTGCCCTACACTGTAATCATTAGGGCTGACCTTCGAAGCTTTTTTTGGCAATCGAAGCTTCAGGGCCGAGCTTCGATTTTAATTTGAAGCTTCGGGGGGAAAAAATATATATAAATTTTTTTTTTTTTTTATCTTATGTTGTGGGACTTGTACAGC
Organism: Notolepis coatsorum; assembly: GCF_963971535.1. Classification (NCBI taxonomy): domain Eukaryota; kingdom Metazoa; phylum Chordata; class Actinopteri; order Aulopiformes; family Paralepididae; genus Notolepis; species Notolepis coatsorum. The sequence goes on along the minus strand of NC_140168.1, from coordinate 32,992,124 downwards.
ACTTTGGTAAACGTTGTTGTTTTTAAATGTGCTCTATAAATAAAGTGGATTGGATTAATGAATTAAGTAGCCCCTTTCGTGACTGACTCAGCCAACAAGGTTTCACTCGGCTGCGCTGCCTGGGTGCAGTGGGGCTGCTCTCACAGCCAACGACATGACATTACATAATTATGTTGCAACCTTCGTCTATCAAGCAAACAATTATATAAATATTTATATGTAGTTGATAGAGACAAAGGCAGAATTCGACTTAATTAAGCACGTTTTATTAAGACATTTTTATATGGGTCGGGACACTTTAAAAAAAGCAGCACAATGAACACATCTGTCCGACATAGTCTTAAATAACAAACGGCATTGCTTCGCTTCTTCGTCGACATGTCTGCTGCACAGGTCCTTGTTGTTTTCAACACAGATAATCTCCACATGCTTGTTGTAGAGCGGTGGAGTCGAGGCGCCGCTTACTTTAGTTGAATTGGAATGGAGGCGGGAAGGCGCCGCTTACTTTCGTTTCATTGGAATGGAGGCGCAAGATTTTGGAGGCACATTTTTTTTTTAATTATTAAAAAAGAAAAAAATCTTTTTTTATATGTTCGAAGCTTGTGCCATCGAATGAAGCTTCGAAGTATTTAAGACAGCCCTAGTAATCATAATAATCTTAACTACCCACCTCATACTTTAGTCAACCCATATACTCTGTATGATAGCATGTACAATAATGCTGTATATACCGTATATATATATTTATTTATTCTTACCATACATATATATATCCACATCTGTCTGTACATACCTGCATATAATCATTTTGCATATCTGTAGATACTATATCTGTGCATATCCCTTACCTACTCTTACTAGTTACGCTGCTGGCCAGTATGACTACTACTGTACTACCATACTGTCTTTATACCTGTATCACTGTACATATTAATATTACAACTCTGTACATACATCTGATTAGCGCTACACCCAGTAGTACTCATTTATATATTTTATACCCAGTTTAATCACCTGTACATTGTATATTTCTATTGGACTTTACTGTTATATTTGCACTCTGGTTGGATGCCAACTTATTTTCGTACTGTACTTGTACTGTATAATGAGAATAAATTTGAATCTAATTTATTGCGTTTTGCTGTATTGCATCTTTTTTTATGAAGCTCAGACAAATGTTTGAGCATTTGCTGTCAGTCATGGTCCAGTAACCTAAACAAAAGGTCTGCTCACATGCTTTTCTGACACACCCACATAACCATAAGGTCCCAGGAACAGGTCCTGGCAGTTGAGGACAACTTTTTACAACTTGGCAAAATGCCCACTGCAGTTCATTTGTATGGGGAGCACAACAGAAATATGCCGTAGGAATAGTTAAAGGATAACTTACCACTATTTTGGACCTTAGACCCTATTCACGGTCTGTTGTTAACCATCGAAAATACAATCGTAAATCCTTTCCAAAAATGATGAATGTGCTTTTCCAAATAGAATGTGTTACAAAATAGTAGCTGTAGTCTACTAGCTAGTAAAGTATTTGTGATCAGCTGCTTTCCATGCGGCCCACTCACTCCTCTACAACTAGCTAGAGTGCGGAAGTTCACAGTGCCTAGTGCGGTTGGCAAAATAGTTCTGTTTCAAATGGAACTGTTTTACAATTTGGATTGTGATACATTTCACAGGAGAGCATATTGAGACCGGGAATAATACACCCAGAGCTTCCCACCCTGAGTACATTTATCATTGTTTTTGCAAAGGATTTACAATTGCCCATTGTCTGCTATTGTAGCCCAGTGAGAGCCTGTAGGGAAATTGTAGCTAGCTCAATACTGGACCGATCAGGGAAATGATGGTCTCTATGTGTCAGGTACATGGTAGACAGACCACGAATAGACATTTCTGGTTGAATCCACGGTTCTTGGAAATTCAGTACCCAACCCTAGTCTGTGTGATGGCCTTGAGGTTCTCTCAAAGGCCGTTATGACCACAGATGTCAGGGCGAAAGGTCTGTAGTCATTTAAACATGTGACTTTTGCCCTTTTGGGGACTGGTATTATAAGATAAGATATTCCTTTATCGATCCCCTTGGGGAAATGCAAGTATCATAGCAGCATGGGGGAGGGGGTACAGGTACATGGTGATAGTAGAAGACATGATACAGGTCATAAAATTATATTACAGAGGAAGTAAAAATTTAAATAGGCAGTGTAAACATACAACAATATAATAAACTGAGTGTGGATATGAGCAAGTAGGCAGTGCGAATAAGTCAAGGTGCAGATGAGGGTATGTATGCCCTCTCAGTTCTATTTGCATTACAATAAAAATAGTTACAATATATGCTGTAATCTAAATATATATGCTATGATTAAGTAAGTATTATAGAGCATTTGGAGCAGGTGGGGACAGTAGCAATCCAGTTATTGGTTGAAAATGTCAGTGAAAATGGGTGCTAGTTATTTAGTTTCAGTTTTTTTTTTTTACATTAATTCAGAAAAACTTGAGATGCTTGTTTTTCCAGGCTCAACCGTAGTAGATTTGTCAACATGGTAATGACTTATATGACTTATATTCTATCTATACAGACTATAACTATAACCAATAAATATAAACTATAACTATAAACTAGATGAGCTATAAATAAACTATAAAACTAAACATAATACACAACGTATATTCTATCTATACAAATTATGCTATGCTAACTGTATAAATAGCTATAAACTAAACTATAGACTAAACATAATACACAACGTATATTCTATCTATACAAACTTATACAACACAAGGTATATGTTAGCAGCAGTGTGTGCGTGTAAATAAGTGTGCTTGTGTGCTTGTGTGGTGTGTAAGTCACTAACTTATGTCTAGGAGAGGATGGGGAGACGAGTCTGGGCCAGGAGCCTTACACTTTTGAAAAGTCTGGGGGGGGGGGGGGGGGGGGGTCGAAGGGAGAAGCTGGGGGTAAGGGGGTTCCAGGTTGCTCCTTTGCCTTTCAAAACAGACAGACTGAGAACTGGTTTTTCAGTTTATGGGAATATCACAGCTTGACAACTCTTAATTTCCTTCTCCAGTTTGTACTTGGTCTGTTTGTAGATGCCATTATCCCCACCCCTGTAGGCAGCCTCTGTTTCCCCTACAAAGTTCTGCAGTGAACCAGGGCCGAACGCAGCTCTTCTTGCAAAAACTGATGTGCGACGTCACAGCATAGTTAGCATAGAAGACGTAGGGAATACTTGACTCATTCAATTAATTAATTAATGAATTAATTAATGAATTAATCATTTATCTTCCCCCTTTTCTCTTTCTAGGTGGTATCTCGCTAAGTTTGAAGATTACCCTAAATCCAGGACGGCTCTGATACCATTTTGGTTCTAACGAACCACTGCAGGTACTGGTAACTTGAAGAATTACCACACATGGGCGGCTAAGTGGTGCAGTGGGCAAGGCGCTCGCCACTAACACAGGAGATGCTGGGTTCAAGCCCAGCTCTTGGCGTTGCTTCCGGCTTGGCTGGTCGTTCATACTAACACAATTGGCAATGTTAGGGGTGGGAAAGCCGGTGGGTGGGGATTGGACGTTGTGGACAGCGACTCCTACAGGTCGGTTGGTGCGCCTGTACAGCAGAATCAGGAAGTATCGGGGGAAATATGCAACAGCTGCCTCCTCGTGTGCCGCAGGGGACACGTGATGCAAGGCTTTGTCCTCACTGCAGCCGACCAGTGGGAGGCATAGTCTAGCAACGTTCGAGACAGGGGAGGGGAGAATTGAAGGGATAATTGGCGAGGCAAAATTGGGATGGGAGAAATAGAAAAATAAGGAGAAAAAGTGGATAAAAAAAAAGAATTACCACACATGGTCTAAATGGTTTATTTACCTCCCTGAACAAGGACTAAACATTAAACAAATGTGTATAATGATAGCGAAGAACGTAGGAGAGAACACTGAACCTTGAACAAGAACACTGAGGCGCTGACATTCAAACTATCCTGCGATTGAAGATAGACCATCACCTTTATTGATCTTTGTCAATTGGCCAAAGTCGGTGAATTGGCATACCCAGAAATTGGTTTCATCTGAGCTGTGAGCAAGCACCATTTTACTCCTATCTAAATGAGCTTTTTATTGTTGCCATTACTTTGCAGATTATTTTCATGATGGACCAAGCTACCTCCTCGGAGATTGAATGTTAACGATTTGAAGATGGAGCTGCTCTCGGAGGACGGGAATATGCTAATGAACGGAACGTGCCTCGCCAGTAATACATTGGATTTATACGGTGCCGTACTGTCAATAATGGCTCTCTCTCTGAATTTTAAGAACAGCAACTGATCTGCATAGCCTGGTAAAGGAGCACACGTTTTGAATGCAGAGCAGCCAATCCGAAGTCCCATCAATCCTCTGAGAACCATGTGATCCCCGATGGTAGCAGCCGATCCATTCTTCCGGGGGTGAACCCTCAGCCGGTTTTTTATGTCCACTCAAATGGGATGAATCACAAAGGAGCAGTAAATCAAAGTCTAGCCTGTTTCCCTCCATTTTGTTCACCATGAGAATGCCTTCACTTCAAATAGCGGTGTTCCCATGCATACTGGAGGACTTGAAAATGTAAACACTACTTTCCCTGTCATGGAAAGCACATGGAAAATGTGAGAATGGTATTGTGGAAAATAATGTTGTGTCTTGCTAAATTCAAAAGTTCACAGTCCTTTCTCTCAATGGGCACTAGAAATTTGCATTCACAGACTTTCTTTTGCCAAAAAAAGAAAACCCTAGTCCGTGGTCTCTTACCCCAGGCATGCCTAAATTTTATGTAATTTGATGTCAGCTTCCCAAACCCAATATGAAGAAAGACCTACTGCTAGGCACTGGGCAGCAGGATCGGGGAATTAAACCGCGATGATGCACACTACAGCCCTCAATAACTCATTCATGCCTGAAATTATCAGAATGGATTGTCGTGGTTTTTATACACATCACTCCTATCGCGCGCCTTTCAGGGACGAACGCAGCATTAATCTGGAGGTGTGAGAGAGGAGGACTGACGGAGAACAGGTACACAGTGAAGGGAGGAGGGTTGGGTGCAGGGGGGCGCGTGGAGGTGGTGGAATCAGAGGAGGGAAAGAGAGCGAGACTGATGAAGATATCCACCCTATTCACACGGCGGCCATTTTGCTCTTATGTCACGCTCAGGTTGGGATTCCATACCACCCTGTTCCCGGAGCATGACATAAAAGCAGAATGGCCGCCTTGTGAGCATGGTCAATTGAGTGAGAGAGGGGGGGGTATACAGCGCTGCTTGTTCTCTCCTCCCTCCCATAATTGTCTCATTTCACCCAAGGCCTTCCCAGACCCAGTCACTGCTGTCCATTCTCTGTCTGTGGAGGACATTTGCAGTCACTTGGAAACAAAGTCACATTATCGTGTCCCTACAGGTTGTTTTCTTAAACACACATTTTTAAACTGCACAACATTTAGCCTGTAGATTTAGCCATTTTTACACACTGTATTACATTGCATATTTGTGTGTGTGTATACACGTACACGTGTGCGAGATGATTCCCCAAGGGGATCAATAAAGGAATATCTTATCTTAAATGAAAGCTGTGAGTTGCTGAAATCTACGAAAAGTGGCATCCTTCATGTGAAAAGTCCCTATTGCCTGTCTCACGGTCTCTCTCTCTCTCTCTCCCGCTCTGCAAGGCTGTTTGCCCTTTATACAATTTCCTGGTAATAGCGTCACTATTACATGGTCAGTATTTACTGAAGCTGTCATCTGAATAATGCTGTCTTCTGAATTACGCTGCAGGCCAAGCACTCAAGGATTTTCTTATACTGCTCACTGTACTACTGTCTGGATGTGGGACACGCGCAGGCCGGTTGATGTAACCACAGGCTTACAATTACTGTATATTAATGTTGTGTGATATAGGAGGACTGTAAAAACGCTCTCCATTTCCATTAGTGTGGATTAAATGTCTGGAACATGCTGCAACAACACCTGGCTCATTACCATTCCAGCCACATCCTTCCTCAGACGGCTCACCTCATTCCTAAATATGACCCCTCTTGTCATGCCCTGCTGTGAGCATGTTGTTGACTAGCTCCAAGAATGTAAACTGCGTTAGAGGCATCTGTCAGAAACGGTCCAGTCACCAACAATGTAGTCTTGCATAGCCGGACCTGTCTTCTCCACACCACTTGTTATGCTGTGCCTGGCAGGAGTTCATCACCGTTGTGGAAATCCCCATAAAGGCTGACAAAGAGGGGAACGAACCACATAAATCGGCACATCCTTGAAGACACACAGTCTCAGTTTGGGCATGAGGAAGGCATCTTTGAGATTGGGGTTGTGATCCAGCTGGAGGATCACAACTGGAGGAATAGCCTATTGAGTCAGTGAACCTTGTTTCAGACGATCAGAGAGGGTGAGTGGGAGCTTTTTATCTCCACAGGCATACAGTGGAGTGGCCAGCCTTGTGTGTGTGTGTGTGTGTGTGCGTGTGCAAAAGAGAGCTATCCTGCTGACACGCTTGCTCAGGGGGGAGTTTCCGTGGCTCCGTCACATGCTGCACATGCGTGGTGGGGGGGGGCAGACATTATGCAAGGGGGTCGTTCTCTCTTTTACACGCATGTAGAAACTACAGAAGGTGCAGCCGGCGCATTTCCAGCTTTCCTCAGCCTCATGAATGAATGAAAACTTTATTTAACAGATTGCAGAATGGGTACAATACAGTACGGCTCAATAGACACAATTGTTAAGGGGATGCAGACCAGAGAAAGACGTTTGTCTTGTTTACATCAGGGTCCCCCATTTTCAATTTATATCGACATTTATGACACACAACATACATGACATTTATGGCATAGGGACATACAGGTATTTAGTACTGATACATTTGTGACATAAACGGTATTCAAATATACAGTACTGTTACCCATAGATCCTGACAGAGTATATACATATGATGGGGAGGGGACTGTACATTAGGAGGGGGTGGGAGAGAAATATACATACGGTGGGGTGGAGACTACATTTGGAGGGGGTGGGTGGTAGGAGAGAAATATACATATGGCGGGGAGAGAATATATACATGCGGTGGGGAGGATACTGTCTATTAGGAGGTGGTGGGGGGTTTGGGCATTTACGGTGGCCAGTTTCGAATTGCAGCCTCCCGTAGGTGCTCTTTAAGAGCGGTTTTGAATGGGATTCACATTCCTTTACAGCTTTGGGTAGGGCGTTCCACATTGATGTGGCATAATTGCGAAACGTGTTTAGTCCCTTGTTTGAGCCGAATCTGGGTTTAACATGATTTGTTGAGCTTCCTCTGGTGTAGTGGTTGTGGTATTCACTGACCTTTGGGAAGTATTTTGACATGTACATGGGTACCTTAGTCGTATAGTGCATCTTGTAGACCAGGCCCATTGCAAGTTGCTGTACTCTGTCGTCTACTCTAAGCCATCCTAGGTTGTCAAAGTGGGCAGGGGTGAGGTGGGTTCTGGGGGTAAGGTCAAGTAGTAGTCTGACCAGTTTGTTTTGTGATGTTTGTAATCTTGTTTTTAGCACCTTTGAGGAGCTTTGGTACCATGAGGTGCAAGCATAGTCGTAGTACCCTTGAATGAGTGCTCCTGCCAGAGTCTTCAGGGTATTCTTGTTTACCAGAGAGGAGATCCGTTACAAGAATCTAGTTCGTTGGTTGACTTTTTTTATTACATTGGATGCCATTTTGTCACAGGAAAGATTTGCCTCTAGGATGGAACCCAGGTAGGTAATTTCGTCTTTCCTTGTGACAATATTGTCACCCACTGTAACTGAGAAGCCGTCTGTCTTGCTGAGTTTGTTATTTGAACCGAAGAGAATGGACTCTGTTTTGCCCATGTGTAATGATAGTTTGTTATCAGCGAGCCATATGCAGATTTTGCCTAGTTCCGAGCTGAGGGTTTTTTCAACCTGCAACTTGTTCTTGTCAGAGACCAGCAGGGCTGAGTCGTCTGCAAACAGGAACAAGTTGCAGTCACAGGCTGACGACATGTCATTTGCATAAATTAGGAACAGTAGCGGTCCTAGTATGCTTCCTTGTGGAACACCACAGTTCACTGTGAGGGGGGGGGGGGGGGAATAGGGTACCGTTTACCTCTACCATCTGTTCTCTCCCCTCCAGGTAGGATTGCATCCAGCTCACTGATAAACTATCAAAACCAATTGCTTTTAGCTTGTCAATCAGAATGGAGTGATTGACAGTGTCGAAGGCCTTTTGTAGGTCCAGCATGACCATGCCGCAGTATTTGCCCGCGTCATCACGGAGCTTAATGGGCTGGAACATGCCCTTTTCCCGGGATGATTGCATATGGTGTCTGGAATTATCAACACTCTTGTCTCTCACCGTGTGTTGCAATGCAAACCCATTACTGAGACGCTTGTTCTGAGCAGCAACTGCAGTGTTACACACTTGAAATAAAGCAAAAAAATAAATTATCGGCTATACTTGGAACAATTTCTACATCAACAATGCCTCCCAGACTCCAGAGATTGACCTCTCACATGCATATAGCCTATTTGAAAGAAATAGTATTTTGTCGATAAAAACTTGTTGCATATTTGTTTTTTTGTTACACGTAATCGTCATTCAAGTAGGGCTACAATGGAATGCTTCCTCCCCGCTCACTCCCAAACCATAAAATAATGTTTACCAAAGCCACGAGAACCTTAGTCATTCACGCTTTTCACTATCAAGAATCAAGAGGTTTATTTGTGTCACATACATACCACCAGGGCATACAGTGAAATGCAGGTGGTCATGCCCGCATTGATTGTGCAAAATACAATAATAAAATAGGCATAGAAAAAAATAAACATAAAAAATTAAATAGGTAAGACACAAGATATGCATGGTAAAAAAAAAAGACGCTGAGTTCCTGAGAAACTGGTTCCTATTTACAATTTTAACTCTTACCATCATAAGCCATGATAACCTTATTATTCATTCACGCTTTTGAATGAATGAAAACTTTATTAACAGATTGCAGAATGGGTACAATACAGTACAGCTCAATACACACAATTGTTAATTGATTGATTGATTGAAAACTTTATTAACAGATTGCAGAATGGGTACAATACAGTACAGCTCAATACACACAATTGTTAAGGGGATGCAGACCAGAGAAAGACTTTCGTCTTGTTTACATCAGGGTCCCCCATTTTCAATTCACAGTGAATTTTTTTTCACTATTGATTTGCTTGCATGTATGTCACTTCTTGTTGTCAAAATAAATATTTGTCAAATGAAATTCTAATATTTATTATAGTGTGTGTGTGACTGTGTGCAATGAATCACCCGGCCAGCGGAGAGAGCTAGAGGGGTGAAAGCAGGGAGAGTGGGCGGCGGGGCGGGCCGGGGAGGATGTGTGTTCACGACAGTAATTTAAAAATCCCACTCGGTACACATGCGCATCGGTTTGAAGAGAATACGCCATATTGAATTCCCGTAGGAATCTGCTAGCATTTTTCCAGCTAGCGGTGTGTGTAAAGAAGAAGGACCACCATATCAAATGGTCCTAATTCGGTTCGGCGTGGTAGTAGTAGTATAGCGTTTCACATTTCGTAAACTCGGGCGTTGTAACCTTTAAAAAAAGCGTATCTTGTTCCCCGGTCCTGGAGGAAATCGGGTGGTTTTTATTTAAAACGGGGCACCGCCGCTGATTTTACTTGGAAGAAGAAGAGAGAGAGGGGGGCTGCTGCCAAAAAAAGAGAAGTTGAATGGATCCGAGGGTGGCTTGGATTCAGCCCGAACAGAAAGGACCTGCGAACGCCTTATGGATGCAAGTGTGGGAGATCTCCCAGAGAGCGCGACACCACTCCTCCGGCCAGCAGCAGCAGCATCACCACCACAATCAGATCCATAATCAATGCGTGGTGAATTATCCGGCGTTGGACGTTTTTAAAAATGTCGCGGCCGCGGCGGCGGCATCATCCAACAAGACCTTTTGCAGCAGCAACGTGAACGTTAACACTGGTCTGAGCAGCAGCAGCCACCACCACCATCACAGCATCACTACTAGTAACGTTACTACTAGTATTCACGGCACCGCGATCGCGAACGGGAACGGGACGAACCCGTTGACTCCGTCTGCGACGAGGAACAACGCGAACGGCGGCAGCACCGGAGGAGCGGCGGATTCGTCGTCGCGATTATTCGAGCCTCAGCCGCCGCCGGGGGGGAAGATGCCCCACCAGAAGACGGGATCATCCGTGTCCTCCTGCTCCTCCTCGTCCTCCTCGGGGACGGAGAGTCCGCCTTCGTTATTATTACTAGAGAGGACTATTGGGAATGTAGTAACGGTGATGGGGAATAACATGAACAAGAACGTCGTCGGAGGTGCTGCCAACCTGCTCTTTAGCTTCAGTGACAGCATCATGCACAATAACGCCAACCATTACCACCAGCAGCACCAGCAGCAGCCGGACCCGGGACCGTTCCCACAGAGCTGCAGTGTGAAACGGGTCCAGGCTCTGCCCTCCTCCGCGGCGCCGCCTCTGAACCACCACAGCCACCACCACCCGGGCCGCAGGAAAAGCGACAACAAGGCGAGCACCTATGGGATGAATTACCTGCTCTCGAACTGCACTAATGGCAACTACGCGAGCATCTGGACGCCGTGGAAGACGAGGCGATACAGCCCCGGTGTCAGTGGGTGAGAGGAGGATGCTGCTTTTTTAATACGAATTTTGCTACAGCTATAGCTAAAATGTCAGTCACCCGTTCACCTCTTTTGGTGGCTTAATAAACGATAGTTTCCGATCCCTATCCTAGCGAACATTGTCTTTTTTTGCGAGATGTTTCTGAGCATCTAGACATGCTGCTAGCGTCCGAGCTACAGGCTAAGCTATCTGGGTACAAGCTAGTAGCTCTAAGTTAGCCTCGTAGCTAGTGACTTAGCCATGGGGTTTCATTGCACACTCTGGTTAGGAGGCTAACGTTAGCACACACGTCCATTATTACTGACGTTACCCAGCAGGGCATGTGACCAGAGGGTTGGGTAACTTATGGTTTTGGTTAAGTAACTTACAACTTAGGGGCGGTTCAACTCCATTCAACTCTGGATCCATCCTCGTATGATGTACTAGTATTATGCAAGGCATGTGCTAAGCAAAATGGCCCAACTACTAAAGGCTCAATGACCTGGGAATAAATCCAGTCATATCTTTTTATTATTCTTTATACACATACACAGCTTAACATGTGTATGCTCATGCACAACATTAGTTGTATATGGAATGCACACTGAAACTCGTGTCATGACTCGCATTTAAGGACATTGATTTCTAGCTGGATAGTTTATGGCCTTGCCATGGGATCAGTGCAGAACCCACTGCTAAACCCATCTCACCCCATGCAGTCACACTCAAGCGTAGTACATAGTAGTAACGCTACTCTTCTTGTCATATGGGAACCCACCAGGACCCGGCCTGCTGTGATCCATTGTGGGTTTTACACCCCTAGTTTAAGAAACCCGGCACTCGTATTTGTTGGAATAACGTTTGTCAGAACTTTTAGGTAATAGTAAAGCTGTTTCTATAACGTGTGACTGTTACATTTCTATAAGGTGTGCACCCAGAAAATGTTACTGCTGCTGTCTACCTAATCTCTTTTAGTGTATTTACTATATATATATATATATATACACATATAATTTATATATATTTTTTTGTATTCCCTGTGAAGCATTAGGCTATCTGTATGGCATGCCAGACTGAGGTTTGGACAAGCTCTATCAGTGATTATTAATAACAAAACTGACATACAGCATAGTGTTGTTTAAATTAATGCTAAAACAATTAGTGGTACTCTCCAAATGAAATCCCAATACATAGTAGACACACATTTGAGGTGTATGCCAGATGCTGTTGTACATGTATAATATACACAGTTATTATTATTAGTCCTTTAGGTTCTGACAGAAGCCCTCTTTTAAAAGTCCCAATAGAGGAAGCTCCAAATGTGTTGCATGAACTTGTGATATTTGTAATGGTGGGTTGCACCCGTCTGGGAATTTTCTGTGCAAGAATTTGGTGTTGGTCGGGAGGTCAGTCTTGAGCTTACAGTTCCCAACCCTTTCCACCTTCTATGTTTTGGTCCAATAAAAGGGGTGAAATCGCTTTCATGTCGTCTGGGCCAATCGCCTTCATCCAATTTTCAAACGCATTCCTTTTTATTTGAATTTCGCTGCCTACCCTTAGGGGGCGCCCTTGCAACCTGGTTGCTTTTAACTTGCATAAGATATTTTGAAGCACTTTGATTGTGTCAAATACAGGCAGGAGTTTCACAAGGATGATTTAGTTGCCTCTAAATTGTCACTATCTCCATGATTAGCCATTATTAACTTTTGTCCCTAGTTGAATTATCGGTGTGACTGTCACTGTAATTGATAATAAGTGAGGGTGAAATTGCTTGATAATGTTTCTGCCAGCGCCTCAAGACTGTCACGGTGTGCGCATGGGCTAATGGTCCACTGCAACAGACACTACTCCATACAACACACGCCTGGTGATTACTCCTTGATCAGTGTTCTTTTAAAAACGGCTAAAGAACAATTGGTCACAATAAATTAGATTTAAAAAGGGTGGCTTCAACCAGGATTGGCAGTGCTTGTTTTTCTTTTACGGTGCTGGTGGTGGCAGCGGCGGCGGCTGAGTATTAGTAATAATAACCATAGCCATGATGAGCCTTGGACCCTTGGATTGGTTATGCCCAGGCCTGGCCGGCTCCCTGGCAGTGTTTTCACTAAGGAGTGGGCAGACTGGGCACATGGGCTGGCTGCGTTTCCTCCAGGGCCCTGGTAATTGATTGTGACAGTCTCCCTGTTCTGCATTTCATTCTGACATCATGGCGTGCATTCCTCGAAAAATGAATGGCCATGGGGTTGAACAGAGATCCACTGTTCCCAGGCATCTGACTGGTCATAAATGTTTACATTATCCAAATGCCTCTCTGCTGCTGCCACACACAGCGCCTTATCAGCAGTAATCAGACATCTCTCAGGACAACCAGTGATGATATGGGCCTCCGTGATGAATTCAAACCTTTTTTCTTCCTTCCTCTGCATTCCTAGTGGGGAAGTTAATACAAATGTGTTTGTGGCGTTTTTAATAACCATCCGTCTCCCTCCTCTCTGTCCAGACTCCATGAGGAGGTCATGGACTTCTACAACTTCATGTCTCCTCGGCCGGAGGAAGCAGCGATGAGGAAGGAGGTGGTCAATAGGATAGAGATGGTCATCAAGGAGCTCTGGCCCACCGCAGATGTACGCACACGCACACACACACACACACACACACACACCTCTTCCTGGTACTCTTCAAATTCTTGACCTCAGAACTTTTGGATCTTTTAGCTACAGTTTGTGAGGTATAGTCTGCCTTGGCATGCATATGAAGAACAAAAATACAATCCTTGTTTTTTACTGTACATACTTTTAAATTAGTCATAAATCACTGTGAAACAGCATTTTGACACAGCCTTTTGTGCGTGTGTTTTATTATCTATTTAACTTTATTTAATCAAGCAAAGTAATTGAGATAAAAAATAAATAAATAAAATATATTTTACAAGAGCATCCTGACCAAGACAGACAGCAGCACAATTAACAGGGTTGTGGATATAAAATCATACAAGTTACAATAAAATAATAATACTAATAATTCAAATCATCAACATCAGGGTTCCTACAGCAGCAATATAAACCAGTCAAAACATTTGCAGCCAGATGTGTCTCCAAATCATTAAGAATTACTTTTAAGGCATCCAATAAGACCAGCCCCTGAAGTTTCGGGTCATTTAGCAACTTATTCCAAACAGAGGGAGCAGCGACTTAGGCCATGTCCAGACTAAAACTATCTACCTCTCCCTTACCCGCATGTGCAAACTCAGCCAAACATCACCAACCACCGTCGACAACAGATTGACATCTCCCTTAACACAATGGCGCCCAAGCACGGATATATCCGGCTTTCGAATCCACCCGTGTGGACAGAAGCACGGATAAATCCGTGGCAAGTTGTTATTGCTTTTATTCTATATTAATAACCTATTCAAGGTCACCGAGCGGCACTGCAGATGTACCCTACTCTTTGAATTCGACAAAGTGCAATACCGGCCAGATCCTCTTAGGGGCGCTATCGCGATAATGCAGTGTGCCCTGTGGCAGAACGGTGGACTCTTTTTTTAGACTTTTTTTGGAGTTTCCAGTAGCTGGATTCTATATGTGTAGCCTGTACCTTGGATTACGTTTTGCATCGCAGATTTCACCATGCAATAAGGGATTTATCATCAGCCAATGGACATATCGATCTACCAGATGGCGATCGATAACAGGGAAATGCTTGGGGATCCCATCGGTCCACGGTAAGATCTTTTTCACCTAAAGTACATCCCGATCGGGCCTTGTTTTGATAGCCATCCAGGCGTTCGGCCTATGAGGCTAACGCGGTTATTGGTAATCAATAATCAGAAACGACGTTCCCCCCCCCCTTTCATGCATACATGCGTGAGGATCGTGTCGATCATATGCAGTTTGAGTTTTAACTGGAGCGTATCTATAACCGAAATGCCATTGGATTTAACGTTATTAGCCCTGTATCTCGGCTTCCAGGAAATATACTAGACCAAATCTGGTATAACGCTTATATTCACGGCGCTATAAAATGAGAACGTATTGATGACTTTTTTTTCTTTAAGCCATTTTGAAGGGACTGTTTATGGTCTCAATTCACAATGAGAATGGACAGATAGCAATACTATAAAGTAGGGCTGACCCCTATTAATCGATTAGTCGACTAATCGGTCGAAAGGGGCCGTAGTCAACTGGCCAACCTCTTAGTTAGTCGAATATAATATAAAAAAAAATATATATATATATATATATATATTTTTTTTTAATCATTTTTTTCAAAAGAAAAGAGGCATAGAAGTGTGGCTAACGCTAATGGCACGCATACCAGAGGCTAACTACCTACGAAAACGGGCACAGAGGCACTGAAAGAGGATTTCACCCATCTAATGAACACACTATACTAGACAAATATCAAGATGTATCCATCAGTGGACCAATTGCATGCTTTTGCAGAGGACAAGAAGCCTTCAGTCGACTCCTTCAGACATTAAGCACCCCCCACAGCCCAAATGGAATGATAAAAAAAAAATTATACTTTTTTTTTAAGTCGACCAATAGTCTACTAACGGCAAATTTTGGCCAATCCTAGTCGACCATCCAAATCCTTAGTCGGGGACAGCCCTACTATAAAGTATAGATTTAGCTCTACAAACAGCCCCACGTCTGTTTACATTTCCCGGTCCTCTTGAGATTAATTAGACTCATCCCAGTGGCCGCGATTGTGTTAACAGTGTTACAGAGCTTGATCAGGCTTTTACAGATAAATGTACTTTTTCTGAAAACCCAAGTAGTAGCCAAGCATACTGTTCCATAGCATACCTCTTCAGTTGATCATGACAAATCCTCTCTTACCTTGACAATTAAAAAGCCTCCATAATTTAGTAAATAGTTTTCCCATATTAGCTAAATAATTAGCGTCACATAGCTGGCCTTTTTCTGAAAACCCAAGCACATATTGTTCCATAGCATACGCCTTCAGTTGATCATGACAAATCCTCTCTTACATTGACTATTAAAAAGCCTCCATAATTTAGTAAATAAAGCTGTAGTCAGCCAGCTAGCATTGATGCTATTCAGAATGCTATCCACATTAGCTAAATAGCTAACCAACTAAATACAATAGACAGACAATACAGACAACGTTTGCTAGTCGAAATGACTGGACACACACGGACAAGTTAAACATCAAATCAATTAATTTATTCCAACAGGTAGTTTGAGCCGCGGTCTCTCTCTCCACTCCCGAATGTACGTTGCGCCGTGTCTCTGGAAAACTAGGTCAGCTCAAAAGCACAAAACCGGACGGCACAACAACGCTTCCGGTCGGGGATTTTCAAAATAAAAGAGTATAAAACAGGAAAGAAATTTATTTTGTAAATGTTTGGCACGCACTTATTATCTTGAGACGTTTTCGTTTTTACGGAAACCTTAAAACGAAACGAAAACGAAAAAGATCAAAATCGTTTTAGTTTGGACAAGGCCTTAAACACCCTTTGAACCAATTCAGTACAGGCTTTAGGGACAGATAGTAGCCGGTAGTAGGTAGATGGTAATAAGTCCTGGGAGTGAAGGTAATAACTTCTTGTACTTTTCGGAGGGATGTAGATCCATAGGTAAGATGGAAGCAAACCAATAATATCCTTATATATACAAATATACCAATGGTTAAGTCTACTGGTGGACAAGGCAGAGCAATGGTGAGTAAGGGCTTTGAAATGTGTAATAATTAAACCTCAGTGACTCCATGGTAGACAGTATCCAGCGCATGTAGGCATTGTGAAGATGCATGCACTGTATATAACATCACCAGAGTCCAGCACAGACATAAAAGTGACAGCAACAAGTCTCCTTTTGACCTAGAAGGAAAAGCAAGACTTGTTTCTGAAACAAAAACCCAATTTCAACTTTTTTTCACCAGTTGCTGAATGTGAGGCTTAAAAGAGAGAGACTCATCAATTATGATTCCTAGATATTTGTACATGTGCGTACACCCATAGTGCCGTATAAGGTTCTCTAACTGACGGACAAGCATTATTATTAAACAGGCGTTTAAGAACATAATATCTCTGTAATTTAGAATTTTGAGAGATGTATTCCAGACAGGGGAAAAGTGAAGGAATTTAGTGAGTTCTATAGGAAGGCTGTGGCATATTAGCTCAAATCTGGCACATTTACATTGATGTGGAAACTGAAGATGTTCATTAATGTGCACTGTCCCTGGGTACAAAATGAATAAACAAACTTATAATACACTTTATACAGGAATCTACCTGAATGTATTTTACAGCTGGTTTCACACTTATTCCTTGCATCAGATGGTGGTTATCAGTGGAGACCGTTTGTTCCTTAACAGCTTCTCAGAACTGAAAACAAACAAACCAGGATGGAATTAGGCCTGAACACATTTGGTCTCAGAAAGTCACGGGTAATTTTACATCCGGGCCAGTGTGGGAACCCTAACTTGACAACTTTGCCATTCATATTTTTTTTAATTACGGTTGAATGATTTAGCTTCAAATAGTTCTCCCTCCTAAGGGGTACATTGTTTCATTAAAATATGAGAGGTCAAGAAATTGAAGGGAGAGAGAATACCTCATTTTAGCACACGTCATTCCTGTCATTGTAATCAATAAATTGGATCTATATGAAAACCACATTGACCTTGATTCAAATGTAGCTCACATAATCTTGTTTTTTGTGTTCTTTTCAGGTCCAGATATTCGGCAGCTTTAGCACTGGGCTCTACCTCCCAACAAGGTATGGCCCACTGTCGACGAGTCTAATGAATTCGATAGGATTTTGTGGTGGTGTTGTTTTTTTTCACCAGTGTTTTAATGTTGTAACTTTGTTTTCCTCTTAGTGACATTGACCTGGTTGTGTTTGGGAAGTGGGAGCGTCCCCCACTGCAAGAGCTGGAACAAGCCCTCCGGAAACACAACGTGGCAGAGCCGTACTCCATCAAAGTGCTGGACAAGGCTACGGTGAGTAGCGGCCACCAGACCACATGCTTGATTAGTACCCGGTTTTTTTTGGGCACCTTTGTTAGGTGCTTGTCAGCTCCATGCCTCATATAGTACCCGTTTATGGACACCTCTGATAGGTACCTGCCAGCTCCGTGCCAAGAACATAAAGTCCCCATGAAATGGCATCGAGAACATAATTTAGCTTCCGCTAATTGACGCGCTTCCAAATGAACCCGGCTGTTCCAGGAGGAACTTTGTTTGAACGTTTACCAAAGATGACGGCGAAATGTCGAGTGACATTGATGTTGGCCTTCACTCTTGTTGTTGTTGATGAACCAACGATGGGAGTGAGATTATTTAAAAAATCAATGATCATGTTTTATTGGATGGATATTTTTATCTATGCCCTCAAGTGCAGGATAGGTCAATGACCAAATGTTTTTAAAGACATTTGATCTGACGCGATCAAGGAATTCAAAGCATTGCATTTCCATATTACACACAGTGTAATAAGGAAGTGATTTTCTTGTATATCTGAAATTAAGTACCTTGCACATACCAGGGTTCCTAGGGGTATGGGGAACCCGGAAAAGCCATGGTATTTTATCAACACAAACATGTAGGAACCCTGATATACACTTGTATGCGTTTCACCAGAGGCATCAGAACCAGAGCCAAAAAAAATCTGTTGACACTTGCAGGATTTATTTCTAAATGCCAGATATTGGACCTCATTCACCAACATTGTCGTACGTTTCCTCTTACGACAACCTCATTGGAAGTTCGTAAGAGAAAACCTTAATACCATAAAACCTTAGTAACGGCAGTTACCCCCGGATTCATCATGCTTGGATAGGTTCTCTTAAGTTGCCAAAATGATCGCAGCTGTGATCCCCTGAATGAAGTACGTCACTCATTCTCAAACTGGAAGCGTGTTCTCGTACACCTGAATTTGCATACAGACACGCCCCGCCAGCTCCTTATAAGACCAGGGCCATGTGCAAAACGGTAGCGAGAGGATCAGCATCTGTAATGTACTGACCCCTGTATTCAACAGGTAGCGCGGAAGCGATTTGCGACGGATTTGCTTCAAATGTATAGTCATCATACAGCACACTATAGCTATAGTGGAATAGACTATTAATATTCCATATTTATACCGTATTGTTGCATGCTCCTGGCCACCTGCCTCAGCGCACGCACACACACATACTGTATAGCCTACGTGTGTAATGAATGAACATATTATTCGAATGACTTGTTTGATTAGGAGATCGCAGATACCAGTCTGTCCGACTTACGACTGCTCCTAAATCCTGCACTTAGATACGAGCGAATCCCAGAGGAGGGGCCGTTCGTGAATCCCAAAATCGGCCCGAAAAGGTCTTAATTGGAGCTACGATGAAATTTGGTCTTAACTTTTGTCTTAAGTCCGTTGGTGAATGAGACCCATTGACCTGATACTGACTATCACTATTCAGAAGTCAGGGTAAGCCATTTGCTTGCAGGGATATAACCTGGGACCTTGCAGTTTAGGAACAGTCTCTCTAACAGCTCCCCTGCTGCCCCTGGTTTTCTCAGTCCAAAATAAAAGTCTAGAAGGTCACTCAGAGAGATGACTGCACCTGCACGCTGCAGTTTCCCACCTCAATATGGATCTCAATGGACAATGGTGGAAATGAATACAAAATAAAATAGTTGTCATTGAGCAATTAGAAAATATGTTGTTTGCTAGCAGCCGGTATATCATCCCGACCTCGTGCCATCACTGTCTTTTGAAGGCCGTCCTGGGCTGAGGTTTTAAACTAGTGTTGGGTACCGTTTACATTTGATCTCCCAACTAAGGCTGAGACCACTTATCGATTGATCGGTAACTGTGTGAAATCAATAAGTGGCGTCACAATCGATTTCTTTGCAGGTAAAAAAGAAAAAAATTATTATTTAACATTAGTTCGTGTGTGTGTGTGTCACGTGCACTCACTGTAGTTTTTGCGATGCTTTAGTTGGCCCACGACAGCGAGTCGTGCTGAGCGCGCTGCCAGTAGCGATCAGGAAGATGCCTCTGAAGTGTGGCAACATTTAGAGAAGTTGGAGGGCAATACATTTGTTGTTTGCAACGTATGTAAAGCGAAACTACTGTTTTCAGGTAACACTACCAATTTACGCGATCATTTAAAAAATATTATAATAATTATTCAAACAAATTATTATTTTTTTTAAATCGATATTTATCTATAATTTTGTCCCGATTTATCGATTCTTCCAAATGGCATATCGTCTCAGCCTTACTCCCAACCTTTTTTAAATCAAATCAAATCAAATCAAAAAAAAAATTAAGGCCCGACAACACACGTTAATGTCCCCATGGGCCGTACATTTCTTCTTTAAACAAGTCAAGAAGAAACATCACAATAAGTCTAGAACAAAAACAAGAACACCATAAGGTCAAAAAAATATTAAATAAATGCAAAAAATAAAATAAATGCAACACTCCCAGACATACCCCACGCGAAGGTAAGGAAAAACTCACTAATACCTAGCAATAGGAGGGGGTTAGAGAGTTCCCATGTTTGTAGTGGGCGGAGATGGAGCAATAAATACAAGTAGTGAGCATATGCATACATGGTGACAGTAGAATCATAGTATATAAGAAAATTGTGAAGACAGAGACCGAGGTTAAAAGGTTCTCCTATGTCTGCAGAAAAGCAGACAAGGGAGCAAATAGACATCCTAACTAAACTAGACAGATTAATCTAAGGGTCAGGCCCCGACCAGGTGAGATCAGGGTAGGTTGAAGGAGAGAGAGAAAAGATGGGTCTTAAGCAGGGATTTAAAAGCTTCGACAGAGCATGCATGTATACATTTATAATGCATTATTTAAAAAAAAATCAACATTATCAGGCCATCCTCAGTAAATATTATCAAACTCCTTTGACCTAATCTGGTCTTTCCAAAGACTCAAGAGATGGGACAGTAATATACTGTACATATTACACACAACACACATACACAGAGAGAGAGAGGGAGGGAGGGAGAGACTTGGGCTCACTGTTAGAGCTCCGTGAAAATGAAACTTAACTCGCCAAGAGTAAATGAAACTTAACTCGCCAAGGGTAACTGAAACTTAACTTGCCCAGAGTATTTCCCTGCTGTGAGCGCCTCCAGGGTTAGTTGGACTGTTTTGGGCTATTTGCATAATTTTCTACCTGGGCGGGTCTTAATCTACCTTTCTCTCAAGGTACCGAAATTTGGCACCGATTGACCTTACGTGAATCGGTACTCGGTAGTACCGACGTGATTCGACCAGTACCCTTAAAAGTAACTAGTTCCCCATTGACATCATATGAATCTTGCAAGGAATCCATTGATGCCAAACACGACACACTAGATTACCGGGAAATGGGCTAAATATTGTTCCAAAGTAGCGGCGTCTTTACCAGGACACCTCCGACCCCTAGAGCACAATTATGAGACGTGCCCCCCCCCCCCCCCCCTTAGTACAGGTGGTAATCAGAGAACCGATGCCATTAACGTAAATTACTGTTCCCTCGCAATGTCATGTAGCGCACCTCGGCTCATCAATTGGTTTTACAAACACAAACCAGGAAACGCACAAAGGTATGTTGAAGAAACATGAGTAGATTTGCGCCTCATTCCCCCGATGCACACAATTACACAAACAACAAAAAGTTGAAGAGGGTTAATTGTGCTGAGCTGAAGTGAAGCATGCCTCTGGCAACGTACGGATCCCTGCACATCCCGACGTGCGTAACCAGAGTGGTTTTTAGCAGCTGGGGGCAGCTTTTGTGTTGTTAATCTTGCAATTGACAGCAGGATAATGCCGTTCAAGGATGATTTAGGGAGATGCAGAGAAAGGCGACGCTTAGTCTGGCACGGCCAGACCTCCCTCCGCACCACATTGTCACTGCCAGCGCAGGAGAACCCCGCTAGACAGGCGTACATGATTCGCACATGCGCTTCGACTAAATGTCGAACATCCGTGACTGAGTGGGTGAGTGACCACAATTTGCCACACAGTCCTGCATTAAGTGACTATTAACGTTGACCTGTCAGTGTTTGTGTCTCCCCCCCCCCCTCTCAGGTACCCATCATCAAGCTAACCGACCAGGAGACAGAGGTGAAAGTAGACATCAGTTTCAACGTGGAGTCGGGGGTCAAGGCCGCACGCTTCATCAAAGACTACGTCAAGGTGAGACACGACGCCAACTGGATCCTCCATAGTGTGGTGTTGTCATCAATGGCACTTTGTCACAAGTCACTTACGGTAGCATTCATGAGGGATTGAATGAATAATACAGGATGTTATATATATATATATATATATATATATATATATATATATATATATATATATATATATAACTTTTGAAAGCCAGTGTACTTTTCCCATCTTGAAGTCGCTGTCTCATTTGCTAAATGAACTTGGAATGGACCCCGACGGCGTTGCTCAGAGCATAATCACTTCTCAGCTTGAATCAGGTCTCTGTGTTGATGAAGGTCATACGCTGCCCAGACTGCTCTCTACTCTGTGCAAGTGGTTTGCCATTGTTGTGTCAGCGTGCCTCTCAAAAGTGGATTTTTTTTTTTTAAACTTACATTTTTATTAACATTTATAGACAAACAACACTTACACAAAAATGGAACCCATAATACAACATTGTTAAACTGACATAATTAATAATGTACAAAAAATATTATACAATTGTAATACCCAAAAAAATAAAAAATTAAATCAGAAAATGCTAACTAAGTCAAAAGTGTGTGACATGGGTTCAGAGACCCTCCTTGAACCTCTTTCCTCCTTTACCCTTCGCCCTCTTGTGATGCATTTGGTTCTTCCTCTGTGATGTCGTTTTCGTTCACCTTGTAATCCTCCCACTTTCCCCATCTTTCTCCAAATTTCTCTTCCTGTAACCTCAGCATGTGTGTTATCCTCTCCATATCCTGTATCTCCTCCACAAAAGTGGAACTTTGCCTGTTTTTAAGTGACAGTTTATTGACCGTGAAGATAACGCGTACCATAGTCAAATTCCAGGTATCTACTTCCCTGTCAATAACACAGGATTTCTTCTTTTCATGCATTTGTGCTGATGTATTTTCAGGAATGCATGTTGCAGCTTGTCACAGCTTCCTAGTCTAGAAAACAAGCATGCGATGTCTGCATGCATGCGACTGCGTGCGTGTGTGTGTTAGGGAATTCCAGGTAGTACTAGTGGATCCAGGAACAGTTTCAGTTGAATGGCAAAAAAAAACACTCTACTGAAACTGTTCGATGACAGTTGATGTTGCTCAAAGGTCGATCTCGAGTGCTCCTGTACGGTCTTGTCATTAGAAAGGTCATCTCTGGCTCGTGTCATCACATGCTGTAATCCCCCCACAGTCGCTGAATCACCCACCCTAGGCCTCCGCTTAGAACACATATTTGTAGTCATGTCAACCATGATATGGTGAACTCTTTTTGAATATAAAAACATACATATACCTGCATATACTTGTGATACTTCCCTTTTGTGCCTGGGATTTGCTATTGCTGTTGGCAGACATTTTCAGAGCTTGAGAAGAGGGTTACCTCACTGCATGCCTGTGAAAACTGAGAAGGCATAGCCCATATTCGCTGGTGGTTGAGATCCGATGCTGAAAATGGAAACGAGATGGGATTATACTTCTCCTTAGAATCATCTGAACAGTTTGACTGTCTCCTCCACTTTGAATTATTATTGTTATTATTATTATTATTTATTTATATTTAACCTTTTATTCAACCAGGAAGTCCCATTGAGATACAATATCTCTTTTGCTAGCAGTAAAATATATACAGTACAGCACACAAAACATAAAGTATACATAACAACAAAATTGAATGGCTGAAAGCGCTACAGAAATAATCATCAGGGACCAAAATCACATAAAGCAATGACACATTTTCAGCTCGGAGCTCTGCAGTAAATATTTAGATTCACCAAGCGAGACCAAGGCGTCCAGGTGGATGAGCTCCTGCAGTTCATTCCATGCCAGAGGTGCGAAGTGGGAGAAGGCTGTCTTTCCTAGTTCTGTGACTACTCTGGGGATCTTTAAAGTAGCCATCTAGTGGACCTGGTCTGGTAGCTACTCGAGACAGAGGAGAATAAGCTACAGAGGTATAGACTTCCTTAGGATGGCCTGAGGGCTGTGACCAGGAGAATGAGCTACAGAGGTTGGCCTCTGTAAATCTTTATCTGTAAAGAGGATGGCCTGGGCCCTGGGGGCTGGGCGATATGTGACGGTATAGGTTTCCAGGGCAAATTGTGAAACATTGTGATATGACATGTTCTTTTATGTCTTAACTTGAAATGCAAGTCATAATAATTAATATTTCATTCAAAATGGTCTCTTTTCTTTTACTTTTGAATACTGCTGAAAGGAATCTTTTTTTAAATGAAAAAGAAAAAAAAAGAATATGTATATTATATATAAATATTTATGATCGCTTATGCCTGTATTTTTTACTGTTGTGAAGCACTTTGAACTGCAATTTCTGTATGAAAAGTGCTATACAAATAAAGTTATTATTATTAAAGTTATTATATATATATATATATATATATATATATATAATATATGTATACAAACTACATTTATGGGCGGCTGAGTGGTGCAGTGGGCAAGGCGCTCGCCACTAACGCAGGAGATGCTGGTATCGAGCCCAGCTCTCGGCGTTGCTAGTTTACCGGCTTGGCCGGCCGTCATACTGACACAATTGGCAGTGTTAGAGGGTGGGAAAGCCGGTGGGTGGGGATTGGACGTTGTGGACAGCGACTCCCACAGGTCGGTTGGGTGACGCCGGTGCGGCGGAAACAGGAAGTATCGGGGGCAGCGTGAGCCTCCCACGCGTTACTCCTCGCCACAGAGTTCGAGCTGCTGCGGTGAAAAGATGCGACAGGCTGCCTCCTCGTGTACCAGAGGGGACGCGTGATGCAAGGCTTCTATCCTCACTACAGCCGACCAGTGGGAGGCATAGTCTAGCAATGTTCAAGACAGGGGAGGGAAGAATTGGAAATACGAAATTGGGATAGGAGAAAAAATAGAAAATGGGGAGAAAAAGTGGATAAAAAAAAACTACATTTATTTCAAAATGTATATATTATATCGTGGACTATTGGTATAGTAAAAACCCATACCGTTGCATGGATCCATGACGGTATACTTTCATATTTAGTGTTGTACCTCCCAGCCCTAGATGGCCTTATAAATACTGTATAAAGATGTACATGTGTGATGGATATCTGGAATACACTCATAGAATTTGTATATCTTTTTTAATTCAACTGAAATTTGAAATTCTACCCCCCCCCCCCTACTCTTCTCCCGTTCACTTAAAGCCTTGTCTTCGGCGTCACTCACTATCTCTCTTCTGATCTCTCCCTGGTCTCTCCAGACGTATCCGATGCTGCCATACATGATCTTTGTACTGAAGCAGTTTCTGCTGCAGAGGGACCTGAACGAAGTCTTTACTGGAGGCATCAGCTCTTACAGCCTTATTCTCATGGTCATCAGCTTTCTGCAGGTGGAGTAGCACGCACACACACGCACATGCACAGTCACACACACACACACACACACACACACACACACACACACACACACACACACACACACACACCTCATTCTAATAGCAGGGTTCCAATAACGGCCATGTCCACACTAATAGGTTTTCGCTCTAAAACACAGAACTCTTGCTACCTGCTTATGCCCAGCGTCCACACTTGCTGTTGAAAATGCTGCTGACCCCGTTTTTGTTGCGTTTCTGACGTGGACTGGCAGAAACGGAAACTTTCAAAAGTCTTGTGTTGAATTAAAGGAACACGCCAACGTTATGGGAAACACGCTTAGTCACTTACTGTCTTCTCCAGAGTCACACAAGAAGATGGATACCGATTTCCTCTCTCTGCGTTCAGTAGAAAGCTATCCGGCTGCAAGCTAGCCTAGCTTAGCACAAATTAATGGAGGCGTATACGGACCACTAGCCTAGATTAAAACTCCGGTAGAGTTGTTTTTGGCCAACCACTAGGCTAGCTGGTCCAGGTCCATATCCGCTTTACTTGTGCTAAGCTAGCATGCAGCCAGTTAGCTTCCTACTGAACACACAGCATAGGAAATTGGTATCTTATCTTCTTGTCTGGACTCTGGACTGGTAAGTGCATTTCCCTTTTAATGTTGGCGTGTTCCTTTTTTAATTCTACGAATAGCGAATTGACCGCACACACATCGAAGTGAAACAACCCCCCAGCTAAATCCACAGACTACATCAACAGAAAGGGCAGACATTCTTTGAATGTGTAATCATTGTGTAGTACGTGTGACGACAAGTACCGTTTCACAGACGTAGTTGTAAGGAAGAAAGCCAAAGGCCGGACCAGCACTCTCAGATTTAAAAAAATTGTTTTTAATGGCAGCCTATAGTACAGACATGTTTCGGAACAGGTGTTCCATCTTCAGTGTTAATAGGCTAGCAATGATAGCTTGTAAAAGTGGGAGCTATATACCATGTGGGCAGGAAGTGACATCATTGAGGTGAGCTTGGGAATGCTAGTCAACTTTGACCGCCATAGTAGTTGTCAAATTGCCAGGGTAGTGTGCATGACGTGCAGATTTTTCACCAACTCGAAATTGAGTGGTGACCTAAAACATGGGGCAATTCCCTCCTGCCCTAAAGAGCTGACGGAGGGCAAAGAGGCCTGCGTTTCTTCCGGGCGATGCAGCTTATCTCCTGATGCCGCACCTCGTGAAGAAATACCCCGATGGGCGGAGTTACCCCACAGGAGCAGTATTGTGGGCTGTCACTTTGCAAGGCACACACGCATTCAGATGTTTGAAGGCACGTTTTGCACTGTGTTTGAGAAAGAAAAGGAAAAAATATATAGAGTAAGAAAAATAGAGGTAGATCTTAGGTTGAATATCAAACGAGACCTTTTATTATAGGAAGTAAAATAGAACCATATTCATTTTATTTCTCTAGAATGACACTCAAATCAGTTTTGTGTGAATGTAAGAAAGTAAACGGTGTGTGTAAATAATTTTTGTTGATTCGCTGAAACAAATTATCGTGTTCATGCATAGATCACTAGATTTAGCAACTTTTAATAACATTTTCACATGAGCGCATTTCCTGGTTGATAAGAAGATGATGATGATAATGATGATGAAGGTGCTTACATGTGACGATTCTCTCCGACCAATCGGTGGTCTGCAGTGTTTTCACGTCACTATATCCACAACTTTTGCCACATGGATGGATTGGAAAACCAAAAAAGGCAAAGTCGAGGTGAACCGGTGCCATGCAGTGGAAAAGGGCCAGTCCATTAACACATTCGGGGCCATTGGGATTAGACAGGGCCCACTCTATACGGCCAGCTATTCATAACAACCTTTCATTGTGCGTGAGGCTGTTTGTAGAGCTAAAGCTATACTTTATATTATTGCTATCTGTCCATTCTCATTGTCAATTGACACTATAAACCGTCCCTTCAATATGCCTTAAATAAATAATTTTTTCATCAATACGTTCCCATTTTATAGCGTCTTGAATATGAACGTTATAGCAGAATTTTCTGGGGTATTTCCTGGAACGCGAGATATAGGGTGCTAAGCTAATAACGTTAAATCAAATGGCCTTTCGGCTATAGACAAGCTAGAGTTAAAACTCAAAATGCATATTGTCGGTACCATGAATGCATGAAAGGGGGGGGGGGGCACGGGATGTCGTTTCTCATTATTGATTACCAATAACGGCATTAGCCTCAGTAGCCTCATTCGCTGACCGGGTGGATGGCTATGAGAGCAAGGCCCGATCGGGCTGTAATTGACGTCAAATTGCTCTTACCTGTGTGGCCGGTTGGACTGCAAAAAGGATTTCCCAGTTATCGATCGCCATCTGGTAGATCCATATGTCCATTGGCTGATGATATATTCCTTTACTGCATACTGAATTCAGCATCCCAAAAACTATTCCAGGCCATCGGCTACATGCATAGCTTTAGGCTAACAGAAAAGTCCATTCATAAAAAATAAAATAAAATAAAAACACCGGTCTGTAACAGGGAACACTGCATTATCGAGACAGCGCCTCTACGAGGATCTGGCCGGTGATGCACTTTTCCGAATTCCAAGAGTAGGGTAAATCTGCAGTGCCGCTCGGTGACATTGAGTAGGATATTACAATGGAATAAAATCCAAAACAACCTTGCCACGTATATATACGTGGTTGGCCCCAAATGTGTTAAAGAGACAATGTGATTCTGCTGTGATTCTGCTGTAAAGCAAATGCAGTTTTAAAGAACAGCCCAACTAAAAGAGCATGTGTGTATGTAGGCTGTCAGCATCATTGTCAGATGTGAACTCTTGAATATGAGTTATGATATTGTGGAGTATTTGAGTTTGTACATTGACGGCTCGCACATGCTGCTTCTTCTTCGGCTGCTTCTGCTTTCCGGCACACTACATCTGCCCCCCACTGGCGCATCGCTGCCCCTCACTGGCGGGACCCGAGTACTGCAGTGTTAGGCTTGCGCATGCCCACTGTACAGTATGTGAATGGTCATGTGGTATCATATGCGTTTACAGGCGCATGGACAGATCTATTCTAAAATGCTTGTGTGGACGGAGATCATAAGTACTTTTGTTGTTGTTGTTGGGATAACCTGAGCATTTAAAAAGCCTGACCACATAGAAAGTGAGAACATGAAAAAAGAAGACGGTCCTTTCAAACTTTTGGATGGCTGTGGAATAGCAGATGGTCCTGGGGTTGTGTTTATCGCCACTCTGCAGAATTCAGTGCTTAGAAGCTATTTTTGAAAATAATCTCTTCCCCCAGGACCTTTTCTCTGGTCCTCCTAATTCTAATGGCCTCATTTTTAACAGCAAAATACACCAAGCGCTGCCATAACACCATACGTGTCTTTCTCTCTGAAATGATGGTTATGTGTGGCATATTACTGTGGCGAGAGAATTGAGTATAAATGCTTGTGCAAATTGGATTGACAATATACTTGAAAATGACAAGTAATTTCAGGTGGGCATTTCCTGGACGATGCTGTGGCCAGCTGGGCAATAGTAAACAGATTAAATACTTAACCTGCAAAAACTTTGTGATTGGTTAGCATTGTTGCCTTTATTAATTTTACACAACATTTGATCTTATCTTATGATGACGATGAAGTACCAAATAAAGCTGATTTGTAAATGAAGACGGCAGGTGGGATTCTATTGGGAAAAAATGATCTTAACCCAGTAATAAGGAGCTTCCTACAGATCCTGTATTATACTAACAAATCAATGGCTAATCCATATGTATTAACGGTAGAATAACTGGCCACCGCTCCTCTCCCTCTTTTAGCTACACCCTCGTATCGACGCCAGGAACCCCAACGAGAACCTGGGCGTCCTACTGATCGAGTTCTTCGAGCTGTATGGCCGGCATTTTAACTACCTGAAGACGGGCATTCGCATCAAGAACGGAGGAGCGTATATGGCCAAGGAGGAGATCATGAAGACCAACGGTTACAGGCCATCCATGCTTTGTATAGAGGACCCACTACTTCCAGGTGTGTGTGTGTTTGTTTCAATTTCCTTAATTGAAAGGTTTAAGTCTGGAAAGGGTAAAGAGCGGTGCACCGGTAACATCAGAAACACACCTTTTGTACAGTGGTAGAGCCCTGCTATATGTATGCATAACTGATTATAACACTCTTAAGGGAACTATTATAACACTCTTAAGGGGACTAATTAAGCCCCCTTTGGTTTGATTTCCAGGACGTTCAGTATGTTCACTATGAATAGAGGTTCACACAGATGGCAAGTACCTAAGGGATTATGCAAACCCACAGTGAGTTATATTCCACATTGCTCAAACATAACCCAACGTAATTGAAAGATACATACTGCACACAGGGCGCAGCATGGTGGCACAGTGGGTTAGCATGGTTGCCTTACAGTAAGAAGGTCCTGGGTACAAACCCCAGCAGGGGGCCGTTCTGTGTGGGGTTTGCATGTTCTCTCCTCGTGTGCTTGCGTGGGTTTCCTCTTGGTACTTCAGTTTCCTCCCACACCATAAAGACACGCACGCTAGGTATATCCTGCCGTTACCCTTGACCGAGGTACTGGCTTTACAACTGGAGTTGGTCCCCGGGCGCCGCACTGTGTGGCTGACTGCCCATTGCTCCTAAATAGTTAGGACGGGTCAAATGCAGAGGACAAATTACATTAGAACCAAGTGTACCGTTTTCATGACATTTGGTCAACCAGATATTATTTTTGGCATTTGATGCCCCCTATTGGTCAAAGTCTTTGCACACCATTAATTCTCTTTTTTTCTTTTGACCTTTGCTATTAATTAAAGTGCTTATTTGTCCATTTAAGGTCATGCTGCATATATTTTTCTGTCATAACCTCTGTAGTTTAGCTACATTTCAGGTCTGTAAAACAAGTAGCATTTTCAGAAGATTAAGAATGTTATGAAAAAGGACAAACATTTAAACTGCAGGAAAAACATTATGTAGTAATTGTTATAATGGACCAATCCCAAACCCCCGGACTCAGAGGGAAGCAACAGTTGTGATTGGAGGATCAAGAAAAGAGGGCGGGGTTTGAGACCGGGTCAATTGTATATAAAAACGGGTATTGTAAATTTTTTATCCTATAGGCAACGACGTGGGCAGGAGTTCGTACGGGGCCATGCAGGTCAAGGATGTGTTCGACTACGCTTACACTGTCCTGAGCCACGCCGTGTCACCGCTAGCACGGTCCTACCCCAACAAAGACTCCGACAGGTTGGACAAGCTCCGTTCCATGTCTCTCTTCCCCTGAATCCCATCTCAAATCTCTTTCCACCAGAACTCGAGATTAAAGCAGGGCAACATATCCATTTATCTTTTATTGGATATCTGTGTTTATCGTATTGTGGTATTTGATATTGTGAATCACGATATACAATTTTGCTGTCTAAAGAAATAACGATACATATAAAAGTAAATACTTGAGATTTTAATGAAGTTTGAAACTGCAGCACACTTCCCATTTAGTTCCAGAGTCCCAGAACCACCACCCCCTCGCATCGAGTGAACCTTGATGAAACACCAGTGAAGGGGGGTACCCACTTGATAACCCTGGTGATATGCTGGCTCTCGCTGCCTCTCTATCTACACGTTGGGTTGTGGTGGCCAAATATAAAAATATACACAATTTACACATAGCGATGGCCGAAGAGCAAAACCTCCTATCTGCACTTTGCGAGGCACTAATACCTGGTCGGTATTGTTAACACATAATATAGTAATATAGTCCAAAAACAATGTTGTGTATTAAGTATCCTTAAAAAATAGCACCCTGCAAGAAAACAACACGAAAACAACACTTCTCAAAAATGTGATTTCTTTTTTGATGGGAGGTTTTGCTCTTATTATCTTATTTTGAACTTTGTATCACTATGAGTAGCATAGATGTTTGGTAAGGGGATTGAGTTTCTTCATTGAGCACTTATCCTTATCATCATTAGGGCACAAGTATCTTGTGTTTTTATTATGACATGTGGTCCAATACAATGGACAAACGTGGTGCGATGCTGCTCAAGCCCTTTGGTCCGTCTCTTGCAGCACGCTGGGAAGAATAATCAAGCTGACGCAAGAGGTGATCGACTACAGGGAGTGGATCATCAAGAAGTGGGGAGGCAGACACATGGTGCGGATGGAGACCAGAGGTACGGTCACTCCTTACTCCTACATGCAACTCAGCACTGGTCCTGGAGGAATCCACCTCTACTTTCAGCAGTGATATCCTGACTGTAAGGTTGTCTTAAAAGGGTCTGAATAAATGATGGCTTATTAGAATAACTGCTGGAATGCATGGACCATTTTATTGGATTCGTGCCATCGGGTGAAATGGCAACATCATGCTTGATATAAGATCCTGAGAATCACCCGAGGTGAGATTAATGGGCTTCATTAGATGATGATGAATAGAATGACCTGAGATTAGATGAAAGGGCTTCATTAGATGATGATGAATAGAATGACCTGAGATTAGATTAAAGGGCTTCATTAGATGATGATGAATAGAATGACCTGAGATTAGATTAAAGGGCTTTATTAGATGATGATGAATAGAATGACCCGAGGTGAGATTAATGGGCTTCATTAGATGATGATTAATAGAATGACCTGAGATTAGATGAAAGGGCTTCATTAGATGATGGTGAATAGAATGACCTGAGATTAGATTAAAGGGCTTTATTAGATGATGATGAATAGAATGACCCGAGATTAGATTAAAGGGCTTTATTAGATGATGATGAATAGAATGACCCGAGGTGAGATTAAAGGGCTTTATTGGATGATGATGAAGAGAATGACCAGAGGTGAGATTAAAGGGCTTTATTAGATGATGACGAAGAGAATGACCCGAGGTGAGATTAAAGGGCTTTATTAGATGATGACGAAGAGAATGACCCGAGGTGAGATTAAAGGGCTTTATTAGATGATGACGAAGAGAATGACCAGAGGTGAGATTAAAGGGCTTTATTAGATGATGACGAAGAGAATGACCCGAGGTGAGATTAAAGGGCTTTATTAGATGATGACGAAGAGAATGACCCGAGGTGAGATTAAAGGGCTTTATTAGATGATGACGAAGAGAATGACATTAAAAAGGGCTTTATTCGATGATGATGAATAGAATTAGATGAGATTAATGGGCTTTATTAAATGAAAATGAGATTAGGTGATGACGGTTTGAGATGAGATTAAAGGGCTTTATTAGATGATGACGAATAGAATGACCTGAGATGAGATTAAAGGGCTTTATTACATGATGATGATGATGATGAAGAAGTTGAGGGAAAACACACAAAAGTATTCGATTTGCACTTTTACAACAAACTAGATAGACTAAACTTGATCTATGACTATTGAACCTGCCAGTTGTTTCTCTGTACATTATGAAACAAATCTTGTGTGTGGGAGGACCCCATCCATGCATTGTTCTCTCTTGCAGTTCCACTCCCCAAAGAGCCTGAGCAGGAGCCCGGCTGCGTGCTGGGGGGCGTGGAGGAGCAGCAGAGGGACTCTGCGTCCCCCCACAGCGCCGACTCCCCCATGTCCATCTCCAGCCCCCAGCAGCACTCCTCGGCCTCCTCCGTGTCCTCGCTCTCCGGATCAGACAACGTAAGGAACTACATCCAGTGGATGAATGTCGTAGATCTGTATCCTCCCGTTTACTCTCACGTCGCCTGACTCCGCCACTGGAACGCACTCGTCTCCAGGCAGGCTCTATTACCGCAACTGCATCCTCTGTGGCTCGTCAAATGGCATCCTCATTAAGCTCCAATATGGCCAAAACTCCGCCGCCCACATGCCACTCTGACCACATCGCCCCTGTCCTCCACTGGCTCTCAGTCAAATACGGGATGCACTTCAAAACTCTTCTCACATTCACAGCCCTCTGACCTCCTCCATCGCCCCTCCCCTACCTGTCACCTCGGGTCTGCTGATGCCGACCTTTTACTACCCATCAGGGCCAAGTGCCCCCACCCTCTGGAATGCCCTCCCCAGCCAGGTCCACAGTGCCAACACCTAGGGGTGTAACGGATCGTAGCTGATCCGTGATACACACACACACACACACGGTTCGGCACGCATGTGAACCGCAGATTAATTGCAAAATGTAAGCATCATAGTGAGCTATACCACATGATATTCTCCAGCATCGTGTCACTCTGCTGTTTGGGCTCATTACAGATTTAGTTTAATCTATCGTAGAGGTGGATTAACCTCTTAACACATTGAGTGCCACGCCCCTTCCGGGAAGTGACCTGGCCTTGCTGTCCATTAACCCCATGTAAACGTAGTTGTACTTTGTAGACCTAAACCTATATTTTATAGTATAGCTATGGGTCTAATAACGCCGTCGAGTCTCATTGAGCTGCTTCTGGTCAACGTGCAAAAAAACAGATAATTTTTTCATCCGTACATTTCCTTTTTATACCGTTTTGAATATGAACATAGTCCGGCCGCTTCTGAGCAATTCCAGGGAAAAGACACAAAAACAGCGTTTTTGTGTAATTCAATAAACACGTTGTAATTTTTTGCCTGATTATCGGATCTTCCTGAAATCCATGCTAGATCATCACTATTATCCTTTGTCGTGCACGCATGCAATGTGATTTAGACTTTAGCGCACGCCTCACATATCGGCATGTAACTCGAGAACCGCTGAACGGATTTTGTCGCCTGAAACGGCAATCGACAGGCAATAGGGCTTTAATTCGATAAACAACTAGAATTGCACACCGTGAGGCATATGCAAAAATGTATTGTTTAAAGTTAAATCTGGAAAACGGTCCGTTACTAGTAGGGCTGTCTTAAATGCTTCGAAGCTTCGAACGTTCGATTCGATGGCACAAGCTTCGAACATTAAAAAAAAAAATCGAAGTTTAAAAAAAATCAAAAAAAATATATTTTTTTTTTACTTCGATTTGTGTGTGTGTGTAGGTGTGTGTGTGTGTGTGTGTGAACTACCCATCCCAGTTAAGACAGCCGAATCCCGTCCAATCTTTCGCCGTCGACTAAAGACTCACTTCTTCAACCATTATCTGAAATGATAAAAAAAAAAAAAAAATCTAACCGTGACTAACCTTACTGTCATGCACTTGTCCTAATAAACTAACCTACACTGTAACACGCAACACTTTGATGAACATTGTTACTCAGCTGATAGAGTTGTACCCTTCTTGCTGTCTTGTCGTACAGAACTTGTAAGTCGCTTTAGATAAAAGCGTCAGCTAAATGACTAAATGTAAGTGTGTGTGTGTGTGTGTAGGTGTGTGTGTGTGTGTGCGCGCACCTTGTAGAATTCCACACATAAGAAAGAAAGATACTGGGATGAATAAACAAAATAGGAAATAAAATGTAGAAATGCATGCAATACATAAATAAATGAATCTCCATATATGAAATATAACATTTAGATAAGGTGCTACTGAGATGTTTTGGTGAGTTCTTTGTTTTTTTGTGGAAGTTGCCCTTCTTAAAAATGCATGAACATTCACTGATAATTGGTCTGTAGTGGAGTCTACAAGGTCTACATTGCCGGACCATGTAGAATCCGGACCTTGTAGACTGACATAATTCTGTGCATAGTTTAGTCTACACAGGCCATATTTCAAATAATCAAAATCTTACTTCATTCATCTTAAACATTCTTGATTTGGGGGATTGGTAGTTCCCATGAAATCTGAAGTTGTTCAAACGACAACAGCGATCCACCTTGAATTAAATCACACAGCCGAGTGAAACCTTGTTGGATGCGTCAGTCACGAAAGGGGCTACTTAATTAATTAATCTAACCCACTTTATTTATAGAGCACATTTAAAAACAACAACGTTTACGAAAGTGCTGTACAAGTCCCACAACATAAGATAAAAAAAAATATATATATATCCGAAGCTTCGAATTAAAATCGAAGCTCGGCCCCGAAGCTTCGATTGCCAAAAAAAGCTTCGAAGGTCAGCCCTAGTTACTAGTAGATCCAGGAAGGCGAAAGCTCCCCAGAGTATTTAGCGTTACACAAAACAACCTCTGCGTTTAGATATTGACAAGACAAAATCAGAATAAAATGAAAATAGCAAAAGTCATACCTCTGTTCAAGACTGGAGATAAACACCACTTCACAAATTATAGGCCTGTTTCTCTACTTCCTCAGTTTTCAAAAATATTAGAAAAACTCTTCAACAACAGATTAGATAAATTCATTGATAAACATAATTTACTCACCGATAGCCAGTATGGATTCAGAACACACCGGTCAACATCACTAGGGTTAATAGAACTCATTGAAAAAATCACAAATTCCATAGATAAAAAAAACATGTAGCTGGAGTATTCATTGACCTAAAAAAAAGCATTTGATACTATTAATCATGATATATTAATCAGGAAATTGGAGAGATATGGGATCAGGGGGGTAGTATTGGACTGGGTGAGAAGCTATCTAAATAAAAGACAACAATTTGTGACAATGAGAGATTATAAATCTGAATGTTTGGACATTGCTTGTGGTGTCCCCCAGGGGTCCAAAACTGTTCATCTTGTACATTAACGAGATATGTAAAGTATCCAATATATTTAAATGTATTTGCGGATGCCACTAATCTTTTTTTTTCTGGTGAGAATGTCCAGCAGCTTTTAGAGGTCATCACATCTGAAATGAAGAAATTGAAGGAATGGTTTGATAGAAACAAATTATCATTGAACTTGAGCAAAACTAAAATTATGTTGTTTGGAAACTGTAGATTGGATACTCAGGTACAAGTTAAAATAAATGATGTGATTATTGAAAGAGTTTATGAAAATAAATTCCTAGGTGTAATAATAGACCATAAAATCTGTTGGAAACCTCACATAAAACATGTCCAATCTAAACTCTCACGAAGCATTTCAGTCATGAGTAAAGTAAAGCACATTCTGGATAGAAAATCACTCTACATTCTCTACTGTTCACTAGTTTTACCATATTTAAATTACTGTGCTGAAGTCTGGGGAAACAATTATAAGTCTACACTACAACCACTTTTTATACTCTAAAAAAGGGCCATAAGGATAGTTCACATTGCAGGTTATCGTGATCACACTAACATAATGTTTTTGGAGTCAAAGACATTGAAGTTAAATGATCTTGTGGAATTTAAAACGGCACAATTAATGTATAAAGCAAAAAGTCATGCACTTCCAAGAAACATTCAAGAATTGTTCTTTGATAGGGAGGGGGGTTATAATCTGAGGGGAGAACACAATTTAAAGGTGCTAAACGTACGCACTACCATGAGAAAACACTGCATCTCGATATGTGGAGTGAAACTGTGGAACAGTCTAAATGTGGTGCTAAAGCAATGTCCAAACATGAGACAATTCAGACTGATGTATAAGGAAATTATGTTCACAAGGTACAGGGATGAGGAAGGGACTTGATATTCACGGGTGTTTACATTTTTATTTTGTTTTCTATTTTATTTTATACATATATACCGGTATTTTTTTTTATTTTTTTTTGCATATATATATATGTATATATATATATCTTATTTTTTTATGTTTAAAATAGTACACTCATTTGAGTAGTGGAAAAGGGGTAGGATTAAATAAGTGTATACTTCTTCCTACTCCTTTTCGAACATGCAGATTGAGTTGTTTTGCTTTTTGTTATTGTTTGTTGTATTCATTGCATGTTCGAAATAAAGACTTCAAATCAAAAATCAAATCAAATCAAAAAAGAATCAAAGCCTTAATGTTGTTATTTATAGTGAAAGTGAACTATGCAGCCCAATGCAGTCGTGGGTAGTTGTAATTTTAGTGCACAACGTTAATATTTCCTTTCATAGTCACTTCAGCAACAAGGTGATTTCCAAACGTGAACAGACATAAGGCAGAATTGTAAAAGAGTTATCCAACACGTCCACTATAGGCTCCACTACTAGGTCTACACAGAGGGATGGACCTCCAGAGCAAAGTTACCAGACTTCCCACCACTCTCATTACATCGGAGTGAGAAAAAGGTTATTCAGACACGCCTGAATAACCTCCATGAGAGCCTCCTAGAATTAACAAACGGGCCTAATTGATAGGCTAATAGACTATGTGTGTGTCTTCACACGAATGCTTTCAGCTAATACTTTTAGGGGGGGGGGGGGGGGGGGGGATGCTGATCCGAAAAATTAACGATATGTTATGACTATAACCAAGTTCTGTCAATAGTGGTGACGCTCGGCATCACTCTAGCACTGTCCTCGCACACGTGCACGCGCACTGAATAAAGACCACAATGTACCTTTATATCCCAATATTTGTCTGACCACACCCCTATCAGCTCACCTACATAAGCAGGTGTGTGGTCACCTGCTCTCCTCCTTCCCAAGCTTTCACCACAAGGTGAGATCAAGGGCTGCAGCGGCGTCGGATGCCGAGCGTCACCACTATTGACAGAACTTGGTTATAGTCATAACCTATCGTTCTGTTTCATAGTGGATCCGCTCGGCATCACTCTAGCACAAAGGGAGGCCGAGCAGAGCCACCGGCCGACAAATACACCCCGCTGAAAGCCCCCCACAACCATCAGAACAGGGAGCGCCGAGCCCCCCCGACCCCCCCTAATGGAGGGAACCCCCCCTATTAGAGGTTTCCCGGGAGGGCGACGGACCCGACCGTGCGAAGAGGCACCCAAGCAACTCAACGCACAGGGTGAGCAGACCGTGGCCTGACCCCACGACTACACACACGCACAACCCGCATGCCACCCGGGAACGAACGGAGGGAACAACCTCGTTACTGCCCCCAGAAACACGGGGTCAAGGGCAAACCCAACCCCGTGGCAAGGCCGTAGCAGCGGAGCGCGAAGGAAGGCCCAGACCCACCAAAGGGACTGGACCCCCTGGAACGGGGGCCCGGAGAAGTCCATGATGCCAGCATCAAGACCCCACCAGTTGGGCACTTAGTGACCCCGCCCCCCACATCGCCAGCGTATTCGGACAAAGGCCCCTCAGCCGAGCGGGCCCTGTCCCCCCAATAGTCCACCGCCTGGCACACTGACCCTTGAGAACAGGCAGTCAGCATGGCCGTAAGCACACAAAAAAGGTTAACCAACGGAAGCAGGCAGCGCACCGGGGAAAAACCAGGTAACGGGCTGTTAACCCGAGCCTGGAGACTGCGGACGAGACAGGCGCCAGAGGGGACAGCTGAACACAGCCGCCCCGGCGGAAGGGGCGTATGCTGGCGTTGTTGCATGACCAAGCCTCCATTTAAAAAAAACCCACCCAGAGGGGTTGAGGCAGAGAAGGCTGACACGATTGGCAGACGTCATGAACGTGCAGGGGCACCCTCAACCGGGTAACCCGGGAGTTGACACTGCTCCAACACACCAGGGAATCAACCACATTGGTGTTACCCAATGCGGTGGTTGTTCCTATAACCCCTCAAGAAAAAACTCAAACACACCTGCGGGTATACACCGGCTATACCGCAGTACAAGTGTTTCAGTTTCCAAAAAAGGGTTAACCCAGGCCTACGGGTCGACGAAACATTACTTCAGACCGGGCCCGGCGATACGGGAAGCACAGGGTCACCAGAGGAGGTCAAAGACCACCCCAACAGGCCCCTCTTCGCCATGCGTGAGAGAGGAGCGAAAAGAATGGAGAACCAGCCCCAAGCACACCGTACTTGGTATTCCCAGGCGGTCTCCCAACCAAGTACTAACCAGGACCAACCTGCGTAGCGGCCGAGATCTGACGAGATCGAGCGTGTACAGGTTGGCAAGGCCGTAAGCCATTACGACAGTGCTGAGTAAAAAATGTACCCAACCAGGGTCTCCATAGCGCTTAACCCTGTGACACCCGGACCGACCTGGCATTTTCCCCCTGAAAAAAGCCCAAGTCCCTCAGGGTACCAGAACAGCAGATCTGCATCCCCGGCGGACAACGGGTTCAACTGATCCGGACCAGCGTGACCAGAACCAGTCCCGTGCCCTAACCACGCCGACATGCCTACTCCAGGAGAAGGGGCAGATATGCGTGTTGATCTTAAACATGAAAAGAAGGCGCCACCCAGACGTTCGGGGCGAACCGCGCCCGGTGGCCCACCCCCAGGGCGTGAGACCCCTCTACATATGTTCAGATCCATTCCGTCATCATCCCCCAGATTTGAACGAGAATCCGTCGACAAGCAAAACAGGTCGTCGGAAGAGGAAAAACCTCCATCCCAGTTGCTTTATAAAAACGCCGTTTTAACCCCAAGCAACCAAGGCGTGCCAGTCAGTCGCCTGATTACAGAACACCCCGAGCTAGCACTATGCGTGCGTCGGGACACAACCACATCAATGAACAGGCTATTTAGACCTGTCATTGAATCCCCAAGGCGCCCAGGGGAACGACAAGAGGGGTGTGATACTTCCTAACTCCAACTCTTTTTAAAAGAAAAGAAGGAAGCACCAACAGTATGTATCCCAGTCTACACAGCCGGGGGTAAAAATTGTTTACATTTTTACATCCCACCACCCTCCCATAGAGAGGAGACGGAAATCCCCAGAGAGACTTCCCACACAAGCTGTACAGATTGAAAAGAATATATTGCACCTTGAGCCATGTAAAAGTTTGGTTTTAGGGCTCTCCGGGGAGGAGGCACTGAACCCATACACACTCAATAATCGAATTGAATCGAATACACACACAATAGAGTAGGACTCCTTCTTGAGGTTCCACTCACCTTATCAATCTGAGGAGGAGGCTCTGTACTCTGAGGAGGCTCCCTCACATGGAAGGAGAGTC
Organism: Notolepis coatsorum; assembly: GCF_963971535.1. Taxonomy (NCBI): domain Eukaryota; kingdom Metazoa; phylum Chordata; class Actinopteri; order Aulopiformes; family Paralepididae; genus Notolepis; species Notolepis coatsorum. Next base: position 32,952,130 of record NC_140168.1, on the reverse strand, counting down.
CCAACTCACAGAAGGCCCGAATAGGAGCTTCGTGAGGAGGAGCCCTGACCACCCCCCGAAACAGATCCATCATATGGACCTGAACAGCACACGGAAGTCCTACCAACAGAGACGCGCACAGTGACGTACTCTATGGCGGGGGAATTTCTACAGTGCACACGTCCAATATTCCAGGGCGTGGGACCAGGAAACTCCCCCCCCCCCCCCCCCCCCCCCCTCACCCTGTAATGTGCCGAACCGCAACGTGACAGGAACCTTGAAGGACAGGTGGGTTTACCCCTGACCAACAGAAAAAAGGGGGAGGAAAGGTTACCAGTTCACCCCTTTACGACCCCACACCCATGATACGATGTAATGACAAAAAGAGAGTATGACACAGTCATAGTCAGCTCCATGAAGCGTCTAACAGCTTCACACAGCGCATGTGCTAACCTGCTATCTGATTTTTCCTAAGGAAAAAACACAGAATAGAGAGGGCTCTCCACGAGCCCCGGTACCAAACTTACACATGTGCTTCTGTGGCCAGCCCAACCCAGTTGTAGGTCACATGACACACACAACCCATCATCACCTACAAAAAATGGCAAAAACACTCTACAGAGGAACGCCGTTTTTCATAATGAGAGAATACATAATTCTCGATTAGTATCGGCCACAGGCCTTGCTAAGCACACACGAAAAGCGACCAAACAATCTTTTCCTTTAGGAAAATAAAGTTCCTCAAGCAGTTTTAGCACAACCTCAGCAATCAAGCTAAGGGTTACATCATATCCCTACCACACAGTGACACAATATAGTGTAACAACATGTCTGAGAGGAGGATGAAGAAGTCCCCAGGGAACCGGGGGGAAACACAACCCTCCTACTTTACCCTTAATACGGCCAGTTGAACAGGTAAACCTGTTAATATGTGAACACACTGTTCATTGTCATTACAGGCTGAGAAAAGAATCATTCTTTACTCATATGTCACTAAGCATAGCTTTATAGGTTAGTTTAACCCCCTTAGTTGTGAGTACACAGTACATAAACACACATGATGTTTCTCAACACAACAAACCAGATCATTTTCACATCTGTAACAAACAACCCGATTTGCATGGAGAAGCTAAATACCAGTGACAAGACAATTCACACATAACTCGCATCGTATCCTAAATGTAGTGCAGCAACACTCGTTTTGGAAAACATCGTTATTTACAAAACATTTAGAAGGGAAAGCAAGAAGTGCTCAAGGTCTGGTCAGACCTTGCCTACCTTGAGCGCAGATCAAGCGAAACTGCAGTCTCTAACAAGGCACCGTAGTAAACACAGCCGTTCTGTGTTGTCGACCTGGGCAGCGTCGCCGCTCCATCCCGCCGCTGCGGTCCCCCTTGTTGACGCAGTCCTTGCCGTCCTGGCTCAGGGCAGGTTCGACGAACATCCTCTGTCAAGGATGACGTCGTAGTCAAGAGTGTTTAAAACATGTTATAATCAAAGCACGTTCAACAGTGTAGCATTAAGCTAACGGCCGCCCTCGGCCGATAGCAGCAAGCTAACGTTTCCTAGCCTAGCCTAGGTAGGCCACAACTAGCACGCAAGCTAACGTTTCCTAGCCTAGTGATCACAACAGGCTAGCGCCGCAGCTAACAGTAGGCCACCACTAGCACGTAAGCTAAGCAGCTATCACCTGAACTTGTACACAATGATATAACAATCACTCAGACAGGCCGCCGTTCTGAAACCCTCCTCACTGTTTAAGAGAGAAGAGAAACGAAATGTTAACACAGTTTTACAACGGTGATTTTACCAACACCCGGCGGGGCCAGCATAATTCCCATGGGCTGTAGCTGACTTGAACACAGATCTTCCACTAACTAACATCCATGCCCATATTTCCTCGTGAGGGAATACTCATTTGTATATGAAAGACGGGGCCTCGCGGTGACAGAGAAACATCCACTCGTCCAGAAAACACAGGGATCACCAGTGTTACTGGTCGTGGCCCACTAGTTAACTATAATGGGCTTCAGACCAAGGTCCTCTGCCGTTGCCTAAGAGGCTTGAACAAAGGACCCTTAATCTGGGGCCGGTGTTCGTAAACATTGTCAGCTAGCCCCCATAGCACTAACAGACAAGTGGAGCTCGCAAGCAAAACATCACTCACCAACCTGGAACCCACCGCTCCTCACAACAGCGGCGCGTCCTACAGTCCAGCTGCCGCTGAAAGGTTTTACCGCAACCTGCCACAGCAAGGAACTGCAGTTGGGAGGCATGCAGCGGCGTGCTCCCAATACGAAAACCGGTGGAGGATTTTTAGAATGATCATCATCTTCCAGACACTCCAGTACGAAGACAATATCGCCGTATTTTCTCGAATATAGTGAGAGAGAAAATAAAGATATGATGTCAACGTATCTCTTGTTTTCCAACTCTTCTCCTACTATCACATTCACGTCAAGTGGGGATCTACCGAGGCACTTCCTTGTGGTGAAAGCGAGAAAGGAGGAGAGCAGGTGACCACACACCTGCTTACAGGGTTAGAAATTAACATTTTTTTTCAAGGGCTTTTTTGCCCCCCTTAATTGATTTTCGGGGGCTTTTTTTGTATTTCGGGGGCACAACATTTTTATAATGAAAATTAACATAAAGATTATAAAACATTGTTGACACTTTTTTTGTACAGTCTTCGTCCCTATGTTTGATAACGTAATGTTAATGTCTCCATATATAGGGCGCCGCTCTACGCTAACCTTTTTCCCAAGGAGCACATGTGCTCCTAAATAAAATGTTAATAAATAAAATCTAAATACAAATTTAGGAGCACACAGAAATTTAGGAGCACAGTGACAATTGTTCAAGTAACACACACACACACACGCACACGATGTGTGACATCATGGCTTGGTTTCATGTTTTGAGGTACCTTCAATTATCTGTAAATAATACATACATACTCTTATCTAAATAGATTAAATATTATTGTCCCTGAGGGCAAGTTGTGTTGTTGTCTTGATATATCTACAAATAGCAGACGAATAACCGGTTGCCTCTGGATCAATGAATGTCTAATATTGAATAATATTATTAGATATTTTATTTTTAACATCCCTAATTCCAACAGTCAAGAGGCTTGTTTCAAATTGATGAAAAACCCCACACACGCAACGTTTGTGAGTATAGGCTCTGGCCAGATCGATCAATGAAATACGTTGCGCGCTCAGCGCTGTGGAATGAAGGAAATGCGCATCGGGATCGGATTTGGATGTTACAAATTGGAGTTGTGTTATAAATGGAACGGTCTTTCCCCGCCGAACACAAGTTACTTAACGTTACACAGGTCGCGCTATGCAGATGCTTAGCTTGCTAACGTTAAGATAGCAGTGTAATGCTTGATGAGAGCAGAGCGCTCTGTCTGTGTTTGCACCTCTCAAGTGCCTGGAAGCATCTCCCTGTAACACGCAGCGGGCCCCGCCTCCCTCCTCCTTGGAACAAACATTCCACCCAAAAACTGAATTTCAGTCCAGTTTCAATCTGTACTATTAACAGCGGAGCTGTTTTGTAATCTTCACAATCACTCGTCTGTCTCGCACACTGCAAGTAAATGATTTTTCCGGTTTGCACACACACATATTATTAGGGGCAAATACGAGGGAAATGCTCGCACTGTAGAGCATATATATAATTATATATATAATTAGTAAACTGTCGGGGGCTTTTTTTGCCCCCCTTAACTGATTTTCGAGGGCATTTGGTAAATTTTCGAGGGCATTTTGCCCCAAGCCCCCGTTAATTTCGAACCCTGCCTGCTTATGTAGGTGAGCTGATAGGGGTGTGGTCAGACAAATATTGGGATATAAAGGTACATTGTGGTCTTTTCAGTGCACGTGTGCGAGGACAGTGCTAGAGTGATGCCGAGCGGATCCACTATGAAACAGAACCATAGTTGTTTGTTTTGTTTTCAGTTTTATTTATCCCACACTGTAAAGCAGGGGTCTCAAACTCAATTTACCTGGGGGCCGCTGGAGGTAGAGTCTGGGTGAGGCTGGGCCGCATCAAATATTCCACAAAAAAAGGGTTTCAAGTATTCAAAAAAAAAGTACAGCTGATCCAATCTTCTCAATCTTTAGCAATAACATTTCAGAACATGAACAGTTCTTCAGGAGGTTAGGATGATTCCAAGGGCCCAGCACTGGGGGGGGGGGGGGGGCCAGAGAACACTATTATTATCTTATTATTAATATGGTTTTATTATTATCCTAAAGTAAGTTAATGTAGATGACTCAAAAGTATAATTGCCTGTATTATAAAAAAAAATAGGTAAAAACCATATTATGCGTTTTCATCAATAAATAAATGCCCCAAATCTTTTTATAGATTGGGGGCCCCACATTTTTTTAATAGATTGGGGGCCCACAAATTGATTATTTCATGGGGCCCAGAATCTACAGCTACGCCCCTGGCTGGGACTCAGGATGAACTAATATTTTTCCGTCCATTCACTTTTGAATTGCAGTCGACTTTTCTTTTACTGACCATCTTTGAAAATGCCATATTTTTCTGCTGGCTGCCTGCTGGCGAAAATAGGCTAATAGCTACATTTATCTGTCTCACAGAGATAAAACTGGGAGCGAGTTTACTGTAGAATAGATGCGCTGTCAACTCTGCTCCGACTTGAACTGAAAGAGAGAGACGACATGCAGTCCGTGAAGACCCGCCCTACTCCCCTACTCTGCCTCTGATTCGCAGACTGTGGGTGAGGGGGAAAAACGCTGACGGGACGCGTATGTGATTGGACCAGACTCGTACACAGACAGTGGCAGTGCAGCCGGACATGCAGAGCACTGCTCGCAGAGGAGAGAGTCTGATAGCGAGGATGCATTTGCTTCCACTTTACTTGATATCACTCCGGAATCACGTTTCAACCAAGTCACTAACATAACGTTGCTGTCATGAGCCTGCGCTATGGTAGCCTACAAGTGATAAAATAAATAAAACTTCCAACTCTCGCGCAACGACTCGGCAAACAGTTGCGCGCGGGCCGCATTAACACTAAACTTTGATGTCCAGTAGGGGGCCGCAAAATATCATCCCGCGGGCCGCAATTGGCCCGCGGGCCGCGAGTTTGAGACCCCTGCTGTAAAGTGTCTATGAGCACTGAGAAAAGCGCTATATAAATCAAATGTATTATTATTATTATTATTATTATTATTACTACCTTCAACGTCAACTTGATGTATTTTGCTGATCCTACTTTCTCTGGGTAATGAAAGTGTACGCTTCTACAGTATGATCTGCTCCTACTCTACATTGTTTTATACAACAGAGGAGAAACGACCATTGTTAAGTTTCCTCTCTTTCTGCCTGGTTCCTCAGGATTCTGATTCAACACCGCCGTGTCCCGTCCCTCTGCCCACCCTGCCCACCTACGCATCTCTCCAGCCACTGGGCCTGGCGCTGCCACCTGGTCTTACCATGGCCACTGGCAAGCCTGGCATGGCTGGGCACCATCTCATTATGGCCCCAGTTTCACAGGTATTGTATTTTCCTTATGGCGCAACTCGTGTTTTGTTACCACCGTGGTATTTTTATTTATTTCCTCAACGATTTAGTCATTATGCCAATTCCCCACTGTGTCACGGTTCTGGTCGCTGTGCTATCCCTCTGTCGCTCTGGGGAGGGTGTATTATGTAAACCAGCGGTTCTCAAGTTCAAAGTTCAAAAAACGTGTGCTTTTATTTTGATATTCCTTAACCGTTTCTGCGCCATTAACGAGTATACTCGTTATTGGCCGCCATGCGTTGAGCGCCAGAAACGAGTTAACTCGTTTTTATGCTCGTTATTTCCTTTATTCGCTATTGCCATTCATAATTCATCCAGCAAGGCTCCGGGAGACTCTGGACTCTGTCGGATATTGCAACGGCTGGTGGATTTCGGGCGAGTTGCACTCTACTCTCAACCGGATGGTGCGTTCTGTGCATCGGTGAAAATGTTCCGGGCAGAGCTCTCTTGTTATGTGGATCCAGACAAACACTCTAGTGCATTGGATCGCTTTCGAGACGCAAGAATCAATATGCTTGGGAGCTCCCGTAGCTCACCGCATATCTCGGCGCTATTTCTGCGTCGGGGAAAACCGTGCTCGTCACGGATCTGGGGGACACAAGTTCGATTCCCGGACCCGCCGTCATTTCTCAGAATGTCTTCCCCTGCTCTACATCCCATTTGCAACCTGTTTCTGTCGGTCATGCTTGACCAGAAAAGCGATAAACGCTAAAAAATAAAGTTAAAAAAAAAAGAATCAATATGCTTTTGCCGTTTATTGCGTCGTACAAACGGAAAACGGATCTAGCAGATGGAAATCAAATAATTGGAATATTTTTTTCTCCAGACTCATCGGCCACAGGTAAGAGGAATCTAACGTTAATTCCAGCTCGATTGTCCAATCCATCTGACCAACGTATGATGTCGTACTAAAGAAAGCCATTACTGACAATCAAGGAATCATAAACGACCCCCCCCCTTTCCTTCACGCATGATGGAGCATAATGTATACCGATCATATGCATTTGAATGTTTTAATATAGCGTGTATAGGAACGAAACGGCAATCGATTATGTATAATATGCAGGGACCGAAACTAGAGAGCGCCGCCCGCCATTTGCGGGCAGTTTTTACGTTTGGCGCCTCCGACTTAGAGGACTGACCGCCGTGTGGCGGCCAATCAAATGGTCATGTGAAAACCGAAAATCATGATCCAATTCTGAGCGGAGTTCTCACTCGCTGTCTGAGCACATTGCTGCTCCTAAACCTCCCCTACCTGTTTCTGTATGCTGCATGTAAACACACAGTCACCGTGACTGATGTTAGTCTAGTCAGAGAGACCTCCGTGAGCTGATGTTAGCTACTGTTACAAAATGACCCAGTCAACTATTCACTTTTAGTTTAATACATGAGGCATTGTGTAACGTTATCCAGCTGGCTAGCTTCTGATAGCTCCCGACATAAACAACTGCAAGTGTCCAGTTACATCGCATGAGGGCTGCAGCGCTGCTGACTAGGGTCCAGGTGCAGGGCAGGAGAATCCTTTCATGCTGAATGTAAGAGTTTAGGGTCCAGCTGTAGCGCCGGAGAATCCTTGCTGGAGCTGGAGGCCACTAGAGTATACACACAGACAGTGGAGCTGTTTGCAGACAGCGAGGTGGCGATGTCTCGCAGATAATACAACTACAAGTATGATTATATAATATATATATTTTATTAAAAATTAAAAAAATTATATAAAATAATAATATTTTTCTTTTTTTTATCAAAAAAAAGTTGGCAGGTAAGAAATCTGCTTGGCGGGTAGATTCTTCCCATCTACCCGCCACTGGCCGGTGAGTCAAAAAGTTAATTTCGCTCCCTGATAATATGCATCAGGGCCTATAACTTGCGTTCTAGGAATTACTGCAGACCACTCTAAAAACATACTTATATTCACGACGGTATTAACACAACAATGTATGAATGGAAAAATATAACGTTCCCACATCCGGAATGATAGATACCCGATGTTGAATGGGCCATAGTAATGTCGATATAGCTATAATATTTAAAAAGTTATAGCCCTGCAAAGAAGGTGAGCGACTCCATAGGCTTACAGCACTGGCAGTGAGAGGTATAATAATAATAATAATAATAATTAATTTAATTTATATAGCGCTTCTCAATAACCCGAAGTCGCTGACAATAGTCGGGAGCAAAAGTAAAAACAAAGAAACAAAAGCAAAGAAACAAAAACAAAAGGAACATGAGACCATGGGGGGAACAGGGAAGACAGGATGATGGCACAAAAAGACTGGAGACAGACATCAATCAGGTTGGAGGGGGGTTTATGGGTGGGGGGGGGTTGAAGGCAAGGGAGAACAGGTGGGTTTTGAGGCGAGCTTTGAAGGTGGAGAGTGTAGGGGAGTCTCTGATGGACTGGGGGAGGGAGTTCCAGAGTCGGGGTGCAGTACGAGAGAAGGCCCGATCTCCAAAGTTTTTAAGCTTGGATGTCGGGACAGTGAGGGAGGCAGTGGAGGAGGACCGGAGGGAACGTGTGGGGCGGTAGGGAAGAAGGAGATCAGTCAGGTAGGGGGGGGGGGGCAGGCTGTGGAGGGCTTTGAAGGTGAGGAGTAGTGTTTTAAAGTTTATGCGGTGTTTGATCGGGAGCCAGTGGAGAGAGTGGAGGACAGGAGTGATGTGTTCGCGGGACCGGGTGTTAGTGAGGAGGCGGGCGGCTGAATTTTGGACCATTTGCAGTTTATGGAGGGAGCGGGAGGTGATACCAGTGAGGAGGGAGTTGCAATAGTCCAGGCGGGAGGAGATGAAGGCGTGAATGAGGGATTCAGCAGCAGGGGGGGGGGAGAGGCAGTGACTGAATTTTGCAATGTTGCGGAGGTGAAAGTAAGATATTTTTACGATGGAGCGGACGTGGGGGTCAAATGAGAGGGTGGGGTCAAGGAGGACACCAAGGTTTCGGACTAGGGGGGAGGGGGTGATGGTGGAGTCGTTGATGGTGAGTGTGATGGGTCCGGATCTGGTGAGGGTGGTTTTGGTGCCAATAATGAGAAGTTCAGTCTTGTCACTGTTCAAGATGGTCAAACTGCGTGGCAGACATTGTGTTAAAGGGGACATGCATTGCTATTCCTTTCACTATTTGGGCAACTTTACACAATTCCTGTGAGTTTATGGAACACATCTGTAAAGTTTTATTCAAAAAAATTCATTGTTTTGTATTTCTAATCAAGTACCGGTACTCTAAAGCAGCATTTTTCCACTTCAAGATTTCAAGCTGTTTTGGGCTGGGCTCTGCCCATAAGCGCTTTGAGTGACAGTCACCCACAGTCTGCACTGGCAGACGGAGAGAGATATAGAGAGATAGAGGAGGGGGATACTAATACATTTTGCAGCGGGGGGGCATAATCCCACGGGACAATGCATTGGTAACTTGTTTCAAATGACAATATATACCCCTGTGAATATTATTGCATGGATCGGAATACGGGCGCGCGCAACAATATTTTGACAGTGATATGTGAGTGGAGAAGCTCCATCCCAGTGCGCGCACACACATTTACACACACACTCCCGCGCGCGGGGCTGGAGGTTGTGTGTAAATACTCGTGTCCCTCTCTCTCTCTCTCGTTCTCTGCTGTCTCTGTCGGCACCCGTTTGAGGAAGTAATTCCACTCGCTCTGTTGTTGTTGAGTGAATTGTTGATTGTGGGCGGTGACTACAACCAGTGCCTTACTCACGTCAGCAAAACAGTAAAATCCGAATGGCTTAGTTGAGTGAGGGAGGATCTCGTGAACTCCAGACTATGAGAAATAAAATGGGGTGATACACGTGAAGCCTGTTCTTTCTCAGAGTTTCTTTGGGAGAGAGAGCGCAACAGCAGAGGTTCACGCTATCTGCCCCAGATCCCCTCCCCGCTGAACAGACCAGTAAGAGTCGCTAACCAGCTAGCATCAGTGCCACTGTTTATTTTACAGTGAAGAGAAGGCTAACATCAGTACCACTGTTTATTTTACACTGGAGGGGAAGCTAACATCACTATATCACTGTTTATTTTACACTGGAGGGGAAGCTAACATCACTATATCACTGTTTATTTTACACTGGAGGGAAAGCTAACATCAGTGCCACTGTTTATTTTACAGTGAAGATCAAGCTAACATCAGTTCCACTGTTTATTTTACACTGGAGGGAAAGCTAACATCAGTACCACTGTTTATTTCACGGTGGAGGGAAAGCTAACATCAGTACCACTGTTTATTTCACGGTGGAGGGAAAGCTAACATCAGTTCCACTGTTTATTTCACGGTGGAGGGAAAGCTAACATCAGTACCACTGTTTATTTTACAGTGGAGGGAAAGCTAACATCAGTTCCACTGTTTATTTCACGGTGGAGGGAAAGATAACATCAGTACCACTGTTTATTTTACAGTGGAGGGAAAGCTAACATCAGTACCACTGTTTATTTCACGGTGGAGGGAAAGCTAACATCAGTTCCACTGTTTATTTCACGGTGGAGGGAAAGCTAACATCAGTACCACTGTTTATTTTACAGTGGAGCGAAAGCTAACATCAGTTCCACTGTTTATTTCACGGTGGAGGGAAAGCTAACATCAGTTCCACTGTTTATTTTACAGTGAAGATCAAGCTAACATCAGTACCACTGTTTATTTTACAGTGAAGATCAAGCTAACATCAGTACCACTGTTTATTTTATGGTGGAGGGAAAGCTAACATCAGTACCACTGTTTATTTTATGGTGGAGGGAAAGCTAACATCAGTACCACTGTTTATTTTACGGTGGTGGGAAAGCTAACATCAGTACCACTGTTTATTTTATGGTGGAGGGAAAGCTAACATCAGTACCACTGTTTATTTTACGGTGGAGGGAAAGCTAACATATTCAGTACCACTGTTTATTTGGCTGTTAATGCTCAAAACAAGTCCCTCCTGGAACATCCTGTTTAGCTCAAACGCATCAGATCACAGACGCAAAACTCGCTGAATGCTGTTTCCTGTTGTCTTGACGCTGTAATGCTGACTTGTACCCCCTTCTCCCCTCTGCTTCCAGGCGTGCGTGTCGCTGCCCGGTGGTCTAACGATGCACTCTATACCTGGCAGACAGGTGTGTATAGACACCGGGCCCCCTCCTTTCTTCCACATGCCCCCCCCAGCCCATGCCCCCGCCCCCTCCAGCCCCCAGCCTCCGCCTAGCCCCCACTCCAGCCATATACACAAGGTAGGAGCCGGACGGCTACACCGACCTCACACTGCAGGGGGAGTCCTCTCTCTCATACACTCACACTAACGCACTCTTTTACACTCTTCTTCTCTGCCCCTTGTCTTTTGATCTCTCTCCTTCTGTTTTCCTCCTTGCTTTATTTTAAAAATCTTTGGTCTGGTGTTGTAATATAAATTATAGTTCTTCTCTCTAAAATACACATTTTATACAGATTTGTCCATTATACATGGTATCTGTGGGGTATTAAAACATCTTCAATTTCATTTGCACCGGTATAACATTTTCTTGGGGGGGCAGCTGTGCTGTCTGGAGATAAAATAATATTATATATTTGGAATGTTTTTGTATTCAAGTAGTAGTTTTTTTTTTTGCTGGGCTACCGGGAGCTTGGTACGTCTGGTGAGAGCTTGTATGGAACGTGCAATAATTTAGATTGCCACGCAAAAGTGCAGCTGCCAGTTCAGTGTCGCTATGTGTTTAAAATAAAATTGGTATAAAACATTGGTATTATGTGGCATTAAAAAGTATTACATTTAACCTATAGATTACTGTAGAACCTGTTATATTGCCTCTGCATAATAGTAGGGTCATCTGTGGCACTTCTGTGACCGTGGAGAGCGAAGGTCCGTTTCTCAATGGATTTGTCATCTAGGAGGGTTAATAAACAAATTTAGCCGGGGTGTATTTTTAAAAAAGGCTGGGAAAATTCGTGAGAGACCAAAATCCAAAATGGCTGCTGTGGAAATGAACTTTTTAATGGTTTGACCTACAATGATGCACAATACATGGTTTCAGAGCTTTGATCAAGGAATACATATTTGGTGTTTATATAATGATTTGACCTATTGTTGGCCTTCAAATGCAAGATGGCTGCCAATTTTGAGCTCCAAAAGGGATTTTTTTCAAAATCGTCAGCCTTCATATTAGGCTCTAATATAATAATAGTATAATCCACCATACTCCATCCATCTGTGAAAGTCGGAGACATGATCACCCCTGTTTTCTTCAGCAGGGTGGGTTATTGGCCCAGATGCTGTTTCCACAAGGTTGTCTGACTGCTTTGTCTGACCTCTCACCCTAGACCTGTCCGGTTTGGTAAAAACCTGATAGGAGTTTCCTCCTACTGGCATAGCTCTCAGGGTTCACTGAGGTACTCAAGCTCCCTTACTACAACAAGGTGAACAGTCAAAAGGGATTTTTTTTTTTTGTTTTTTTTTTTTTTTTATTATTAATATATATTTTTTGTAACTATGGTGCTTCAACAAATAGCACTCTAAAATAATAATTGATCAACTAGTAGCCTAATGGCCTCAAGGGCAGATTTGGAGGCAACAGCATCTCCCTCTGGCTGACACAGCAACTGAACCATGTAATGTCAAACTGAAAATATAATTGTTAGAATAAAACACACTAATGTTCACATCACAATATTAAAAAATAAAGGAAATAAGGGTGGAGAAAAAAGGCTGGTAGAAAACACAAAATTCAGAGTAGGGATGCATATAAAGTAAGCTAAGCAGACGATATAACGTAACAACTTGTTGTTGATGGATGATGAGAACCGGAGACAGAATCACTATTCTTCATCAGAATCGGTTGATTCTCCACACTGACTCCATTCATCATCACTGCTACTCTCATCTGAGCAGTCATGAGATGTGAGCTGCTGGGGCAAGAGGGGAAGGGTATGACGCACTGGCCGGCACCTCCCATTCACTAGTTCCCAGCCATGACCAATGGGGGAAGGATGTTCTTGAAGGTTGTAATGGAGCTGGCAATATGTAATGTAGTTTGTCCTTTCCACATGAAGATCCAAGGAGTCCTCATCAGGTGGGAGACGAATCGTACACTTCTTCTTCAATTTGTGCCACTTGGAAGCTCTGGCCTGGCCACACGTAACATCTGCACTCTCAGCGTAAACAATTGAGAGGACAAATGCTTTCATATCCGCTCAGCCTCTCACTTCATCTTTCAACTCCAGACTCTCACTCACTCGTCCCAGGAGCTCTCTTACCTCAGGAACAACCATCACCTTCTCCAACACCTTTTTCTTTCCATGGCCATAGAGGCCTGAGGTGTGGTCACTGCCAGTGATCACATGGAGAGGTATGATGATGTCTGCAACCTCTTCAGAGAACATTGCACGGCAGTTGATAAATGCATTCTTGCGCTTGATCAGCAGATCACCTCTGATTTGTTGCGAGACATAAGCTGCTTGGACAAACATGTCTGTCTCCACAGTCTAGAACAACAGGTCCAGTGTAGTTGGTGGTCCTCACCTTTGCATAGGCGGAGAGCAGCATTGTATCTGCCTCTGGATGTTTGAAGACATATAGTCTCCATTAGGCACGCCAGTGCTGAGGTTGGTTGACACTTCTCCCTCACAGTATATGATATCACCCTGCACTTGACCAACTTGTGTTTTCACCTGTTCTTTCACAAGTTTTTGCAATCTGACCTTGTTTCCTGAGTTGACCATGAGTTCACTGGATTCAGCAGCACCTGGGAACCTGTCTTCGGGTTTTGGGAAAACATTTGGGACGTGTGGATCACAATAAGCTGTCTGTAGAGCCTCTTGAGTTTCAGTCAGTGCATTCCGCAGAATGTTGAGGTTCTCCTTGATGTCTTCCGATAGTTCTTGTGCTCAAGAATAAGAACCTCTCTCAAGAGCAGGATGCACCGCACTCCCTGTCTGTAGTGCTTTCCTCCTAGTGCTTGGTCTACCGACCCCTCCACTACTACCCCTGCTGTAACCAGAGTGTCTGCCATTCCAGAGCCCTATTATTCAACTCATCATGAGCAGAGCTTTCATTTAATAGAGCCTAATATGAAGGATCTGTGACTATTTTGAAGAAATCCCTTTTGGAGCTCAAAATTGGCAGCCATCTTGCATTTGAAGGTCAACAATAGGTCAAATCATTATATAAACACCAAATATGTATTCATTGAACAGAATAAGCTCTGAAACCATGTATTGTGCATCATTGTAGGTCAAACCATTAAAAAGTTAATTTTCACAGCAGCCATTTTGGATTTTGGTCTCTCACAAATTTTCCCTGCTTTTTAAAAAAATACACCCCGGCTAAATTTGTTTATTAACCCTCCTAGATGACAAATCCATTGAGAAACGGACCTTCGCTCTCCACAGTCACGGAAGTGCCACTATAACAGTCCTTGTGATATTGCTACACATGAACTCTGGAGCGTTGTAAAACATTGTTGGCATGAGAATAAATAGTGTAAATGTCCAACTCTGTTTTCTTCTCATGCCTCCTCCCTCTATCTTCTCCTCCTCCCCTTTCTCCTCCCTCTCTATCTTCTCCTTCTCCCTGTCATCCTCCTCCCTTCATCTACTCATCCTCCCTTCATCTTCTCATCCTCCCTCCATCTTCCCATCCTCCTCCCTCTATCTTCTCCCTGTCATCCTCCCCCCTCTCCATCTTCTCCTTTTCCCTCTCAATCTTCTCTATCTTCTCCCTCCCTTTTCTCCTCCCTCTCCATCTTCTCCTCCTCCCTCTCTATCTACTCCTCCTCCCTGTCATCCTCCCTTTTCTCCTCCTCCCTCCATCTTCTCATCCCTCTCCATCTTATCCTCCTCCCTCTCCAGAACGGAGCCAAGTTCAACATGAAAGGCTTCCACAGCGCGGCGTTGGTCAGCGGTCCTGTGCTGGCCCGCGGACACACACACGCCCACACGCACACACAGTACCACCGGAACACGTGGCGGCGCAGGAAGAGGGACAGCCTGCCCGTCAGCCTCAGCAGATAGAGGCTCCTCCCCTCCTCTCCTCCGTCTGCTCTCCTCCCCCTCGCCACTCCTCCGTCTGCTCTCCTCGGCTGGGTTTTTTTCTTTTTTTTTCTCCAGTGGACTGACAGCCGGACAGTCGAGAGTGTACTACTAGAGACCAGCAGATGAATCTACACTTTAAAAAAGACTGCCTTTTGACACGGAGCGACAGCCCGCAGCTCTGCGTCTTTCTCTGCTTCCTTCTCTTCACCTCCTTCTCTCTCTCTCTCCCTCCTCTCTCTCTATTTCTGCATGTTTTTTTTTTACTACGGAGTGTCGGCCCAGAACGGGCCGGCTGGCGAACTGCAGAAGCCCCAACCCCCCCCCCCCCCCCCCCCCCCCTCCGCTCTGCCCCCATGGAATAGTTGAGCTGCCCCACCGCGCCCCTCGGCTATGCACTCTGCCCCGTGGAACAGCTCTCTCTCTACACCAGGGGAGCTCCTGTTTTCGGGATATCAATGTTTTTTGATTTTTGTTTTCTGGTATTTTTTTTTCATCCCTTGTTCACCGTTTTATTTCTGCATATGTGGAAGTATTGTCGTTGCCAGGTGAGATTGGCCATGTTCAGTGTCTTGCAGGATTTTGATTTTAGTTTTATTATTATTTTGTCATTATAATTAGTTTTAATTGTCCTCGTCTCGACCCCAGCAGCCAAGCTGCCCGCTTCCTGTTTGTCTTCTACATGACGTGATTCCAATGTACACGCTAAGAACAAACGCTTTCTCATTTGTGCAATAATGTTATTTCTTTAGTTTTTTTTTCCTTTTTGAAAGTTGAAAGTAAATTGTTTATTTAATGTGTGTGTGTATATGTAAAGGCATTTCTTTTTATATGGTTCTTTTATTTTTGTAGAGTTTTTATTTTTGCAGAGTTTACAGAACCTTTCCCTAGGCCGCATCTATGGAGAGTGTCGGTGGGTGGGGTGTGTGTGTGTGTGTGTGAGAGAGAAAGAGAGAGTGTGTGTGTGTGTGTGTGAGAGAGGGGGAGAGAGCTGTGCTTGAAGGGTCACATTGGCCAATGCCTCCCCCCCCGCACCCCTCTCCCTTTCCTGGGAATTTAATTTTCTATGTCAAAGGGAAGCAGGACCAGTATAAGGATAATGAGCTTTTGTCTGAAGTGTCCTCACCTAACCTTCTCTCAAGCCGTCTTCTGATAACAGACCAGTTGTGAAGGGTGACTAGTTTCTCTTAGGCAGGGTGTAGGGTGACTAGTTGCTCTGAGGCAGTGTGGAGGGTGACTAGTTGCTCTGAGACAGTGTGGAGGGTAGACTAGTTGCTCTGAGACAGTATGGAGGGTGACTAGTTGCTCTGAGGCAGTGTGGAGGGTAGACTAGTTGCTCTGGGGCAGTGTGGAGGGTGACTAGTTGCTCTGAGACAGTATGGAGGGTGACTAGTTGCTCTGAGGCAGTGTGGAGGGTAGACTAGTTGCTCTGAGGCAGTGTGGAGGGTAGACTAGTTGCTCTAAGGCAGTGTGGAGTGATCTGTCACCTGTCTAGTTGCTCTGGGGCAGTGTGGAGGGTGACTAGTTGCTCTGGGGCAGTGTGGAGGGTGACTAGTTACCCGGAGGCAGTGTGGAGCGTGACTAGTTGCTCTGAGGCAGTGTGGAGGGTAGACTAGTTGCTCTGAGGCAGTGTGGAGTGATCTGTCACCTGTCTAGTTGCTCTGGGGCAGTGTGGAGGGTGACTAGTTGCTCTGAGGCAGTGTGGAGGGTAGACTAGTTGCTCTGAGGCAGTGTGGAGTGATCTGTCACCTGTCTAGTTGCTCTCAGGCAGTGTGGAGGGTGACTAGTTGCTCTGAGACAGTATGGAGGGTGACTAGTTGCTCTGAGACAGTATGGAGGGTGACTAGTTGCTCTGAGACAGCATGGGGCGAAGGGCAGGGACATAAATGCACTTTGGAACTTCCAGCAAAGATGGGAAAGAGATGTAATTCTACTTTAACCCACAAGAGGGAGCTTTTTGCTGTAGAATGGACACTACAGAGCAGATGCATTGGCTACCATAGTGTGTGTGTGTGTGCGTGTGTGTGTGAGATTTGTCTGACTGTGCTGTTGCCATACATCGGGAAGGGGCAGACTCATGGCCTGCCAATTTGATTTCTTTTTTTCTCTCCTCAGTCCCAGACTGTAGATGGGAAAGAATTAAAGAAAGAAAAAAACTGTCACAGGAAATTGACACGAAAGGGAGCCCAAGTTCTTACATATGCTGTATGTTTGTGTGTGTCGTCATACAGTGTGTATATGTGCTCGTCTCCTTTTCATTAAACAGTGTTCTGGAGGTGACGGGAGGGTAAATGAAGGGATGGCTAAAACCTGACCTTAACTTGAAAATCAAGAGTAGGGTTGGAGTTGGATATAAAGCCACTGATCCAGGGTCAGAGAAAGCATCGCCCGCCTCCTCGCGGACCGTTTGCCATCTGATCCTAAGTCAGTGGTTTGAGGTCAGCTTTTAACCTGTAGCTGTAAATCAGTGCAGACCGATACTAAGGTGCTCCGAGAAAGAAAAAAAAAAGTCTCTCCTTTGTAGAAGAGGGAGGGAGGGAAGTGGAGGGGGTTGGGGGTCTTCCTCAACCAAGGACCCTGGAGAAAGGGAATGATATTTTGATTCCATTCTGGAATCTTGTGTATATTTGATTGCCAGGTACTTCCGCTAATTGTTTGCAATGCCTTTCTTTGTGTTTACTTGGGAGTGTGTGTACGTCGTTTCTACGAGCACACTGTGTCACATAAACACACATACACGGGACTGTAAAAAAGGGTGTGACTCGCCCAGAACGCTACACACGCTGGTGTTATTACTATGCAAGTGGATTATTATGATTATCGTGTCACCTCTGTATTTTTCCGTTACTTTTCTTTTTCTCCCACCCTTACCCGCCCCCAACGAGAACCACTGCTCTTTGGACCGGAGTAATGTTACTAACTGTCTAAACTAGACTCAATACAGTTCTGCTATTGGATAGGAGGACTTGCCAAGCCAACTTATTAGTGAACCACAATATCCACCCCCCACCCTGCCCCCTTGTATTTGTATGCAAGTCCTTATTCAAAGTCTAGTTTTCTACATCAGTTAAAAAAACGTATGGAATGGGATGTTAATGTACATGGTTGGGTCTGTGTCGTGTGTCTCCAGTGAGTATATGAGAGTAGTGAGAAGAATCGCAAACCCACCGTCAGTTTTAATCAAATAACGCCATCAGTTTAGGGATTAAGTGCACCTGGAGAGCGCCTTGCACTCCGTAGTGCACTTCAGAGGGGGCGACAGCGCCCCACCCCCCCCTGTGGAGTCTTCTACCTTTTACTGAGACCGTGTTCAGTGCTGATGTTACACTTTGTATTTTAACCAAGGCAACTCTGACCCATTGCCACCTGGCAACGAATCGCCCCGACATCCCAGATGTGGGATCAGCATCCCCCCCCCCTCCCCCGATTGTTGGCCAACCGCGGCCTCTACGTATAGGACTCCTCTTCACATTGTAGCGGTGACGAAGGACTACAGCGGTGACGAAGGACTAACCGGGAGGCCATAAAGCACCAGGTGCTCCTGGAACACTTAGCTCATAGATTTACATCGTCAACATAATCTTCTCCCCAAACATCTAGAGGTCATCAGGAGCTTCATGACACATGACACTGTTCCAGACGGTTTATAGACCTGGGGGGGGGGCAGTTTGATTCAGGAATTGAAGAGAGACAAGCTTGTTTTCACTCCTCGAATTGGCCTCCCTTAACAGCTTTGTCTGCTTATAGAGACTAGAACCAGCATCAATGAGATAACAAAAAGCTGTACACGTTTTTTTTCATTTATTCTTTTTTTTAATGGTTCGAGTGGGTTGGAGTTGCCTGCCATTTTGACAGAGCTAAGACCGACACGTGGCGTCCTAAGAAGTCTGTATGGATTTAACTCTGCATCTCCGTGGTCCCAATCCACCACGTTCACACAGCGGCTGTTTTTCGCAGTCGGGCATTCCCTTACCACCCTGTTCCCGCCGCAGCAAAATGGCCGCTGCGCGATCGCGGCCCAACGGGCTTCTCTTTCCTCATCTCCTCTCCAAAAGGGGGACAAGTGGAGGCAAAGTCCCCGCTAGCCCTCGGTAACGTCGCTCGCTGCTCTTATCCAGACGGGTCTCTGGTGACGCGGGGGGAGAGAGAGGAAGGGAGGGTGGCCCGACTTGTTGACCACTTGAGATATCCGGCGTACACATGTACATGTAGATGCAATGTAATACCCCCCCCCCCCCCCCCCTGTTGCAATACAATGAGGGATTTTAAACAGGCGGCCGCCATTTGGAGAAAGCTGGTGGCCCCACTATGTCCTGGCCGATTCATCTGAGCAGTAGCCCCCAAAATGGCCACCCAGCTAGTGGTGGCCGGAGGGGCCAACTGTCCGGCTTTTCTTTTCAACATTTTTATGTACCGGTATATTTTTTTCTATTTTATTTTTTAATAAACATCTTAAAATCTGCCAGCCATTGTGTGCTTGTGTTTTTTTGTTTGTTTTTCTTAGTGTATTTTTAGTCCATTGATAATGAGACATGAGCTTAGAAGAACTTCTATACTTACCGGTACTGTACTCTTTTGAGTGACATGATCACCAGACCCTGGTTGTGGCTTGTCTGTGTTTCTCCTCATCGCCACTAGGTGGAGCACATAAACCGCGGCTTCCCTTTTCACCTGCTGATGGCTGAACCGGGAGAAATTGAACTGCAAGGCTGCTAGATTACCACCCGCGTCTCTACATTTCGTAGCCGCATTTCTGCAGACCCCTCTCTGATTGGTTGAACTCCATTTCTGCAGACCCCTCTCTGATTGGTTGAGCGAAGCCCCTCTATGATTGGTTGAGCGTCATGTGAGCGAAGCCCCTCTCTGATTGGTTTAGCTCGTCACACGGTAAAAGGCGGATGTAATGTTATCATATCAAGAAGATAAGCAGAAATGTACTACCAGATTCTCCTATAACGTTATGTTATTTCGCGGTTTATTCACATAACGTTATATTGTTTACACTGTCTTTCTTCTATTATAACCCTCCCAAATCATATTCAGAAAGTATCACAGAGACTTCTATTGACCAAGGAATTAGTTATTATTTCGGGTTTATTCACATAACGTTATATTGTTTACACTGTCTTTCTTCTATTATAACCCTCCCAAATCATATTCAGAAAGTATCACAGAGACTTCTATTGACCATCAGCATACAACACCGGGCTGGAGACAGGCAACATGGAAGAACACAAGATGGCAAGATACAACGTCAGGAGAGCAGTAAAAGAGGCAAAACGGCGTTACAGGGATAAAGTTGAACTTCAGTTCGAACAGGCTGACTCTAGAGGCATGTGGCAGGGCCTCAGAACAATGACAGATTACTAAGGCACCTCCCTCAAACTGAATAATGACATCTCCTTAGCAAATGATCTCAATTCCTTCTATGCGAGGTTTGAGGCTGTGAATAAAAACACCAGCCTACAAACCACGGCAATGGGGGGGGGGGGGGGGGGGGGGTCTGCTGATGGAGACTCAGTGTTCAGGGTAACAGAGCATGAGGTGAGACGGATCTTTAAAAAAGTGAATATCAGGAAGGCAGCAGGACCGGACGGCATCCCCGGCCGCGTCCTAAAAGTCTGTGCCGACCAACTGGCCCCGGTATTCACTGACATCTTCAACCTGTCCTTGGAACAGGC
Organism: Notolepis coatsorum; assembly: GCF_963971535.1. Lineage (NCBI taxonomy): Eukaryota > Metazoa > Chordata > Actinopteri > Aulopiformes > Paralepididae > Notolepis > Notolepis coatsorum. Next base: position 32,931,903 of record NC_140168.1, on the reverse strand, counting down.
TGTCATCCCCACCTGTCTGAAGAAGTCCACCATCATCCCTGTACCCAAAAAATCTACGCCCGCTTGCCTCAACGACTACCGCCCTGTAGCCCTCACCTCCATAGCCATGAAGTGCTTTGAGAAGCTAGTGAAGGGCTACATCTGTTCCTCCCTCCCCATCAACCTGGACCCTCTGCAATTTGCATATCGCCCCAACAGGTCCACGGAGGACGCCATAGCCCATGTGCTGCACACAGCAGCATCACACCTGGACAAGAGGCAGGGGAACTATGTGAGAATGCTGTTCATCGACTACAGCTTAGCATTCAATACCATAGTCCCCTCCAAACTCATAGCCAAGCTCAGGGACCTGGGCTTGAACTATGACCTCTGCCAGTGGGTCTTGGACTTCCTGACGGGCAGACCCCAGGTGGTAAGAGCAGGCAACTGCACCTCCTCATCCATCACGCTCAACATAGGGGCCCCCCAGGGCTGTGTTCTGAGCCCCCTCCTCTACTCCCTGTACACACATGACTGCGTAGCACAGCGGAACAACAACACCATCATCAAATTTGCTGATGACACAGTAGTGGTGGGCCTGATCTCTGCCAACGACGAAAGGGCCTACCTGGAAGAGGTAGAGAACCTGTCACAGTGGTGTCAGGAGAACTGCCTCTCCCTGAACGTCAGCAAAACAAAAGAGATGATTGTGGACTTCAGGAGGTCGGTGGTCAAGGACTACAGCCCCCTCAGCATCGACGGGGCACCGGTTGAGAGAGTGAACAGTTTCAAGTACCTCGGAGCCCACATATCCGAGGATTTGACATGGACCACACACATTGACAGTGTTGTGAAGAAGGCACGACAACGCCTCTACTTCCTCAGGCGCCTAAGGAAGTTCCAAGTCAGTCAGAAGATCCTTAGGAACTTCTACTCATGTACAATAGAGAGCATCCTGACTGGCAACATCACCTCCTGGTTTGGGAATAGCACTGCACAAGACCGTAGCAGACTACAAAGAGTGACACGTTCAGCCGAACGCACAATTGGAGGGGGGCTTCCCACCCTCCAGAACATTTACAACAAGCGGTGCAAGGGGAAGGCTAAGAGAATTATTAAGAACTCGAGCCACCCGAACAACTGCCTCTTTGAACTGCTGCGGTCAGGCAAGCGATACCGGAGTCTTAAGGCGAGCACAGAAAGACTCAGAAGGCCATCAGGCTGCTAAACGAACAATAAACACTATGCAACAACCATCAAATGCACACAGCACACACACCCACACGCACACACTCACTTAAACAAACAACACACTGCAGCACCCACTCTCCACACTTTAGATCACACAAACACACTTTATATTTATTGATAAAGGATTTGCACTACAACTCGTACACCTACTGTAAATTGTACCTAAATTGCACCTCATCCTATTTCTGCCTTGCACTATATAGTATTGTATATTAGTACACTACACAGTATTGTATATTATATGGTAACTCAGTTACGTCTACTCTGCATCGAACATTGTACATATGTCTATACTGAACACTGTGACCTCATTTTTTTACTTCTAATTTACATGCTATACTATGTTATTTTATTTCATACTTATCTTGTCTTGCACAGTCTCTGGAGCGTAACAGTAAGAAGCATTTTGTATAAAAGTATTCTGTACTTCTGTATGACTACTATTAAAGAAACTTGAACTTGAAACTTGAGTTATTATTTCGCGGTTTATTCACATAACGTTATATTGTTTACACTGTCTTTCTTCTATTATAACCCTCCCAAATCATATTCAGAAAGTATCACAGAGACTTCTATTGACCAAGGAATTATAGTTATTATTTCGCGGTTTATTCACATAACGTTATATTGTTTACACTGTCTTTCTTCTATTATAACCCTCCCAAATCATATTCAGAAAGTATCACAGAGACTTCTATTGACCAAGGAATTAGTTATTATTTCACGGTTTATTCACATAACGTTATATTGTTTACACTGTCTTTCTTCTATTATAACCCTCCCAAATCATATTCAGAAAGGCACACACAACATATTCCAGTTAACGGTATATTTTTTGGGCAATGGGGAAATACATTGCGTTGAACAGAGGGTGGAACACGAAAAACGGCAATGACGTAACCACTACAGACTACACCCTATACGGGTGGAACAACCAGTGACGTCAGACTACACCTCCCTATTCGGTTGTGAAGTCATGACGTTTCCGGGGCCACGCTTCCTGCATTGGCTGAAGCTCTGTCTTTTCAACATGCCTCAGTGCTGTGTCCCTTATTTTAATATATCTGAGTAATAAAAAAAATGGTTGGGGTATGTGCTCCTAGTATCTCCCGCTGTCTGAAGCGGAGCGTTTGGCCATGTACATGAATATATGTCAGTCTTAACTCTTTTTAGGAGTGTCAATTTACATTTTGATTGATTGATTGATTGATTGAAAAGTTTATTAACAGATTGCAGAATGGGTACAGTACAGCTCAATACATACAATTGTTAAGAGGATGCAGACCTGAGAAAGACTTTCGTCTTGTTTCCATCAGGGTCCCCCATTTTCAATTCATCATATGACACACACGACATACAGATAGACAGTACTGCTACATCTATACATTTATGACATACCAGATTTGCAAATACAGTACTGTTTGTGATACTAAAAAAATCCAAGTTGGGGGGGGGGGGGGGGGGGACACTGTACATTGGAATACTGACAAAGCCATGCTTGGTCTTTATTGTACAACTGGGTTAGGACATTTGTAGGGGCCAGTTTCGAATTGCAGTCTCCCGTAGGTGTTCTTTGAGAGTGTTTTTGAAGGTGGGTAGTGATTCACATTCCTTTACAGCTTTGGGTAGGGCGTTCCACATTGATGTGGCATAATTGCTAAACGTGTTTAGTCCCTTGTTTGAGCCGAATCTGGGTTTTACATGATTTGTGGAGCTCCCTCTGGTGTTGTGATCGTGGTATTCACTGACCTTTGGGAAGTATTTTGACATGTAGATGGGTACCTTGGTCGTGTAGTGTATCTTGTAGACCAGGCCCATTGCAAGTTGCTGTACTCTGTCGTCTACTCTAAGCCATCCTAGGTTGGCAAAGTGTGCAGGGGTGAGGTGGGTTCTAGGAGTCAGGTCAAGCAGTAGTCTGACTAGTTTGTTTTGAGATGTTTGTCATTTGGTTTTTAGTGCCTTTGAGGTGCTTTGGTACCATGAGGTGCAAGCATAGTCATAGTACCCTTGAATGAGTGCTCCTGCCAAAGTCTTCAGGGTATTCTTGTTTACCAGAGAGGAGATCCGGTACAAGAATCGAGTTCGTTGGTTGACTTTTTTTTTATTACATTGGATGCCATTTTGTCACAGGAAAGATTAGCCTCTAGGATGGAACCCAGGTAGGTAATTTCATCTTTCCTTGTGACAATATTGTCACCCACTGTAACTGTAACTGTAATGTAGCGTGATGAATTCTGCGTTGTGTCTGGTGTGAGGTGGACGTAGACACTCAGACAATGGTACCCATTTGGTGGTTGTTTATTTGGCAATCCTGTTAATCAAAACAGCACGTACACAACACATGGCGGCGTTAGCGACCGTCATCAAAGTGCACTCCACCTCTTGCTCTCGTCCTCAACAAACACAAAGAGAGCGAGCGCGCGCACATTTAAAACAGCGCGCCGTCTACAGTCACGACCATTAGATACATTTAGCTCAGTGCAAGTTAGCTTCAGCAGAAACATACAAAACAATATGAAATAAAAGACAGTGTGTAAGCATTAATTAAACCAAAATACAAAACCAACGGTTCATACCTGTTAATCAAAACAGCACGTACACAACACATGGCGGCGTTAGCGACCGTCATCAAAGTGCACTCCACCTGATATTACCAAACAGAATACTGAGTTAGTACACGAACGTACTATGGCTGTTCTACACAGGGCGAATTAATGTCATTACACAAGAGGGTATTTCAGTACCAAAACCAAAACCTAAATCAGTTTTACAATTTATACAAAGCAGTTAAATCCAATATTAGATAAACGGAAGCGCATACCTCTTGCTCTCGTCCTCAACAAACACAAAGAGAGCGAGCACTTCCGTCAGCGTGTGTCTCGTCAACAAACCGGCGAAACCATTTTATACATTAGTTGAACGTATTTACAATACAACAGATATTCAATGAAAAGATATCCTATCTTCTCTAAACCCATTATAAAAGACCCAAAAGGGATTTCGTTTGGAGAATTGGTAACTCAATGTGAGGAAATTAATATGAAGTAATAATCAAGACACCCCTCCATAACACTAAAGTGGGCTCGGTCCACTTTGTTCCACTTTGTTCCTTCAAAGTAAGAGTGTTTCCGTTTTGACCTACTTATTTAAGATAAAGTATAACAGTTTCTGTCCATGATTCTAGCATAACAACTTCACTCTGCTACATACTCCCCCACTGACTTATGCCAGACCATGGACAGTGTTCCCTTCAATCAACTCAACAGCGTAAGTATAAACCAAAGAAACAGAAAATAATAAAAAAAAATCACAATGAATCAACGCGTCACATGTAACTCAGTGTATTCCCTTAATTCTAAACCTAGAAAATAGGTTGACCAGCTCAAAAGCTATCCGATAAAGGATCAGGAAAAACAAAGGGTAGCGAGCCCCTCACCTAACCACAGGCAAAAAAACATGCCATGTACATATTCATACCATGGAATACACCAAAATTACCAAATCATGTCTAATGCAATAGACAACCGTAACCGTATGACCCAAAGAAAATCAAACAGCAAAATCAATGAAAGGAAAAAAAATTATGAATAAAAAGAATCACCAAAAAAAAATTTGAATCACCTTTTAAGATGACAGCAGAGTCCTGACTCTCTGTACAGCCATCGTCTGAATGAGCCTGTTAACTGGCCTGATGAACCTCCCCAGCCTAGTGTAAACCCCTTGAGGTACCCCAACTACACTCGGTTTGACAGTGACAATGGCCGACCCCGGTTCACACACTGGAACAAGTAAGGATGAGCTACAGGGGGCCTTCCCCGGAGCCATCATGTCCTCAGTGCCCGACATAACCGACTCAGGTTCACACACTGGAACAAGTAAGGATGAACCACAGGGGGCCTTCCCCGGAGCCATCATGTCCTCAGTGCCCGACATAACCGACTCAGGTTCACACACTGGAACAAGTAAGGATGAACTACAGGGGGCCTTCCCCGGAGCCATCATGTCCTCAGCGCCTGATTCCACAGTCGTCGTGTCTGACGACTGATCACTGTCCTGATAAACAATTACAGAGTATGACTCCTCTGATTCAACATCTGCATCTGGTCCCTCCATCCAAAAGTGGCGTGGTTTCTTCAGTTTACACTCCTGCTCCTCACCATTATGTGACTCAAGTGTAATTCTATGATGTTGATCACTACTCATGCTCCCCACCTGCTCCTCTGCTGGCTCTGATACACCCATCCCTGTCGTGGTATCTACTACCCCCTCCACACTGGACTCAGGAAGATGAGCAACCCACCGGGCCGTTCTCAGCTCACCCTGATCAGAATCATCTGTCATTTCCTCACTCGGAACAGTGCCAGGAATAGACACCTCAATCTCTGGCTCATCCCATGACGGCAGAGGCAGGAAATTGACGGGCATAATCAAGTTCCTATGAACAGTCTTAATCCTCCCTGTGACAGGATGACGGATACTGTATACATTCAGCCCACTGTTTTTACACACTACAGTATAGACGGCACTCTCCCAGTGGTCAGCTAGCTTTTTCTTGCCTCGCTCCCCCTTATTTGCCAGTAAGACCCGATCCCCCTTCTCCACCGCATGTCCCTTTAACTGTCTGTTATACACCTCAGCTTGCCTGGTCTGTTGCTTCTCAGCATGCTTTTGAGCAAGTGCCATCGCTTCCCTTAGATCCTTTCCCAGTGACTGGACATACTTATCCACATCCACCGTATCTCCATCTAAAAGGACACTCTGAAACATGACATCGACAGGTAATCTTGGAGTGCGGCCAAACATCAAAAAGAAGGGTGGGACCCCCGTGGTCTCATGCACTGTGCAATTATAAGCAAACGTCAAAGTGTTCAACATCTGAGGCCATTTCACCTTGGAACGAGGTGACAAAGCACGGATCATACTACCTAAAGTGCGGTTTAGACGTTCTACTTGTCCATTTCCCATAGGATGGTATGGCGTGGTATGGGATTTTTCAACCCCTGCCATCTGAAGCATTTCTGCTATGAGTGCACTCTCAAAATTAGCTCCTCTGTCGCTATGAATGCAGGCTGCAAAACCATAAACAGAAAAAAAGTTATTCCAGAGCACTCTGGCCACCGTCTTTGCAGTTTGATTGGGACACGGATAAGCACACGCTAGTTTGGTAAAATGGTCAGTTATAACAAGCACATCAATGGACTTATTATTGGCATCCTCAGCCGACCAAAAGTCAATACACACCAACTCCAGTGGTGCAGTGGTGACTATAGATACCAGCGGAGCCCTAGCCTCGGGCTCAGGTGCTTTGCTCAGTACACACCTCTTACAATGACTCACATATTCTTTGACATCCTTTTCCATGGAGTCCCAATAGAAACGTTGTCTAGTGAGCCACAATGTGCGCTGCTGGCCCTGATGCCCGGCCTCATCATGTACCCCTTGCAGCGCCTGTCCTCTCAGAGCGCTCGGTACAACATATTGAAAGACCTTCTTCCCACTCACAACGTGTTTTGAAACACGGTACAACACTCCCAATTTTGTTGTGAGTTTTCCCCACTGTCTCAGTGTGCGGTTTGTTTCTTTCGACTCATGAACTCTCTCTCTTCGAGATGGGCGGCGGCCTCTATCTACAAAGAATTTGACTCTACCAGTGACAGGGTCCTGGCACTGTTTGTCGTACAATTCCTCATGAGTGAGGACAGGCAATGGGCTCTGTCCCATGGACACCAACCTTTCTAGCTGCTGCACGTGAGAGACTGCTCTCATAGCTGCGCCATCCTCCCAACAGCGATGTGTGTGGAGTACAGCAGATACCTCTTCACGAGATATGCTCCCACTGTCACTACCCACCTCACCACCGGCCTTAATGGAACTCTGAATGGACAATCCTAGGCCCTTCCTCCTCACCTCTGGTTCCTCACAGGTAAGACGGAACATGTTCTGTACGTCATCCACCTCTAAACCTCTAGCCTCCCTCAACAAGACATCATACGAGGTCCTTGTCAGCCTGTGCATCACCCTAGGTTTAGCAAACGGCTCCCTGCTCAGTGCATCAGCTACTGTATTTTTAGGCCCAGGAATGTACTGAATGTCAAAATCAAAAGGTGCCAGCTTCGCCACCCATCTCTGCTCGCATGCATCGAGTTTTGGCTTTGTGAGGATGTACTTAAGGGGATTATTGTCTGTCCACACTGTAAATTTATGTCCTCGCAGCCAATGGCTAAACTTGTCGTGTATAGCCCATTTCATGGCGAGAAACTCAAGCCTATGAGCGGGATATTTAGACTGAGCATGATTCAGAGATTTACTAGCAAAAGCTATGGGCCTGGCTGTGCTACACCCTTCCTGCACTTGTGAAAGCACAGCTCCCAGTCCACTAGTGGATGCATCTACAGACAATAAAAATGGCTGAGAAAAGTCAGGGTGAGCCAACAGAGTTTGTCCCACCAATGCGGCTTTTAACGCCTCAAAGGCCTCCCTACACTCCACAGTCCAGTCTGCTGCACTAAGCCTACGAAGGGGGGCAGCTCTCTTGCTTTTTACTTTGCCTCTCCGTGGCTTCTTCACACCCGTGGTCAACTGAAACAGTGGTCTTGCAACTACAGAGCAGTTCTCAATGTAATGCTGATAATACACCATCATTCCTAAAAATGACCGGATCTTATTGGCAGACGGGGTGACCCCATCCGACTCCATAATATCGCTCTCCGTCACACCCACTATCGCCTGCACCTTATCGGGGTCTGTGGCTATCCCCTCCCGAGAAACAATGTGTCCCAAAAACTTCAGTGATTTTCTCAGAAACTGACACTTAGATGGAGACAACTTCAGGTTGTGTTCTCGTAAACGCTGAAATACCATCTCCAGCCTCTGCAAGCTCTCTTCTTCCGACTTGCCAAAGACCAGAAGGTCATCTAAGTAACAAAGAAGACTCAGTGAGTTCTGATCACCAAAGATTGTGAGCATCATTCTCATGAACGTAGCTGGACTGTTACACAGCCCCTGGGGCATACGGTTATATTCATGTAAACCGAGAGGAGAGGAAAACGCAGTGTATTTCTTATCATCCTCATGCAGTGGGACATTGTAATACCCGGATGTCAAATCCATGGAACTGAAAAAGGCATTGCCTCCCAACGCTGCAAGTACATCTGCTTGATGAGGTAATGGATGTGCATCTTTCACGGTACGAGCGTTTAACCACCTGAAATCTGTGCACAATCTCAATTCCCCATTCTTTTTCCAACAAAGAACAAGGGGGGAGGCATACTCACTACTCGACTTCCTAATTATCTCCCTGTCCTCCATCTCGTCCAGAGTCTCTCTCAACTTTTGGTAATGGGCGGGGGAGAGCCTCCGGTAAGGTAACCGGAAGGGCCGATCGTCAGTCAGTCGGATACGGTGACAAAAGCCACCAGCCTCACCACAATCCAACCGGTGTCTAGAAAACACATCCTCATAGTTCTCAATTAAATCAGTCAGTCTCTCTTTCCAGACTGGTGAGACCTGACAGTCATCAACTGACTGGTTCTGGAGCCCTAGACTAGCCAGTCTATCGTTCCCCCTAGCTACATTGTTGCTATCACAACTCCTAGCTGTCAGACTGCCGTGAGAGCTGCCACTACTCACTCTACCGGCATTCTGGTGGACTGAAGTGTCCGTATCATTGTCAAAATCTTCTAATGCAATGCATGGATATACATCAGCCACTTTTGCATTTCTTCTCAAGGTGATAGCCTTGTTAGTCGGATTTATAATCTTGACGGGAAGCCACCCATCCCCCCAGAGAGGTGTAACTACCCTGCCAACTAGTATGTTACGGTGCACACAACGAGAGGCGCTGGGCTCAACGATAACAGTACTTCCCATAGACAGTTTTGTCTTGGGTGGGAGACGACCCCACACTACATGCTCACTCATTGGTTCAAGTGTTACGGCCTGTTTCAACTTGACTGTTCCCACTTTGTCAGGAATTTCCTCCCCCCTCCATATCTCAAGATTGGCCATGAACCTGATAAACTGACTGTTTTCGTCCTGACATGGTGACTCAGCTTTTCCCAGTATGCGCCAGTAGGCCTCCGTGGATTTGAACTGCCTAATTAAGGGCTTCATCACATTGGTGCCTATAATGAGCTCATCTACCTGACCCTCCACTATTAAGACTGGTACTATGTATTCAAAACCGTAAAGCTTAAGTTTCAGCTCACACGTTCCCACCGGGCTAGTTTGTTTCCCACCACACCCCACAAGAACAACATTGTTGGTCGATATTAGATCACCCGTCACTACTCCTGCCTCCCTCAGCCGAGGAACCACATCAGCGCGCAGAGAAGTAGCCATGGATCCACTATCTAACATCCCCTGTAACTCAACCTTGTCTCCTGTCAATACGGTGGTGAAAAATAAACTGTCACTTTGGGATGTTCTGGTCACATTCTGCATAATTACTGTCTTGCCTTTGGGTGCTGCTTCACAAACAGACGTATATACAGACTGGATATCATCATTGCAATTGGAGGAAAAACCATAGGGGCCCACATTGTCCTCCTTTGAACGAGGGCCGGCTAGTTTCCCTGGGGAGGACCAGCCTGTCTCTGACCAGGGGGCTGTCTAGGAGTGGTCTGCCCACAATAGATACCAATATGCCCTGGACTCAGACACTTGAAACACAGCCTGTGCGTCCTGCAATGTGTCCTAGTATCGTGCTCCGAACTGCCACAAACCTGACATTCTTGAGGAGGTCTGGGGAGCTGTCTATGGGGGCCATTTTGTACATAAGGACCATTTTGTACAGACTGAGTGTTGTTGCCTAACGCCATTTCTAATACTCTCAGAACCCTATCCATTGTGTTATTCTCAGCTACAGGCGTCAGCTGCTCTAGCTCCGGACTACTGACAGCCACAGGGGACGCGCTTTGTTCGTGATTAACAACCACCCTCTCCTGTGATGACTCAATGGCGACCACTTGTTGTGTCAACCGACCTCGACTCGCTCTATGTTCTCTCAAATATTCATCCAAATGTCCCTGCACCTCACCTGCTGTCCACTCACGAGATGGCTTACTCTTGAACACTAAGGACAACTCCTTATCGGGGCAGTTACGGATGAACATGAGAACTAGATGCTTGCTCAGGCTAGTCTGAGATTCCCCCTTACTAAGAAGACACTGCTCTGTGGCTTCTGCTGCTTTGTTAAGCCTAATCCAATAGTCAAGAGGATTCTCGCTTGTATATGCTTTGACTGCATAAAAGTCAGCTAATGGAAGATCTGAGTGAATAATATCACCAAAATGTTGTCTCAAAATGCTAAAAATAACACCCACTTCACTGACAGTGGAGTTGCTACGCAGCCATACTTTGGTAACGTCCCGGGCCCTCCCCATTAGCTTGTTCATAACCTCCTCAACTTGTTCAGTTCCAGTACAGTTATTTTTCTTTCTGAGATACGTCCTCATGAGTTCCTCCCACTCAAAAACAGAACACTTATCCGTGCTGTCCCCTCTAAAATAGGGTGGGGCATTTGCATCTGAACGTAACACGAGATTCATTTTGGATGCATCAATCACAGTATTCCCACATTGGTCAGGTTGGAACGTCTGTTGGGGATTTTGAGAAGCTAATACAGGTGAAATCCCCGTGATTGTGTTCTGCGTTAACGTCATCCTAATAGCTTCCCCTATTTCTGACCCAATGGATCTTATCAAATTGGCCATTTGACTGGGGGATGTTTCAACACTAGTGTTGTTGATTTCACCAGGTGAGGGAACAACCGGAGTGAAAAGTAACGATTGGGCATTTCCCTCTAAGTGACCCTCTACACTCCTCCTTTCAGGACTAGAGGAACCTGAGCCACCTTGACTCCCCGGAGTAGACTGCATAACCGGTGTGTAATCGAGAACCCCTCTCCCTCTCCCCACATTCAAGTCCCTTGTAGGAGTGTTTCCTTCATTCAAAGTCATTTTCAATATCAAATGGTACTTTTACCGTTTTACTCTTCAGTGTGTTTTGGGTAACACACTCGAAATCAATAAACTTGATTAGAGACTATCTTTTTTCAAAGGATTCAGTGCTCTCCAGCCTCCTCAGGAACAGACCTCAGGACCAGGCGGCGAATGCAGCGTCCCCGTGATTAGGTCGCGCCAGCAGCATCCACGCGTCTAGGCCGCCCCTGAAGCCTCCATGTCTCTCCAGCTACACCGGTGGTCGGCCTCTGCTGACCAGTTGATCCGGTTGTCTCGGCACCAGTTGTAGCGTGATGAATTCTGCGTTGTGTCTGGTGTGAGGTGGACGTAGACACTCAGACAATGGTACCCATTTGGTGGTTGTTTATTTGGCAATCCTGTTAATCAAAACAGCACGTACACAACACATGGCGGCGTTAGCGACCGTCATCAAAGTGCACTCCACCTCTTGCTCTCGTCCTCAACAAACACAAAGAGAGCGAGCGCGCGCACATTTAAAACAGCGCGCCGTCTACAGTCACGACCATTAGATACATTTAGCTCAGTGCAAGTTAGCTTCAGCAGAAACATACAAAACAATATGAAATAAAAGACAGTGTGTAAGCATTAATTAAACCAAAATACAAAACCAACGGTTCATACCTGTTAATCAAAACAGCACGTACACAACACATGGCGGCGTTAGCGACCGTCATCAAAGTGCACTCCACCTGATATTACCAAACAGAATACTGAGTTAGTACACGAACGTACTATGGCTGTTCTACACAGGGCGAATTAATGTCATTACACAACAGGGTATTTCAGTACCAAAACCAAAACCTAAATCAGTTTTACAATTTATACAAAGCAGTTAAATCCAATATTAGATAAACGGAAGCGCATACCTCTTGCTCTCGTCCTCAACAAACACAAAGAGAGCGAGCACTTCCGTCAGCGTGTGTCTCGTCAACAAACCGGCGAAACCATTTTATACATTAGTTGAACGTATTTACAATACAACAGATATTCAATGAAAAGATATCCTATCTTCTCTAAACCCATTATAAAAGACCCAAAAGGGATTTCGTTTGGAGAATTGGTAACTCAATGTGAGGAAATTAATATGAAGTAATAATCAAGACACCCCTCCATAACACTAAAGTGGGCTCGGTCCACTTTGTTCCACTTTGTTCCTTCAAAGTAAGAGTGTTTCCGTTTTGACCTACTTATTTAAGATAAAGTATAACAGTTTCTGTCCATGATTCTAGCATAACAACTTCACTCTGCTACAGTAATACATCTTGGTACATGGGAGGCCCCCATGAATACAAGACACTGATCTAGTATTTTTAACAAAGTGTGCTCAGTAGAGCGCACATGTCCACCGCTACACTATACTTGCAACTGAATGCATATTTACATTGCAAATATGGTTTCTCAACTTTCATCGAGTGCAAATGGGTAATAGTGTTATTTGTTCTGAAACATTTCTCCCCTACGAATGAAGACTACAACTAGCTCTGGGATCAGTTCAGCTCTCTCTCTCCACAGCATCAGTTGCTAGTTTGGCCGCTAAAGCCCAAGATGAACTAGCAGAATTATCTACAATTGGACCACCAAATGCACACTAATCTGGAGTGGAACACATCCAAAAGTAGTGTGGATGCATGGTGGTGTAGAGAGGATGGTGTTGCATGTTGGTGTAGGTGGTGTAGAGAGGATGGTGTTGCATGTTGGTGTAGGTGATGTAGAGAGGATGGTGTCTCATGTTCACATATCTTCTGCTGTGTCTCCAGGATGTATGTCAGTCACCACCTCTTTGATTCAGACCCTGGCCTTCATTGAGATTGATGCTCCTTCACCATAATACTACCAGCTGTTTGCTTCCTCATTGCTCTGCTAAAACAATTCAACCAAGGCAGTTCAAGTTGTGTCAAGATTGGATTACCTTAGCGGTCAGGTGGCGTAGCGGTCAGGTGGCGTAGCAGAGATTGCGCTCGTCATCAATGCAAGAGGCTGCGGTCTCGACTCCCGGAGTCAGCATTGCTTGAGGCTTGGGCTGATCGCTACAATAACCCATTTGGTTGGGTTAGGGGGAGGGCAAGTCATGGGTGGGGATCTGGCGTTGTGGACAGCGACCAGTGGTGCAGTCGTAATATGGGCCAAGGCCAAACGCCACGTGCACGCGCGCGCACGCGCATACATGTATGATATCTCTCCTCTTTCATGAGTCGGAGCGGACGAGACGGGCGGTCTTTTGTCACATAACACACGCCCAACACTCCACACACACGCACACACACACACACACACAGTCTAGGTGATAAATTCCGGCCGGTGGCACTTATCACCTAGACTTTGCATAATAATAGGATGCGCGCAATTCTGCCTCAGTAACGAAGCCCAAACGTCACTTGACCGCGTATGCCCAGCACTGCACCCCTGACAGCGACGCCTACAGGTCAAGTCTGGGCGCTTGCTCAGCAGAGGCAGGACTTGATGGAGGCAGTGTGCCCTCCCACGCGTTACACTTCACCATTGAGAGTCCTCGCTGCCAGGTGAAAAAAGAGTCACTGGCTGTCGCCGCGCGTATCGGAGGAAGCGTGCAGATGACTTCAGGATTCCCTTGTACCGACCAGTAGGAGAACATGCGCACAACAAACAGGTAGGGGAGGGGGGGAATTGGCACAACGACTAAAATTGGGACAGGGAGAAAACAGAAAAATCGGAGAAAGAGAGGATAAAAAAGAAAGAAAAAAGATTGGATTACCTTTATCTGCAATGCAGACATAGCAGAAGATGAGCTTTCAATGCCCCTTACCTGGACACGGACGCATTAAACAGCAATCAATTAATTTAATATAACAGTCCGGTTCTGTGTTTGTTTGTGTCTGTAGATTGTTGGTGAACAACTGACTTTGTCATGACAAACCAATTACATAATCCAACATATGTGTAAAGGCACAACATATTCCAGTTAACGGTATATTTTTTTAATGATTCGTTACGGCGCAATCAATACTTCCATGCGTTCGGGACCTCCATGTTTTGGGGGTATTCATCAGAAAAATCGGATCCGGGATTCGACTCCCATCAGTCGGGCAAGAACTGCAGGTTTTCAGCCTCTCTCCTCTCTCCTGGAGCTTAAGGGGGAGCCGCGCTCGGCCAATCAGAGAAACGCGGAAGGCGCTCGGCCAATCAGAGAAACGCGGAAGGGCATGTTGGTTGCCGAAAGTGTTCACGCAGCCAGGATAGCCTACATAGAATCAAATCAAATAAATTTGTAAGGCCTGACAACAGGCGTTAATGTCCCCATGGGCCAGACACATCTTCTTTAAACAAGTCAAGAAGAAACATCACAATAAATCAAGAACAAAACAAAAAAACACCATGAAATCCAAAATAGAGTGTAAAATAAATCAAATGCAACACTCCCAGACATACCCCACTTTGCTATAAAACAGGCGGGATGTCCGATATTATCGGCCGACCGATATTATCGGCCGATATCGGCAGTAAAATGTGATATCGGAAAATATCGGTATCGGTTTAAAAAAAGAAAAAAACAATAACAATATTTGTTATATATATATCCAGTGAAATGATTAGTTACCTGAAATTATTCTGTTTTTTGGGGTGGGAAACTGTGCATATATCGGTATCGGTTGATATCGGTTGATATCGGTATCGGAAATTAAGAGTTGGACAATATCGGAATATCGGTATCGGTAAAAAAGCCAATATCGAGCATCCCTAGGCGAAACCATTGGTAAGTAGGCCTATGTACATATACGTGTAATGAAACACAAATAGTACATGCAATAGCAACTGGGGTACATAAGAACATTTTGAAAGATTGAAAATAGAGCTGATGACGGATCCATTTGAGGTATATGGGTGCGATGTAGAGAGGATCGCATCCTCCCGGCCATCACCACTCTGGTCATCACCACGAGACATCCACTCACAGGGAGACGGGGACAGGGGTTAGATAGTTTGCGTGTTTGTGATGGGCGGACATAGCAATAGATACATGTAGTAAGCATATGTGAATAGAATAGATACATGTAGTAAGCATAATGTGAATAGAATAGAAGTACTTAACCCAACAATGAACTAGAACAGGCATGCTTTAGACGTTGTAGGTCGGACAGAAGACAGTATGAAGCTGATCCATGACCTCAATGGTGCACATAACCAATGTGGGGGTTGAACAGTCACTGCAATCTTGGCCATCACCCCGAGACATCCGCCACCTTGGTCAACACTACGAGACAACCACTCAGAGAGATGGGGAGATGGGGACAGGTGTTAGAGAGTTCCAATGTTTTTAGTGGGCGTAGTTGGAGCAATAAATACACGTAGTGAGCATATTATATGCATACATGGTGACAATAGAATCTGTAAAGTATAAGAGAATTATGAAATTAAGTAATAGATAGAACTAAGAACTACTGCAAGCGTATGTATACAGGATGAGATACAAGACAATGGCTCAGGGCCATATGCCCTGGGTGGCAGGAGAAACCACTCAGAATAGGTCAAGGCAGAGCAGGGAAGGTTTAACGCTGCAGGTCAGTCAGAGGACGGTATGAAGCTGTTCCATGGGACCGGTGGTGCTCATGTCCAGTATGAGGTAGAAGGTCACTGAATGTCTATATCGATAAATTCACTCTGAGAGACAGAGGGTTAAAAAAAAAAAAAAAAAAGCACACATGGGAGCAGATAACAGATATCCTAACTAAATTAGATAGATTAAGCTAAGGGTCAGTCCCCGACCAGGGCCCTGTTTCTCGTACCTGGTTCAACTAAGTCGATCAAGATGTCATTATCCAGATTCAGTTAACCCGATGTTCGAAGCCGGGATTTTCCTGTTCCTCGAAGGTGGATTCAGTCTCGTTAACTCGATTCAGACTTGAGACTCAGGCTAAGTGCGCGCGGCCGCTTTAGGTGAAAAGCCAGCACGTATCGATGGCAGAGATCCTGATTCTCTAACGGCATTGATTGATTAATTGATTTAAGACTTTATTGACAGATTGCAATACGGCTCAATCGCCTCGCCGACAAGTTAAATGCGTTATCTATAGGCTAATTTTAAGTCCCTCATTACCTCAATCAATCAGATTATATTTCTTTAAACTTGCCTGCTGGATTGAATAATCAAATGAGATCTTGCTAGCGAAAATAATTAGTTCAACTGTTATACAGAATTACGATACGGCTCTCTTACCCATTGATTGATGTATATGTAGCGTGATCAATTCTGCGTTGTGTCTGGTGTGAGGTGGACGTAGACACTCAGACAATGGTACCCAGTTGATGATGTTTATTGCCTGTTAATCACAACAGCACGCACACAAGACACAACGGCGTTATTGGCCATTATCAGCGTGCACTCCACCTCTGGCTCTCATGCTGCACATACACAAAGAGAGCCGCACGCGCACATTTAGAACAGCGCGCCGGCTACAGTTACAACCATTATATACATTTGCTCCGTGCAAGTTAGCTTCAGTAACAACATATGAAACAACATGAAATAAAAGACAGTGTGTAAACATTAGTTAAACCAAAGTAAATACAAAAACAGCGGTTCATACCTGTTAATCACAACAGCACGCACACAAGACACGACGGCGTTATTGGCCATTATCAGCGTGCACTCCACCTGATATTGCCAAACAGAATGCCGAGTTTAGTACACGAACGTACTGTTGCTGTTTTACACAGGCGAATTAATGTCATTGCACAACAAGGTATTTCAATAGCAAAACAAGTTATACAAAGCATTTAAATCCCATATTAAGCAAACGAACGCTCATACCTCTGGCTCTCATGCTGCACATACACAAAGAGAACGGAAGCTGGCGCCAGCATGCCTCTCGTTCTCAAGCCGGCTAAACCATTTTGTGCATCAGTTGAAAGCATCCACAACACACCAATTGTTCAATGGAAAGATATCTTATCTTCTCTAAACCCATTATAAAGGACCCAAACGGTATTTCGTTTGTGGAATTGGTAACTCAATGTGAGGGAATTAATATACAGTAGTAAACCAGACACCCCTCCAAAACCTAGAATGGACTCGGTGCACGTTGGTCCACGTTGATCCACTTTTGTTCCTTCAAAATAAGAGTGTTTCTGTTTTGACCCACATATTTAAGATAAAAGATACCAGTTTCTGTCCGTGATTCTAGCATAACAACTTCACTCTGCTACATACTCCCCCACTGACTTATGCCAGATCATGGACAGTGTTCCCTTCAATCAGCTCAACAGCGTAAGTATAAACCAAAGAAACAGAAAATAAAATAAAAAATTACAACAAGTCAACGTGTCACCTGTAACTCAATGTATTCCCTTCATTCCAGACCTAGAAAATAGGTCGACCAGCTCAAAAGCTATCCGATAAAGGATCAGGAAAAATAAAGGGTAGCTAATCCCTTATCCAACCACAGGCAAAAAAACATGCCATGTACATATTTATACCACGGAATACACCAAAATTACCAAATCATGTCTAGTGCAATAGACAACCGTAACTACCAGTATGACTCAAAGAAAATCAAACAGCAAAATCAATGAAAGAAAAGAAAAAAAAAATCCAGTAATAAAAATAATTACTCAAAAGAAAACAATTTTTTTTTTATCATCTTCTAGGATGACAGCAGAGCCCTGACTTGTACTGCCATCGTCTGAATGAGCCTGTTAACTGGCCTGATTAGTCTCCCCCGCCTAGTGTAAACCCCTTGAGGTGGCTCAACTACACTTGGTGTGACATCGACAATGGCCGATTCAGGTTCACTCACTGGTACCAATAAGGATGCATTACAAGGGGCCTCCTCCGAAGCAATCATGTCTCCAGTAAATGATTCCACAGTTGTCGTGTCTGACGACTGATCACTATCCTGATAAACAATTACAGAGTATGACTCCTCTGATTCAACATCTGCATCTGGTCCCTCCTCCCAAAAGTGGCGTGGTTTCTTCAGTTTACACTCCTGCTCCTCACCACTATGTGACTCAAGTGCAATATTATGATGTTGATCACTACTCATGCTCCCCACCTGCTCCTCTGCTGGCTCTGATACACCCATCCCTGTCGTGGTATCTACTACCCTCTCCACACTGGACTCAGGAAGATGAGCAACCCACCGGGCAGTTCTCAGCTCATCCTGATCAGAATCATGTGTCATTTCCTCACTCGGAGCAGTGCCAGGAATAGACACCTCAATCTCTGGCTCGTCCCATGACGGCAGAGGCAGGAAATTGATGGGCATAATCAAGTTCCTATGAACAGTCTTAATCCTCCCTGTGACAGGATGACGGATACTGTATACATTCAGCCCACTGTTTTTACACACTACAGTATAGACGGCGCTCTCCCAGCGGTCAGCTAGCTTTTTCTTGCCCCGCTCCCCCTTATTTGCCAGTAAGACCCGATCCCCCTTCTCTACTGCATGTCCCTTTAACTGCCTGTTATACACCTCAGCTTGCCTGGTCTGTTGCTTCTCCGCATGCTTTTGAGCAAGTGCCATTGCTTCCCTTAGATCCTTTCCCAGTGACTGGACATACTTATCCACATCCACCGTATCTCCATCTAAAAGGACACTCTGAAACATGACATCGACAGGCAATCTTGGAGTGCGACCAAACATCAAAAAGAAGGGTGGGACCCCCGTGGTCTCATGCACTGTGCAATTATAAGCAAACGTCAAAGTGTTCAACATCTGAGGCCATTTCACCTTGGAACGAGGTGGCAAAGCACGGATCATACTACCTAAAGTGCGGTTTAGACGTTCTACCTGTCCATTTCCCATAGGATGGTATGGCGTAGTATGTGATTTCTCAACCCCTGCCATCTGAAGCATTTCTGCTATGAGTGCACTCTCAAAATTAGCTCCTCTGTCGCTATGAATGCAGGCTGCAAAACCATAAACAGAAAAAAAGTTATTCCAGAGCACTCTGGCCACCGTCTTTGCAGTTTGATTGGGACACGGATAAGCACACGCTAGCTTGGTAAAATGGTCAGTTATAACAAGCACATCAATGGACTTATTATTGGCATCCTCAGCCGACCAAAAGTCAATACACACCAACTCCAGTGGTGCAGTGGTGACTATAGATACCAGCGGAGCCTTAGCCTCCAGCTCAGGTGCTTTGCTCAGTACACACCTCTTACAATGACTCACATATTCTTTGACATCCTTTTCCATGGAGTCCCAATAGAAACGTTGTCTAGTGAGCCACAATGTGCGCTGCTGGCCCTGGTGCCCAGCCTCGTCATGTACCCCTTTTAGCACCTGTCCTCTCAGAGCGCTCGGTACAACATATTGAAAGACCTTCTTCCCACTCACAACGTGTTTTGAAACACGGTACAACACTCCCAATTTTGTTGTGAGTTTTCCCCACTGTCTCAATGTGCGGTTTGTCTCTTTCGACTCATGAACTCTCTCTCTTCGAGATGGGCGGCGGCCTCTATCTACAAAGAATTTGACTCTACCAGTAACAGGGTCCTGGCACTGTTTGTCGTACAATTCCTCATGAGTGAGGACAGGCAATGGGCTCTGTCCCATGGACACCAACCTTTCTAGCTGCTGCACGTGAGAGACTGCTCTCATAGCTGCGCCATCCTCCCAACAGCGATGTGTGTGGAGTACAGCAGATACCTCTTCACGAGATATGCTCCCACTGTCACTACCCACCTCACCACTGGCCTTAAGGGAACTCTGAATGGACAATCCTAGGCCCTTCCTCCTCACCTCTGGTTCCTCACAGGTAAGACAGAACATGTTCTGCACATCATCCACTTCTAAACCTCTAGCCTCCCTCAACAAGACATCATACGAGGTCCTTGTCAGCCTGTGCATCACTCTAGGTTTAGCAAACGGCTCCCTGCTCAGTGCATCAGCTACTGTATTCTTAGGCCCAGGGATGTACTGAATGTCAAAATCAAAAGGTGCCAGCTTAGCCACCCACCTCTGCTCGCATGCATCGAGTTTTGGCTTTGTGAGGATGTACTTAAGGGGATTATTGTCTGTCCACACTGTAAATTTATGTCCTCGCAGCCAATGGCTAAACTTGTCGTGTATAGCCCATTTCATGGCGAGAAACTCAAGCCTATGAGCGGGATATTTAGACTGAGCATGATTCAAAGATTTACTAGCAAAAGCTATGGGCCTGGCTGTGCTACACCCCTCCTGCACCTGTGAAAGCACAGCTCCCAGTCCGCTAGTGGATGCATCTACAGACAATAAAAATGGCTGAGAAAAGTCAGGGTGAGCCAATAGCGTTTGTCCCACTAATGCGGCCTTTAACGCCTCAAAGGCCTCCCTACACTCCTCAGTCCAGTCTGCTGCACTAAGCCTACGAAGGGGGGCAGCTCTCTGGCTTTTTACTTTGCCTCTCCGTGGCTTTTTCACACCCGTGGTCAACTGAAACAGTGGTCTTGCAACTACAGAGCAGTTCTCAATGTAATGCTGATAATACACCATCATTCCTAAAAATGACCGGATCTTATTGGCAGACGGGGTGACCCCATCCGACTCCATAATATCGCTCTCCGTCACACCCACTATCGCCTGCACCTTATCGGGGTCTGTGGCTATCCCCTCCCGAGAAACAATGTGTCCCAAAAACTTCAGTGACTTTCTCAGAAACTGACACTTAGATGGAGACAACTTCAGGTTGTGTTCTCGTAAACGCTGGAATACCATCTCCAGCCTCTGCAAGCTCTCTTCCTCCGACTTGCCAAAGACCAGAAGGTCATCTAAGTAACAAAGAAGACTCAGCGAGTTTTGATCACCAAAGATTGTGAGCATCATTCTCATGAACGTAGCTGGACTGTTACACAGCCCCTGGGGCATACGGTTATATTCATGTAAACCGAGAGGAGAGGAAAACGCAGTGTATTTCTTATCATCCTCATGCAGTGGGACATTGTAATACCCGGATGTCAAATCCATGGAACTGAAAAAGGCATTACCTCCCAGCGCTGCAAGTACATCTGCTTGATGGGGTAATGGATGTGCATCTTTCACAGTACGAGCGTTTAACCACCTGAAATCTGTGCACAGTCTCAATTCCCCATTCTTTTTCCAACAGAGAACAAGGGGAGATGCATACTCGCTACTCGACTTCCTAATTATCTCCCTGTCCTCCATCTCGTTCAGAGTCTCTCTCAACTTTTGGTAATGGGCGGGGGAGAGCCTCCGGTAGGGTAACCGAAAGGGCCGATCGTCTGTCAGTCGGATACGGTGACAGAAGCCACCAGCCTCCCCACAATCCAACCGGTGTCTAGAAAACACATCTTCATAGTTCTCAATCAGATCAGTCAGTCTATCTTTCCAGACTGGTGAAACCTGACAGTCATCAACTGACAGGTTCTGGAGCCCTAGACTAGCCAGTCTATCGTTCCCCCTAGCTACATTGTTGCTATCACAACTCCTAGCTGTCAGACTGCCGAGAGAGCTGTCACTACTCACTCTACCGGCATTCTGGTGTACTGACGTGTCCGTATCATTGTCAAAATCTTCTAATGCAATGCATGGATATACGTCAGCCACTTTTGCATTTCTTCTCAAGGTGATAGCCTTGTTAGTCGGGTTTATAATCTTGACAGGAAGCCACCCATCCCCCCAGAGAGGTGTAACTACCCTGCCAACTAGTATGTTACGGTGTACACAACGAGCGGCGCTGGGCTCAACAATAACAGTACTTCCCATAGACAGTTTTGTCTTGGGTGGGAGACGACCCCACACTACATGCTCACTCATCGGCTCAAGAGTTACGGCCTGTTTCAACTTGACTGTTCCCACTTTGTCAGGAATTTCCTCCCCCCTCCATTATCAATACTGGTACTATGTATTCAAACCCGTAAAGCTTAAGTTTCAGCTCACATGTTCCCACCGGGCTAGTTTGTTTCCCACCACACCCTACAAGAACAACATTGGTAGTCGAGATTAGATCACCCGTCACTACCCCTGCCTCCCTCAGCCGAGAAACCACATCAGCGCGCAGAGACGTAGCCATGGATCCACTATCTAACATCCCCTGTAACTCAACCTTGTCTCCCGTCAATACAGTGGTGAAAAATAAACTGTCACTTTGGGATGTTCTGGTCACATTCTGCATAATTACTGTCTTGTCCTTGGGTGCTGCTTCACAAACAGACGTATATACAGACTGGATATCATCATTGCAATTGGAGGAAAAACCATAGGGGCCCACATTGTCCTCCTTTGAACGAGGGCCGGCTAGTTTTCCTGAGAAGGACCAGCCTGTCTCTGACCAGGGGGCTGTCTAGGAGTGGTCTGCCCACAATAGATACCAATATGCCCTGGACTCAGACACTTGAAACACAGCCTGTCCGTCCTACAATGCGTCCTAGTATCGTGCTCCGAACTGCCACAAACCTGACATTGTTGAGAAGGTCTGGGGAACTGTCTCCGGGGGCCATTTTGTACATAAGGACCATTTGGTACGTAAGGACCATTTTGTACCGACTGAGTGTTGTTGCCTAACGCCATTTCTAACACTCTCAGCACCCTCTCCATTGTGTTATTCTCAGCTACAGGCGTCAGCTGCTCTAGCTCTGGGCTACTGACAGCCACTGGGGGCGCGCTTTGTTCGTGATTAACAACCACCCTCTCCTGTGATGACTCAATGGCGACCACTTGTTGTGTCAACCGACCTCGACTCGCTCTATGTTCTCTCAAGTATTCATCCAAATGTCCCTGCACCTCATCTGCTGTCCACTCACGAGATGGCTTACTTTTGAACACTAAGGACAGCTCCTTATCGGGGCAGTGACGGATGAACATGAGAACTAGATGCTTGCTCAGGCTAGTCTGGGATTCCCCCGTGCTAAGAAGACACTGCTCTGTGGCTTCTGCTGCTTTGTTAAGCCTAATCCAATAGTCAAGAGGATTCTCGCTTGCATATGGTTTGACTGCATAAAAGTCAGCTAATGGGAGTTCTGAATGAATAATATCACCAAAATGTTGTCTCAAAATGCTAAAGATAACACCCACATCACTGTCAGTTGAGTTGCTACGCAGCCATACTTTGGTAACGTCCCGGGCCCTCCCCATTAGCTTGTTCATAACCTCTTCAACTTGTTCAGCTCCAGTACAGTTATTTTTCTTTCTGAGATACGTCCTCATGAGTTCCTCCCACTCAAAAACAGAGTACTTATCTGTGCTATCACCTCTAAAATAGGGTGGGGCATTTGCATCTGAACGTAACACGAGATTCATTTTGGATGCATCAATCACAGTATTCCCACATTGGTCAGGTTGGAACGTCTGTCGGGGATTTTGAGAAGCTAAAACAGGTGAAATCCCCGTAATTGTGTTCTGCATTAACGTCACTCTAATAGCTTCCCCTATTTCGGACCCAATGGATCTTATCAAATTGGCCATTTGACTGGGGGATGTCTCAACACTAGTGTTGTTGATTTCACTAGTTGAGGGAACAACCGGCGTGAAAAGTAACTGTTGGGCAGTTCCCTCTACGTGACCCTCTACCCTCCTCCTTTCAGGGCTAGAGGAGCCTGAACCATTTTGACTCCCCGGGGTAGACTGCATAACCGGTGTGTAGTCGAGAACCCCTCTCCCCACAGTAATCCCTCTCCCCACAGTCAAGTCCCTTGTAGGAGTGTTTCCTGCATTCAAAGTCATTTTCAATCTTCAAATGGTGCTTTCACCTTTTTACTCTTCAGTGTGTTCTGGGTAACACACTTGAAATAAATAAACTTGATTAGAGACTTTTTTTAAAGGATTCAGTGCTCTCCAGCCCCCTCAGGAACAGACCTCAGGACTCGGCGGCGAATGCAGCGTCCCCGTGGCTAGGTCGCGCCAGCAGCACCACGCGTCTAGGCCGCACCTGAAGCCTCCACGTCTCCCCAGCTACACCGGTGGTCGGCCTCTGCTGACCCGTTGATCCGGTTGTGTCGGCACCAGTTGTAGCGTGATCAATTCTGCGTTGTGTCTGGTGTGAGGTGGACGTAGACACTCAGACAATGGTACCCAGTTGATGATGTTTATTGCCTGTTAATCACAACAGCACGCACACAAGACACGACGGCGTTATTGGCCATTATCAGCGTGCACTCCACCTCTGGCTCTCATGCTGCACATACACAAAGAGAGCCGCACGCGCACATTTAGAACAGCGCGCCGGCTACAGTTACAACCATTATATACATTTGCTCCGTGCAAGTTAGCTTCAGTAACAACATATGAAACAACATGAAATAAAAGACAGTGTGTAAACATTAGTTAAACCAAAGTAAATACAAAAACAGCGGTTCATACCTGTTAATCACAACAGCACGCACACAAGACACGACGGCGTTATTGGCCATTATCAGCGTGCACTCCACCTGATATTGCCAAACAGAATGCCGAGTTTAGTACACGAACGTACTGTTGCTGTTTTACACAGGCGAATTAATGTCATTGCACAACAAGGTATTTCAATAGCAAAACAAGTTATACAAAGCATTTAAATCCCATATTAAGCAAACGAACGCTCATACCTCTGGCTCTCATGCTGCACATACACAAAGAGAACGGAAGCTGGCGCCAGCATGCCTCTCGTTCTCAAGCCGGCTAAACCATTTTGTGCATCAGTTGAAAGCATCCACAACACACCAATTGTTCAATGGAAAGATATCTTATCTTCTCTAAACCCATTATAAAGGACCCAAACGGTATTTCGTTTGTGGAATTGGTAACTCAATGTGAGGGAATTAATATACAGTAGTAAACCAGACACCCCTCCAAAACCTAGAATGGACTCGGTGCACGTTGGTCCACGTTGATCCACTTTTGTTCCTTCAAAATAAGAGTGTTTCTGTTTTGACCCACATATTTAAGATAAAAGATACCAGTTTCTGTCCGTGATTCTAGCATAACAACTTCACTCTGCTACATATAGTCGATCTTTAACTTATCTCCAATGTGGTGTAACGGGTTGTTCTTTTGACTTTCACGCAGACGACCGGGGTTCGAGACCCTAGTCTTTTCCTTCTTTTTGCAATATAGGAATAATTCAATTTGGTGCACGTTGAGAGCTATATAAAAAATGACATCCTCAATGCATGTAGATTTATAATATTTTAACTTAAAACCAGGCTACTTTGGCGTATAATCATTAATATTATATTCAAAAAAATTATATTGGAAACACGGGGTTTTGAACACCGGTTGCTGGGTTGGCAGGCTTGAGCACTACCGCTGCGCCACTGGGCCAGATGGGATAAATTCATTGTTTATACATTAATGAACGAGAGACCCGTGTTTAGAATATTCTTTATTTTGAATGAAGTTTTATTTCTTTATCCTCATTCATTAATGTGACGTCAACGGCTCATTCAATTTCTCAAATCCGTCAAACAGCGCATCTCATCAGACATCTTAATCCCAGTTACAATTAAAATAACCACGTCATAATGTGTACATCGCACCGAGCGAGCGCCACGGTATATATAACGTGCATTATTTAGGACAAAGTGAATTTAGTATCAGCATTTTGGGTCTATTTTACATTTCAAAAGCCCCCTCTGGAAGAATGGAGCACAAAAACGTAATTCAGAATGGTATAATGCAGATCGTAGACTGTGGGAATAATTTCAGGAAACGGGCTGTCACTTTTTTGCGGGGGCGTGGCGATGGTTCAGGCTAACTTGAACTTAAACTCTGCTTTCGACCAGGCTCAAACTTTTGGATCTGTTGTCATGGTGATTTGGAAAATCCACGTACGGGGAATCGGAAAGTCCGGCTTAAGTCAGAATTACCCGAAAGTTATCCGGCTAACTCAGTTATCCAGGTACGAGGAACGGGGCCCAGGTGAGATCAGGGTAGGTTGAAGGAGAGAGAGAAAAGATGGGTCTTAAGCGAGGATTTACAGTAAAAGCTTCGACAGAGCAGGCGCCCTTGACGACGGCAGGTAATTTATTCCACAGGTAGGGAGCGTGATAGACAAAGGCTCTGTGGCCGGTGGATTTCTTTTTAACCCTATAGGAATCAATAGAAGCCCCGCATTTTGTGAGCGCAGAGCACGAGCAGGCGAGTATCATGAGATGAGATCGGATAGATAGAGCGGTGCGAGCCCATTTAAAATTGTGTACGTGAGGAGTAGCACTTTAAATTCAGATCTGGCTTGAATAGGAAGCCAGTGTAGGGAGGACAAGACTGGTGTGATGTGATCACATTTTCTAGTTTTAGTTAGTATCCGTGCAGCCGCGTTTTGCACGAGTTGAAGATTGTTTATGCTTGAATTAGGTAGGCCTGAAAAAGGTGCATTACAGTAGTCTAAACGTGATGAGACAAATGCATGAATTAGGGTTTCAGCATCAGCCAGAATTGAAATAGGACGAATTTTTGCGATATTACGAAGATGGAAGAAGGCAAATTTGGTGAATTTTTTTTATATGTGCTTTAAATGAGAGGGAGGAATAAAAAATGTGTCAGAGGTTTTTTATGGTAAATGTAAGTTAATACCAAATTTGCGTATGATATTGCATAAGGGTAGCATATAAATAGAAAATAGCAGAGGGCCCAGAACAGAGCCTTGTGGGACACCGCATTGCACTGGGAGAGTCTCAGATGTTAAATCCTTATAGACCACGCAGTGTGTTCTATCAGTTAAATAAGATTTAAACCAAGCAAGTAAGTGACATGATTCTCGAGCCGACTCTGAAGAATGGAATGATCGACAGTGTCAAAGGCTGCACTGAGATCAAGCAATAAGAGCACAGAAGTTTGATTTGAATCAAGAGAGAGCAGTAAGTCATTTGTGACTTTGGTAAGCGCCGCTTCGGTGGAGTGGAAGGCTCTAAAGCCAGATTGAAAAGATTCATGAAGATTGTTATTTGATAGATGGTCAGTAAGTTGCGTTGCAACAATCCATTCTAATATTTTGGATAGGAACGGAAGATTGGAGATAGGTCTGTAGTTTTTCAAGATTAGAGGGTCGAGGTTCGGTTTTTTAAGTAGTGGTTTAATGACGGCTGATTTAAAGGCCAAGGGAACCACACCAGTAGACAAAGAAGTGTTGAAGATATTGAGTAGGGCAGGGCCTAGAGTTGGGAAGAGTTTTTTGATGAGAGTTGCTGGAAGAGGGTCAAATAAACAGGTTGAGAGACCAACCAATTTAGAGAGGACACTAAGTGAGACATTTTCTTTCTTTTTTTAAACTTTCTTTTTTAGCGTTTATCGCTTTTCTGGTCAAGCATGACCGACAGAAACAGGTTGAAATGGGATGTAGAGCAGGGGAAGACATTTTGAGAAATGACGGCGGGTCCGGGAATCGAACTTGTGTCCCCCAGATCCGTGACGAGCACGGTTTTCCCCGACGCAGAAATAGCGGCGAGATATGCGGTGAGCTACGGGAGCTCCCCTAAGTGAGACGTTTTGTTGGAGAGACTTGAAGAGACAGAGGACAAAGGTTGAAGAAAGAAAATGTAGGTAGCATGTGTTTTGAAATGTTCTTTTTCCAGTGTACAGACGCCAGCTTTCAGAGCGGCGGTGATGAGGATGATGGGGAACAGATAAATAAAAGATGAGAATCAAAGGTTCATCTGAGATGAGTCAGAGTGCCTCTTGAGGTAACAAACTCTGCTGAAATAATGAACTAAAGGAGCAGCACGTGCCTAAATAATTCACATCTTGTTATTTCTGTTCCCCAGGCCAGCTGAGTTAATATTTGTGACTATTATGCACCACTCTCTCCTGAAGCTAGAAGCCACATGTTTGGAATGTCACTTAAGGGAGGTGCTCCATAGACAATTAATGGGGCACTGGCTTTGTGGAGCCCTACAATAATATTAAGTTGAATTCTCACACCCGAATGTCGGCACCACCTGACTCATCCACTTCCTTGTGAGGGCCTTTTTGATTGCCCATAATATGTAGAAATTATATTTATCATCATTGTCCCTTATATCAAAGTCTATTTTCCCCAAAATATATCACTTAAAACTTTAACAGTACTTCTACTTCTAATACCTTGTCCATGTACTTGTGTACTTGTGTCCATAGAGCAGGGCTATTCAACTAAATTGTTCAGGGGGCCACATTGTCAGAAACCCAAGGGGCCAGGGGCCGGACTGCGGGCCGGACTGCCACGGCGCCTCCCCGTGCTATGAATATATGTACACTTGACACAACACGCAACCACATTTTCACAACTTTTATTTAACTACATTGCAAAAGTAGTATATGTCGTAAATTAAATTGATCAAAATGACCCGTATAAGCATTACAGGAGGGATCAAAATCATCTAGCGGTTTCTGGAAAAGGCCATAGGAGAATTCAGTCAAAGGCTAACAGTGCAACCTTTCACCCTTCACCTAGCAGCTATAGGAAAAAGCCCAGAGTACCATAAAAATAAGAACAGATCAAATGGCAAACAAATGAAACCTCTTTCCCCACACAACAAAGTGGGATGGAGGGCCCAATACTTAACTTTAAGTCAGGCCTGAAGGCCGGCACCAGAGTTCTGTTTACTTTAGCTAAACAGTCCAAACAGACCTTTCTGGAATACCCACTGTTAGGTTGAGTGGGTACTATATTTCCATCTGTATGAGGGTCGAATTCAGGGACACTTGGGTAAATCATTCGAAAAGGAAACTAGTTCACATCCCCTCTGTAAGGTCACCTTGTAACAAGCCGAAAATAGTCATGTCACTTCCTTATTGGTCAGGGAACCCAGTTCTTTCGTGTTAAGCCAATTAGGAGTCTCCGTTCTGTGACATCACGGGGCAGAGACTCGACCACTGGGCGGGGTTTGGGTGATTCCTATATTTACCACAGATCTGAGACATGGAGAAAAAACGCACGGAGACCAGCAGACCACGTCGACGCACGGAGAGCATCATCTTGAGACGACCCCCAAAACCTACGCTGAAAACCTATCCAATCGAGACGTGCTGCAGATGCTTTTAGACAATAGAAAAGTTGGCGAGAACTTTAAGCTGTGTGGATCTTCCAATAAACGACGGCCAGACTGTCTTTGTACCTTTAGCGCCTGGCTCCGACTCCAAATCATTTATAAGACAATTGAACAGAACGTGTGAGTACAACAGCAGAGATACTATAGAGATCCACTATACGATCCTAAGACTTTAGTAGATAGATTCATTAAAGAGACACGTTATATACTTTTCAAAAAAAGTGCTTCATTTATGTGCCACATCTGCAACATCTCCTGCAAAAAGTGCTTCATTTATGACTGTGCAACAACTGCAACATCTCCTCTTCAATATTTCAATATAAAAATTTAATAAAAAAACAAACAAGTGCATGATGTGCATCTGAACATTCTAACATCAACACTTGAACAAAAAAACACATTTATAGTGCAGCTGAGCTTATGAAAAAGTGCTTCATGTCTGTGCAACAACAGCAAATCACAGCATCTTATTAGCACTTATTGTCCACTCTTAACTCTCAAACATCAGGGGGGGGGGGGTGGGGGGCAGACAGGCCTAGCCTACATACACACATCTCAGGGCAGCTCTGGCTGCAATTGTAGCTTACCACCACCGGTATGACTGTGTATGAACGAATAATGGACTCTGTGAAGCGCTCTGGGTGTCATGAAGAGCGCTATATAAATCCAAGTCATTATTATTTATTATTATTATCTAATGAGAGAGATTGCACTTCTTTGACTGGGCAATGGCAGAGAAAGAGGGTTCATAGGAAGTGAGGGCTACCCGCAAACAGTGATGCAAATGCTCATTTGTCAAGGAGGCACGGTTGCTTGTTTTAATGGCATTCATGTGAGAGAAACTGGATTCACAGGTGTATGTTGAGCCAAACATTGTTAGCACAGATATTGCCAGCATTTTTATTTTGGGGAATGTGTTGACATGAATACACTTTATCCAAAATGTTGTGGTGGATTCATTCTCAAGTTCCTGCTTCAGAGCAGATGATGCTTGCATGTCAATTATTTCAAGTTGCAGTCTCAGTCTCAGGTCTCCTTCATCAATGTGAAGTGATGCAAGGAACTCTTGTCCTTTTGTGGAAATAGCAGCTACATTGGCAAATGGGTTGCTCACAAAATGCATCAATTCTCTGGGCATGTCAAATTCATCAAATCGACTTGCAAAGTTTTCCCTCAATTTATCAATGAAATCTGTCATTAATTGAGTGACTTTTGGCTCAATTGTGCGTGTGAACGTTGACATGAAGAATATATATATATATATTAAATCTTTTTATTTTTTTTTCATTATCATGTAATCTTTTGCAGGCCGGTCAGAATCATCCCGCGGGCCGCCAGTTGAATAGCCCTGCCATAGAGGGAGAATGGATGAACAATCCAAGAACAGATGATAGTGGTTGGTGTTTTTATTCCCGCATTCCCTCCAACAGTCTGCTCCTGCTTCTCTATTTTCTTTTTTTTGTGTGTTCTTTCACGCAAACTGTCTCCAGGTCTGGGAGTTGGTGGTTTTCCATTGTTGTTTACACTTTTGTCCCTATCCTTCTATTGTTATAGTAAAATGTGCTTCTCATTCCCACTTCTCCTTGATATATGCAATCTACAGTATCAATTTCAAGTTCTCTAATCCATTGTATACCTTCGCTATAATTGTATAATTGTATAATTGAATTTTATGCTGCTATGAATACCTTCAATACTCCTTCTTCTACGATTCTTTTATGATCTTTTGTAATGGTTTGATTTAAATAGTGACGCACTTGGAGATATCTATAGAAATCATGATTTTCCAATCCATGTCTCGATTTCAGCTCCTAAAAGCACTCTATTACCCCCTTGTTATACAGCTTATAATGGACCTGATTCTGATTCCATCTCTCAACCTCATTCCCCCCCCCCCTGTTCAGGGATGAAGTGAGTCGTGTGCACACCATCTCAAGACCTTTCCCGCCTCCCTCATGGCTCTCATCTTCTTCAATATTTTGTTCCAGACTCATCATCAGGCTATTGCCTGTATCAGTACTCAGTTACTTTCTATGTCCTTGCATTATACTCAGGATTGCACCAACACACCAGTGGTCTTAGTTGGACTGCATAATAGTAATATTTAAGGCAGGGGAGAGCCATTCCCCTTTATCTTTTGATCATTTCAATGTTTTGAGTCTAATTCTTGGTATTTTTTTCCCCTGCCATACGAATCGTGAAATAATTTTGTCCCACTCTGTGAACTGTGACCTCTACTGTCCTGCTACATCACTGTCCTGCTACATCACTGTGATGTACTGTCCTGCTACATCACTGTCCTGCTACATCACTGTGATGTACTGTCCTGCTACATCACTGTCCTGCTACATCACTGTCCTGCTACATCACTGTGATGTATTGTCCTGCTACATCACTGTGATGCTACATCACTGTCCTGCTACATCACTGTGATGTACTGTCCTGCTACATCACTGTCCTGCTACATCACTGTGATGTACTGTCCTGCTACATCACTGTCCTGCTACATCACTGTGATGTACTGTCCTGCTACATCACTGTCCTGCTACATCACTGTCCTGCTACATCACTGTCCTGCTACATCACTGTGATGTACTGTCCTGCTACATCACTGTGATGCTACATCACTGTCCTGCTACATCACTGTGATGTACTGTCCTGCTACATCACTGTCCTGCTACATCACTGTGATGTACTGTCCTGCTACATCACTGTCCTGCTACATCACTGTCCTGCTACATCACTGTCCTGCTACATCACTGTGATGTACTGTCCTGCTACATCACTGTCCTGCTACATCACTGTCCTGCTACATCACTGTGATGCTACATCACTGTCCTGCTACATCACTGTGATGTACTGTCCTGCTACATCACTGTCCTGCTACATCACTGTCCTGCTACATCACTGTGATGCTACATCACTGTCCTGCTACATCACTGTGATGTACTGTCCTGCTACATCACTGTCCTGCTACATCACTGTGATGTACTGTCCTGCTACATCACTGTCCTGCCACATCACTGTCCTGCTACATCACTGTGATGTACTGTCCTGCTACATCACTGTCCTGCTACATCACTGTGATGTACTGTCCTGCTACATCACTGTCCTGCTACATCACTGTCCTGCTACATCACTGTGATGCTACATCACTGTCCTGCTACATCACTGTGATGCACTGTCCTGCTACATCACTGTGATGCTACATCACTGTCCTGCTACATCACTGTCCTGCTACATCACTGTGATCCACTGTCCTGCTACTGTTGCATCACTGTCCTGCACAGTACAGGACACAAAATGATTGAACTGCCTCTCCTCTACAGGCAGTATCTGGAAGAGATACAATAAACTTGGTAAGACGTTAATTTTTATTGAGTCTATTCTAGTGCCCAGGCCCATCTGGTTATGTCTGCTTCAAGCCTTAATATCAGAGGTTCATAGTTCATTTTGGATAATTTTCTCAAATCTTTTGGTAAATCTACTCCTAAATATTTAATTGACTCTTTGCTTTCCATTTTATGTCGTATTATTTCCTTATTTCTTGAGAGGGTTGTAGCTAAAGGTGAGAACCTGTTTTTGTTTTACATTCAATTTGTACCATGATAATGAACCATATATCTCCAGGCTCTTCATCAGCTCAGGGAAAGATTGTTCTGGTTGCATCAAATATATCAATACATCGTCCGCATATAGAACTATTTTCTGTTCCCCTCCTGCCATGACACCACATTGATGTTATTATTATGTCTAATACATTGGTTTGATTGATTGATTGATTGATTGATTGAAAACTTTATTAACAGATTGCAGAATGGGTACAGTACAGTACAGCTCAATACATACAATTGTTAAGGGGATGCAGACCAGAGAAAGACTTTCGTCTTGTTTACATCAGGGTCCCCCATTTTCAATTCATCATAACATATATGACACACACGACATACAGATAGACAGTACTGCTACATCTATACATTTATTATGACATACCAGATTTGCAAATACAGTACTGTTTGTGATACAAAAAGTTTCCAGAACAGGGGCGTTTTTAGGGTTAGAAAACATTGGGGGCTTCAGCCCGGGTGGGTGGAGGGGGGGTCACCCCCCCCCCTTTTTTTAAACACAGAAATACGCAATTTTAGAGTAATTAGAGATGAATACTGAATAACTAGAATCATTAGAGGTTCTCAAAGTGAGGTCCATGAGAGGGATCTGGGCAGTCCCCATAGAAAATTCAAAGTTAACAGGACCAAATCATCAGTTTCTTATTTATTTATTTAACCTTTATTTAGCCAGATAAAACATTGATCTGGTCCAAGAAGCCCCAAACAGGAGTACAAATATACATATACATATATATATATATATATATATATATATATATATATATATATATATATATATATATATATATATATATATATATATATATATATATATATATATATATATATATATATATATATATATACATATACTGTACATACATACACACATATACACCAATAACAAAATTAAAACACAGTTAAGAATCATACACATAAGCAAATAAACAAACAAACAAACAAAAAACTATGTACAAAAGAAATAAACAGTTCATCTCTAGTCTTTACAGTTTTCTTCAATTGCATAAACACTCAAATCAAAAGTATTACACAATTATCAAAACCTTACACTCAAGGAGCAAAATATAGGCCCAGATTTGCACCCCTACAATGTCAGCCTCACACCTTTTGCAAAACAATACACACAGTGATTTGCAAAACACTAAACACACTTGCATTACATTAGACACAGAATGTCAAATTACCACACATATGAGCCAATTGGTTAAACACAGCCATCAGATGCACAAACACACCATTGCTTAATTGTAGATACACCAATCAGGTTTAAGCACTATAAAAATGCAGCAGGTGAGTTCACCTGTCTTCAACCAAAATGGAAGGAGAGTGAAGTAGGCTACTGTACACAGAGAACGTGAAAATATACAATACATTCACCAAACACTACACAAGACAACCAATGATGCAGACTGATGAAAATATACATGTTCTCCCATTTCCCCAAATCAGTCAACATGTCAACATGGAGAATCACAACAAAAAATTATCTTGCCAGATCCAGCTAGGTAAAGAGATAATGTCTAGTATTTTCTGTTTAAATTTTTTCAAAAAAAAATGTTTTTACTGTAATTTTAACCTGTACTGGATACAGTATTTTATGTTTGTCTGATATTTGCTGAGCTTACAGTGTTATGCACATAGTAGCATGAAAACTGGGACATGTATTGTTGTGATTCTCCATGTTGAAATGTTGACTGATTTGGTTATATGGAGAGAACATTTATATTTTCATCAGTCTGCATCATTGATTTGGGTATATGGAGAGAACATTTTATTTTTTTCATCAGTCTGCATCATTGATTTGGGTATATGTAGATAAATAAATTATATTTTCATCAGTCTACAGCATTGGTCTTGTGTAGTGTTTGGTGAATTTATTGTATATTTGCACATTCTCTGCGTACTTCACTTACTCTAATCACTGAGAAGTAGAATTGCTAAATGTGTTTTAGGTTAAGCACAGCAGTGTGTGTAACTGGTTCAAACAGAATTAAGTCATATGAAACGTGTGTTTCATATGGTAACAAAATGTAGTTTTTATAAATTAGTGTATGGTTTTGACAAGTGTTTAATTTAGCAAAGGATCTGAGGTGTTCTGATAATTGTGTGTGTGGTTGTGCTAATTGTGTGTTTTGAAACACCGGGCCCCGTCTTCAAAATCATGCTTAGGCAATCGAAAAAAAACTGTATTGTGTGTTTCATTATATACATATGTTTCAGTCTTCTCATAAAAAAAAGATTCGATTTTGGGTCTTTTCCTGCCTTTGGTCCGCTTTGCATTCACATCTCAAATGAACCGCAGCAGGGTTCACTTGCAAGAGTGAATGAGCTTTCACACCACCCCAAACCAACCGGACTATCAGAGTAAATTAACCAGGGTTCGATTAAAGCTTATTATAGTTTATCACAATATCATGAGCATGTCTTTGTCAGTGGACACTGGACATGGGTATGGATGGCTCCAGGTGCTGCTGCGTTAAAGTGCACATCTTCAATATATGTACTATTTAAAAGCACAGTGCAGGACACACTCAAAGGTTATCGCACCTCAGAGATGGCAGTGGACATGTATGACAGGACAAAGGCCATATGTAATGGCCTTTGGATTGAGGGACATACTACCAGCCAAAGGAGGAAGCAGAAAAGGATGGACGAGTATGTAGTTGAGTCATCTTGTGGCACAAACTCAGACTTCAGCTCAGGAGATCAGCTGAGACAGAGACTGTTCTATCCAGTCATCGACAGAATGCTGCAAGAGCTTGAGAGCAGGTTCTCATGAGTTGGATAACAATTTATGAGAGGCATACAGGCATGTTATCCAGCCTCAGACCAGTTTCTCTCAGTGGGCTGCAACCCCTCGCCTCACATTACAATATCCAACTATTGCCAGAGGAGATCACAGTTGCAAAGTGTTTCCTGGTCAGG
This sequence comes from Notolepis coatsorum, assembly GCF_963971535.1. Lineage (NCBI taxonomy): Eukaryota > Metazoa > Chordata > Actinopteri > Aulopiformes > Paralepididae > Notolepis > Notolepis coatsorum. Next base: position 32,896,216 of record NC_140168.1, on the reverse strand, counting down.
ACAGGCAGAGATGCAGTCCCTACTATCCAAAGTGTCTTTTCCCTCCTGGATGATATAATAATAATAATAATAATAATAATAATAATAATAATAATAATAATAATAATAATAATAATAATAATAATAATAATAATAATAATAATAATAATAATAATAATAATAATAATAATAATAATAATAATAATAATAATAATAATAATAATAATAATAATAATAATAATAATAATAATAATAATAATAATAATAATAATAATAATAATAATAATAATAATAATAATAATAATAATAATAATGATGATGATGATGATGATAATAATAATAATAATCATATAATAATAATAATAATAATAATAATAATAATAATAATAATAATAATAATAATAATAATAATAATAATAATAATAATAATAATAATAATAATAATAATAATAATAATAATAATAATAATAATAATAATAATAATGCATTTGATTTTAAGGCGCCTTTCAGGACACTAAAAAAAAGTCCACAAATCGGTATAGGATCAAATGAAAACTACTTACTAAAAATGGATGTTTAAAAGTACTAAAAACCAACAAAAAATACCAAACACTAACAAACATTCAGCACAGACAATGGGGATGCTGACATCTTAAAAAAAAAAAAAAGTAAAAAAAAAAGAAAAAGAAAAATGTAAAAAAAAATGTATTTACATTTTTTTTAGATCCGGGGCTAGGAGAAAAACATCCGGGGCTAAAGCCCCGGAAGCCCAGGGCTAACGACGCCAATATCATTCAAGAAATTGTGAAGAGGAGTGGACTTGCTGGACAACCCTGTCGACAACCCCTTTCTAATGAGTCATTTTGATCCCCATTAATCTTGACCCTTGCTGATGGTTTGTCATATAACATCCCTAATTATAATCTTGTGGAATCCAAATCTTTGCAACAAATTCATTCATTCATTCATTCATTCATTCATTCATTCATTCATTCATTCATTCATTCATTCATTCATTCATTCATTCATTCATTCATTCATTCATTCACCTTGTATAGACATTTCCATCTAACTGGGTCAAATGCTTTTTCCGCATCTATCCCTACCAATATTGATTCAATCTTTGCCTACTGTATACAGTACAGCATGTCTTATACATGCAATGTCCTTCTAACACTATCCTGCGTCTGTCTTTGCATTCTAAACCCTGTCTGGTCCATATTGATAATCCCTGGTAGTATCTTCTCTATCTTCTCTTTGTTTGTAATCCTGATTTAAAAGACTAATTGGTCTGAAGTTGGCACGGTCTAATTTATCTTTTGGTATTATTGTGATTGTAGCCTCCCTCCACAATGCTGGAACCAAAAGCCTTTTGTAACACCCAGTTGAAAGTGTCCAACAAAATTGGATCCAATGTTTCAATTGATCTATTTAGCTGAATTTAGCTCTTCATGTGTGATTGGGCTAATTCACTTTGTGTTTTGATCCCCAGTTACCTTTGTTAGTTGAGTAGTTGATCTGTGTATCATTATCTATATTTGGTTGTGAATATAGGTTATTATAGTATGTCTCGAAACAGCTTTGGATGTCCTCCAATTTCTTCCTGATTTAATTTATTTCTGGGATTTTGGTTATGGTCTTCTCTGCTTCTCTTAGTATATTGGCAAAAAATGTTGGCTGATTTACCTCCCACTTTATAGTATCTTTGTTTACGGAATAACATTGATTTAGAGTTGTGCAGCTGATAGAGTTGTGCCCTTCCTGATTCAAGATTCAAGATTCAAGATTCAAGAGTTTTAAATCTTGAATCTTGAATCAGGAAGGGCACAACTCTATCAGCTGCACAACTCTGATGAATTGTCGTACGGAACTCGTAAGTCGCTTTGGATAAAAGCGTCAGCTAAATGACTAAATGTGAATGTAAAGTGTAAATGTTATTTTAATTTCTTGTGTGTAAATTTCATAAATGTTATCCTTTGTTTTCTTTAGTTCTGGTTTTATCTTGGTTGTTTTGTGGGTGTTTTCCTTTGTAACAGTCCTATCTACCATGTATTTTTTTAAATGTACTTAATAGTATCTTGCTATTTTTTATTGGATTAAGCACTAAAAACCAACGTATTTCAACAACAAATACAAACAGAAAAGGCTGCCAGCTGTCCGTGGTAATAGCAAACAGTGGGTGTGATGGGAGAATAGACCTATCTCAACCCCTGCCCTCTTTTCTTGATCCTCCAATCACAACTGTCGCTTACCTCAGACAAAATTTGTTTGTCCGAGGTAAGCGACAGTTGTGATTGGAGGATCAAGAAAAGAGGGCAGGGTTTGAGATAGGTCCTGTGTCAGTCAAGCTTAGCCTTGGCCTTGTCACACACATATTTTGCCAGGTGTTTGGCAACACTGACAAACAGCCCCGTCTCTGCCAGCATTCACCTAACCTCCTTGGGTGGCAAGACTTGCTCCACACACATCGACAATATCTGATGGGTCCCCTCAAAGTTCAGATTAGCTGAGATCCACATTCCCCAAAGTGACTTTGAGTCTAAAAATGAGGTCACATTCAACAGTGCCTCATTATATTATGCTGTGCACCTGCAGAATGCACCAGGGGGATTCAGCATGCTCCGTCATCTGGCTCTAACGATGGGCTGACATCTGCTCGAGGTAGTAAGCAGGAGGAACAGGAGCCAAGCCACATTTTATCAAGCTGAGCAGCCATACCACTGAAGAAGGACATTGTCCGAAACATGTCTGCTTTTTATTCAGGCTGCCATTAAAAAACATTGAACCTGTGAGTGCTGGTCCGGCTACCCTGCTTTGATATATCAAGCTGAGCAGGAATTCCCTGTTTGACAGTAGCCAATTAAGAACGTGGTTCGTTTAGTGATTCAATGACTCCTGTTTAGGCCAGGCAACTCTGTGATTCTCTCATCTTTAGGCAGCCATTGAGGGAACATTTGTGTCCACATTTAGATTTTAATAAATTTTGTTTCAGTAAAATTTGCAATTGATGTGGATTAAGAGCCCAACACTGTTATTTTTAATTAGGGGTCTGTAGCACTAAGAGTGGATGGTAGACTCTCTCTTTCTCACAGATATCTGTACAGCAGTCCCACCTTGATTATAGCCTATACCTATCTAGGTCAGGTTGGTGGGTTTAATTACTGTGTGCTGCTTGGGAGGACCCAGAGGATTCATCCCTGTTATCTGTATCAACCAGACTGACTGACTCTGCTTATGTGACGGATCATATTGGTCTGCGTTGTGTTGATGTTAAATGTTAATGTCCCGAGGGGGAGTCGAACAGGGGGCTCCCGCACCGCGGGCGACGACACAGGCCGCTGCACTAAGAAGTGAATTCACTCCTAACTACCGTACCTATGAAAGGAGAAGAAAGGAGGCGGCATTGCCTTCATGATAAACAAGGAGTGGTGCGATTTAGGCAACACAAAGGAACTGTCTAACCACTGCTCCCCAGACCTGGAGTTTATCACGATAAAATGTCGACCCTTCTTCCTCCCAAGAGAGTTAACGTCCATCATCCTCATCGGAGTGTACATTCCACCACACGCGAACACTGGGGTCGCACTTTCAAAACTTCACGACGAGGTAAACAAACTCCAGACAGCTAATGTTGACGCTGCCATTTTGGTTCTGGGTGATTTCAACAGCGCGCGTCTTAAAAAGGTGTTGCCGAATTTCTATCAGCATGTGACCTGTCCCACCAGAGGGAAGAAGGCACGACAACGCCTCTACTTCCTCAGGCGCCTAAGGAAGTTCCAAGTCAGTCAGAAGATCCTTAGGAACTTCTACTCATGTACAATAGAGAGCATCCTGACCGGCAACATCACCTCCTGGTTTGGGAATAGCACTGCACAAGACCGTAGCAGACTACAAAGAGTGACACGTTCAGCCGAACGCACAATTGGAGGGGGGCTTCCCACCCTCCAGAACATTTACAACAAGCGGTGCAAGGGGAAGGCTAAGAGAATTATTAAGGACTCGAGCCACCCGAACAACTGCCTCTTTGAACTGCTGCGGTCAGGCAAGCGATACCGGAGTCTTAAGGCGAGCACAGAAAGACTCAGAAGAAGCTTCTATCCCCAGGCCATCAGGCTGCTAAACGAACAATAATCACTATGCAACAACCATCAAATGCACACAGCACACACACCCACACGCACACACTCACTCAAACAAACAACACACTGCAGCACCCACTCTCCACACTTTAGATCACACAAACACACTTACACTTTATATTTATTGATAAAGGATTTGCACTACAACTCGTACACCTACTGTGAATTGTACCTAAATTGCACCTCGTCCCATTTCTCCATTTCTGCCTTGCACTATATAGTATTGTATATTAGTACACTGCACAGTATTGTATATTGTATGGTAACTACGTCTATTCTGCATCGAACATTGTACATATGTCTAAACTGAACACTGTGACCTCATTTTTTTACTTCTAATTTTACTGTGTTATTTTATTTCATACTTATCTTGTCTTGCACAGTCTCTGGAGCGCAACAGTAAGAAGCATTTTGTATAAAAGTATTCTGTACTTCTGTATGACAACTATTAAAGAAACTTGAAACTTGAAACTATGCGTCTGTTAACCCTGTTATGAGGAAGTGAGTTTAACTTACCAGCCCGCAATGCCACAGTCACTCGTCAACACACCTGTTTCCGTGACTGTGGACCAGGCCACGTGAGCGGATCGGCGCTCTAACCCGGCGGCCTATTCCTTAATGACAGGTCAGTAGTGCTACTTTTGCTTCCGCGTTTTCCCTGATTGGCTGCGCCATGCCCCGCGGCAGGCGCGGCAACCGCAGAGCAGAGCGGCAGAGCGGCGGAGCGGCGGAGCGGCGGAGCGGCGGAGCGGCAGAGCGCGAGCGGAATTAGGTAACCGCCGCAGGAATCCGCCATGATTTTCATTCGGCGCTTCAGCTCACCTGGCATAGCAGCGGTCCGCGGTCCTGCGGTTCGTTGTTGACGAGTTCGAATCCCATGATTTTTCTTTTTTTAACGTGATTTTTTTTTTAACGTGTATTCTTTCGCCGGTTAAGGTTAGGCATGGTTAAGGTTAAGGTTAAGGTTAGGCATTGTTTCGGAGTCGGTTAAGGTTAGAACGGTTAAGTTTAGGCGCTGTTAAGGAGCTGGTTAAGGTTAGAGTTTGTCAAAGAGAATGGCAATATTCTTTCTATGGTTAAGGTTAGGCATGGTTAAGGTTAAGGTTAAGGTTAGGCATTGTTTCGGAGTTGGTTAAGGTTAGAACGGTTAAGTTTAGGCGCTGTTAAGGAGCTGGTTAAGGTTAGAGTTTGTCTTAGAGACAGCCTATTTCCGCACTGCCGCTCTCCCGCGTTGCCGCGGTCACATGGTCAAATTGTCACATTCTTGCACTCATGACCTGTCATAAAGCCACACGCAACCCGGCGCCGGTCGGCCCCACGACAGGCGCGCTCAGATGTCCGGAGCAGCGCGGTCCTGGTGATCTCCCAGACCCGTCGGCAGCGGTCGAGGTGGACCTGCACGGAGGGAACTGCCACTTCCGTCTCCTGTGCGGGGAAAAGAGGGGGTTGGTAGCCCAGGGAAACTTCAAATGGTGAGAGGCCGGTGGCGGAACTGACCATGGAATTGATGGAGTACTCAACCCAGGGAAGGAAACGGCTCCAGGAAGCTGGTCTCTCGGCTGCCACACACCGAAGAGCAGACTCCACGCTCTGGTTCATCCTCTCCGTTTGTCCGTTAGTCTGGGGATGATAACCAGAGGAAAGACTGACCGTCGCCCCCAATCCCTTGCAAAAAGCCCGCCATACCTGGGAGGTGAACTGGGGCCCCCGGTCAGAGACGATGTCCTGGGGAAAACCATGAAGGCGGAACACGTGGTGAGTCAGGAGGTCCGCCGTCTCGGCCGCCGAGGGAAGCTTGGAAAGGGCCACGAGGTGAACCCCCTTGCTAAATCGATCCACCACGGTCAGAAGGCAAGTGTTCCCCTGGGAGGAGGGAAGACCTGTGACGAAGTCTAGCGCCACATGTGACCAAGGACGGCTCGGAACGGGAAGTGGCTGTAAAAGCCCGGAGGGTGCCTGGTGCGAGGCCTTGCTGCGGGCACAGACCGCGCAGGCCAATACGAACTCCTTGACGTCGTTCCGCATGGTGGGCCACCAGAAACGACGAGCCAGGAAGGAGAACGTGCGATGGACGCCCGGGTGGCAGGCGAACCGGCTGGTATGGCCCCATAGCAGCACCCGGGACCGGACAGAGTCGGGGACGAAGAGACGATGGATCGGAACGTTGCTTGGAGCACGCTGGAAGCGTAGGGCACGTCTAACCACCCCCTCGATGCCCAAGGTGATGGCTCCAACCACCCTGGCCTCCGGGAGGATGGGAGTCGGGTCCTCAGAGGGTGGAGCCCCCTTGGAGTGTAACCGGGACAGGGAGTCGGCCTTCGTGTTGCGGGAACCAGGACGGAAAGTCAGCGAGAAGTCGAACCGACTGAGGAAACCGGCCCATCTCGCCTGCCGACCGTTGAGGCGCTTGGAAGCGCGGATGAACGTCAGGTTCTTGTGGTCCGTCCAGATGGTAAAAGGCTCCTCGGCCCCCTCAAGCCAATGACGCCACTCCTCCAACGCAGCCACGACCGCCAGCAGCTCCCGATTGCCGGTGTCGTAGTTCCTTTCGGCAGGGAGGAACCGACGCGAGTAGAAGGCGCAAGGATGTACCTTCTGGTCCGTAGGCGAACGCTGGGATAAGACAGCCCCCAGTCCAGTATCCGAGGCGTCCACCTCTACAATGAACTGTCTCTTGGGGTCAGGGTGGAGCAAGATAGGGGCGGAAGTGAACCTCTTCTTGAGGGAGCGGAACGCAGCACATGCCGCTGGGGACCAGTCGAACGGCAGAGCGGGAGAGGTCAGTCTGGTAAGTGGCTCCGCCACCTGACTGTAGTTCCGGATGAACCTTCGGTAGAAGTTGGCGAACCCGAGGAAACTCTGTAACTCCTTCCGAGTGGTGGGTTCAGGCCAATCCTCCACAGCTTGGATCTTGCGAGGATCCGCTCGGGTCAAGCCCTTCTCAACGATGAAGCCCAGGTAGTCGACGGAGTCGGAGTGGAAACGGCACTTCTCCGCCTTGACGAAGAGCCGATTGTGGAGGAGGCGCTCCAGCACACGGCGGACATGCTGGATGTGCTCCTCGATTGTCCTGGAGAAGATGAGGATGTTGTCCAGGTACACCACCACGAACACCTCCAGCATGTCACGAAGGACGTCGTTCATGAGTGCCTGGAATACCGCCGGGGCGTTGGTGAGGCCGAACGGCATCACCAGGTACTCGTAGTGGCCCCTGGGGGTCTTGAAGGCGGTCTTCCATTCATCGCCCTCACGGATACGGACAAGATGGTAGGCACTCCGGAGGTCCAGCTTGGTAAAGACGGTAGCCTGGGTGAGTGGCTCGAAGGTGGAGTTCATGAGAGGAAGAGGGTACTTGTTCTTGATGGTGATCTCGTTGAGCTGGCGATAGTCGATGCAGGGTCGAAGGTCCCCGTCCTTCTTCCCAACAAAGAAGAAACCGGCCGCCACCGGGGAGGAGGAAGGCCGAATGAGTCCTGCTTCCAAGGACTCAGAGATGTACTGATCCATCGCCTTCTTCTCCGGAACGGTCAGACTGTAAAGGCGGCTGCCGGGAAGGGGAGCCCCTTGGCGGAGGTCGATGGCGCAGTCGTAAGGGCGGTGGGGTGGAAGGGCCTGAGCCCTGGACTTACTAAAAACCTCCAAGAGGTCGTGGTAATCGGGAGGTATGGATGAAGAGTCCGGAGGCGACTCACCAGCGGGCCTCCGGGGCGGGGGACAGGACGCCGCCTGCAGACACAGGGCGTGACAGGAGGAGCTCCAGCCCTTGATGGTACCGGAGGACCAGGCGATGTGGGGCTCGTGCAGCGCGAGCCAGGGCCTACCCAGGACCACCGGGACAAGAGGGGATCGGGTGATAAGGAACTGGATTCTCTCAACGTGGTTCCCAGCGATGGTCAGCACGACTGGGCAGGTGCGTTGAGAGATGTCGGCCAGGCGGTGTTGGTCCAATGCAAAGATCTCCAAAGGCCTCACAAGGTCCTCAAGTGGAATGTTGGCTCGGGTAGCAAACTCGAAGTCGAGGAAATTCTCGTCTGCCCCAGAGTCGATGAGTGCCTCCACCGTGGCTCGTTGGTCCGCCCAGGCCAGGGTGACGCTCATCAGATGGCCAGGTGGTGCGCGGCTCTGGGAATGGGAAAAACGGCTCACCAGGATTTCCCGGGGTCTCGGCGAGCCTGGTCTTTTGGCCGGGTGGGGCAGTTGGCGATTCGGTGTCCCTCCCTTCCGCAGTAGAGGCAGAGACCGGACCTGAACCTCGCCTCACGTTCAGCCTGGCTCAGATGAGAGCGTCCCAGCTGCATGGGTTCCTCCTCGCGAACCGAACGGGAGGGTACGCTACCACCAGTCGTGTGGAGGGCAGGGCGACCAGCAGTAACGTCATGAGTACGGGGGGTCCGGGGTCCCTCAGGAGGTAACAGTCGGGTCCTCTCACGCCTTCTCTCCTGGAGGCGTCCGTCGATGCGGATGGCGAGGCTAAACAGGTCCTTGAGGGAGTCAGGCTCCTCCCGGGTAGCGAGCTGGTCCCTGACTGCGTCACTGAGCCCCCTCAAGAAGGTTAGGCGAAGTGCAGGGTCGTTCCATCCACTCTCCACCGCCACCAGTCGAAACTCCAGGACGTAGTCAGTTACCCCGCCGCTCCCCTGTCGGAAGGTACCCAACCGGGCTCCAGGGTCCAGACCACGGGCTGGATGGTGGAACACCCTGCGGAGCTCAGCCACGAAGTCTGGATAGGAGAAACAAAAGTCTGCATCCATTGCCCAGGAGGAAGTGACCCACTGGGCAGCCCGGCCTGAAAGCAAGTTTGTCATATAGGCCACTTGGGCTCCTCTAGAAGTGAATCGACTGGGTTGATGACGGAAAACCAACTCACATTGCATGATGAATGTGGCACACTCCTCGGGATTGCCGTCGAACAGCCGTGGGACGGAGAGACGGGGTTCCCGAGGTGCGGGATCGGGAAGCGTGGGAACTGCTGGGGCTGCGGGGAATGCTCCTGAAGGAAGTGAGGGAATTAAAGCGTTAACGGTGTCGCTCAGCGTGTGAAGCTGACCGAGTATACTTGACTGTTGTCCAGCCAGAGCGGCCAGGGACCCTTGAATAGGCTGGACCTGTTCCCTGAGATCATGCACCGCAGCCGCAGCCCTCTCTAGTTGGTGACTGTGATCCTTGGTCAACTCGATCTGATTAGCTAGTGCTGTTCTGACTCTCTCTGTGTCGGCTGGGGTTGTCATTCTGGTTGGATCGTAATGTTATGGTTTGACACCGACCCCAAACGCTACGACACAAAGAGAGTTGTTTCAGAGTTGCCAAAAACAAGGGCTTGTTTTATTTCACTAAATAGCAGCATAAACTTGGTAGAGAACAAACAAAGACTGGGATACAAGCATAGATGAATGTTGCTGCTCTGCAGCTTCTCCCGGGATGGTTCGTCTGGGGAAGCAGACGGTGATGTCAGAGCCGCTCTGCAGATTCCTCTCGGCAGCTCTCCGAGGTGGTAAACGGGACCGAGAGGGAGAGAGGGAGCGGGTTAGCTCAGAGTACAGTTGGGAACAGAGCAGGTGACAGGAGAAGTGACTTGTCCCAAAACAGAGTAATCCAAGTGACTGAATCTTCGGTGTAAATACACACTGTGAGTAATGTCCCAACACAAATCCACGTGATAGAATCTTCGGTGCAAATAAACACTGTGAGCGAAGTCCCAATAATAATCCAAGTGACAGTATCTTCGGTGTGAATACACACAGTGAGCGAAGTCCCAATAATAATCCAAGTGATAATATCTTCGGTGTGAATACACACAGTGAGCGATGTTCAAGCAAATATTATCCCAATGAACAATCCAAAAAGCTGACACTGGGTGAGTGACAGTCTGACAAAAAGCAGGAATCTCTTCAGTGTCTAAAACACACGAAAAACGAATAGGGTCAAAGACAGTCTTGCAAAACTCACCCAGGCGCTGTGCGTAAAGAGAGCAGGATCAAACAGGGCGAGCGCGTCGCCACGGGGAACGGGTTGTCCAAGCGGAATACTTCTTGAATATCCTGGGAGGCAAAGCACAGGGAAAAACAGCAGGCAAGGAAGGAACGGCGAATGCTGATGATATATCAAAACGATCCAACAAAACTTGAATGGGGAAACGGGGTATATATAATCAAAGGAATGCTTAATTGACAAGCTGTGACAGCTGCGGGATGAGATTGACAAGCGTGTGGTTGGGGAAGCACCAATCAAACGGCGTCTACGGGAAGAAGCGTGTGAATAGGGGAATGCAATTGATTAACAGAAAACTAAAGGAACAGAGCGAGTAGGCTTAAAGGAACAGAGCGAGTAGGTGAGCAACGGACAAAAACCTCACACATATAGTCATGCCATGTCTCCCATCTATAGCTCCTCTATATATTACAGTACATGTCCAGTTTGCGGGTTTCCACCAAGAGCTTCAGATCCATGAATGTCATTCACTGCTATCCTAATTACCGGACACACAAGACAGGGATTTGAGCTTTTCATGTATGCTCATCAATGGGTTTAGCAGAGAATCAGGGTGAATTGATTTCAAACAGCATTGATTCTCCTCTGTGTGAATGAAGGTATATACAGCATACGCCAGTGTGATCAATGCATCAGGCAGGCATGAAGTTGGATTTATCTGATCTGCTGACACATTAGGACGTGTTTGGCTTATTAGAGTTACTACCTTCAAGTTGATCTATTATGCATCCTTGGGTAATGAGACTAGGGATCATAGCTGTCAACATTACGATTTGCTAAAACGTGCACGTTTTAGCCCCGCCCCTTCTCCTGGCCCCGCCCCCTCAGCCCGCCCCCTCCCACCCAGCCCCGCCCCCTCCCAATGGAGCTGCCTCGTCGCTGCCATCTGCTGGTCAAAACCTGTATGTACCCAGCCATTCGTTGTAGGGTAAACTTTTCCTACTTAGATGTAAATGCTATGTAAATTATGGTTTTGTTGAACATTTGTATTTCACAGGAGAGAAACTGTATTCAAAGAAAGCTATTAAAATAGTCTTTGAATCTAAATATACTTTCTTTGTGTTGATTTTACATTAATTCCATGATTTTACTCAAGTAAATATCTGTTACAAGCTTCGGTTTTATGTAGAAAAATGCTGTTTTTAATCTATATTAATCTAGATTGATTACAGAAAATTGTGAGATTGATTAGTTAATTTTTTTTATCTATTGGCGGCGCTGGTGTATATATTATATATATATATTAAGGCTGTCAAAGTTAACGCGATATTAACGCGTTAACTCCCGATTCTATTAATGCCACTATTTTTTTTAACTCAAGATTAACTAAACGTTTTTTTTTTCTTTTTTTCTTTACTAGACTTCACTCGGGTGTATTATTGATGCTCTCATTGATACTATGTTTGTTTCTGAAGTGTGTGTGTGTGTGTTGTGTGTGTGTGTGTGTGTGTGTGTGTGTGTGTGTGTGTGTGTGTGTGTGTGTGTGTGTGTGTGTGTGTGTGTGTATGTGTGAGATATAGAGAGAGAGGGGGGTGAGAGAGATGAGGAAGGGGCAAGAGAGAAAGAGAGCTGGGAGAGTGTGTGTGTGAGGGAGAGGGGGGGTGTGTGATTAATCAGCCCTTGTGTGTGTGAATGTAACAAGTTCCTAACGTTTTCTTTCGCCTATTATTTCATGCACACTTTATTCATTGTTTTAAATTATTATTTTCTTTTAAGTTATTTTGTGCATCACTTTGTTTTGAATTTGATGCAAATTTGCAATGCATGAGGGTCATCCTTTTGTGTTAAATGGCTGCATAAAGCAAGCATTTGTTGACTCGCATGTTGATAAGAGTATTAAAACTTGGAACTTGAAAAAGATCCGTTTAAGGTAAAAAAATAAATAAAAATAAAAATGCAATTAATTTGCGATTAATCGCGAGTTAACTATGGACAATCATGCGATTAATCGAGTTAAATATTAAATATTTTCACGTTGATACATGAGGGCCCAGGAGTCTAGTGGAACTGTAACATTACAGCATGCAGGCCAGGGCCCTCATTTATCAACTTGACGTACGCACAGATATGTGCTTAAGCCGTGCGTACGATCATTTCTAAGCAAAGTGTGGGATTTATCTATTTGAACTTGTGCTTGACTTTGTGCGTATATTTAAGCACAGGTCGAACCATGCGTAGTTGGCGCCCGGTGGTAGAATATTTTTACAACGCGGAAATAAGCACTGACTGCGCTCTGCGTAACTCAACTTGTTATTATTTTGCGCATATATTGCAGAAATACGGGAACGTTTTGATTATATTTAAAAGGCTTTGCCATTGTTAAACGTAATAAGTGGAACCCCGAAGCTGTAAGCAGAATACAAGTCATATGAACACCCACGATATAAACGCATTGCAACGAGAACAGACAGAGGTTATTTGTTGAGTGTATGTGTATACAAAACCTGTGAGGTTTCTGTCCTTGCCTTCTCACTCGTTCTGTTCCTTTAACCACCCTCGCTTTGTTTTCATTCATTTTTTCTGTCAAGTATTTCAATTCCCTCGTTCACACGTTTCTCCCCGCTGACGTCATCTGAGACGTCGCTGATTGGTTCTCTCACTTCCCCACGCTTTTCAATCACATTCCCCAGCTGTCACTGCCTTTCAATCAATCGATCCCTCATTATTTATACCCCGTTTTCCCCACCCTAAGTTGTTGGTTCGTCTTGATTTGTCGCTGGATGTTTTTCCCCGTTGCTTCTGTTTCACTGTGCTATTCTCCAGGAATTCCTAGAAGCCTTCGCTTGGATACCTGCTCCGTGGCGCGCGCTCGCCTCCACTGTAGTTCCTGTTCCTTTACGCAGCTCGTCTGGGTGAGTTTTTCTAGATTGACTGTCTTGACCTATTTCCGATTTTCGTGTGTAACCTTTACACTGAAGTCTACCACCTTTTTGTCAGACAGTCACTCACCCAGCCTTTATCGTTTTTGCTCTTTCCTTATGGAATAATATTTTTGGGATCTTCCACCTCCCACTGTGTATTTACACGAAGATATTATTTCACATTTGGACTGTGTTTGGATTTTTGCTCACTGTGTATTTACACGAAGATATTGTTTCACATTTGGACTGTGTTTGGATTTTTGCTCACTGTGTGTTTACACGAAGATAGTATTTCACATTTGGACGGTGTTTGGATTTTTGCTCACTGTGTGTTTACATGAAGATATTCACTTGGGCTGTTTTTGGATTATTGCACATCACTGTGTTGTTTAACACGAAGAATATTACACCCTGTCCTCCAGCTCGTTTCAAGTCTGCTCTGTCACTGACCCGTTCCCTCTCTCCCTCTCTCGGTCTTGCACTACATCTGAGAGGTCCGCCGTGAGAGTCTGCAGAGCGGTACAGAGGTCTGCTCCTGCTTCCCAAGACTACCCTTCCGGGAGAAGCTGCAGAGCAGCAGAACTTTGCCCCTTGTTCATTGTACCTGTTTCTTGTTGACCTGCTTTCCCTGTTTCACTTATTCTATTACCAAATAAACAAGCCCTCGTATTTGGCAACTCTGAATCCTACTCTCTTGTGTCGTTAGCGTTTGGGGTCGGTGTCAAACCATAACATTACGAACCAACCATGACGACCCCAGCCGACACAGAGGGGGTCAGAACCGCACTTGCATTTCAAGTCGAGTTGACCAGGGATCACGGTCTCCAACTAGAGCGGGCTGCGGCTGCGGTGCAGAACCTCAGGGACCAGGTCCTGCCTATGCAGGGTTCAATGGCCGCTATGGCGGGACAACAGTCCGAGATTCTCGCCCAGCTTAACTCGCTGGGCGACGCCGTTAATACTTTTCATCTCTCACACCCTCCAGGAACATTCCCCGCAGCCCCAGCAGATCTCGCACCTCGGGAACCCCTTCTCTCCGTCCCACGGCTGTTTGACGGTAATCCCGAGGAGTGTGCCACATTCATCATGCAATGTGAGTTGGTTTTCCGTCATCAGCCAAGCCGTTTTTCTGCTCATGGGTCCCGAGTGGCTTATATAACCAACCTACTTTCAGGCCATGCTGCCCAGTGGGTCACTTCCTCCTGGGCAATGGAAGCAGATTTTTTGTTCTCCTACCCAGACTTCGTGGCGGAGCTCCGCAGAGTGTTCCACCATCCAGCCCGAGGTCTGGACCCTGGAGCCCGGTTGGGGACCTTCCGGCAAGGGAGCAGCAGGGTGACGGACTATGTCATGGAGTTTCGACTGGCGGCGGTGGAGAGCGGATGGAACGAACCTGCTCTTCGCCTAACCTTCATAAGGGGGCTCAGTGACGCAGTCCGGGACCAGCTCGCTACCAGGGAGGTGCCCGACTCCCTCGAGGAGCTGTTTAGCCTTGTCATCCGTATTGACGGACGCCTCCTGGAGAGAAGGCGCGAGAGGGCCCGACTGTCACCTCCTGAAGCACCCCGGACTCCTGGACGCCCCGTCCCCAACACTACTGTGGGTAACAGGCTTCCCCGTCCGGTGCGCGAGGAGGAACCCATGCAGCTGGGACGCTCTCATCTGAGCCAGGCGGAGCGTCAGGCAAGGCTCAGGTCCGGTCTCTGCCTCTACTGCGGAGGTGCGGGACACCGTATCGCCGACTGCCCTACCCGGCCAAAAGATCGGGCTCACCAAGACCCCGGGAGATCCTGGTGAGCCGTTTTTCCCATTCCCAGCGCCGCGCACCACCTGACCATCTGTTGAGCGTCACCCTGGCCTGGGGGGACCAACGTGCCACGGTGGAGGCCCTCATCGACTCTGGGGCAGACGAGAACTTCCTCGACTTCGAGTTTGCCACCCAAGCCAACATACCTCTTGAGGCCCTTGTGAGGCCCTTGGAGATCTTTTCGTTGGACCAACACCGCCTGGCCGACATCTCTCAACGGACCGGCCCAGTCTTGCTGACCATTGCTGGGAACCACGTAGAGAGGATCCAGTTCCTCATTACCCAATCCCCCCTTGTCCCGGTGGTCCTGGGTAGGCCCTGGCTCGCGCTGCACGAGCCCCACATCGCCTGGGCCTCCGGTACCATCAGGGGCTGGAGCTCCTCCTGTCACGCCCGCTGTCTACAGGCGGCGTCTTGTCCCCCGCCCCGGAGACCAGCTGGTGAGTTGCCCCCGGATCCTTCGTCCATTCCTCCCGAGTACCACGACCTCATGGAGGTATTCAGTAAGACCAGGGCTCAGTCCCTTCCACCTCACCGCCCCTATGACTGCGCCATCGACCTCCGCCAAGGGGCTCCCCTTCCCGGCAGCCGCCTCTACAGTCTGACTGTCCCGGAGAAGAAGGCGATGGATCTCTACATCTCTGAGTCATTGGAAGCAGGACTCATTCGGCCTTCCTCCTCCCCGGTGGCGGCCGGGTTCTTCTTTGTTGGTAAGAAGGATGGGGACCTGCGACCCTGCATCGACTATCGTCAGCTCAACGAGATCACCATCAAGAACAAATACCCCCTACCTCTCATGAGCTCCACCTTCGAGCCACTGACCCAGGCCTCGTTCTTCACCAAGCTGGATCTCCGAAGTGCCTATCATCTTGTCCGTATCCGTGAGGGCGATGAATGGAAGACCGCCTTCAAGACCCCCAGGGGCCACTATGAGTACCTTGTGATGCCGTTCGGCCTCACCAACGCCCCGGCGGTATTCCAGGCACTCATGAACGATGTCCTCCGTGACATGCTGGAGGTGTTCGTGGTGGTGTACCTGGACGACATTCTAATCTTTTCCAGGACCCTCGAGGAACACATCCTGCATGTCCGCCGG
Organism: Notolepis coatsorum; assembly: GCF_963971535.1. NCBI lineage: Eukaryota > Metazoa > Chordata > Actinopteri > Aulopiformes > Paralepididae > Notolepis > Notolepis coatsorum. Next base: position 32,880,346 of record NC_140168.1, on the reverse strand, counting down.
GTGCTGGAGCGCCTCCTCCACAATCGGCTCTTCGTCAAGGCGGAGAAGTGCCGTTTCCACTCCAACTCCGTCGACTACCTGGGCTTCATCGTGGAGAAGGGCTTGACCCGAGCGGATCCTCGCAAGATCCAGGCTGTGGAGGATTGGCCGGAACCCACCACTCGGAAGGAGCTACAGAGTTTCCTCGGGTTCGCAAACTTCTACCGAAGGTTCATCCGGAACTACAGCCAAGTGGCGGAGCCTCTTACCAAGCTGACCTCCCCCGCTCTGCCGTTCGACTGGTCCCCAGCGGCACGCGCTGCGTTCCGCTCCCTCAAGAGGAGGTTCACTTCCGCTCCTATCCTGCTCCACCCTGACCCCAAGAGACAGTTCATCGTGGAGGTGGACGCCTCGGATTCTGGCCTGGGCGCTGTCCTATCTCAGCGTTCTCCTTCCGACCAGAAGGTACATCCTTGCGCCTTCTACTCGCGTCGCTTTCTCCCCGCCGAGAGGAACTACGACACCGGCAATCGGGAGCTACTGGCGGTCGTGGCTGCTCTGGAGGAGTGGCGTCACTGGCTAGAGGGTGCCGAGGAGCCTTTTACCATCTGGACGGACCACAAGAACCTAACGTTCATCCGCGCTTCCAGGCGCCTCAACGGTCGGCAGGCGAGATGGGCCAGTTTCCTCAGTCGGTTCGACTTCTCGCTGACCTTCCGCCCCGGTTCCCGCAACACGAAGGCCGACTCCCTGTCCCGGATGCACTCCAAGGGGGCTCCACCCTCTGAGGACCCATCTCCCATCATCCCGGAGGCCCGAGTGGTTGGAGCCATCACCTTGGGCATCGAGGGTGTGGTGAGGCGTGCCCTACGCTTCCAACGTGCTCCAAGCAACGTCCCTAGGAGCCGTCTCTTCGTCCCTGACTCTGTCCGGTCCCAGGTACTGCTGTGGGGCCATACCAGCCGGTTCGCCTGCCACCCAGGCGTCCATCGCACGTTCTCCTTCCTGGCTCGTCGTTTCTGGTGGCCCACCATGCGGAACGACGTCAAGGAGTTCGTTTTGGCCTGCGCGGTCTGTGCCCGCAGCAAGGCCTCTCACCAGGCACCCTCCGGGCTCTTGCAGCCACTTCCCGTTCCAAGCCGTCCGTGGTCACATGTGGCGCTCGACTTCGTCACTGGTCTACCCTCCTCCCAGGGGAACACCTGCCTTCTGACCGTGGTGGATCGATTCAGCAAGGGGGTCCACCTCGTGGCCCTCTCCAAGCTTCCCTCAGCAGCCGAGACGGCGGACCTCCTGACGCACCACGTGTTCCGCCTTCACGGCTTTCCCCAGGACATCGTCTCTGACCGGGGGCCCCAGTTCACCTCCCAGGTATGGCGGGCTTTCTGCAAGGGATTGGGGGCAACGGTCAGTCTCTCCTCTGGCTACCATCCCCAGACAAACGGGCAGACGGAGAGGATGAACCAGAGCGTGGAGTCTGCTCTTCGGTGTGTGGCAGCCGAGAGGCCGGCATCCTGGAGTCGTTTCCTTCCCTGGGTTGAATACTCGATCAACTCAATGGTCAGTTCCGCCACCGGCCTCTCCCCTTTTGAGGCCTCCCTGGGCTACCAGCCCCCTCTTTTTCCCGCACTGGAGACGGAAGTGGCAGTTCCCTCCGTGCAGGTCCACCTCGACCGCTGCCGTCGCGTTTGGGAGATCACCAGGACCGCGCTGCTCCGGACATCTGAGCGCGCCTGTCGTGGTGCCGACCGGCGCCGGGTTCCCGCGCCGACTTACCGCCCTGGGCAGAGGGTGTGGCTCTCCGCGAAGGACCTCCCGCTACGGTCCTCGGCCAAGAAGCTCAACCCTCGCTTCGTCGGTCCTTTCGAGGTCCTGAAGGTACTCAGTCCGGCGGCCCTGCGCCTGAAGCTTCCTGCATCCATGCACATCCACCCCGTGTTCCATGTCTCCCGGGTTAAGCCCGTCTCCCTCAGTCCCCTTATGCCTCCAGCTCCTGATCCACCGCCTCCTGTGCTAGTGGATGGTCACCCCCAGTGGCAGGTCCGCCGGTTGATGGGCGTTCGTCGGCGGGGCCGGGGATTCCAATACCTGGTGGACTGGGAGGGTTACGACCCTGAGGAGCGTAGCTGGGTCTCCCGGCAGCTCATCGTGGATCCCGGCTTGATCACCGACTTCCATCGGGCCCATCCTGACGAGCCGGGTCGGCCTGGTCGCCGGGCGGCTCCCGTGGAGGGGGGGGTACTGTGAGGTTTCTGTCCTTGCCTTCTCACTCGTTCTGTTCCTTTAACCACCCTCGCTTTGTTTTCATTCATTTTTTCTGTCAAGTATTTAAATTCCCTCGTTCACACGTTTCTCCCCGCTGACGTCATCTGAGACGTCGCTGATTGGTTCTCTCACTTCCCCACGCTTTTCAATCACATTCCCCAGCTGTCACTGCCTTTCAATCAATCGATCCCTCATTATTTATACCCCGTTTTCCCCACCCTAAGTTGTTGGTTCGTCTTGATTTGTCGCTGGATGTTTTTCCCCGTTGCTTCTGTTTCACTGTGCTATTCTCCAGGAATTCCTAGAAGCCTTCGCTTGGATACCTGCTCCGTGGCGCGCGCTCGCCTCCACTGTAGTTCCTGTTCCTTTACGCAGCTCGTCTGGGTGAGTTTTTCTAGATTGACTGTCTTGACCTATTTCCGATTTTCGTGTGTAACCTTTACACTGAAGTCTACCACCTTTTTGTCAGACAGTCACTCACCCAGCCTTTATCGTTTTTGCTCTTTCCTTATGGAATAATATTTTTGGGATCTTCCACCTCCCACTGTGTATTTACACGAAGATATTATTTCACATTTGGACTGTGTTTGGATTTTTGCTCACTGTGTATTTACACGAAGATATTGTTTCACATTTGGACTGTGTTTGGATTTTTGCTCACTGTGTGTTTACACGAAGATAGTATTTCACATTTGGACGGTGTTTGGATTTTTGCTCACTGTGTGTTTACATGAAGATATTCACTTGGGCTGTTTTTGGATTATTGCACATCACTGTGTTGTTTAACACGAAGAATATTACACCCTGTCCTCCAGCTCGTTTCAAGTCTGCTCTGTCACTGACCCGTTCCCTCTCTCCCTCTCTCGGTCTTGCACTACATCTGAGAGGTCCGCCGTGAGAGTCTGCAGAGCGGTACAGAGGTCTGCTCCTGCTTCCCAAGACTACCCTTCCGGGAGAAGCTGCAGAGCAGCAGAACTTTGCCCCTTGTTCATTGTACCTGTTTCTTGTTGACCTGCTTTCCCTGTTTCACTTATTCTATTACCAAATAAACAAGCCCTCGTATTTGGCAACTCTGAATCCTACTCTCTTGTGTCGTTAGCGTTTGGGGTCGGTGTCAAACCATAACAAAACCCTTGCAATAAATGTGTCTTACATGAATGAAAAGCATACATGCTCTGGACACAGAGCATATATCGTGTGGGTGATATCATGACTTGTATTCTGTGTCAAAGCCTAAATCAAAACGTTCCCGTATTTCTGCAATCTATGCGCAAAATAATAACGAGTTGAGTTCTAACAAAGAACGTATTACATGCTGGTAGGCTGATAGAGTAAACTATGATATGAATATGAATATGATATGATCATATAAATACTGGTCCGTCTGCGAGGATATCGAGGACTCGGATAGCCATTAAGCCATTTGAGAATATAGGCGGCCTATAGCCTATACATATTATTTAATGTTTTCATAAGCGTAAAGATACAACAGCTAGATTAATGATCAAGTTAGTTTACTGTATGCAGGCTTCGCAGGGCTGTGTTATATATGCGCAAGTTACTGTTGCATAATAATGTAGGCTGGCTACTATTATATGTAATTCATAGGCTACCTAATACCAACAACGAAATAGATTGTATCATATGCCTCTACACACATTATATTATACACATCATATTATATCTTGGTTCGGCAGCGCCTCTGTGAACAATCTCTCAGAGTTTGCTCCATCAATAAACGCGCATTTTGGCTGATAATGTGCCGGTGGCCGGAGTCTCATTCAGGCCTAATTGTATTTAATTCAATTGTAATGTTATTACTGGGGTATCTAAAACATCACAATGTAGATCAGGGTTATCCACTGAAGCCATAATGACTCTGATCAGAACCACGGGCTCATGACGAGCGCACACAATAGGCATTGTAGAGCGCAGAGTTGGCGTGCTGAAATTGATTTAATTTCAGTCATTACAGTGCTTAATGTCGGGTCATCTCTTGTCATTTATTTCTGTCAATGTGCTGGTTCTGTAGCAGGACTGGGTCAGTCAACATCCTTGGCTCCCGGCGCACCGAAGATTATACGTTCAAGTTGTTGGTCGGACCTCGGTGATCAATCTCGCTCTCAGTGAAGTCTCTCAGAGTTCGCTTGGGTTAGTCCACTTTTCCACATTTCATGGGGGTGTTCCATTACCGTATATGGTTAATCGGGGCGGTTCTGGTATGCAAATATGTGAAAGTGTGCACGAGCCTCGGCGTAGGACCAAGGTGATATTTATCATGACAGGTGTGCGTAGGACCTGTGTACGCACGTGTGATGAATCCCGTTTTTTTTGTGCGTGCACACATTCTAAATTCTGTGCTTAAGTATGGAAATAGAACATTTTCTACGTCACGTTGATGAATGAGGGCCCAGGAGTCTAGTGGAACTGTAACATTACAGCATGCAGGCCAGTCACTGTGCCACGGAGATGGACTGCGTTAATGGCGGAATCGAACGCTCGTAGTCGTAGACCCAGGGGTGCAGTCGTATTATGGGCGAAGGCCAAACGCCCGCGCAAGCGTGCTCCCGCGCACGCGCGCGCGTGCACGCGCATACATGTTCCCTCTGTTGCGCACAAAACAGATGATACACCTTGTCTCATCCTTCCAGTGAAGTCGGGAGATCAAGCAACCCCCCACCACACCTACAGGCTACAGGGCTTGTATTTGGTTGTCGGTATCCTACAGTGGCGGACTGGCCATCGGGACGTTCGGGACGAATCCCGATGGGCCGGAACCAAAGTGGGCTGGTCCAAAAAAAAAAAAAAAAAAAAAAAAAAATTTAATTTTTTTTTTTTTAATTTTTTTTGGGCCAGTGTGTGGGCCAGTGTGTGGGCCACTAATGTGGGCCGGTGTGTGGGCCAGTGTGTGGGCCAGTGTGTGTGCCAGTGTGTGAGTCGGTGTGTGGGCCACTAATGTGGGCCGGTGTGTGGGCCGGTGTGTGGGCCAGTGTGTGAGTCGGTGTGTGGGCCACTAATGTGGGCCAGTCTGTGGGCCGGTGTGTGGGCCAGTGTGTGAGTCGGTGTGTGGGCCACTAATGTGGGCCAGTCTGTGGGCCGGTGTGTGGGCCAGTGTGTGAGTCGGTGTGTGGGCCACTAATGTGGGCCAGTGTGTGGGCCGGTGTGTGGGCCAGTGTGTGAGTCGGTGTGTGGGCCAGTGTGTGGGCCAGTGTGTGGGCCGGTGTGTGGGCCAGTATGTGGGACGGTGTGTGGGCCGGTGTGTGGGCCAGTATGTGGGCCAGTCTGTGGGCCGGTGTGTGGGCCGGTGTGTGAGTCGGTGTGTGGGCCAGTGTGTGAGTCGGTGTGTGGGCCACTAATGTGGGCCAGTCTGTGGGCCGGTGTGTGGGCCAGTGTGTGAGTCGGTGTGTGGGCCACTAATGTGGGCCAGTGTGTGGGCCGGTGTGTGGGCCAGTGTGTGAGTCGGTGTGTGGGCCGGTGTGTGGGCCAGTGTGTGGGCCAGTATGTGGGACGGTGTGTGGGCCGGTGTGTGGGCCAGTATGTGGGCCAGTCTGTGGGCCGGTGTGTGGGCCGGTGTGTGAGTCGGTGTGTGGGCCACTAATGTGGGCCAGTGTGTGTGCCGGTGTGTGGGCCAGTGTGTGAGTCGGTGTGTGGGCCGGTGTGTGGGCCGGTGTGTGGGCCGGTGTGTGGGCCGGTGTGTGGGCCGGTGTGTGGGCCAGTATGTGGGCCAGTCTGTGGGCCGGTGTGTGGGCCACTAATGTGGGCCAGTATGTGGGCCGGTGTGTGGGCCGGTGTGTGGGCCAGTGTGTGGGCCGGTGTGTGGGCCAGTGTGTGGGCCAGTGTGTGGGCCGGTGTAGTGTGTGGGCCAGTGTGTGGGCCGTATGTGGGCCGGTGTGTGGGCCATTATGTGGGCCGGTGTGTGGGCCAGTGTGTGGGCCGGCAATAAAACAATAAACAAGTTGCATAAACTAAATCAGATTAAAAATGATCACAGTTCTGGTTTGCCTTAAGATGCAGTTTAAGATGGGTCTTGAACATGGAGTATGTAGGGCACTCTCTAATCACAACTGGTAGGCTATTCCAGTAGTTATCACTTTTAACAGAGAACACAGTTTTTGCAATGGTAGTATACCGAAAAGGCACCTTACAGTCCCCTCTACTGATGGCCCTGGTGGTAATGCCAGTGTCTGCTTTCTGTTGGATGAACTCATTCAATGGGGGAGGGGCAAGTCCATGCAGAACCTTGTACATGAAGCAAGTATATTTGAAAACTTGGAAATTCTCGAAACTTTTTCTAAAACATTACAGTGATGAAATGAAATTGGTTTCCTATCAAATACTTTTATGGCTTTTTTGTAGAGTAATTCTATTGGTGTAAGAGTAGTGACCAGTTGATAAAACAGTACTCGATGTGTGATAAAATCATTGAATGCAGAAACATCCTTGCAGCATTAACTGGCAGGCAGGGCCTGATCTGCCTGAAGTTTTCGATGTTAAACTTGACTGTGTTTGTCACTTTCTTCACATTACTTTTTGAAGGTCAATGTAGAGTCCAATGTGACCCCAAGATACTTGAATTAATGTACAATGTCCAGCTCCGCCTCTCCCAGAAACACATTAGAGTGAGTGACCTCTACTGGTGACTTTGTGAACATCATACACACTGTTTTCTTGGTGTTAAGTGAAAGACATGCTTTTGTTAGCCAGTCTTGAATGAGACATGAGACATCAGTGAATGAGATTCACGTTTCCTCCCAACCGCGAGTAGGCCTAGAAGCGCAGAAATGGAGAATGCAAAAAAAGAAAGGGTGGAGCTGAAAAAGCTAGAATTGCTAGTAAAAGATGCAAAACAATGTTCTAAAATTACAGACATGTTTAGTAGAGGAAGGGCTGGCGTTAGAGTAGCTGCTGCTGCTAATGATGATGAAGTTCAAGTGGAAGGAACCAACAGTAACATGACAGGTGTGTGCAGTAGCCTAGTGCATATTCTACTGTTGGTGTGTGCCGGTTCATGAGGGCTAGCTAGCCTATACTAGTTCTTGCAGTGATTTCAGTCATTCTATTACAAGACAATGTGCTTTCCGTATTCCTGATTCCTTACAGCACGTGGACGTAAATAGTCGTGACTCGTGACGTTTTTTCTCTGACTAAAAGTTTAGTTAGCAATGTTAGGACTAGTGCCCACCACAGCATCAGAAGCTAAAGTGCTAACCTAGAGAGCCAATCAGAACCTAGGACGGGCTGCAAATTAATTGGCTACTAATATTATAATAGTAAATACTCAAATAAAATACTATTATGTTCCCTTTAAAATTTTCATGTTGATATAATATTGGTAATCTAATTGATTGAATTGATTAGTTGCCATTTTACATGCTTAAATAAGATGTACCTTAGAATTCCCAACAGTTAGCCATGTTCTCGATTAGTCTCATCTACATGTTTGTAGATAACCACAGCTAACTAGCTTAAGCTAACAACTAGGTCAACTACTACCCCGTAGTTAAACAAATGTGATTGCATATAACAGCTAACTGCTACAGCTAAGTTGGTAGTTAGCCTATTCCATTAATGTTGAATGTATTTATGAAGGTTGTTGATGGTGGTTGGCGCTGAATAGCAGACATGATTCCGTCAGTCTGCCACAGGGAAGCTGTGTTTGCTGATGCTGCTCACAACCACCAGTAGCGTATGACTGTGTATGTATGTGTACTGTATGTGTGAGTGTGAATGCTTGATGGTTTCTGTGAAGCGCTTTGTGGAACAATGCTGATATACAGTTAAGAATGAGTAATTCGCTTTTGGTTTTTAAGAAAATGGTTTGTAAAGCTATTTTTGAAAACTACAAGGGTGAATAATACTGTTTTTTTTTGCTATTTTCTTTTAGAATACTATTTTGGAGTCTTAATTTTTTTAAATTTTGTTAAGAATATAGGACAGGCATAGGCTATATAAGCATTGCTTCAGTCTGTACCTTCTCAGTCACTGTAAAATCAAATGTTGTTAAATGATGGTGTATATTGTATTGTGTGAGATGATGACTGAATAAACTACTACTACTACTACTACTACTACTACTACTACTACTACTACTACTACTACTACTACTACTACTACTACTACTACTACTACTACTACTACTACTACTACTACTACTTTGGGTGTTTTCAAAAGGCTGAAAAACGCTGTATGAATTCAAGCCATTATTATTGATTGCTGATGTTCTTCTTATGCAGTTGACTCTGAGGAAAGAGAGAGCACCCAGTCCAGCACAACTGACCCTGAGGGGAGAGAGAGAGCCCAGTCCAGACAGACACACAGACACACAGAGAGAGACAGAGAGAGAGACACAGAGAGAGACACACAGAGAGAGGGAGAGACACAGAGAGAGAGAGACACACACACACACACACACACACACACACACACACACACACACACACACACACACACACACACACACACACACACACACACACACACACACACACACACACACACACACACACACACACAGAGAGACACATACACAGAGAGAGAGAGAGAGAGAGAGAGAGAGAGAGAGAGAGAGAGAGAGAGCGAGAGAGAGAGAGAGAGAGAGAGAGAGAGAGAGAGAGAGAGAGAGAGAGAGAGAGAGAGAGAGAGAGAGAGAGAGAGAGAGAGAGAGAGAGAGAGAGAAAACAAGCTCTTGGAATGGGTGTCTGGGAGGAAGTGGGGGGTCTTTCGATGTTGATTAAACGGCAAGCAACTAATGTCATGAGTGCCAAATTAAAGGACAATAAATCCAATCTAACTGAAATTGTGTAGCACAGACCTTTTCTATGGATCAAAACCTCAATATTATTATGGTGTAGTTAATACTTCATGTATCCTTAATCCCTAGGCTAATGAGGCACTAAGATGTTAGTAAAAAAAAAAAACATATGCCAATGACAGGAAGTAACGGTATATGTATGTGTGTGTCTCTGTGTGTGTGTGTGTGTGTGTGTGTGCACTGTGCATGAGTGCACATCTAGGGGCGGTGTGTAGATTTGGTCTCCCTGATGTTGACTCCTTAGCCACAGCCTTGGGTTGTTTAATACTGGACAAGTGTTTCATAACGGCCGTTGTGTGGGCCGGTTTCGGGGCCGGTGCGTGGGCTGGTGCGTCTGAATGTCCCGGGCTGAATTTGTGTCCCAGTCCGCCACTGGTATCCTATTATTATGCAATGTCTAGGTGATAAGTGGCGCGACGAGTCATTTTATCACCTAGACTTTGCATAATAATAGGATGCGCGCACTTCGGCCTCAGTGACGAAGGCCAAACGCCGTTTGACCGCGTTTGCCCAGCACTGCACCCCTGCGTAGACCCAATTCAAGATGGCCAGGCTGTGCGACGAGGACTCCGCCAAATAGCAGCAAAAAAGCATGAGCAGGTAGCAGCAGCAGCGTGGAGGCAGTGAAGTTAGCAAAGCAGCAGAGAAGGAGACATGGAGCTCACGGTTTGAATAAGACCACTTACTAAATGACGTAGTGTGATAGGGCTGACTGACACATCACCACGCAGTGATGCAGCGCCACTCGGGTTGACTGCCTGAACGCGTGAACTTTAGGCAATCAACATGCGCTTCCGCGTTGCTCTGAATTGCTCTGATTGGCCGAGCACGCGCATGCGCATGAGCCGCGACGCGCTCCTCAGAGGCAGGAATACTAAGCTCCCCCTTAAGCTCCAGGAGAGAGGAGAGAGGCTGAAAACCCGCAGTTCTTGCCCGACTGATGGGAGCCGAATCCCGGATCCGATTTTTCTGATGAATACCCCCAAAACATGGAGGTCCCGAACGCAGGGAAGTATTGATTGCGCCGTAACAAATCATTAAAAAAATATACCGTTAACTGGAATATGTTGTGCCTTTACACATATGTTGGATTATGTAATTGGTTTGTCATGACAAACTAATAAAACATCGCTATTTACCGGTGGCTACAACAACACACAGTGACTACATTCATCATTGTTTACAATGAACGGAAATCGCGATTTTTTATTAGTTTGTCATGACAAACCAATTACATAATCCAACATATGTGTAAAGGCACAATATATTCCAGTTAACGGTATATTTTTTTAATGATTCGTTACGGCGCAATCAATACTTCCATGCGTTCGGGACCTCCATGTTTTGGGGGTATTCATCAGAAAAATCGGATCCGGGATTCGGCTCCCATCAGTCGGGCAAGAACTGTGGGTTTTCAGCCTCTCTCCTCTCTCCTGGAACTTAAGGGGGAGCCGCGCTCGGCCAATCAGAGAAACGCGGAAGGCGCTCGGCCAATCAGAGAAACGCGGAAGCGCATGTTGGTTGCCTAAAGTGTTCACGCTGCCTGAACTCGTTTCACAGTGTGTGTGTGTGTGTGTGAGCGTGTCTGCCATCTGTGGCACAGGGTGATATTGCGGCACAGATGAACCTGTTAGAATCAAATTATTCTTCCCTCTGTTCCCCCCACAACTACAGATTATTTCTCACTCTCTCTCTTTCTCCCCCTCTGTTTTAGAGAGTGACATACTATCCTACTTTCACTTTACTTACCCTCCATGGAAATTGCCTGTCATACAAAGACTATCTCGTCAGGATTGGTGTAGGGTGTAGGACACACACGCAAACACACACAAAAAGGGGAATCTTAAAGTCACCCCAGAGGGGTAACCACTGGAATCGCTGAGCGATGAGAAAGGGTGGGGGAAAATACAAGAATAAAATAAATAAAGATAAAAGCTGTAGGAAACGCAAAACACCAGTATAAAATAACTGGGGGCCCCGTAGAACGGAGAGATAAACAGGATACAGGAGACGGCGTAGTGGTGAATAATAAGGCTTTTACTTAGAACAGAAAACAACAAACACGACTGACAACAACGGTAACAATTAAACAAGCAAGTGTCTGCTGGCCCACAACACCTATACAAACACTAATTAGAAACAGAGTGTAATTACAAACAGGACACAGGTGTGGTAGACAGAAACAACAGAACACAGAGCACACTGGGAAACACAATAACAATTGAACAAACTGAGACCAACAAGACTAAAACATATTTACAAAACACAGACAGGGGAACACAAGTCTAACAAAGTGGAGACAACAACGACAACACAGACAATAAACATAATAAACATAAATGGCAGTAAATAATATTAATCAGGTGAGTGAGCTGATGCCAGATCTGCCAGATCCCCGGTTGGCAATGTTGTATTATGAAGGGGTGTATGGAAGGGGAGTTGAGACGGTCCGACACCTGGACCAGTCGAACCGGGAGAAGGGTTGCAGTCCGGTCCCGCAGGACCGGGGGAAGTGTTACAGTACTCAGTTTGAGTAAAATTTACTCTGCGAAATTTACTGTGTGGCAACAGCCCGTTGGATAGAGAATCATTAAACATGTCAAGTAATATTGGAGAGAGTTTATCAGAGAAAACTTTGAAGAATTCTATTGGATACCCATCGGGGCCCGGCGCTTTACCACTTTGCATCGCCTTAATTGCATTAATAATTTCCTCTTTTTGTAATGGCCGTTCAGTTTCAGTCCTATAGGATCTATGGTGGGAGCTTGGAGTTCCTCAAAAAAGCGTTCCATGATATCTGTGCCATCATCAGCTATTTCAGATGTGTATAAGTTAGAGTAAAAAGAGGCAAATGTGTCATTAATTTCTTTTGGGTCAATACTAGTTAAATCCCCATCCGTTTTCCTTATCTGCGGGATTTGTTGCGCTACTGAGCAGCTCTTAAGTTGGTGCGCTAAAAGCCGACCTGCTTTCTCTCCATGCTCATAGACATAACCATGTGACTTTAACAGAAGCCGCGTTGTCTTTTCAGTTGATTGTCAATTATATTGCATTTGGAGGTCTAGCTTCCTTCTATAAAGAGCAGGTGAAGGAACCGAAGAATACTGTGCGTCCACTCAGCTCTCAGCTCGGAACTAGGCAAAATCTGCATATGGCTCGCCGACAACAAACTATCATTACACATGGGCAAAACAGAGTCCATTCTCTTCGGTTCAAATAACAAACTCAGCAAGACCGACGGCTTCTCGGTTACAGTGGGTGACAATATTATCACAAGGAAAGATGAAATCACCTACCTGGGTTCCATCCTAGAGGCTAATCTTTCCTGTGACAAAATGGCATCCAATGTAATAAAAAAAGTCAACCAACGAACGCGCTTCTTGTACCGGATCTCCTCTCTGGTAAACAAGAATACCCTGAAGACTCTAGCAGGAGCACTCATTCAAGGGTACTACGACTATGCTTGCACCTCATGGTATCAAAGCACCTCAAAGGCACTAAAAAACAAATTACAAACATCTCAAAACAAGCTAGTCAGACTACTACTTGACCTGACTCCTAGAACCCACCTCACCCCTGCCCACTTTGACAACCTAGGATGGCTTAGAGTAGACGACAGAGTACAGCAACTTGCAATGGGCCTGGTCTACAAGATACACTACGCGACCAAGGTACCCATGTACATGTCAAAATACTTCCCAAAGGTCAGTGAATACCACGATCACAACACCAGAGGGAGCTCCACAAATCATGTAAAACCCAGATTCGGCTCAAACAAGGGACTAAACACGTTTCGCAATTATGCCACATCAATGTGGAACGCCCTACCTAAAGCTGCAAAGGAATGTGAATCACTACCCACTTTCAAAAACACTCTCAAAAAAACACCTACGTGAGACTGCAATTCGAAACTGGCCCCTACAAATGTCCTAACCTAGTTGTACAGTAAATGACCAAGTAAGGCTTTGTCAGTATTCCAATGTACAGTGTAAAATGTGTGTGTGTCCCCTACCCAACCCCCCCCCCCCCCCACCTCCAATGTACAGCCCTCACCCAACCCACCCAACCCCACCCCACCCATCCAACCTCCTCCAATGTACAGTTTCTACGCCAAATGTATATACACTCCTTTTCTGGACACTTTTGTATCACAAACAGTACTGTATTTGCAAATCTTATATGTCATAAATGTATAGATGTAGCAGTACTGTCTATCTGTATGTCATGTATGTCATATATGTTATGATGAATTGAAAATGGGGGACCCTGATGTAAACAAGACGAAAGTCTTTCTCTGGTCTGCATCCCCTTAACAATTGTATGTATTGAGCTGTACTGTACTGTACCCATTCTGCAATCTGTTAATAAACTTTTCAATCAATCAATCAATCACTGCATTTATTGTTGGATTTTATTCTTAAGACTTTTTATCGTGTCTATTTTATTATCTATTCTATTTTATTATTCTATTTTATTATTTGTATTTTTGCACAATCAAGGCGGGCATGGCCACCTTCATTTCACTACATGTCTCGCGTGTATGTGTGACGAATAAATCTCTTGATTCTTGAATCTTGGTCTATCCCGGGCCACAGGGATAACATACAGCATATGAAATCTTAAAGATGGGCGTCATTCCCCCCCGTTAATGCTCAGCCCTTCTCCTGTGTGCTTCACCTCCAGCGCCGCCGCCGACCAACAACGCGGCCAGACCTGTGCGCCACACGCGCCTCCCATTTCCATCTGTGTCTGACTGTTACTTCCACTTCCACCCTCTGACACGGCCAACCTGTCTTCGTGTGGGATGTGCTGCCAAGGCAGAAGCAGCGGCGTCGGTGTGAATGTGTGCCGGGGCCAGACTCTTTCCCCCGCCGCGCTCTCATTCTGTCACTGCGGTTAGCGCTGAGCGGCGGGGAGCAGGTGTTCCTTCGCCACATCCACCTCTGTTAATGTGACGGAATACCCAATTAGAGCTAAACTTCACGTCGTCGCCATCCTGTCTGGCTCCATTACGACAATGTGAGAGATTCACGCCTCGAACCCCAACCCCCCCCCCCCCCCCTTTCTCTCTCTCTCCGTGTGATACTGTCGCACCGCATGGGGTGTACTTTTAATAGAGTGGCCCTTTGGCCTGCTTTACTCTCTCTCTCTCTCTCTCTCTCTCTCTCTCTCTCTCTCTCTCTCTCTCTCTCTCTCTCTCTCTCTCTCTCTCTCTCTCACCTCAAATTTAGTTTATCTCCTCTCATCACTAGCACACACTCTAAATTAGACTTCACAGATTAGTTCCAGAGCTATGCTCCTGTGAATTTGGGGATGGGGTGTGTGTGTGTGTGTTTGTGTAAATATATATGTTTGGCAGGTGGAGATGGAGCCTGTAAGAGAAAGGGCGACAGCCTGCTCAGCGCTTCACTGCGTCTACAATTAAATAAGTGTGGAAGGTTGAGAAAAGGAGGGATAATGAGAGGAATGTGTGTGTGTGTGTGTGTGTGTGTGTGTGTGCGCGCGTGCGTGCTTGTGTGTGTGTGTGTGTGTGTGTGTGTGTGTGTGTGTGTGTGTGTGTGTGTGTGTGTGTGTGTGTGTGTGTGTGTGTGTGTGTGTGTGTGTGTGTGTGTGTGTGTGTGTGTGTGTGTGTGTGTGTGTGTGTGTGTGTGTGTGTGTGTGTGTGTGTGTGCGTGCGTGCGTGCGTGTGGAGGGGGGGGGTGGAGGAGAGGATAAAGGTCATCCCTATTCTAGACACATTACAATAAGGGTCCATGGAAACGACAGTTCTGATCCAACAATTTCTGTTACGACTAATTTCATGAAGCAATTTCATCCCAATTCAATCTCCCCCCGCTCTCTCTTGCTCTACCTCTCTCTCTCTCTTTCTCTCCTGCTCACTCTCTTCCTCTCCCTCTCCCCCTCTACACGATCCTTTGAATAATTGGACTCCTTCTGTCTCTCACTCAGCGTGACACACATCCCCACGTTGCACTGAGTTGCCACAGTGGTCCGTGAGAATGGGAGAAGTATTCATTATTAATCCAGTGTCCTTTGTGTTGCGGGGCCTAATTAGATTATAGTACATACTAGAGAGGAGGCATACGGTATGACATCATCCAGCAATACTACACTCACACTAGGATATAAACATGGATAATCACACGGCTGCACACAGTATTTATTTAAAAAGAATGTTTGGAAGGTGGGCCTAACCTTGGAAAAGTCTAAATAAAGTATGATATATCTTTAGTTTTGAACACATGAATTTGAAAAATGGATTTGCCATACAAAAAAGCATCCACTGTGTTATGGTTTGACCATGAGACTCTAGCGCAGAGAGAGAGAGAGAGCAGACAACTGGACGGGTTCCGAGGGTGTTTAATATAAAAAAAGGGAGAGTAGTTGGACAAGCGTGAGGTTCGTAGACGAGGCGGGCGACACAGACAGTTCACGGGGAGATCCAGGAGAAGGGTAGTCCGAATAGCGAGGGTCATACACGGGATACAGGATGAACGCTGGGAGGGGAGCCAGGTAGTGGACTAGAGACGAGGGAGGACAGGCGGGGTTAGACACGGCAGGACAGGTACGGGATATAAACAGGCTACAAGCAAAGAACGATGACTGACTGGGTTAGCTGAGAATCCAGCCTGGCGCCGTCCTGCAGTATGAGCTGGGTACTAGTAGTCAGTCTGTCACCAGCAGCTGTGGATGCCTCTGGGACTGCCTCCACACCAGGTTCCCATTCATCACTTCCCACATACCCACACCCCACAGAGACAACGCTGCCACAAGGACACAGGGGACATGACACACTTTTTCTTTTTCTTTTTTACTATCTTTTTTCCAGATCTTCTTTTTTCCGATTTCCCCCCATCCCACTGTTAGTCGTTATGCCAATTCCCAACTCCCTTCCTGGTTGTTGCGCACCCCCCCTACTGTTGGTCCGGGAGGCCGGAGACTATCACATGCTATCCTCCGACACATGCGCAGCCAGCCGGCAGTCAGCCTGGCAGCTCAGATTATCACCTTCCTTCGCTGAGCAGGCGCCCCGACCGAACTGTAGGAGTATTTTTCTGTTTACAACGCCCAGGACCCACCCATCAGCTTTCCCACCCTCTAATACTGCCAATTGTATTAGTACGGACGACCAGCCAAACTGAAAACAATGTGGAGAGCTGGGATCGAACACGCGTCTCCAGCATTGGTGGTGAGTGCCTTGCCCACTGCACCACCTGGCCGCCCCATGACACACTTTGAAATGGTGATTTTTTTTTTTTTTTTTTTTTTAAGATTAATTTGTTGGCGTTTTATTGCTTTATTGCTACTGGGCAGTCCAGTAGAGAGAGACAGAGGAGGAATGGGAGACAGAGTGGGGGGAAGACATTCGGCAAATAACGACGGGTTCGGGAGTCGAACCCGGGTCGGCCGTGTCGCGGCTGAGCACGCTATGTGGTTCGCCACTGGGGCGCCCTGGTTTTGGATTTGTGTCAAGATTATAAACAATATTCAAGCATTTGTACCTCGTTATTGTATTGAGTTAATCTCTTCTTCTCAAAACGACCCTGTGCAGCTTTAATGTCTCCATCAAAAATAAAATCATTAACTATCAACACACAGGTGAGTGAGATGGTCACGATGGTAAGAATGAATTCACCACAGCGGGGTATGACACATTCATGACAGTGAACGTGTCATACCCCGCTGTGTTATGCCACAATAACGTGGAACGCCCTACCCACAACCGTGAAGGAATGTGAATCCCTATACCCTCCTTCAAAACCGCTCTCAAAGAGCACCTACGGATGGCTGCAATTAGAAACTGGCCCCTGTAAATATCCAAATCCCCCCCCCCCCCCCCAATGTACAGTTTCTTCCCCTTCGGATGTATATATTTTTTATGATCTCGTTTTACTACACAGACCTGTATATCTGTATGTCATAAATGTCCTGATGAATTGAAATTGAAATTGAGTCTTTTTCTGGCCTGCATCCTCTTAGCAGTTGTTTTGTATTGAGCCGTACCGTATTGTACCCATTCTGCAATCTGTTAATAAAGTTTTCAATCAATCAATTATAGAGCCATCTAGAAGGAAACGCTGCAGACATGTCTGTAAGAATAAGCTAATTCAGATATCCTGGATGGATCTTTTGGGCTGAGGCAGGAGTTCAGAAAACTATTGTCTTGTGTCAAGGAAACAAGGACACCCACATAGATATGATTTAGCCCACAATTACATAACTATCTATTCTATACCGACTGTGAGATGACAGAGTTGGGAGATTGGAACCTATGATCACGGTTGTCATTCCAATACTTTATCTCATTGTGTTAACTTCCAATTAATTAGATAATAATGAAATTAATCCCCCCTGGAAACAAATAGAAAAATACACAAATATACGCTTGCCTGAATGAATGAATGAATGAAAACTTTATTTAACAGATTGCAGAATGGGTACAATACAGTACGGCTCAATACATACAATTGTTAAGGGGATGCAGACCTGAGAAAGACGTTTGTCTTGTTTCCATCAGGGTCCCCCATTTTCAATTCATATAGACATTTATGACATACACAACATACATGACATTTATGGCATAGGGACATATAGGTATTTAGTACTGATACATTTGTGACATAACGGTATTCAAATATACAGTACTGTTACCCCTAGATCCTGACAGAGTATATACATATGATGGGGAGCGGACTGTACATTAGGAGGGGGTGGGTGGGTGGGAGGGAAATATACATACGGCGAGGAGGGAATATATACATGCGGTGGTGAGGAGACTGTCTATTAGGAGGTGGTGGGGGTTTTGGGCATTTACGGTGGCCAGTTTCGAATTGCAGCCTCCCGTAGGTGCTCTTTAAGAGCGGTTTTGAATGTGGGCAGGGATTCACATTCCTTTACAGCTTTGGGTAGGGCGTTCCACATTGTTGTGGCATAATTGCGAAACGTGTTTAGTCCCTTGTTTGAGCCGAATCTGGGTTTAACATGATTTGTTGAGCTTCCTCTGGTGTAGTGGTTGTGGTATTCACTGACCTTTGGGAAGTATTTTGACATGTACATGGGCACCCCGGTCGTATAGTGTATCTTGTAGACCAGGCCCATTGCAAGTTGCTGTACTCTGTCGTCTACTCTAAGCCATCCTAGGTTGGCAAAGTGGGCAGGGGTGAGGTGGGTTCTGGGGTTCAGGTCAAGTAGTAGTCTGACCAGTTTGTTTTGTGATGTTTGTAATTTTGTTTTAAGCGCTTTTGAGGTGCTTTGGTACCATGAGGTGCACGCATAGTCATAGTACCCTTGAATGAGTGCTCCTGCCAGAGTCTTCAGGGTATTCTTGTTTACCAGAGAGGAGATCCGGTACAAGAATCTAGTTCGTTGGTTGACTTTTTTTATTACATTGGATGCCATTTTGTCACAGGAAAGATTTGCCTCTAGGATGGAACCCAGGTAGGTAATTTCGTCTTTCCTTGTGACAATATTGTCACCCACTGTAACTGAGAATCCGTCGGTCTTGCTGAGTTTGTTATTTGAACCGAAGAGAATGGACTCTGTTTTGCCCATGTGTAATGATAGTTTGTTATCAGCGAGCCATATGCAGATTTTGCCTAGTTCCGTGCTGAGGGTTTTTTCAACCTGCAATTTGTTCTTGTCAGAGACCAGCAGGGCTGAGTCGTCCGCAAACAGGAACAAGTTGCAGTCACAGGCTGACGACATGTCATTTGCATAAATTAGGAAGAGTAGCGGTCCTAGTATGCTTCCTTGTGGAACACCACAGCTCACTGTGAGGGGGGGGATAGAGTACCGTTTACCTCTACCATCTGTTCTCTCCCCTCCAGGTAGGATTGCATCCAGCTCACTGATAAGCTATCAAAACCAATTGCTTTTAGCTTGTCCATTAGAATGGAGTGATTGACAGTGTCGAAGGCCTTTTGTAGGTCCAGCATGACCATGCCGCAGTATTTGCCCGCGTCCACCTCTTGTTTGATGTGGTCGTTCAAATAGAGGAGGCATGTGTCAGTGGAGTGGGACGTTCTGAAGCCAGATTGGAATTCGTAGATTAGATTTTTTTCCGCCAAGTACTTTTCGACCTGTTCATAGACTATTTTCTCCATGACTTTCGAGATGGAGGTAAGAATAGAAACAGGGCGGTAGTTGCCTGGGTCTAATTTGCTGCCCTTTTTGTGTAGAGGGGTCACTCTCGCAATTTTGAAGTCCTTGGGGCCTGCTGGGAAGAGGCACGAGTCACATGCATCGTGACGTTGTGGGTTGAAATTCAACTCATGATGCAAGTCTGTTGCAAGTCATCTCCAGTGATGCCAGTAACTAGTTACTCGAATCTGATAACTTTTTTCAGTAAATAGTAATCTAACTTGTTACTTTTTACAAGCCAGTAATCTGATTACAGTTACTTTTCCAAGTGGCTGTGCGTTACTATTTAGTATTTAGTTACTATCACATAATGCTGATGATAAGAGAGCCAGGGGTACAGTTGGCTAGACCGGAGATGGGACATGCGCTCGCGGTTGAAAGAAGGGGTGAGCTAACAATGTATTTATATACATGACAGCAGATAGAACAAGTGGAGCATTGACGTGCATAATATGAGTTGTAGATAGGATGTTGTACACGCTATAAAGGGAATGACGTAGGTAAGGGGCTATGTGCGTGTGTACTGTATACGTGTGTACAGATTGAAGGCTATGCATTTGTGGGTCATACAAAAAGAGAGGGGAGTGTGTGGGAGTGAAGGCTATCTGTATGTGATTGTGCGTGTGTCTGTGTGTGTGGGGGATAGTAAGAGAGACCGCGAGAGAGGGGAGAGATAGTGTGTGTGTGTGTGATGATTGTAGTTGTGTTCCTTTGTGTTTTATTGTATAGTGTGTGTCAGTGGAGGTTTCTCTATGACAACACGTGAAACACAAATTCACTCATAATTCATAATTATTATTAATTTACATATATATATACATTTATTTTATTTATATATATATAAAAAAAAAAATTTTTACTTATTATTATTTTATATTTTTTTATTAGAAAAGTTTTCCTCTGTAAAAAAATGTCAGTGAATTTTTTCTTTTTAAAAAATGGCCAAAATTGACAGCTCTGAGCAGGCCTGCACTGCAGTAATGACTGCAGTAATTATTCGTGAAGAAAACTTCACAGGTGTGACCCAATGTTATATAAATAATAAATAACAGCCAATCGAAATAGGCTATTAACTTCGTCTAAGCACGGTCTGTGCAGTTAAACTCTCGCCATTGAATGGAGGGTTGAATGATTGACAGCCCTTGCCATCCAATACATGGAGGTTGAATATGATTGGCAGCCTTGCAAATCCAATCAGAGATT
>NC_140168.1:32834081-32854081 GCF_963971535.1 Notolepis coatsorum | reverse complement strand
GCGTGTGTGTGTGTGTGTGTGTCTGTATGTGTGTCTGTGTGCGTATGTTTGCCTGTTTCTCTCTCTGATTGTGTTTTCTCTGTGTGTCTCACTCCCCCCCCTCTCTCTGTCTCTCTCTCCCTCCCTCTCCATCTCCATCTCTCTGTCTCTCTCTCCCTCCCTCTCCATTTATCCCTCTCTCCACTCATCCCTCTCTTCCTCCCTGGTATAATGGCTGGATAAGCCAGGGCCGGGCAAAAAGAGAAATAATTGTTCTGATTGACAATGCCATACATTATGGCAGAGAGGGACCTCTCTCTCCTTTTGTCACGCCTGGAAATGGCTTTAAATGGCTTGAAATAGGCTTAAATGGACTTACATGGGTTTAAATGGGCTACGGTGTAAATGTGCAAAGTGCAGATGTTTTCCCCCCCAGTTAAGTAAAAGAATGATTCATTCAGTACAAATTGACTGTGTGTGTGTGTGTGTGTGTGTGTGTGTGTGTGTGTGTGTGTGTGTGTGTGTGTGTGTGTGTGTGTGTGTGTGTGTGTGTGTGTGTGTGTGTGTGTGTGTGTGTGTGTGTGTGTGTGTGTTGTGTGTGTGTGTGTGTGTGTGTGTGTGTGTGTGTGTGTGTGTGTGTGTGTGTGTGTGTGTGTGTGTGTGTGTGCGTGTGCGCACGCGTGCGCCCACATGCGTGTCTTCGCGAACACATTATTACCCGCGGATGATCGGAGGGCAGGTCGGAGCGCTCCGGTGCTTAGGTTAGTGTGACTATTAAGCCTCCTGTCGGTGGAGGACTGAGCGTGTGGTTCTATTTTCGGTGTACATTGGCAGACTTTCCAGCGCTCTCATTGGGATTCAGTGTGTGTTTCAAAAGTGCCTCTCTGTGTGGCTGCCGTGACGACAGTAGCCGTCCCCTGGGCTCCCCTCGCCAGACCCTCACTCATACCGCAGGACCTCCGCTTCGCCGACACACAGCAGCGAGATCATATATTATTTTATGATATATATATTTTTTCTTACACAGCACTGTATATTTGTATGTCTTGTATGTCATAAATGTCTTGATGAATTGAAAATGGAGGACCCTGATGTAAACAAGACGAAAGTCTTTTTCTGGTCTGCATCCTCTTAGCAGTTGTTTGTATTGAGCTAGCCCCTTTCGGGACTGTAAATCACGCCAATATCGTTGGACGAGCGATGCTCTCCGTGAATCAACAGTCCCTTCTACGATGATGTAAAATTCCCACAATTAAGTCTGTTGCGCTGTTTGGCAACAAACCGCTCCTCGTACAAGTGTCGCACAGACATTTCAAAGGTACTCACAGTTGCACAAGGCTTTCGGACAGACAGACGCTAGGGTTTGAAAGCTCGGCATTGCTAATAAACATATAAAATAATTTATTAATAAACTTGTCAACACGGCTTTACTTCCGGCTTTGGCTGCCTGGTGCGCAGCGCACAGCGCAGGCGCACCAGGCAGCCAAAGCCAGAAGTAAAGCCGTTTTGAGCAGTGTTGACAAGTTTATAAAAAAAATTTAAAATGTTTATTACGCCGAGCTTTCAAACCCTAGCGTCTGTCTGTCCGAAACCCTCGTGCAACTGTGAGTACCTTTGACATTTCTGTGCGACACATGTACGAGGTACGTTTTGTTGCCGAACAGCGCGACATATTTTTACATCATCGTAGAAGGGACTGTTGATTCACGGAAAGCATAGCTCGTCCAACGAGGTTGGCAGGAAGGGAGAACCTCCCAACTTCAGAAAGTGTTGGAGGACATTCCAAGAGTTAGAAGCATCGAAGTAAATTTCCTGAGATCAGAACATACTGGAGGAACCCTAAGAACCATCCAGTCATTAGATCAGAACATACTGGAGGAACCCTAAGAACCACCCAGTCATTAGATCAGAACGTACAGGAGGAACCCTAAGAACCACCCAGTCATTATATCAGAACACACTGGAGGAACCCTAAGAACCACCCAGTCATTAGATCAGAACATACTGGAGGAACCCTAAGAACCACCCAGTCATTATATCAGAACACACTGGAGGAACCCTAAGAACCACCCAGTCATTATATCAGAACACACAGGAGGAACCCTAAGAACCATCCAGTCATTAGATCAGAACATACTGGAGGAACCCTAAGAACCATCCAGTCATTAGATCAGAACGTACAGGAGGAACCCTAAGAACCATCCAGTCATTAGATCAGAACATACTGGAGGAACCCTAAGAACCATCCAGTCATTAGATCAGAACACACTGGAGGAACCCTAAGAACCACCCAGTCATTATATCAGAACACACTGGAGGAACCCTAAGAACCATCCAGTCATTAGATCAGAACATACTGGAGGAACCCTAAGAACCATCCAATCATTAGATCAGAACGTACAGGAGGAACCCTAAGAACCATCCAGTCATTAGATCAGAACATACTGGAGGAACCCTAAGAACCATCCAGTCATTAGATCAGAACACACAGGAGGAACCCTAAGAACCATCCAGTCATTATATCAGAACACACAGGAGGAGAACCACCCAGTCATTAGATCAGAACATAGTGGAGGAACCCTAAGAACCATCCAGTCATTAGATCAGAACGTACAGGAGGAGAACCACCCAGTCATTAGATCAGAACATAGTGGAGGAACCCTAAGAACCATCCAGTCATTAGATCAGAACACACAGGAGGAACCCTAAGAACCATCCAGTCATTAGACCAGAACATAGTGGAGGAACCCTAAGAACCATCCAGTCATTAGATCAGAACGTACTGGAGGAACCCTAAGAACCACCCAGTCATTATATCAGAACACACTGGAGGAACCCTAAGAACCATCCAGTCATTAGATCAGAACATACTGGAGGAACCCTAAGAACCATCCAGTCATTAGATCAGAACATACAGGAGGAGAACCATCCAGTCATTAGATCAGAACATACTGGAGGAACCCTAAGAACCATCCAGTCATTAGATCAGAACGTACTGGAGGAACCCTAAGAACCATCCAGTCATTAGATCAGAACATACAGGAGGAGAACCATCCAGTCATTAGATCAGAACATACTGGAGGAACCCTAAGAACCATCCAGTCATTAGATCAGAACGTACTGGAGGAACCCTAAGAACCATCCAGTCATTAGATCAGAACATACAGGAGGAGAACCATCCAGTCATTAGATCAGAACATACTGGAGGAACCCTAAGAACCATCCAGTCATTAGATCAGAACGTACTGGAGGAGAACCACCCAGTCATTAGATCAGAACATAGTGGAGGAACCCTAAGAACCATCCAGTCATTAGATCAGAACGTACTGGAGGAATGTCACCTGGTGGTCACATTCCTGTGAATGTCGGTGTGTGAATGTGTGAGTGAATGGGTGAATGTGAGGCATAAGTTGTAAAGCACTAAAAGCGGTATATAAATGCAGTCCATTTAAGGTACAATGTGTATCCAAAGCAGAGCCACATTGTACCAACAGGCTTCTCTTTCTGTGTGAGAAGATCAAATATAGAGAGATGGAACCGTTGTGAAGGGTCCCACAAAAGGCCCCAAAACTAAAGGAACCGGAGGAAAAAGCAACAAAGAATGGAAACGCTTTTTATTCATCCTTGAAGTCGCACAGAGAAAAAAAGTATGCGGAACACTAAATTGGACTGGAAATTGGACCGGAACACTAAATTGGCCAAGGCCCAGCACACTTGATATGTACCTCAAACATCCGTCTCTGCCGACCCAGAGACACACACCACTCTAAAATCCCTGACCACGCGCTATATACCAGACGCCTCCGGCCAAACTACTGTGTTGGCAAAATGTTACGCACACCTAAAGTCCACATTACTGAACATAAGAGTGCTACTGTATCAGCAGAAACGATCATACGTACCCTTCATTAGCCTACTTCAACCAGCCTGGACCATAGATTCTCAGCCATAGAAACAGATTTGCCACCATCTAAGCCTGGGGTTTACAATGAGAAATAGTTTCAGTCACAAAGCACATTAGATTTACACTGTACCTCCCGAACTAGTCTCTGGATTGACATAGTACGTCATTTTTAGTGTATTCTGTTCCTGTAACCAGACTTATCCGGAAGATGTGTTCTAGGCCTTGTTCTACATTTACCTTCTACTTTCTACATATCTACTTGTATATCCTTTGGGCCATTAACTTGCTTATGCTACATTCCTGTTAGGATTGTTTTTACTATCGGTATCTTGTGTATTTTGTATATCTAAGCAGTGATATAGTTGCCATATTACGCATTCCTTTCTGTAGGACCTCTGTTGCCAAATTCTCATTTGTTTATCAAGGTGCAGTGATGTGGAATGATGTACAAAATCTAATAGAAACATGTTCCACTTTAAATATATTTAAAAGTAAGCTTAAAAAAGAACTACAGATCCTATAGTCTATAGTATCCATGTGTATTTGTGTAAAGTATTTTTAATTTTTTTTGTGTAGTTATCCTATATAGGTTTAAGAGGGGAGGTCGCTTATAAGCCCTTGGTTTTTTTTTACCTTTCCTGCACATTTTAACTGTTCTTCTTTTTACTTATTTTATTCCAGAATGTATGTTTGTAAGTGCGAATAACAATAAAAAAAAATATATATATATATATATATATATATATATATATATATATATATATATATATATATATATATATATATATATATATATATATATATATATATATATATATATGTATATATATAGTTGCTATATCATGGTCATTGGTGCCAGTGTGTTGAAGTTGTAGGAGGTGAGGCCACTGCGGCACCAGTGCTAATAAACCACCATATAACATGACCTTCAGCATGTCATTGCTTTTATACAAAATGTTTAACATGATACCCGAATACGATACCGGTCGAGAGAGTGAACAATTTCAAGTACCTCGAAGTCCACATAATCCGAGGACTTGACATGGACCACACACATAGACAGTGTAGTGAAGAAGGCACAGCAGCGATTCTACTTCCTTGGGCGTCTAAGGAAGTTCAAAGTGAGTTGGAGGATCTCAAAGAACTTCTACTCGTGCACAATAGAGCGCATCCTGACTGGTAACATCACCTCCTGTTTTGCGAATAGTACTGCACACGACCAAACAACTGCCTCTTCGCACTGTTGCAGTCAGGCAAGCGCTACCGGAGTCTCATGGCCAGTAGAGAGAGAGAGACTCAAAAGGAGCTTCTATCCCCAGGCCATCAGGATGCTCAATGGACTCCATGCAACACTAAACCATTCTACATTCACTGCACACACGTCCTAAAATATTTGCACTACCTCTCATTTTTGCATTTTGTTTGCATTTTGTACAAATCTATTTATTACAAAAATATTTGCACTGCCTCTAATTTTTGCATTTTGTTTGCATTTTGTAAAACAAAATTTGAAACTTTATATTGGTCCTTCAATAAAGCTATAAAGGACACAATGGCTTGTTCTTCATTTGTTACCCGAGTCACATAAAGATATGTGATAAAACGGTTTTGCAACAGAGGAAACCTCTACCATTTGTAGCTGCCAGTCCACAAGGTGCTGTCATTTCCCACCCAAATCAGTGTGAATGAATCAGGTATAGACATGGCTTGTATCAGTGTCAGTGGACCGGTTAGGTGGTGGGTCTTATCAGTGTGAATGGATCAGGTAGGCGGTGGGTCGAAACAAGCATCATATCAAGTATCTGAAAGTGAAATGAAGGCGTGTGTGAAAGGTTGCTGAGGTGGATGTAGCTCATCTTCCTCTTATGCTGATTTGTCCTCTGTTCCATAATTCACACAGTTTGAGGAGTTCAGAAGGACGGGCCGCACACCTGATTAAAAGTGTGTGTGTATGAATGAAACAAATGGAGTTTTACATTAATATTAACCACGCTACTGGAGTGACTTTCATTGCAGTGTGTGTTTGATGACGAGCACTGGGTGGAACACACAAACATATTTAGAATCTTTATTTATGTCCACATAAATACAATATTATCAGTGCAATTGGACACTGTGGGTTGTTCTGTTACATTTGTGCCCAAATTGGCAATGGCAACCAAAGTCACACACACACATAGGATGATGAACCTGACAATCAACACACAGCTCATGGGTACAGATAGCAGCGTCTTCTCCAAATTGCGCGGCTGCCAATAATAGCTGACACTGAGCAATATCTTGCTAACGGTTTGGCTCTTCCCTTCGGAAGACCGGCCATCTGAAGGCCTCGAACACCCAACTTATGAACATGGCCCAGGCTTCCAAATATGAAGACTAAAAGTTTACAGTTGTAGCCCAGTTGTGATATGGTATGCTCTAACAGTTGATACTTCAACATTTTGGTTGTAAAGGCTTCTTCTAGACTGTAGTCAAACATACAGCCAACATACATACACACACACACACACGCACACACACACATACACACAAACACACGCACGCACAAACACATGCATACACACACAGAGAGGGGCATGGATAGGTTAAAGATTATGTTGAAGGTGTCAAGTATGTTGAAATTTAAAGAAATTGAGGATTGGCCCAGTAATAATTTAGTACAATGAATGTACAATCTCAGACACCTGAACCAACCAGCATGACCAGTGAACAACAAACAAGGGCAAATCCTCAATAGCTGCGACTGCGTACGCAAATAAAGCCATGCGTGCATTCATTCATTCACACACACACACACACACACACACACACACACACACACACACACACACACACACACACACACACACACACACACACACACACACACCTGCAAAGACACCTGCACACAGACACATGACCTCCATGCCACATTTCAAGCTCCTAGGGTGAAACCTGTGTCCCCCACAGTGATGCCACAGATTACTTGTAAAAATAATATGATTACTGATTACTTGATTATCAAGTAACTTAGTTACTTTGAAAGTAACTAGGTTATAGGGCGGTTAGGTGGTCGAGCGGAGATTGCGTTCGTCACCAGCCCCGGAGCTGTGAGCTTGGTTCGCCTGTTCGAATCCAGCTCACAGCTCCGGGGTTGTCACCAGCTTGGCTGGCCGTCTGCACTGATACAATTGGCTGTATCAGAGGGTGGGAGAAGCTGGCGGGGTGGGTCCGGGTCGTTGTAAACAGCGACTCCTACAGTTCGGTCGGGGCGCCTGCTAAGCGCGGATTGGACGTGAGGGGGATAGTGTGGTCCTCCCACACGCTACGCCCTCTCAATGAGAATCCGCGCTGCCAGGTGAAAAGAAGCGGTGATTGGCTGGACGTGTGTCGGAGGAAGCACGTGGTAGCCTCCACTCTCCCAAATGATCTGACTGTGGGGGGTAAAGCGCAGCGACCAGGAAGGGACTGGGAATTGGCATACGACTAACATTGGGATGGGAGAAAATCGGAGGAAAATGGAGGGGGAAAAAGACCAATAAAAAAAAAAAAGAGAAAGTAACTAGGTTACGAAGTCGTCATCGTCCCCCCCCCTGCTGCTGCCACAACATAAGAATGACAACAGTTTTTTTTTTATTTTTTTAATAATGCTTTACTGAAAGTGCATAATGTCATAAATCATGATTGGCTGCTCAGACAGGTCATCATGAGACGTCATCAGCCATCAGGCCAATGAGGCCATATAAGGTCACAGCTGTCCACTGCTCAGGCACTCTAAGACAGTGGTTCCCAAACTAAATAAAATAGAAAATGTATATAATATAATTTTAATTCAAAATAAAATTGTAAAACCATTGTGTAATATAAAACATGGTATTATAGTTTGTTATTCTCTCAAATTAGGCTTATCATTATGGGTAAATAGTGGCACTTGTGCGTGATGACAGTTTTACTGACGCACCTGCTCCTCTGCTCTGCACTTACCAGCGTAAAAGCAGTGGCTCAGCAAGCAAAATATATTCACTGCTGCATCCACAGGAAGGCCCTAGTTGCCAAAAAAAATGCCTGCTGATCTCAAAAAAGGTTTTGGACGAAGTGGTAAGAACTGTCCATTTTATCAAGGCCCGTCCATTGAATTCACGGTTGTTTGCAGCTTTATGCGATGAGATGGGCAGTGATCACCGGCAATTACTTCTTCACACCGAGGTCCGCTGGCTATCGAGAGGAAAGTTGCTTGCGTGTGATCTTTCACATCGTTTCTGTGATGCTCAGTGGGTTGCCAAATTGGCATACATGGCAGATATTTTTGAGCATTTGAATGGACTCAATTGGAGTCTTCAGGGGACTTTTTTGCTTCTGTGAAGCAACATCAGCCGTCTCATTAGGTAAGTGATAACGTTATCCAGTCTGTTGACAGAGTCTGCTATGGGGCGACAATAATATGTTCATGAGGCATGGTTTCTATCTTTAGCCATTAAACTGTGTGGTTTATTTCACATTGGTCCACAGCAGTACATGAGACATCCTTCTCTTATGAGAGCAAAGGTGGAAGAGACAGAGGGGGAGTCAAGTTTTCAAGTTTCAAGTTTCTTTAATAGTTGTCATACAGAAGTACAGAATACTTTTGTACAAAATGCTTCTTACTGTTGCGCTCCAGAGACTGTGCATGACAAGATAAGTATGAAATAAAGACATAGTAAAAATTAGAAGTAAAAAAAGAGGTCACAGTGTTCAGTTTAGACATATGTACAATGTTCGTAGACGTAGTTACCATACAATATACAATACTGTGCAGTGTACTAATATACAATACTATATAGTGCAAGGCATAAATGGACGAGGTGCAGTTTAGGTACAATTCACAGTAGGTGTACGAGTTGTAGTGCAAATCCTTTATCAATAAATATAAAGTGTAAGTGTGTTTGTGTGATCTAAAGTGTGGAGAGTGGGTGCTGCAGTGTGTTGTTTGTTTGAGTGAGTGTGTGCGTGTGGGTGTGTGTGCTGTGTGCATTTGATGGTTGTTGCATAGTGATTATTGTTCGTTTAGCGATTATTGTCGGCATCTCCTTATTATACCCTCTACCTGGCGGCAGCATTAACAGCTCTGCCTATAGCGCCGTCCAGTGGAAACAGTTATACATAGTTAGACAGTTACTCAGTTACTTGCAATCATATATAACCTCTAACTTTAACACTCCCACTTATGGTTGTCTAGTACACTGTACAACTTCTTAAAACAAAATTTACAAAGAAAATAATACAGTTCAGAGCATCAAAAAGAATATGGCAGTCAATACTACATAACAGTCAATACACACCAAACATGACCTCTGCAAATCTTCTCAATTTCAGTTTGGAAGCAGGTTTCGTCATAGCGTCTGCTACCATGTCGTCTGTTGGACAATAAATCAGTGTCATTCTTTCTTCTCTGATGACAGAT
The DNA here is from genome assembly GCF_963971535.1 of Notolepis coatsorum. Lineage (NCBI taxonomy): Eukaryota > Metazoa > Chordata > Actinopteri > Aulopiformes > Paralepididae > Notolepis > Notolepis coatsorum. Next base: position 32,844,779 of record NC_140168.1, on the reverse strand, counting down.
CTGATGAAATTATATTTTATATCAACATGTTTACACCTCTGTAATCGCAATGGTTCCCTGGTTGTCTTCATAAACAACAGTCTTCTTATATACATAGGTATCCATCCCTTCGAGCAGTTGTTCTAGATAAATACATTCCTGTATTGTCATAGCTAGAGCCATATATTCGGCTTCACAAGTTGATAGTGCCACTGTGGGCTGCTTCTTTGTTTTCCACGAAACCAGTGAGCTGTTTGTGTTCAAACTCACGCAATACCCTGTGGTACTTCTTCTGTCTGTGGTGTCTGCTGCCCAGTCTGCATCACTGTGGGCTTTAAGCCCTATGCCCTCGCTGCTCTTTCTGAAACAAAGCTGTTTATCTGCTCTACCTTTGAGATAACGAAAAACATGTTTTGCTGTCATCCAGTGCTCCTCTGTGGGGTCAGCAATGCTGTGACAATTTACTCACTACAAAACATAGGTCAGGGCGAGTACATGTTGTCAAATAAATGAGGCGACCTACAGCTTCTCTGTACATTTTTACATCTGTCAATCTCTGAGCATCCTCTTGGTAGTCTAGTTTTTGATCACATGGTGTTTCCCTTGTTCTACATTCTTGCATGTCAAAACATTTCAGGATCTTTTCCACATATCTCTTCTGGGATATTTTTACGCAATTGGCAGACTGTTCAAAGTCCATGCCTAGAAAATGTTTTAATTAAAGCATTTTGAATCTGGTAAATCATCCACTTCTGTATTTAAACATGGAATCCATTTCTGTATTTAAACATGGAATCCACTCCGGTATTTAAACCTGGAATCTACTCCTTCTGTATTTAAACATGGAGTATCCTCCTTCTGCATTTAAGCATGTAGCCACCCTCCTTCCGTATTTAAACATGGAGTACCCTGCTTCAGTATTTAAACATTTAGCTACGAACCTGGCTTTGTACTTGTCGTGGCCTTCAATACCCTCCTTGATTGAGTTCACCCATTTTCCTCCCACTGTCTGTCTGCCCTCTGGTAACTTGGTTAGAGTAAAGGTGTGGTTGTCCTCTAGGGACCTCATCTCCTCATCCATTGCTCTCTCCCATTTACTTGATTCAGGGGATACTATGGCCTCTTTAAAGGTCTGAGGTACTCCACTGACTACTCTGTAGCAGTAATCAATGCTGGTAAGTAGGGATGTCCCGATCACGTTTTTTTGCTCCCGACCCGAGATCCCGATCATGTGATTTTGAGTATCTACCGATACCGATATTTCCCGATCCTATCAATTATTATTATTTTTTTTTTTACTTTTTTTTTATTCAACAAACATGACCATGTTCACGTCTTAAACTCATACTGAGGCCTTAGTTTTGGTTTTAAATTGCATATCATCATTCATTTATTTATTGTCACACAGAGCAGAAGAGTTTTGCCAAAACAAACCAATAGTATCCAGCTGCAGAACGGCAGACCAGCCACACTCTCAGACCCAAACGCATTTCATTTGATTTAATTATACATCAAATGATTTATGAAGTTAACTTTTCACCTGGATAACGTCAACATTCAGGGTGTGAGAAATTGGGATAAAAAATAAAAATAAAAAATAAATACATTTTAATTTGTGGAGAAAAGTTGGCAAACTCGAGCCTGAAGCCCAGCAAGCTGAAGAGACATCAGGCGTCTAAGCACCCAGAAACCGTTGGGAAGGATCCGGACTTTTTTCGGAGGAAAGAACAGTCTCTCAAGGCGAACAAGCCCGTTGATGTTAGAGTAGCGTGGAGCAGGGGTGGCAGTGATTTACAGAAGGCTACCGAAGCCTCCTTTGAGTGTTCGCTTTTAATTGCAAAAGCAAAGAAACCGCACAATATTGGCGAGCAGCTCATCAAACCAGCCTGCATCAAAATGGTTTAGAAACTGTGCGGCCCACAGGTGGCAGATAAACTAAAATCAGTACCACTCTCGAACAATGTAGTGAAAGACCGAATTGATAAGATGTCAAGTGATTGCAAGCAGCAGCTGTCAGAAAAGCTTAGAAAGGGTCCATTTGCCATACAACTTGATGAAACTACAACTGTCGCAGACGAGGCTGTGCTCATCGTTTATGTGCAGTATATCGAAAATGAGGATCTGAAGCAGGACATTCTCATGTCAGTCAACCACCACTCGAGGTGAGGATATTTTTTACTGCAGTGGATTCTTACTTCATTCAACATAAATGCAAACCGTTCACCATTAGGGCCTGATTTGAGAGGATGAATACAGGATTTGAATATTGGCCAACATTTTGAAATACATATGGTGCAAGATGAGATTTGTTGATTGAAGGCACAAGTCAAAGAAGCATAGTGGGTCTAATTATGATGCATATGCCTGTGTATAAGCAGTTTGTTATTAAAATGACAAAAGAAAGTATTGAAATGACAAAAAAAAAGTATTTTATGGTATTTTATTAGGAGGGGGGTCCAGGAATTTCATCAGAGATGTTTGGGGGTCCCTGGGGGAAAAAAGGTTGGGAACCCCTGATGTAGAGGGACACGACTCTGGGTCTTCCTTGTCCGATATAATGTTCTCTCAACACTTCCAGGCTTTCTCTGCCTTTGTCCTTAGTGTCGCGGAATATCAGCCCCAAGCTTGTGTCGTCGAGCAGTGGTGCTAACTCACAGTATGCATCTGCATTATGCTTGTCGTCCAGGGCTTGCGCTTCCGCCGTTAGTGGTCCCGTGGGGGCCGTCAAGATCGTCGTCTTCAGTCCCACACCGTGCATGCAGCATAACATGCGCTCTTCCCAGAGCTCATAGTCCTCGGCTCTTCCGTTGAACGAGGGCCATTCCTTTTGTCGCCATCCTCTTGTTGATGGTAGGCGTAGCTTTAGCTCTTGCTGGCCTATCGTCAAGCCACGCGGTGCTCCCGGTGCTAACCTAGCCTATACTTCAGCTAAACTTGCTACCCTTTATTATTTCGCCCCTGCGTGATCTGGGCCCATAACCTGTTGACAGAGTCTGCTATGGGGCGACAATAATATGTTCATGAAGCATGGTTTCTAGCTTTAGCCATTAAACGGCGTGGTTTATTTCACATTGGTCCACAGCAGTACATGAGACATCCTTCTCTTATGAGAGCGAAGTTGGAAGAGACAGAGGGGGAGTCGGCATCTCCTTATATACCCTCTACCTGGCGGCAGCATTAACAGCTCCGCCTATAGCGCCCTCCAGTGGAAACAGTTATACATAGTTAGACAGTTACTCAGTTACTTGCAATCATATAACCTCTAACTTTAACACAGTCTCTCTCTCTCTACCTCTACCTCTTTCTCTCTACCAAATCCATTCTGAGACAACGGACTCAGTGCGTACTCCGCAAGTCGCGCGTAACATGAATCTCTCTCACTCTCACTCTCACTCTCACTCTCTCACTCTCTCTCAAGTAGCCAAATTACACTATAAAACGAACTGGATAGTTGATTTAACTTCATGCTGAAGCCATTCTAAAATCAGCTATAAACGTAAACATGTGTGTGGCTGTGTGTGTGCGTGCGCGAGCGCACGTCCCATCTCCGGTCTAGCTGACTGTACCCCTGGCTCTCTTATCATCAGCATTATGAGATAGTAACTAAATAGTAACGGTAAAGTAACTGTAATCAGATTACTGGCTTGTAAAAAGTAACAAGTTAGATTACTATTTACTGAAAAAAGTAATCAGATTAGAGTAACTAGCAGTGGCGGCCGGTGGGTACTTCGCCACTAGGGGCGCTATACCAAACATTCTGCAAACATGTACAAGGCACGCATTGGCGAATATTATCACCATTGCCATCGATCAATATATGATCAGTCAGTCAAATGCAACGACGTTTCCAATAGCCCAACACAAACACGCACAGCTCTCTCTCTCTCTCGCTCTCTCTCTCTCTCTCGCTCTCTCTCTCTCTCTCTCTCTCCAGATGATGTCAGATCCATTCAATAATAAACACATTTGTAAAGCTCGTTATTTTAAACAAGTTACCATTCATTGTCTGAGTGGTTGAATGAATGAATGAATGAATGAAAACTTTATTAACAGATTGCAGAATGGGTACAGTACAGTACAGCTCAATACATACAATTGTTAAGGGGATGCAGACCAGAGAAAGACTTTCGTCTTGTTTACATCAGGGTCCCCCATTTTCAATTCATCGTAACATATATGACATACATGACATACAGATAGACAGTACTGCTACATCTATACATTTATGGCATACCAGATTTGCAATTACAGTACTGTTTGTGATACAAAAAGAGTCCAGAAAGAAAAGAGTATATACATTAGGCGTAGAAACTGTACATTGGATTGGGTAGGTGGGGGTGGGGGGGGACTGTACATTGGAGGTAGTTGGGTGGGTGGGGGTTGGGTAGGAGTGGGGGGGGGGGGGGGGGGGGGTTGGGTAGGAGGGGTGGGTGGGTGGGGGACAAATGCCCCACATGCGGCGAAATTAGAGAGAGAGAGAGAGAGCGAGAGAGAGAGAGAGAGAGAGAGAGAGAGAGAGAGAGAGAGAGAGAGAGAGAGCATTTTAGTAAAGTTACATTTTCAACAAGATTGCTGCTATTTAAACACTTCATGGAAACGGGGTAACGTTAACCTTATGTCGACTGTAGTATTGTATGACCTCGACATAACGTTTAAACGTTAACGTTACTCCGTTTCCATGAAGTAATTATAAAAGTGGCCAGCTAAGATAACGGAGCTAACATGAATGAATGAATGAAAACTTTATTAACAGATTGCAGAATGGGTACAGTGCAGTACAGCTCAATACATACAATTGTTAAGGGGATGCAGACCAGAGAAAGACTTTCGTCTTGTTTCCACCAGGGTCCCCCATTTCCAATTCATCGTAACATATATGACATACATGACATACAGATAGACAGTACTGCTACATCTATACATTTATGACATACCAGATTTGCAATTACAGTACTGTATTTGTGATACAAAAAGAGTCCAGAAAGAAAAGAGTATATACATTAGGCGTAGAAACTGTACATTGGATTGGGTAGGTGGGGGTGGGACTGTACATTGGAGGTGGTTGGGGGGGGGGGGGGGGGGTAGGAGTGGGGGGGGGGGGGGGTGTTGGCGGGGGTTGTGTTCGGACATTTACAGGGGCCAGTTTCGAGTTGCAGTCTCCCCGCGCCCGGATTCCAACATAATAGTCATATTTCAACGCACAACGCGTTATGCACTGATTGGCTGTGACGAATACAGCGATCAAACTGTGACGCGCACTCAGAGCGCTATCGCGTATAGCCCGGGCCGAGAAATACGAAAAAATAAAAAAAAATAACAAAAAACGTGATGTCACTTCCTGCTCTGGAAAACGAGTGTTTTTTAATTGCGATAATAACGTTATATTGTGCATTGGAAACACAAACATACTTAAAATGAGTAAATATTATTAATTTTAAACATGTTTATATTATTTATAGGGCTATAAAACTAAAAACTAAAAACTTATTTTTCTTGTTCTCTCATATAACCAGGGTAGGGCCTGAGGGGGGGCGGCGCCCGAGCGCCCCTAGTGGCGAGCCGCCACTGGTAACTAGTTACTGGCATCACTGGTCCCCCAGACGGTGGAGACTCTTTTGTGAACCAACCAAGCAAGCAACAGAGCTGTAGAGCTGCTGGTCGTAGCTTAAAAGGCAGCAGTTATATAATAATAATAATGATAATAATAATAATAATAATAATAATAATAATAATAATAATAATAATAATAATAATAATAATAATAATAATAATAATAATAATAATAATAATAATAATAATTAATATTATGATTATTATGATTGTATTGTTGTTGTTATATTTAATGAGTATTTTATTATGTATTGTAATTAATCACAATTTAGCTTGGCCTATAACTGTAGACATGTTCGACAACCATGTTGTTAGCAAACATCCTCTGTAGCTTCTGGGTCCCCCCTCGCCTCTTATACTGTAGCTCTCGGTTTCTGACTTTTTTTTGCGGTTTAGCCATATTAGTGTGGTGGGCTTGTCACGTTCCGGAGGGCCAGCCAACAGTTATTTACCCAGGATTTCTTGCAGCATATCAGGAAAAAAGCTTGATGGATGGGTTCCTCTGGTATACAGACAATACCCATGTTATTCCGTCTTTCACGAGACCAAACCCCGGCGAGCCTAGTTTGAATCTTGGCTAGCTCGGCTAGCTTGGTAGCTAGGTTCTGCTTGACGTGTTGCAAACGTTGGACCTGCTGGCTAGCCTCTCTCGCGAGTGAGACAATCTCTCCGGTGTTGCCCCTGGTTTCCGTGTGGAGCACCTCTACCTTCCCATCCAAAGGTTGAATGGCAGCTCCTATCTCAGCTGGGGGGGGGGGGGGGGGGGGGGGGGGTAGGAGTGGGGGGGGGGGGGGGTGTTGGCGGGGGTTGTGTTCGGACATTTACAGGGGCCAGTTTCGAGTTGCAGTCTCCCTTAGGTGTTTTTGAGAGTGTTTTTGAAAGTGGGTAGTGATTCACATTCCTTTACAGCTTTGGGTAGGGCGTTCCACATTGATGTGGCATAATTGCGAAACGTGTTTAGTCCCTTGTTTGAGCCGAATCTGGGTTTAACATGATTTGTGGAGCTCCCTCTGGTGTTGTGATCGTGGTATTCACTGACCTTTGGGAAGTATTTAGTCATGTACATGGGTACCTTGGTCGTGTAGTGTATCTTGTAGACCAGGCCCATTGCAAGTTGCTGTACTCTGTCGTCTACTCTAAGCCATCCTAGGTTGTCAAAGTGGGCAGGGGTGAGGTGGGTTCTAGGAGTAAGGTCAAGCAGTAGTCTGACCAGTTTGTTTTGAGATGTTTGTAATTTTGTTTTTAGCGCCTTTGAGGTGCTTTGGTACCATGAGGTGCAAGCATAGTCGTAGTACCCTTGAATGAGTGCTCCTGCTAGAGTCTTCAGGGTATTCTTGTTTACCAGTGAGGAGATCCGGTACAAGAAACGAGTTCGTTGGTTGACTTTTTTTATTACATTGGATGCCATTTTGTCACAGGAAAGATTTGCCTCTAGGATGGAACCCAGGTAGGTAATATCTTCTTTCCTTGTGACAATATTGTCACCCACTGTAACTGAGAAGCCGTCGGTCTTGCTGAGTTTGTTATTTGAACCGAAGAGAATGGACTCTGTTTTGCCCATGTGTAATGATAGTTTGTTATCAGCGAGCCATATGCAGATTTTGCTTAGTTCTGAGCTGAGGGTTTTTTCAACCTGTAATTTGTTCTTGTCAGAGACCAGCAGGGCTGAGTCGTCCGCAAACAGGAACAAGTTGCAGTCACAAGCTGACGACATGTCATTTGCATAAATTAGGAACAGTAGCGGACCTAGTATGCTTCCTTGTGGAACACCACAGTTTACTGTGAGGGGGGGGGATAGGGTACCGTTTACCTCCACCATCTGCTCTCTCCCCTCCAGGTAGGATTGCATCCAGCTCACTGATAGACTATCAAAACCAATTGCTTTTAGCTTGTCAATCAGAATGGTGTGATTGACAGTGTCGAAGGCCTTTTGTAGGTCCAGCATGACCATGCCGCAGTATTTGCCCGCGTCCACCTCTTGTTTGATGTGGTCGTTTAAATAGAGAAGGCATGTGTCAGTGGAGTGGGATGTTCTGAAGCCAGATTGGAATTCGTAGATTAGATTTTTTCCGCAAGGTATTTTTCGACCTGTTCGTATACAATTTTTTCCATGACTTTCGAGATGGAGGTAAGGATAGAAACAGGGCGGTAGTTGCCTGGGTCTAATTTACTGCCTTTTTTGTGCTAACAGCTAGCAGTAGCTAACGTTAGCTGAAAGCTGTAACGTTACAACGTTATGCGGCATCAGTAGACAACGTATCATGTATTAAACTAGAGTTAAGATCGCTAATCTACCTTGTTGTTGGCTTGTTGATAAAGTATATCCACTCCATGGCATTGTCCATCCAGCCTGTGTTGATGTCCATCCATTGTTGTCCCTCCGCATCCATATAGCTTGTTGTTAGCCAACAAGCTGTGTGAGTGAAGAGCTGTGTCTTTGTCCATTTCCGCCTCGAACAGCCTGCAAACTACCTGGCGTTCTATCGCCATGCTCTAAGACAAACTCTAACCTTAACCAACTTTGAAAGAGTGCCTAAGCTTAACAGTCTAAAGAACTTGCAGTCACGGCACGCTCGTCTAAGACAAACAGCTGCCTGCATCATTCTCACAACAACACAACTATCTCCACCGACCAACCTAGGAATAACCTAGAATTGGAACATTAGAAATTGGATTCGGCCAATCAGAGATCGTCTCTGTGAAATTCTGCTACGGAAAAAAATACTGCCGTCGGCCAATCAGAGAGCGTCTCCGTGAAATGCGGCTACAGATATTCTTGACGCTACTGGCTAGACCGCTTCAAATCGCGCCCGGATTCCAACATAATAGTCATATTTCAACGCACAACGCGTTATGCACTGATTGGCTGTGACGAATACAGCGATCAAACTGTGACGCGCACTCAGAGCGCTATCGCGTATAGCCCGGGCCGAGAAATACGAAAAAATAAAAAAAAATAACAAAAAACGTGATGTCACTTCCTGCTCTGGAAAACGAGTGTTTTTTAATTGCGATAATAACGTTATATTGTGCATTGGAAACACAAACATACTTAAAATGAGTAAATATTATTAATTTTAAACATGTTTATATTATTTATAGGGCTATAAAACTAAAAACTAAAAACTTATTTTTCTTGTTCTCTCATATAACCAGGGTAGGGCCTGAGGGGGGGCGGCGCCCGAGCGCCCCTAGTGGCGAGCCGCCACTGGTAACTAGTTACTGGCATCACTGGTCCCCCAGACGGTGGAGACTCTTTTGTGAACCAACCAAGCAAGCAACAGAGCTGTAGAGCTGCTGGTCGTAGCTTAAAAGGCAGCAGTTATATAATAATAATAATGATAATAATAATAATAATAATAATAATAATAATAATAATAATAATAATAATAATAATAATAATAATAATAATAATAATAATAATAATAATAATAATAATAATAATAATAATAATAATAATTAATATTATGATTATTATGATTGTATTGTTGTTGTTATATTTAATGAGTATTTTATTATGTATTGTAATTAATCACAATTTAGCTTGGCCTATAACTGTAGACATGTTCGACAACCATGTTGTTAGCAAACATCCTCTGTAGCTTCTGGGTCCCCCCTCGCCTCTTATACTGTAGCTCTCGGTTTCTGACTTTTTTTTGCGGTTTAGCCATATTAGTGTGGTGGGCTTGTCACGTTCCGGAGGGCCAGCCAACAGTTATTTACCCAGGATTTCTTGCAGCATATCAGGAAAAAAGCTTGATGGATGGGTTCCTCTGGTATACAGACAATACCCATGTTATTCCGTCTTTCACGAGACCAAACCCCGGCGAGCCTAGTTTGAATCTTGGCTAGCTCGGCTAGCTTGGTAGCTAGGTTCTGCTTGACGTGTTGCAAACGTTGGACCTGCTGGCTAGCCTCTCTCGCGAGTGAGACAATCTCTCCGGTGTTGCCCCTGGTTTCCGTGTGGAGCACCTCTACCTTCCCATCCAAAGGTTGAATGGCAGCTCCTATCTCAGCTGTTACTGCTGGGCGGTAAGTCCCAAAGTGCTTCTCGAATTGCTTCTCGAAGAGCTCCGTGAGGAATACATTTACATTTACATTTAGTCATTTAGCTGACGCTTTTATCCAAAGCGACTTACAAGTTCTGTACGACAAGACAGCAAGAAGGGTACAACTCTATCAGCTGAGTAACAATGTTTATCAAAGTGTTGCGTGTTACATAGGAATAGCTTGATAGCAGCTAGGCTAGAACCACTCAGCGTGGTTTCAGGCGTGCTTGGCGGCCGAGGTTGTACCTTGTCGGCTACCGTAGACGCAGCACTGCGCTTATTTGTCTATATTATACTGCTGAAATCAAATCATCAATTAAGAAGGGGGGGGGGGGGGGATACTAAAAGTGTTTGAATGTGCGACACCGGTCTCGCTCCCCTAATTAATCACATTTAATATAATATACTGTATATGTATTAAATGCACATACAGTAGGAATCAGGAATCAGAATGAGACATATAGTATGTTCCTCACCAGGAAGGAGGTGTTTCAATCTTTTGATGTTTCAGTCTGTCAGTCTGTTTCAGTCTTTTGTCTCCTGTTTGTACTGAAGAGAAGTGGGGCAGCCCGACCCAAACGTCCTGGTTTATAATAAAACCTGCTAACAATAAAAACTATTACATTATAAAGTAATACAAATATCAAGTGTGGCGACTCCCTCCTTCCTGATGAACCACTGCATTGACTGCACCCTCTCATTGTTGTTCCTGGACACGGACTTCCCCTCTCTGCTCATATCTTATCCACCAAATAAGATGAATGTACAGGAATCTGTGTTGGTGGCGACACGGTTCTACGTGACAACGTGGTGATAGCAGGGCACAGACAGACACATCTCTCTAGAGAGGGTTTATCACTTTGTGTGACATGGACCTCAAGGCGTTGGACTTCCAGAGCAGACCGAGCGGAGGTTTTCACAACGTGTCTGCGCGCGTCTCCTCGTTTCACTTCACAATAACCTCCCCGTTCAGGATGGAAGCGGTCAGTCTTCAGAGCGATTCGTTCTCCGCCAACAGACCTCCGTTCCCTGTGGGTTCAGGTTAGAGGTTTATGGCTCC
>NC_140168.1:32734339-32831381 GCF_963971535.1 Notolepis coatsorum | reverse complement strand
CTCTCCTACGCCCTCACCCTCTCTCTCTCTCTCCTACACCCTCACCCTCTCTCTCTCTCTCTCTCACCTACACCCTCACCATATCTCCCTCTCTCTCCTACACCTTCACCCTCTCTTCCTACTCTCTCTCACCCTCTCTCTCTCTCTACACACCTCCTCTCTCCTACACCTTCACCCTCTCTCTCTCTACACTCTCACCCTCTCTCTCTCTCCTACACCCTCTCTCTCCTACACCTTCACCCTCTCTCTCCTACACTCTCACCCTCTCTCTCTCTCCTACACCCTCTCTCTCCTACACCTTCACCCTCTCTCTCCTACACTCTCACCCTCTCTCTCTCTCCTACACCCTCTCTCTCCTACACCTTCACCCTCTCTCCTACACCTCTCACCTCTCTCTCCTACACCCTCTCTCTCCTACACCTCTCTCTCTCCTCACTCTCTCTACACTCTCACCCTCTCTCTCTCTCCTACACCCTCTCTCTCCTACACCTTCACCCTCTCTCTCCTACACCCTCACCCTCTCTCTCCTACACCTTCACCTCTCCTACACCTTCACCCTCTCTCCTCCCTCACCCTCACCCTCTCTCTCCTACACCCTCTCTCTCCTACACTCACCCTCTCTCTCCTACACCCTCTCTCTCCTACACCTTCACCCTCTCTCCTACACCCTCACCCTCTCTCTCCTACACCTTCACCCTCTCTCCTACACCTTCACCCTCTCTCCTACACCCTCACCCTCACCCTCTCTCCTACACCTTCACCCTCTCTCCTACACCTTCACCCTCTCTCCTACACCCTCACCCTCACCCTCTCTCTCCTACACCCTCTCTCTCCTTCACCCTCTCTCCTACACCTTCACCCTCTCTCTCCTACACTCTCACCCTCTCTCTGGGATAAGGGATGTAAGGAAGGAGGGAAAAAGAACAAAGAAACAACCTGCTCAACGGGATGGAACCTTATCACCAATATCTCTCTAATATCTCTCTTTAATATCTCTCTCTAATATCTCTCTCTAATATCTATCTTTATTACATGGCGTTTTTCACATTCGCCGAAATGCTTGCTTGTGATTGGTCAATATATCTCTAATATCGCTCTAATTTCTCTCTAATATCTCTCTAATATATCTAATATCTCTCTTTAATATCTCTCTAATATCTATCTCTAATATCTCTAATATCTCTCTTTAATATCTCTTTAATATCTCTCTAATTTCTCTCTCTGATATCTCTCTAATATATCTCTAATATCTCTATAATTTCTCTCTCTAATATATCTCTAATATATCTCTAATATCTCTCTAATATGCTCTCTCTAATTTCTCTCTCTAATATCTCTCTAATATATCTCTAATATATCTCTAATATCTCTCTAATATCTCCCTCTAATATCTCCCTCTAATATATCTCTAATATCTCTCTAATATCTCCCTCTAATATCTCTCTAATATCTAATATCTCTCTAATATCTAATATCTCTCTAATATCTCTCTCTCTAACATCTCTCTCAGAGGAGAGAGGGAGAGAGAAGGTATATCAGGAGGAAAGAGGGGGAGAGATAGAGATACAGGGAAAGAGAGCAGGGAGAGAGAGACAGAGAAAGAGAGGGACAGGGAGCGAGAGAGACACAGAGAAAGAGAGGGACAGGGAGAGAGAGACAGAGAAAGAGAGGGACAGGGAGAGAGACAGACAGAGAAAGAGAGGGACAGGAAGAGAGCGAGACAGAGAAAGAGAGGACAGGGAGAGAGAGAGACAGAGAAAGAGAGGGACAGGAAGAGAGAGAGACAGAGAAAGAGAGGGACAGGGAGAGAGAGAGACAGAGCAAGAGAGGGACAGGGAGAGAGAGACAGGCAGACAGAGAGCAAGATAAAGAGAGGGAGGGAGAGACGGACAGAGGAAGGGAGAGAGAGACATTGATGGAAGGAGGTAAGAAGAGACAGACAGAGTGAGAAGGAGAGCGGTAGAGACAAAGGGCGAGGGGGAGGTAGGTAGGTAGGGAGAGAAAGAGAGAGAGAAAGAGGAAGAGAAAGGAGTGGTAAGGGAGAGGGACACACACACACACACACACACACACACACACACACACACACACACACACACACACACACACACACACCAGCTACACTATGCAGCTTATTGTCTGGTTCTTTCTCATGGAGCCTCCAAGTTATTCCAGCAGGGAACCACCTGGTGCCCTGATTCAAGACTCAATCTCACTGACCTCTCTGCCCAGGTGTTTGTGTGTTGTGTGTGTGTGTGTGTGTGTGTGTGTGTGTGTGTGTGTGTGTGTGTGTGTGTGTGTGTGTGGTGTGTGTGTGTGTGTGTGTGTGTGTGTGTGTGTGTGTGTGTGTGTGTGTGTGTGTGTGTGTGTGTGTGTGTGTGTGTGTGTGTGTGTGTGTGTGTGTGAGAGAGAGGGACAGGGAGAGAGAGAGAGAGAGAGAGAGAGAGAGAGAGAGAGAGAGAGAGAGAGAGAGAGAGAGAGAGAGAGAGAGAGAGAGAGAGAGAGGGAGAGAGAGGGGTAAATCAGGAGGAGAGAGAGAAGGTACATCAGGAGGAGAGAGAGAAGGTACATCAGGAGGAGAGAGAGGGGGGAGGGAGAGAGAGAGAGAGGAGGGAGGGGGGGTTGCGAGAGAGAGATCAGCAGGTAGAGCAGCAGCTCTCTGTCTCAGTGGGGGATTGGTGAAGTGATTACTTGGAACAGCTTGTCTGCTGAAGCCTGCTGAGCTAATCACACGGTAGAACCTGCAGGTAGAGAGACACAGAGAGAGAGAGAGAGAGAGAGAGAGAGGGACAGGGAGAGAGAGGGACAGGGAGAGAGAGGGACAGGGAGAGATAGATGGAGAGAGATGGAGATAGATAGAGAGAGGGTCGGGGGGAGACAGTAGGGAGAGTAAATGGTATTTGAGGAGGACTCAGTGCAGAGTGCTGTGGAGGTGTCTGGCCGGTGCACCTGGAGTCTCAATCCCCCCGGCCGCCCGGACGCCTGAATACTTTGGGCAGCCGAAGAGTGTTTCCGCGTCTCTGATTGGCCAGGTCATTTATGGTCATGTGACATGTACGCCCAATCGTGGGACCGCAAGTTTCTACACTGGTTAGGCTTAGGCGCTCGTTCGAAGTCGGTTAAGGTTAGAGTTTGTCTTAGAGCATGGCGATAGAACGCCTGCCCTGATTCCGACGGTTAAGCTTAGGCGCTCGTTCGAAGTTGGTTAAGGTTAGAGTTTGTCTTAGAGCATGGCGATAGAACGCCTGCCCTGATTCCGACGGTTAAGCTTAGGCACTCTTTCGAAGTTGGTTAAGGTTAGAGTTTGTCTTAGAGCATGGCGATAGAACGCCTGCCCTGATTCCGACGGTTAAGCTTAGGCACTCTTTCGAAGTTGGTTAAGGTTAGAGTTTGTCTTAGAGCATGGCGATAGAACGCCAGGTAGTTTGCAGGCTGTTAGACCTGGAAATAGGCGCAGAACTTGCTGTCCCACGATTGGCGCACATGTCACATGACCTGGCCAATCAGAGCGCAAAACTCGAACGCGGAAGCACTCTTCGGCTGCCCAAAGTATTCACGCGGCCCGGACAGACTGGCCCTCACGTTCACTAACTGCCCCTCTCTTCATGAGCACCACGAGCTGACCGGCCTGGCAAGTCCCACGAGGAAGACAGAGGCAATTTTTTTTTTATATAAAAGTAAACTGGACATTTCAAACGTTTTAGTTGTGGCCAAACTCCAGTCCCCTCCTTCTCTTATATCTCGTTTCTGGACATCCAGTCAGAGCCTACTCCTCTTTCCCTTGACGCCACCTCAGGTCTCTTTCAGGGTCACGACTTGTCACGTTTCCCCGGTCCTCCTCGTAGACCTGTTCAAACAGGACGGCGTAAACATTCTAACTGTGTCTATTTTCCTGTCGCAGTGTTTGCTAAACGACAGCTGACAGCTGGAAATACACTCGGCGCCAGAGCTGCTCCCCACAGACTAACGCAGTTCTTCTGAAAAGGTCTCTGGAAGCTTCATGGTGTAAGAGTAGGCTACAGTACAGTGATCAGTACATCATCATAGTATAGTGTATTATAATATAGTATAGCATAGTGTATTATAGTACAGTATAATATATTATAGTATAGTATAGTATAGTATAGTATAGTATAGTATAGTATAGTATAGTATAGTATAGTATAGTATAGTATAGTATAGTATAGTATAGTATAGTATATACCTTCCCTCTGCTCTAGCTTGCTCACAGGAACCAAAGCAACATTCTTGGATCAATAAACATCATTATCATTGTCACTCAAAGAGTAGAACAATCATTCAAAGCTAATAGTAATAATATTAATATTAATAAATGACTTATGGTGCTGTGCCACATACAGTTCAGCAGTGCTACCAGTCCTCCTAGTACCACAGTTCAGCAGTGCTACCAGTCCTCCTAGTACCACAGTTCAGCAGTGCTACCAGTCCTCCTAGTACCACAGTACAGCAGTGCTACCAGTCCTACTAGTACCACAGTACAGCAGTGCTACCAGTCCTCCTAGTACCACAGTTCAGCAGTGCTACCAGTCCTCCTAGTACCACAGTTCAGCAGTGCTACCAGTCCTACTAGTACCACAGTACAGCAGTGCTACCAGTCCTCCTAGTACCACAGTTCAGCAGTGCTACCAGTCCTACTAGTACCACAGTACAGCAGTGCTACCAGTCCTCCTAGTACCACAGTTCAGCAGTGCTACCAGTCCTACTAGTACCACAGTTCAGCAGTGCTACCAGTCCTCCTAGTACCACAGTTCAGCAGTGCTACCAGTCCTCCTAGTACCACAGTTCAGCAGTGCTACCGGTCCTCCTAGTACCACAGTTCAGCAGTGCTACCAGTCCTCCTAGTACCACAGTTCAGCAGTGCTACCAGTCCTCTTAGTACCACAGTTCAGCAGTGCTACCAGTCCTACTAGTACCACAGTTCAGCAGCGCTACCAGTCCTCTTAGTACCACAGTTCAGCAGTGCTACCAGTCCTCCTAGTACCACAGTTCAGCAGTGCTACCAGTCCTCTTAGTACCACAGTTCAGCAGTGCTACCAGTCCTCCTAGTACCACAGTTCAGCAGTGCTACCAGTCCTCTTAGTACCACAGTTCAGCAGTGCTACCAGTCCTACTAGTACCACAGTTCAGCAGTGCTACCAGTCCTCCTAGTACCACAGTTCAGCAGTGCTACCAGTCCTCTTAGTACCACAGTTCAGCAGTGCTACCAGTCCTCCTAGTACCACAGTTCAGCAGTGCTACCAGTCCTACTAGTACCACAGTTCAGCAGTGCTACCAGTCCTCTTAGTACCACAGTTCAGCAGTGCTACCAGTCCTCCTAGTACCACAGTTCAGCAGTGCTACCAGTCCTACTAGTACCACAGTACAGCAGTGCTACCAGTCCTACTAGTACCACAGTAGGCCACCTGTCCTGGGGACAGCACACACAACAAGAGCACATGTTAAGGTATGATGGTAAACTGTTGTTTTTTCCTACCGGTCCCTCTGTGCTAGATAGTTTGAAGCTTTGAGAGAGGGCAGTGAGGCATCAGAGTCGTTAACCTGCACGGACTACACCGTATGACGTATATCATGCCAGTTAGGGCACCTTGTGTATACTGCACCTTGTGTATAGACCTGTTCGCTGTATACGTCAGACTTAGTGTGTGTGCGCGCATCACAGGGGCAAAAAGGAACGTAATCCTGGTCAGAACAATGGGGCAGACTACAATATATTTGCATTCGTTAGCCATGCTAGCGATCTAAACAATCAATCCATGCCAAAGCTAGATATGTAAAAGGTGAAAGACTCACACTCACAGGCATGCTGATTTGGCAAAATGGCATCCAGCCGTTTTCGTTTGAAACTACTTTTAATCAGGCGAGTGCCATGGTTTCTCCATAGAGCCCCGTTGTACTTCTTTTGGCGCAGCAGCTCGCGCAGGTCCGGGGGCAACTTAGTCATGTGACTCAGTTGGTATTGCTGATTGGCTCGAACACGGTATGTTTGTAAACAGCAAACAGGTCTATACTGCACCTTGTGTGTACTGTTTACTTTTATTCTTACTCATAGTATATATTCAGATTCAAATCTTTATTGCCTATAATTTTTGTAACGTATAATAACGCATACAGACCCTCATCTGCACCTTTGTTTACACTGTTAGAGTTAATGTTTACACTGTTTATTTTTTCCTCATATTCTTATATTCAGATCAAATTTTATTGCCTATATTTATGTCTTTCTACTATTACCCTGCCCATACATGTACCTCCCCTCCTCCCTCCCCCTGCTGCTATGATGCCCGAATTTCCCCCAAGGGGATCAATAAAGGAAAATCGTATTGTATGCTAGGCCTAATATGTCAAGATAATTTGAGATGGACTGTGTGGGTGAGCTCTGCCAGCCAGCCAGTCGGTCTGATGTAGCCATTGTATACATTTACCAGGAACAAGGAAGAGAGGCACAACAGCGATTGGTGCCCATATGACCCTGTAACGTCATACCTTCCTTGCGATATATTCATTGTAACTTTATATACAGGCAGACTTACCCAAAAAAGCTATTTCTATCAGTTGATGGAGGGTTAGTCAGATGACTCTTTGAACCTAACAGACAGGAAGTAAACGGGCAGGCAGGAAGGTCAGAGGTCATCGGGACTCTGAAGCTGTCACGCTGGCCACCAGCAGCGTTCCCATAACAGGAAGGGGAGGGCTGGAAACAGGGAGGAAACAGGAAGTGGACAGAGACCGGGCAGGAGGTTATCTAGGTCCAAAGCGCGCTGTCAAGCAGACATCCATTAACACAAGCATACAAAACACAACAACACAACCACAAGCAAAAATGCGCACATGAATGCACCGTTAGCACACACAAACATTCACAGTCACAAAGAAGTTAGGGGGTTTGAGTAGAAACCAAGGAAACTATAAAAGAAGGGAAGGTCATTGATTGATTGATTGAATTGATTGATTGCTTGATTGAAAACTTTATTAACAGATTGCAGAATGGGTACAGTACAGTACAGCTCAATACATACAATTGTTAAGGCGATGCAGACCAGAGAAAGACTTTCGTCTTGTTTACATCAGGGTCCCCCATTTTCAATTCATAATAACATATGACATACAAGACATACAGATAGACAGTACTGCTACATCTATACATTTATGACATACCAGATTTGCAAATACAGTACTGTTTGTGATACAAAAAGAGTCTAGAAAAGAGAGTATACATTTGACGTAGAAACTGTACATTGGAGGAGGTTGGGTAGGTGGGGTGGGGGGGGGGGGCATGTACATTGGAGGTGGTTGGGTGGGTGGGGGGGGGGGGTTGGGTAGGAGGGGTGGGTGGGTTTGCTGTTCAAGCAAAACTGTACATTGGAATATTGACGAAACCATACTTGGTCATTTATTGTACATTGGAGGGGGTTGGGTTAGGACATTTACAGGGGCCAATTTCGAATTGCAGTCTCCCGTAGGTGTTCTTTGAGAGTGGTTTTGATTCCTTTACAGCTTTGGGTAGGGCGTTCCACATTGATGTGGCATAATTGCGAAACGTGTTTAGTCCCTTGTTTGAGCCGAATCTGGGTTTAACATGATTTGTGGAGCTCCCTCTGGTGTTGTGATCGTGGTATTCACTGACCTTTGGGAAGTATTTTGACATGTACATGGGTACCTTGGTCGTGTAGTGTATCTTGTAGACCAGGCCCATTGCAAGTTGCTGTACTCTGTCGTCTACTCTAAGCCATCCTAGGTTGTCAAAGTGGGCAGGGGTGAGGTGGGTTCTAGGAGTCAGGTCAAGCAGTAGTCTGACCAGTTTGTTTTGAGATGTTTGTAATTTTGTTTTAGCGCATTTGAGGTGCTTTGGTACCATGAGGTGCAAGCATAGTCGTAGTACCCTTGAATGAGTGCTCCTGCCAGAGTCTTCAGGGTATTCTTGTTTACCAGAGAGGAGATCCGGTACAAGAATCGAGTTCGTTGGTTGACTTTTTTTATTACCTTGGTTGCCATTTTGTCACAGGAAAGATTTGCCTCTAGGATGGAACCTAGGTATGTAATTTCATCTTTCCTTGTGACAATATTGTCACCCACTGTAACTGAGAAGCCGTCGGTCTTGCTGAGTTTGTTATTTGATCCGAAGAGATACCAGCGTTCTATGCTACCGCTTGGTGCCAGACATTGGGGCCAGTTCTATTGAAGCCAGTACTGAGATTCCAAATATACCAGCTATCTGAGGAAATATACATCAACCAATATATCAAACGTTATCTAGTTAATGTGGTATATTCTAATCAATATCTAAGGTGATTTGCAGTACAATGAGATTGCTATCTGGAAAAGGAAGAAGGACATAATGATTCAAATGGTCTTTCTCTACTGATAGAGAAATAGACTGTGCAGGCCAGGCAAAAAAGGAACTATGGTTTAAACTCATTATTTATTTTGCCTCTGGGCTCAGAGTGAATTAGAAGGTTGCTTTTCACATACAAGGATTATTCAGAGTACATTAACACATGTTTGTACAAAGGATTAATAAAGGTTTGCACATCAAACCCCGTCTGTACCTAAAACAGTCATGTTAACATCAATAAAATAGAGAATCTACTGAGCATTACACATGAGTAAATCTGGTCAAACAGATAGGTATCTGTATACATGTTATACTAAACCAACCATGGGTCCATGATTTTTACTCACATGTAAACAGCAGTCTGGATGGATCGGTTGAGAGAGGACGCAGTACCCCCCTGTCGGGTTTCTGGCCCGTCTCTCAAACACCGCGCTCGCTCTTAAATACTCTAATTTCAACCAATAACAACAGTCTAATAATATGTTTTGGTCCAATCAGGTTGGTCTTCTGGGAGGCGGTCCGCCCCCCCCCCCCCCCCCTCTGATTTCCTTGTCGGTGTCTTCTTCTTGCATGTCAACAGCGGGGGTCCATGGCCCCCGTTGGGCTGTGGCCTTTTCTTCACAGAGGCATGTCCCAATAAACATTTACAAGATGTATCTCCCGTGTATATAAATTTACACACTTCTAATATTATCACAGTTTTAATCTTGGCTTACATTTTGATATCAAACAGTGATAAAGAATAACTTGATACGTGTATTTTTCCAGACTAAACCTTTGTAATTGAGACTTATTTTCTATATATGGTTTACAACAAGAGTGAAATGACACTATTATCTTCATAATTAGTTTGACATTCTGAATGATATTCAAATACCTTTTATCTAATGTGGTTTAATTAATATGATCTTGTTTATAAATTAGTTTCCATGAACTCTTAGCAAAAGCAAGTTAGGTCTGTGTTTCTCTGCCTGTATTCTGTTAGGCGCTGGGTGTGACTTATATTTACATACAGTCTTAACATTTGATCAGAGCTGGTTATCTGGTCTCTGAAATCTGATCTCTTTAGTAGGGTGAGTGACCGTTCCATCTGTGGGGTGTGACTTTCGAGTTCCTTTGTTTCTAGTGGTTGACCACATTTGCTTGAGTGGGGGTTGAGAATGGCTGTCTAAGTACAGTTTCAACAACCGCGGGGGTTTCATCTGGGCTCAAAACAGTTCCTTAGAGCACCCCAGTGTTTTGCATATGGTTTTTCTAATTATAGACATATGGATTATGAAATCCACAGTCAATGTTACCACATTAACAATGCAGCAAATTGCAGATGACTCTGACATCTGAGGTAATAACTTGTTTAAATGACTGAAAGTTTCCACACTTGGCATCAATGTGCGTTCACGCACTACACGGTGACGTGATGACCCTTCCTTCTTTCATAGTGTCCTTGGTGGAAACCAAGAAACGGGGGAAGAGCAACACGGCGAACGTCCGACTCTACCTGACTTGTGGTTTGTTCCCCCGCGTGACTCGACGTGACTTGTGGTTTGTTCCCCCGTGTGACTCGACGTGACTTGTGGTTTGTTCCCCTGTGTGACTCGACGTGACTTGTGGTTTGTTCCCCCGTGTGACTCGACGTGACTTGTGGTTTGTTCCCCCGTGTGACTCGACATGACTTGTGGTTTGTTTCCCCGTGTGTGTGCAGGTGTCCTTCTTCCTGTTCATAGTGTTCGTGGTGTACACCATGCTGCCCTTCTCCATGCGGAGCGCCGTCGTCGCCAGCATCATCACCTGCCTCTCCCACACGCTCACGCTCATCGTGTGTCTGGCCTCCACCACCAAGGACCCAGAGCCTCTGGTCTGGCAGGTGAGGACGACACAGTAAGGACGCCGTTTATATAGTCTGGGGGGCTGTTGTCCTTCCTGCCCCCCCCCGGCGCCGGCTGTGGAATGCACACTTCCCACCACGGTCAGGCAGTGTTGTAGTACTCAGGCCCTGGACTCATTTTCAGGACTCGTGACTCGACTTGGACTCGAGCACTGATGACTCGGACTTGGACTCGAGCGTTGACTGCATTCGGACTCAGAAGGTGCGGACAAGGACTCTGACTTGTTAATTGATAAATACAGTTATATATACAGTATTTGAATTTCTTTTGTAATAGGCCCTAATCATTTGGCATAAGATATTGAGGGCTAGTGCATTTGTTTGGCTATTGTGTCACAAAGTATAAGTAAACTCCCATTGAAATGGTGACCGCTGTGTCATTTATGTTTAATGTAGACCTTTTCTATTTGTATGTCAGCTCTTTGACTGCCATGGAGTGGATGTGACTCAACCTTCACGACTTGGACTTGGACTCGGACTAGGGTAATAATGGGGACTCGACTCGGACTCGACTCAGGCTCTTCTCTGGTGACTCAGACTTGGACTCGGACTCGAACACTGGGGACTCGAGACTCAACAGCTGACCCGCTCAATCTTCCACACAGAATTAAAAACACACTTATTCAAACTAGGGCTGAGCGATATATGCCCACACAATATCATATCACAATATTTGTCTCAGTTTTGATGGTGTAACGGTATTTGACGGTATAGTTTATAAATTGCAATGTGATATATTTCTTTTACGTCTTCATGTTGTAATGCAATTGTCAAGGTCCTATTTAATTGAAAATGGTATGACGGTATACCTCCCAGCCTTGATTCAAACTGTATATCATGTAATTAAAAAAAATAAGAAAGAAAAGGAAAATACGCTTGTTCACTAATTCCTCTTATTGTCTCTGCTTGTTACGCACTCCAAGTGAAGCACTTCAGTTTGGCACTGCTAGATGAACTATACCACTTACAGGAAGACTGCCGGATGCATATCCCTTTGTTGTACATCACTTTGGATAAAAGCGTCAGCTAAATGACTTAATGGAAATGTTCAACCGATCCTCACATTCGCAAGAGAACAAACCAGAATGGTCCTCAGAGATACCTGACAGCCAGGCAACAGCATGTACACCAAGAGAATACCAAGCAGACTGGGAACGAGTTGTAGAGAACAGCTTGTGCCCACACCTAGCTTCCCTCAATTGGAACTCGTGTCCGTTTGAATTTTATCTGCATGTTTTACCAATTAAAAAGAAAAGGTCCTTGGTGACCGTTGCCATGTTTGAGAATAAATAATATACAAGCTGTGATGGACAAACAATACAGACTTTGACTTTATCACAAGTGACTACACCCCTTCATACTGCACACAGAGAGGGGAGAAGAAAAGAGGAGAGGAGAGGAGAGGAGAAGAGATGAGATGAGAGGAGAAAAGAGGAGAGGAGGGAGAAAAGAGGGGAGGAGAGGAGATGAGAGTGGAGGAGAGGAGAGGACAGGAGAGGGGAGGAGAGGAGAGAAGAGGAGAGGAAAGGGGGAGAGGAGCGGAGAGGAGATGAGAGGAAATGGGGATAGGAGAGGAGATGAGAGGGGAGGAGAGGAGAGGAGATTACATATTGTTGACATATTAATGTATTTTAACTGCAAATATCATTTTAAAAGGGGGAGAGGGGGGGTGAATATACCGACATCACTCATGATTTTAATAGGTTCTTGTCAACTATTTCAATGTGTTTCAGTCACAAGTCACAAGTTAACCAGGGGTTTGGATTAGCTCAATGCTACCGTGGACCTGCACCCACACTCAATGACCCTTGAAATTGGATAGACAGGAATATGTGTGTGTGTGTGTGTGCATGTGTGTGTGCGTGCGCGTGCGTGTGCGTGTGTGCGTGCGTGCGTGCGTGCGTGCGTGTGTGCGTGTGTGTGCATGCTTGTCATCGTACTGCGCACAGTATGTGCAACAGTTCAATGGATCCCCAATTACGCCTATTGGCTTACGTCAATACACCCAAAATAAAAATACGCTGATGATTCAGCCGTAATCGTCTTTTAATAAGTAGAAAGCATTTTGAACACATCAGGAACACATAGACACACACACACACACACACACACACGCACACACACACGCACACACATGCACACACACACACACACACACACACACACACACACACACACACACACACACACACACACACACACACACACACACACACACACACACACACACACACACACACACACACACACACACACACACACACATTGAGACAAAGGGTACTTCACATTACATTTGAACCTGGAGTGCTGGCTTGTCTTTAATAGCAGCCTGTGACGACTGACTGGAAGATATGTAATGAATGCTGTTTTCATATGCTAATCACTCAGAGACACGGGCAGCGCTTCTGCCTCGGGCCATAATCACAGTCAAACCATTTCCCCCAGAGGGCACGTCGCCTAGTAGCGCAGACACATTATTTTTCAAACCCCTAATGGAATTGATTTCTCCTTTGACTCTCTCTGACGTTATATGGACGTCTGACAGGAGACATTACGCACACACACACACAGCATTCAGTGAAGAGCTTCCGTCAGTCATATCATCTCTCTTCGCTGTCACTTTATCTACCATCACAGTGACACAGTCTAATCTCCGTTGGGACACACACACAAACATGCACACACACACATAGTGGAAAAACTCACAGACGGTAAAGTATGTCCGAATTAGCTCAAAGCCCTTGGCTATGAGGCCAAGGGCAGCCGATTGCTATGCACGGTCACAGTATAAAGAGCTCGAGGTTTACATAGCAGAGGTAGCAGGTGGAAAAGCAATATTGAAGTGTTTGCTCTGGTCAGCTTTTATGTGGTAATAGGGTAGGCTTAAGTAGTAGGGGGCACACACAAGGATAATTATGCCGAGACCTTCCTGTGAACATGTGTCACAAACTGACATCAATTCAATGCTTTGTGTGCGTGTGCGTGTGCGCGTGCGCGTGTGTGCGTGTGTGTGTGTGTGTGTGTGTGTGTATTAGATCCTGGCCAACGTGATCATCTTCACCTGTGGTAACCTGGCCGGGGCCTATCATAAACACCTGATGGACCTGGCTCTCAGACAGACCTACCAGGACACCTGCAACTGCATCAAGTCCCCCATCAAACTGGAGTTTGAGAAGCACCAACAGGTTCGTTCTCTCTCTCTCTCTCTCTCTCTCTCTCTCTCTCTCTCTCTCTCTCTCTCTCTCTCTCTCTCTCTCTCTCTCTCTCTCTCACACACACACACGCACACACACACACATGTGCACACTCTTTCTTGCTGTCTAGTGATGCACACACGCACACACACACACGCACACGCACACACACACACACACGCACACACACACACACATACACACACACAAACGGATAACATACACACTTCAAACTATTCATGAGGGAATTCTCATGCTAATTCCTTTTATCAGGCTCTTTGTAGAATACAGGAAATTCACCTGATTAATATAGTAAGTGTGTGTGTGTGTGCGTGTGTGTGTGTGTGTGTGTGTGTGTGTGTGTGTGTGTGTGTGTGTGTGTGTGTGTGTGTGTGTGTGTGTGTGTGTGTGTGTGTGTGTGTGTGTGTGCATGTGTGAGTGTGTGTGCATTGTGGGAGACTAAATGGCTTGATTGCAGTGATCGCCAGCAGCCTGCTAGTTCTTATCCCAGCTCATCTCAGTCAGACAGGCATCTGGCAACAGCCTTAATTAAAACCCCATTTATTTTCACTTCCCTGTGAGCTCTAAGTCTCTCCTCCACTGTTGTCTTAACCGACAGCATAGTGTAGATAGCTAGGTGTCAGCATGATGCAATGCAATATGATGCAATGTAGGATACAATACAATATTCTACAATATGACTAAATACGATACTGTATGATTCCCCTATACTTTAATAACATTTCTTAAAGCAGTCGTTCCAATTTCAGTGTTCATTACGGTTAATGACCCAATAAATAAGCTGTTACTTGTGTTATCATTCCTTCTGTAATGTTAGGGATCCAAATACAACTGTCGACTGCAGCTAACATTGGCAGTGAAAAACAACAGCCATTTATTTTGCACATAATCCCACACAGGGCCGCCTGGGAGAAATGCGAGGCCCTGTGCGAGATTTAAACGTGAGGCCCCCCCTCTAAAAGGTAAAAAAAATATATATATATATATAATATTTTATTTTTTATTTTTTCATACAGTCAACATATTCTTAAATAATAGCGCTGCCCGAGGCTGGGCATGATACAGTCAACATATAGCAAGAGAGAGAGCGAGAGAGAGCTCCCGTTCTACAGTCAATATACAGTGTTATCGCTGCACAGACCTGGTAATGCCGCTGACCCTCCACCAGAGCAAGGCCAGAGAGAGAGAGAGAGAGAGAGACACATTGGAAAGAAACAACCCAAAACCAGAGCAAATTGAAATGCTATTTGGCCCTAAACAGAGAGTACACAGTGGCAGAATACCTGAGCACTGTGACTGACCCAATACTAAGAAGATCCTTGACTAGGTACAGACTCAGCGAGCACAGCCTAGCCATCGAGAAAGGCCGCCATAGGCAGACCTGGCTCCCAAGCGAAGACAGACCCACTGCACACAAGATGAGGTGGAAACCGAGCTCCACTTCTTAACAACCTGCCCACTATACCAAGACATACTTCCCACAAATTGCAAACACCCAAAGAGACTTTGAAAACATCGACAATAACTCAAAACTCCCATACCTACTGGGAGAAATACAAGAATGTGAAATAAAGCCCATTTGAATTGAAGAGAGAGAGATAGATAGAGCATGTCTGTGTGTGTTAGAAAGAGAGAGATAGAGAGAGAGCATGTCTGTTTGTGTGTGTGTTAGAGAGAGAGCATGTATATGTGTGTTAGAAAGAGAGAGAAATATAGAGAGAGAGCATGTCATTTTGTGTGTTAGAGAGAGATATAGAGCATGTCTGTGTGTGTTAGAAAGAGAGAGAGAGAGAGAGCATGTGTGTTTGTGTGTTAGAGAGAGAGAGCATGTCTGTGTGTGTGTGTTAGAGAGAGAGCATGTATGAGAGAGATAAGCAAAGATGAGCCCCTAAAGGATATTCAACTTTTAATGGAAGAACAAAACAGAAGGAAAAGATAACTTCACAAAGGCAACATGAATATACATAGATCCAAAAGGACAAAGATCAACACTTAAATCCAAAGAGAAGAGGGTCTATACCAGAGAAAACAAAGTAGCAAGGAGCCAATGGCCGACATCAGCTAAATAGGCTAACTGCAAATAGAGTAGCCAGGTACTGACACCAGGCCACACACCGTTAGCTACTACAACAGCTAGCCGGCCCGTTTGGCTCAATATAACGTTAGCTACGTTAGCTAGCCGGCCCGCTTTGGCTCAATATAACATTAGCTACAACAGCTAGCCGGCCCGTTTGGCTCCCGAGAGAGAGAGAGATATATATCCACGGCGGGAATAGAATAGAGTGCATTAAAAACTCACCAAACGTCCAAGAGGATGGAGACAACCGCGTGGAGTTGACGAAGTTCATCTGCCGAATGACCGTCCTCTTCATCTTGGCATAACAATGCTGCATGCGCTCTCTCTAGGTTAGCTAACGCTAGTTAGCCTTTAGCTAAGCTAGCTACTAGCCGACATCATCATGGCTATCCCGACTGAACCACACATTAGCACTCGATATTATAACGTAGCTAAAGCTAACTAGCTGTCCCTGCCTTTAGCTAAGCCGACATGGCTAGCCTGACTGAACTGTCTAACATGCAACAACTTTCATCTTCAGTCCATCTGCCGAATGACCGTCCTCTTCGTCTTGGCTGGCATAACTAAGCATAACCTCCAAAGCTGCACGCGCGAAATAGTCAAACGCAGCTGACGCACGCCGGCGTACACATGATGTAACCCCTCCCTTCGTTGAAACCAATAGTATGTCTGCTGCAGAGCCCCAAAGCTCCAATAGTGAGTATGTCTGCTGCAGAGCCGCAGAGCCAGAAACAAGTCAGACACATTCTACAAATGTGTCTAATGTGAAATATATAAGCATATAAGCAAAACTAGATTTTATGTCTGTGATGAAAAAGGGCCTCGCGGGAAGGGGGGCCTCGCAAAAAAAAAAAAAAAATTAAAAATAATAATAAAAAAATTAATAAATAAAAAATATTTTTTTTAAATTTTCGTTTCTTTTTTTTGTGCGAGGCCCCCCTTCCCGCGAGGCCCTGTGCGACCGCACTGCTCGCACACCCCCTGAGGCAGCCCTGATCCCACACATATCCAAGTTTCAAATTTCAAGTTCAGAATACTTTTATATGAAATGCTTCTTTCTGTTTTGCTCCTGCGAGTGTGCTAGATAAAAATAGATAAGTATAAAATAAGTATAAAATAGAAGTCAAAAGTACGTAAACAAAAGTGTTCGGTATACATATATACAATATACAATGCAGAGTAGAAAAAGTAACTGAGTTACAATACAATATACAGTACAATGCAGAAATGGGATGAGGTACAATTTAGGGTAAGGTGTAATGACTCAGGTATGAGTTGTAGTGCAAATCTCTTTACCAATAAATATAAAGTGTGTTAAAGTGTCTAAAGAGGGTTAAGTGGGTGCTGCAGTGAGTTGTTTATTTAAAGTGAGTGTGTGCGTGTGGGTGTGTGTGCTGTGAGTGTATTTGATGGTTTGTTACATGGTGTTATTATTGTCATTGAGCATCCTGATGGCCAGCCCAGGAGTTCAAAACTTTTAATCCCTATCTGATCAGATCAGATTTGGATTCATTCATTTCAATTCATTATGAATTGAAAATGGGGGACCCTGATGTAAACAAGACGAAAGTCTTTCTCTGGTCTGCATCCCCTTAACAATTGTGTGTATTGAGCTGTACTGTACCCATTCTGCAATCTGTTCATAAAATTTTTCAATAAATCAATCAATCAATAGGGATTACAAGTTTTGAACTCCTGGGCCTGGCAGGAGATAGAATCTCCTTCTGAGTCTCTCTGTGCTTGCCATGAGACTCCGGTATCGCTTGCCTGATCCCACACATATCCCAAGGCTCTAAACAGTTTTGCACGCATCCATTTAGTTTGACAGTTCAGAATCAGAATCAGAATCAGAAAGGTCTTTATTGCCAAGTAGTTTACACATACAAGGAATTTGCTTTGGTAGTTTCCGGTGCGACAGACAATAACAGACAGATAATAAAATAAAGAGGTGGAGTAAAATAAAATGAAATATCAACTAAGTTAACCACAATAGAATAGAATTATGAAATAAAATATAGGCCAGGGCTGTACAACTGTAATAAAAAAAAATAGAAAATAATAAATAAAATAAAATGGGATATAAACTAAATTAAATATAGCACAATAGATAGTATATAATAAAAAAAAAAAAAAAAAGGATGTGGTCAAGTATATACACTAATAAAATTGAGAGTTAATGCATTTGAATATGGCCACCGGTGATGTCAGTTCAATGTACAGCTCAATGAAATGATGTAGATGAAAGATGTCACCATGGTGCAGAGTTCAGCAAAGTGACAGCTGAGGGGAAGAAGCTGTTCATGAACCTGCCGGTCCTGGAACTGAGATGCCTGTAGTGCCTCCCAGAGGGGAGGAGGACACAACAGTCTGTGGTTGGTGTGAGAGGTATCCTTTACAATACTGCATGTCTTCTTCAGACACCGTTTGTGTTGGACAGCCTCAACGGCAGGGAGTTATGTACCGGTGATGCGTTGGGGGGTTTTCACCACCCTCTGTAGTGCTTTTCCGGTCTGAGGCGGGGCTCGGTAGATAGAGCAGTCATCTGGTAATCCAGAGGTTCCTGGTTCAATTCCCACTCCTCCTGGGCAGCGTGGCGTGATTTTTTTCCATAGCCTTTGTTTGCGAAGCCGCTCTCTGATTGGCTAGCCCGCGTACAGCGAAGACCCTCTCTGATTGGTTTAGCTCCGAAGGGTCTCTTCCGCCTTGTACATAATATTCTCTGCTTCGAAGTGGCTTTGGCCCTCTTTCGAAGTGGGTTATGCTTAGAGTTAGGGTTAGGGCGGGCTAACCCTAACCCTAACTCTAAGCATAACCCACTTCGAAAGAGGGCCAAAGCATAACCACTTCGAAGCAGAGAATATATATGTACAATTCGGACATTTCTATCCCAGAGCCCTTCGGAGCTAAACCAATCAGAGAGGGTCTTCGCTGTACGCGGGCTAGCCAATCAGAGAGCGTCTTCGCAAACAAAGGCTACGTAAAAAAATCACGCGGCAGCGTGTCGAAGACAAGTGTCCTTGAGCAAGACACTTAACCCCTAACTGCTCCCGATGAGCAGGGTGGCATATTGCATGGTTGCCTCTGCCGTCGGTGTGTGACTGTGTGGGTGAATGGGTCAAATGTGAGGAACAAATTGTAAAGCGCTTTGGATAAAAGTGATATATAAATGCAGCCATTTGCCATTTGAGGCAGAGCAGTTGCCGTACCAGACTGTAAAGTAAAGTAAAGTAAAACTTTATTTTTATAGCGCCCTTCTCAGCACGAGTGCACAGAGTGCTTCACAGCATTTTTAAAACATCAGTAAAAAATACAAGAAGTGAAACATGTGAAGAGAAGAAAAAAATACATAAAATGAGCTAAAACACCAGAATAGATGACAAAAAACTAAAACAAAAACAAAACAGACATGAACAGAGAGAAAACGGCTATGAGTGTTTAAAAAGCCTGCCTGTAGAAGTAGCTTTTTAGTTGCCTTTTAAAAATGAGCTCTGATGGCGCGTGTGATGCAGTTAGTCAGTGAGGATGCTTTCTATGGCGCAGAAGAAATAGAATTTCACCAGAATCTGAGGAGACAGATGGGCTTTCCTCAGTCTCCTCAGGAAGAAGAGAAGTTGGTGAGCTTTCTTGACCTCTGAGATGTGAAGACACACTCAGCCTCCTATAAGCTAGTCTTGGCTAGAGATTATTCCCTTTTTTTTTTTTATCCCTGCATCAAAACTCTAAATCCCCTGCCTTATCAGAGAGAGAGCAGTCAATACTAGAAGACCTAATTCGAGGTAAACAGCCTGCGTGTGTGAACCACAGATGAAGCTTGTTTAATAATAACTCATTCATTTTCCCATGTCACAGGAGACAGACAGAACCACCCTCTAATATTCTGTCTCTAAATGAAAGAACATGGCTTATCCCTTTAATCCCCCCACCTTGTTCCTGTTTGCTGTCACATCACTGTGTGTTGCTGGAGGAGTGGAGTGGAGAGGAGAGGAGAGGAGAGGAGAGGAGAGGAGAGGAGAGGAGAGGAGAGGAGAGGAGAGGAGAGGAGAGGAGAGGAGAGGAGAGGAGAGGAGAGGAGAGGAGAGGAGAAGAGAAGAGAACAGAGGAGATGAACAAAGAGGAGAAAAGTGGAGAGGAGAAGAGATGGGAGGAGAGGAGAGGAGACATCATCAGGTTGAATAGCCTATCACACAACTTTTCCCCGAAAAGCAAGCCTGCGGCTTTGCAACAAACCTCCGCCACACACACACAAACCTCTGACTGTCCATAAGGTGAGACGATTCAACTCACTATAACTCCCTGTGTTGTGTCATACTCATAACGGTTTCACACACTGACCTATGGCACCGGCGTCGGCAGACTTACTGGCCCCACTAGAGCAGGTACACGTTCCAGTCAAACTAATGGGACATGTCTTTTGAGGAGTGTGGCTCCTTCTTTCCGTTCCCGAGTGAGGTATACTTGATTGAATCTCTATGTATGAATTAGAATAGAATTCCTGGTTTTGATAGAACATTGATTACTACCGATATGAGTCAGCAAGAAAAGAGGCTTGTCGTCAGCATTTCTCAGACAAGTCAGAACAGCTGAGACGACACCCTGTAATTAGCCATTTAGCAGCTGGTTAGAGCCGACTAGTAAAGTAAGAAAGAGAACTTCTCTATAAGATACTCTCGGTTTACTTAGTATATGCATATGTGTGGTTGATCTGATATGGAACTAGATAAAGTAGAACACTTAACACTTTCACTGCCACTCACGAGATATCTCGGGTTTCCGATAGTTATGTTGAAAGCCACTCACGAGATTTCTCTGAATTTTTAATTTATTTTTTTTAGCGATCTGAAATCAGCCTACCCTAGTATACCCGAGCGCCGCCGGCGATCAGATGTGGAAAAAAGCGCCCCCTATCGTCTCCCAGATGACATAAGGGATTTTGGAATGGACTCAATGAAAATGGATGGGGGAAAAAATCCTGTACTCCACATTTTCCAGTCCACTGATGCAGCCGGGGTTATCACAGTTAATTCTGGAGCCTCTGAGACCCGCGGAATCATGTACTGCACTGTACACATGTTGGATCCATACACTTATCGATTTTTTCGAATGGTGATCAGGAATTGGAATATACCAGTTGGATACCATCTGATGTGGTAAGGAATCTATGTTATCAGTGTTAGGATAATCAGACTAATTTTGATGAAGATATAAGCTGTTTTGTGAAATGGGTTCTTTCGGTTTCACTGTAAAAGTCCAAGAGGAAATGAACACAGCGATTATCCGTGCGCGGCTCGAATGTGCTTGCGTCACGTGCACGTATAATATTGATCATCTAGCGTTTATTTGAAAATGATTCATAAATAGGCAGACAAATAACAAAGTTCTGGAATATTCCAGTAAAAGACGATTATCATAGAATGGTCTAGAACAGGGGTAGGCAACCCTAGGCATGCGTGCCTGCATAGGCACGCGGGGGCATTTTCATAGGCACAGGGGGCAGCATAATTTTTTTTTTTTAAATTATTATAATTTCTTTTGAATTTTTTTGCTTTGAAATATTATAGTGAAATATTTTGCACTGTTGTCGCATTTATCTTGTTGATATCCTCCCACAGGTTCTTTTTACTACCACAATGACAATAAACATAGTTTTATTAGGTTGAAATAATGTGGTTGTGTACTTATTTTTCTGTTAACTTATTATGGATTGAAAACTGAACCTTAATGCACAGTAACTGAACTCAATATTTTTAAGTTCTGGTAACTTATTATTATAAATTTTTTTACAGTGTAGTCTTGCGATCAATCAAAACTTATTTACACGATATACCTCACATTCACCCTCCATTCACATCCTGGTGTTCTCCTGGTGTTCTCCATTAGGCCTGTAGGTGGAGCTATGACAGCACACGTACAGTACACACACCGATGGTGTGTGATGTGTCCAAAAATGAATGGGCAAATGTGAGTGAAATGGTCGCACTGTATGCAGCTGTTTGTCTGCATTGCATTCCCCCCCCCCCAACTCAGATTTAGGGTTGATACAACCATCATAATAATATTGTTAATAATAACAATAACAATAATGATGTAATAATGTAAAAATTGTCATTAAAAAGACCTGATTATGAGAATTTTTTTTTACGAAGCATGGAATATTGTTGAGGCACACTAGTTACAACTATATTTCAAACAGGCACTTCATGTCAAAAAGGTTGCTGACCCCTGGGCCCTCATGCATCAACGTGGACGTAGAACTTGACCTACTTCCACACGTAAGCACGGAATGTAGAACTAGCGTACGCACAGGGAAGTCGGCATTCATCACACGTGCGTAAGCAGGCTCTATGCCCTGCCGTGTTGATGAATACCACTTTGTTCTACCGTCAATGCTCGTGCATGATTATCCATATGGTCATGAAAATGAGGAAACACCCCCCATGGGATGTGAAATAATGGACCGACCGACCCGAGCGGGACTCCGAGAAACTCCACGGAGAATTCACTGCTGTCGAACCAAGAAGACACTATCGCGTATTATGATTTATGGGATAAATAAAAGGCGGACTTGTAAACGGTGATGTCAGATATCAACGGCTCCCTAAGACCATTGCTGCAATTCTGCCTGGACAGCTCAAAATACTAATAAAGACCGTTCGTTGACCACTGTTTGGCGTTGGTTGTGTGTCATTATAACCGTGCTGTTATATGAATGCCTTTATTAGTTGTGTTCGATTGGCTATATGATTTTTAGAGGCATCTATTTTGTTGTCGGCTAATAAAGACCGCGCTGGAATATGACTGCCTTTTCCCGTGTTGTTTGATTAATACCCACGGATTAAAGTTCTCCTCAATTCTATTCCAAATCGCGATGGATCTCCCGTCAATTTTCTACCTGCTGCATATGATTTCTAGAGGCATACTACAATCTATTTTGATGTCAGTATTGGGTAGCCTATATAAACAATATAATACGAGAGCATATACAAGAACAATGAATCTCACTGCATGTATGATGTATCCTGCCTTTCAATACATGAACTTGAATTCCATCATGTTTGTGTGCGGGACTCAAGGCTGCTGTCACAATGGGTGGTACCGCCGTACAGTAATAATAACAGTCCACACAATATCACGATCCATGCCATAGCCTATGTTCCATTAGGACATGATCTGTGACGACAAATGTTCTAGAATGTTTGATTAAGATATCATACTCTGACAGCATGCCTATGACTATGAGCAACAAAAACGCGAACTTGAATCCCATCATATAGTCTGTCCACTATCTGCATGGTGTCATTGCAATGCGTTTTCTATTCTTTCTTGTACAGTAAAAAGGGGGAAGAACACTATATTCATATGACTTATTCTGCTTACAGCTTCGAAATTCCACTTGTTTCGTTTAACGTAAAGCCTTTTAAATATAATCAAAACGTTCCCGTGTTTCGGCGGTCTGTGCGCAAAATAATAACGAGTTGAGCTTTATGATTTATGATGAATTGAAAATGGGGGACCCTGATGTAAACAGGACGAAAGTTGGTCTGCATCCCCAATTAACAATTGTATGTACTGAGCTGTACTGTACTGTACCCATTCTGCAATCTGTTAATAAACTTTTCAATCAATCAATCAATCAAGCTACGCGGAGCGCAGTCAGTCAGTAGCCTACACCCCGTATATTCCGATAACGCTATATAAACCATGCTGCATTCATTCTGAGAGAAAGATCTATTATTCCAAATGCTATTTATAGGGTTTTGACCATAATTACACTACTGTTGCTATCTTACAATGAACTATAATGAACTACGGTTCATACAGAACATCCAGTGTTATTATGCACAGAAGCTCATTTCCTTGTTGTAATAATATATTCTACCACTGGGCGCGAGGTACGCCAGGTCTGACCTGTGCGTAGATGTACGCACGAAGTCAAGTTCAAGTTCAAATTGATGAATCCCACTCTTTGCTTAGAAATGATCGTACGCACGGGTTACGCACAGATCTGTGCGTAGAACACGTTGATGCATGAGGGCCCTGGTCTAGAATGAACTGTTTTTTACCTCAAAACGGGTGCTTTTCAAAATGCTCTCAAACGGAAATGAAGCGATAAAAAACCAATCTGCCTTGACAGCACTGACTGGAAAAGGATTCTTTGATAAGCGACGGGCAGATTAGACACATAGCCATAATTTAAAACATAGATTAGGCGATATTAAGCGTAACCATCCATTGGTCTAAGCGACGTGAGCGAATGACCGTACCTCATAACACATTATGACACATAACTCCATTCCTGTCTCCTAGTCAAAGCCAAGCCTGAATAATTGGAATTAAATCAATTCACAGCAAGTAATTGCAGTTCATGACAGTTAGATCTCTTCTCGGGTTAGTCACGGCTGTGGAGGTGGTAAAGGTCAGTCAACGATGGCTTCTTCTCATGCCTCAACTTTGACACGTCCCCAACCAGGGAGACCAGACTGAAACCAACATATAATAGAATAATGTTGTTCTGTTATTCTGATTGCTTTGAGGTGTATAGGGCAGATACCAGGGAGCTATCAGTGCAAATGGCAGGATATGGAAGTGGATACTTACCTCCTTCACCTGGTAAATGGTAACTGGGCTGCATGTATATAGCAGCTCTTATCCAAAGCGCTTTACAACTTATGCCATTCACCCGTTCGCTCACACATTCACACACCGACGGCGGAGGCAACCGTGCCAGGTGCCGACCTGCTCATATTATATATATATAGTAAATAATGTATTGACATGTATATGTTTCACTTTCTGCATCCCGTGCATCTGCAACTTTCTGCTATCAACACATAAGTGTGTCTCTAACTAGACCCAACCAACAAAATCATAGCCCTTCTCATGCTGTCGTTGAATAGAAAAATAAAAGCCACATGACCTAAGCTTAATATCCGCCCCTCATCATTAAAAAACATAATCCTAATATTGGCTCAGCGTTGAGTATGGCTGGAGGATTCTGTTCATAACATCCCTCTCGTTGTCTGCAGTTAATTTAGTGCTGTGTTGAGGAAATGAGCTGCACTGTGTGAACCAGGCCAGCAGCTAAGCTGAGGACACAAGCCAGCAGGGACATGTGTTTGTTAATTATGATACATGTAAACAACTGTGTGCACCTACGGTTTAATTTGTGCTGCATCCTGCAGAACAGGAGAATCAATCACTATAATAATCTGTTACTATAATAGTGTGTCAACATGTGTTTGTGTAAAACCATGTCGGATTTAACGGTATGCGGTCAGTCATTGTGTTATTGTAGGGCTATATATGCCCATGGAAGTTACTCATGAATTGCTTGTTTAACCCTTTCACTACCACACTACAAAGGGTTAACCCTTTCACTGCCACACTACAAAGGGTTAACCATTTCACTGACACACTACAAAGGGTTAACCCTTTCACTACCACACTACAAAGGGCTAACCCTTTCACTGCCACACTACAAAGGGTTAACCCTTTCACTGCCACACTACAAAAGGTTAACCCTTTCACTGCCACACTACAAAGGGTTAACCATTTCACTGCCACACTACAAAGGGTTAACCCTTTCACTACCACACTACAAAGGGTTCTGTTTCATGCTAGCTTCCGCTCAGCATCATAATGCATATATCTCGCTTCAGTGGATATGCACTGAATACATTTCAAAATGTACCTTTACCTACCAACATCCGTCTGACCACACCCCCATCTGCTGCCTACATAAGCAGGGGTGGGGCCACACACTCATCTCCTTCTCAAATTTCATCCACAAGATAGTGCCTGTATACCAATCACTTGGCGAGGAAGAAAGTATTAGCTGGAGAAAGGAAAACAGAAGAACAAGGAGATACGTTGACATTATATCTTTATTTTCTATTTTCGAGAAAATACGGCGATATTGTCTTCGTCACTGGAGTGTCTGGAAGATGATGATCATTCTAAACCTCCACCGGCTTTTTCATATTAGGGGCTCGCGTCGCTGATATACTCCCCACCGGCAGTCCTCCTTGCTGCGGCTGGATAGGTAATTGAACCTCCGGTTATACAGCTGGACTGTGGAAGGCACCGTCTGTTGTGAGAGACTGGTTGTTTTCGAGCCTGGGTGAGTAATGTTTTGCTTGCGAGCGCCAGTTGTCTGTTAGTGCTATGGGGGCTAGCTGACCATTTTTACGAAAGCCGGCCCCAGATTGGGGTCCTCTGTTTGGCCTCTTAGGCGACGGCAGAGGATCTTGGTCTAAAGCCCATGATGGTCAACTAGTGGGCCGCGACAGAGACCTGGTTAGAACCCGGGATTCTCTGGACAAGCGGATGCTTCTCTGTCCCGTGCAGGCCCCATCTTTCACTTGAGTGTAAGTACACCCTAAACGAGGAAATGTGGGCATGGATTTTCGTTATCGGAAGATCCATGTTCAAGTCGGCTGCAGCCCAGATGGGAATTGTGCCAGCTCCGCCGTATGTCTGGTAAAATCACTGTTGAAAACTGTGTTTGAAATTTTTTTTTCTCTTCTCTCTTAAGGATGAGGAGGGTTTCAGACGGCGGCCTGTCTGAAGTGTGGCTTGTTATGTCGTTGTGTACAGTTCAGGTGATAGCTGCTTAGCTTGCGTGCTAGTTGTGGCCTACCTGTTAGCCAGTCAGCTGTTAGCTGCGGCGCTAGCCCGTTGTGTCACTAGGCTAGGAAACGTTAGCTTGTTGCTATCAGTCAAGAGCGGCTGTTAGCTTAATGCTACACTGTTGAACGTTGCTATGACTATAACATGCCTTAACATCAACATGGAGAAACGTAGCGGCTGGGTGGCGCAGCGACGTTACCCTCGTCGCCAACGCAGGAGATGCCGTGTTCGACTTCGGTGTCCCGTTAACCAGATTGCAGTCCTCTCGGCCTGCGCTCAGGGTAGGAGTCCCGACCGGACTTTAAACACTTCTTCTTTCCTTCCCTTCTAAATGTTTTGTAATAACGATGTTTTCCAAAACGTGTGTTGCTGCAATACATTGAGGATACGACGCGTGTGGTGTGTGAATTGTCTTGTCACTGGTATAGCTTCTCTCTCCATAGAAATTGGCGTTGTTGTTTACATGTGTAAAAATTATCTGGTTAGTTGTGATGAGAACATGTGTGTTCATGTAACGTTTGTAACGTGGGTGAACTCACTCCATTGATGTGTTTGGGTCTCGACGCCTCAGGGTGTTTCTGTTAAGAATCACGCAGGGGGCTAAGTACGCCTTGGTTGCTCGTGATTAAAACAGCGTTTTTATAGGGCAACTGGGATGGAGTTTTGTCTCTTCCGAGCGCCAGTTTACTAGGTTGTCTCGATGAATTCTCGTTCATATCTGGGGAATGTTAACGGAATAGATCAGAACATAGGTAGAGGGGTCTCACGCCCTTGGGGTGGGCCACTGAGCGCGGTACAAATGGGACCGTCTGGGTGGTGCCCTCTTTTCATGTTTTAGATCGACACTCATTTTTTCGGGGGGAAAAATGCCGGGTCGGCCCGGGTGTCACAGGGTTAGGCGTTATGGAGACCCTTTGTTGGGTACATGTTGTACTCTGCACTATCGTAATGGCTTACGGCCATACCAACCTGAACACGCCCGATCTCGTCCGATCTCGGAAGCTAAGCAGGTTCGGTCCTGGTTAGTACTTGGATGGGAGACCGCCTGGGAATACCAAGTGCAGTAAGCTTAGGGCTGGTTCTCCATTCTTTTCGCTCCTCTCTCACGCGTGGCGAAGAGGGGGCTGTTGGGGTGGTCTTTTGGACCTCCTCTGGTAACCCTGTGTGCTTCCCGAGCCGCCGGGCCCGGTCCGAAGTAATGTTTCGTCGACCCGTAGGCCTGGAATAACCCTTTTTTGAAAACTGCTCCTGCTATGCATTATGATGCTGAGCGGAAGCTAGCATGAAACAGAACGTAAGGTTATGTATATAACCAAGTTCTGTGAATGCTAGTGACGCTCAGCATCTAGGCGCCACTGCGGCCCTTGATCTTTCATTGTGGTGAAATTTGTTGGGAAGGAGATGAGTGTGTGGCCCCACCCCTGCTTATGTAGGCAGCAGATGGGGGTGTGGTCAGACGAATGTTGGTATGTAAAGGTACATTTTTAAATGTATTCAGTGTATATCCACTGAAGCGAGATATATGCATTATGATGCTGAGCGTCACTAGCATTCACAGAACTTGGTTATATACATAACCTTACGTTAACGTTTTCACTGCCACACTACAAAGGGTTAACCATTTCACTGCCACACTACAAAGGGTTAACCCTTTCACTGCCACACTACAAAGGGTTAACAATCGCCCCCAAAAGTGGTAATTTTTGTTTTCGTTTTTGAGGACTGCATACTTTTCTTGCAAACCAAAATACTATACTTTATACTTATAGCACATGCATGAGTCTGGTCTCTTTTGAAAGATGACATTCTGGAGTTTCTGATACAACAAAGAAAATTTACTTTTAGTGCTAATGAAATAGAGTAACATAGGTCTGAACTTGAGTTGTAGAAAAACGTGTTACTCACGGTCCATGACGGTCCATAGCCTGAAGTCTTGTGTAGTACATGTCCAAATTTCAAAAAAATCCATTCAGAAATGAGTGATTAGGCGCGATTTTGGTAAACTGTGTAGCGTTCCTGGTTTCTTTCCTGGTTTCCTGGTTTGCACCATCTATTAGCATAATGGTTGGACACTCCACTACCCTGCTCCATCGACACATATACAAACACACCT
This sequence comes from Notolepis coatsorum, assembly GCF_963971535.1. Lineage (NCBI taxonomy): Eukaryota > Metazoa > Chordata > Actinopteri > Aulopiformes > Paralepididae > Notolepis > Notolepis coatsorum. The sequence goes on along the minus strand of NC_140168.1, from coordinate 32,803,112 downwards.
GCACTTACCACAAGCATAATGGATGGATACTTTAGGACAGTGGTGCTCAGACACATTGACAAAGATATTGCCTTCCTCAACCAAACCAACGGCACCCTACTAATAGGCTACAGGCTATGAAAAAAACATGATCATGTAGGCCTACTGTGTGCTGTACCAGTAGACTACTGAAATGTATTACCAACATTACCATGGCAACCTTAACTATTAATACACATGGCAATGTCTCAAGTGTAGTAGCCAATAGACAGCCCACACACACACACACACACACACACACACACACGCACGCACGCACAGACAGACACACACACACACACACACACACACACACACACACACACACACACACACACACACACACACACACACACACACACACACACACACACACACACACACACACACACACACTACCTGTACCCCCCCCCCCATGCTGCTATGATGCCTGCATTTTCCCAAGGGGATCAATAAAGGAATATCTTATCTTATCTTATCTTACACACATACAGCTACTGTAAGGGATGCAGAAACACAAAACTCAAACTGTGTGTGTGTGCATGTTGCGATACACACACACACACACACACACACACACACACACACACACACACACACACACACACACACACACACACACACACACATACACACACACACACACACACACACATTTGTGTTTGCAAAGGGTCATAAACTTTCCAGTACATTTCCATAAAGTTTCTGGAATTTTTCCATAGGAAGTTAAAGGAAAACTCCAACATTTTGGGAAATTAGCTTATTTAACATCTTCCCTGGAGTTAGACAAGAAGATACATACCTTTTTTGTCTCTGTGCGTGCATTTAGCTTAGGGAACAGTCGCTCCGTTAGCATAGCTTAGCTTCATCACTGGAAGTGAGGCGGGGCCGGAGCCTGGCGTTCCCTTACAGTGTATAGTTTGATTGATTGATTGAAAAGTTTATTAACAGATTGCAGAATACACTCCAAATACAACTCCAAAACGTTCATGTAAACATGTTGTGACCTGTGTATTCACCACGTGGAGAAATAAAAAATAATTGAATTAGACAATTAAGTTTTATAAGCAAATATACTCTGAACTATTTTTTTGCCCCAACCACTCCTCTCTGAGCGCAGCCAGTGATTTCAACGTGTCGTTGTGATTGTTGACATTCTCATTCATTCAAATGATCCGAACCGATTGAAGTTTATGGATACCATGACTTGAAATCCTCTTACCTTGACGATTAAAAGCCTCCCCAATTTAGAAAACAGTAATCCAATGGCTGGTGTTCTGAAGGTCCAGATTAACACATAGAGTCTGCGTTTATTATTTTGTATAACTTATATATTGTTTATATATATAAGATATATATTTTCACGTCATCTGTTTACCTACCAGTATTCATCATTCGCTTATTTGTATATGTTCCACTCTTAACGCCGTAGACAGCGTGAGCGCATGCGCGGGGTGCTTGGGACATGCCCGGGCAAGTGAGAGAGAGAGCATATTGATCTGTGGGGATGAACAGACTCATTCCACAGTTAACTAAGACAGAGTGTGTGAGATAGGAGAAACGTTCGGTAGCAGTAACGGGACGGCAGGCAACGTATCTTGACAGAGAGCTGTACAGCTAATTAGATACCACATAATATTGTCGAGCCACTATTGGCACAGTATAGTGACTTGCTTGAGTGAAGTAACGTTGAGAGACTTATAGCTGAATCCAGCGGCGTTTGGATTTAACTGCCTATTGAAGACTTCATGCGGGTTAGCCTAAGTACACAAGGGCTAACTAGCTATCAACCATGCCAACGGGCTTTTGGACTAATAGCTATTAATCCTGCCATCGGGCGCTAGGAATACAAGGACCCGGTCCGTACGAGACCCTCCTCACCAGCGACGACAGGATTATCCCAAGTTTGTCTGCAGCTCTCTGGAGTAGGAGCTCCAGAGAATTACCGTCTCCACCCGCCATCTTGCTTTCCCCGTGCTGTTCGCTCCGCCTCACTCCATTCAGAGCATCAACGGTCGAGTACCAGTAGTTTAGGACTATCGTTACCTCTGACATTGTCGCATTGACATTATCTTATTAACAGGAGATCTGCTATAAATATCATATGTATGTTCTGCTATTAACATTAAAGTGATTATTCAACTTGTATCACTGTCCCCTTGCAGTTAATGGAGTGTCCGCCATTTTGTGTACCTTTAATGTCTGGCTAATTAATATTCTAGTAGTGGTCTAATCTAACATTTAAATACAGTCAGGGTTGTGTAGCCCCTTAGCTACAATTGGTCCTTCGAGCCGGAGGGTATCAGTAATAATAATATTAGTGATAATATGGCCAGCGGCGGACACTCTCCAACCAGCTCTCCCCCAATAGCGCGCCCTAGGTGCCAGCGTCAGCCCCCTCCCTACTTGGAGGGCTACGCTGTAGATTTACCTCATAGCTTATCCAAGAGGACGCTAAGCAGGGATAGCATTGGTAGCTCAAGCATGCCCAACCTTACAGAGGAGTCAACCCTAGATGTAGAGACCCAAGCTAGTTTAAGTGAAACTAACTTAGCTTACAGGGGGGGACAAGCGGGGCATGACTTGACTATACCCACAGAGCACCGCGCCCCCGAGATGGACCTCGAAGCGCATGAAAGGAAAGAGTACCGCGCCCCCGAGATGGACCTCGGTGCGTGCGAGAAGACCAGGTCACCGCCAAGCCCAGTCGGCTCCAAATCACCATCATCAGCGTCATCCCCAAGCGGGGCCGATAGGAGGCTAGCGCAAGTCCTGATCGCCACGATAACCGCCTCGGCTGAAAGGGACCGCCTCCAAGCGCAACGAGATAGTGAGCGCGAACATCTCAGACTGGAAGAGAGGCGCCTCCAGGCTGACGCCACGGCGCAACGAGAGAGTGAGCGCGAACATCTCAGACTGGAAGAGAGGCGCCTCCAGGCTGGAGAAAACATTGAGCGAGACCGCGCCAATGCGCAGCACGAGGCAGAACGAGACCACCTACAAGCACAAATGATGGCGCAAGCACTCCAGAATGTGACTCCCCACTCTTCCACCCGGAGCTCCCGGAGATCATCACGCCAAGGGTCGAGGGCACCCTCCCCGACGAAGCTACATGGGACCCCGCCTAAGGGAAGAACCTGCTTACGTTGCAGAGCAGCTAGCCGAGCGACTACAAAGCCTGACTGAGGACGAGGGAGGACAGAGGGCCCATCCGCACTACTCCATCTCAGACCAGGAGGCACAGCGCAGCCCCGGTCTCAGTCCCGACACGCTGCGTCATGAACCCCCAACACGCCCCAGTGGGGAGTTCGAGCACCAGACGGCACTGCGGACTAGTACCTGGCAACCCAGCCCCTGGTTCCCGCCCAGCATGAACCAACGACCCAACGCACAGGGAGACTCGCCGCGGATGCCCCTCCCCCCACGCGTGTCAGTGTCACAGCCCTCTATGGCACCCTACATTGGGACCCCCGTATTCCCAGACTTCACAAGAGAAGACCGAGCGCAGTATACCGAGCTGCGTATGTGCCTAGAGACAATCATGTCAGGAGTACATGACGAGCCATACAAGTACGCCATCCTCCTTAAACATCTCAAGGTAACTAGAGCGCACAACATTGCGCTGGCATACTCCAACTCACAAACTCCCTATTCTGACGCCCTGGCGGCCCTCGACGGACGTTACGGACGTACATGGGACTATGTCATTCAGGAGATACGTGAGATCGAACGCCTCCCCCCGGCTAAAGACAACCGAGCCCTGGATGACCTATCCGTCAAAGTACAGTCCCTAGTAGGGATGCTCGGGTCTCAACGAGAGAAGGGGATGTACGAGTTGTACGCAAACTACAACGTGGAGCGCATATTAGAGAAGCTCCCCTCATTCCGCCAAGAACGTTTTCGGCAGCAAAGAAACTACCGTGACCCGAATGCCCCAGAACAGTCACTGCTGGATCTGGCTGACTTCCTAGCCAGGGAGGTTAGCAGCCTAAGAATTGACACCTTCGCATGGGGTGGCTCGAACTTTAAAGAGGGACCAAGGAGGTTTAAAGACCAAAGCAGGCCCATCACAGTGATGCACCAGGCCGAGTCGGTGTCACGACAGAAGAGTCACAACCCCCCCGCCAAGGGGAAATGGAAGATAGCATGTCAATACTGCGACAACGAACACTGGCTGTCACAGTGCGACGCATTCAAGAAACTGACCACCGTCGAAGTAAGTCAGTGGCCACATGGCAGCAGAATGCCGTCTTAAGAAGAAGTGTGGCAAGTGTGACGGCGCTCACCTCGAAGCACTGCACGAGAGCAACAAGCGGAACCCAGCTCCACCGATCAACTCGGGAGCAGACGTACTCTACATCGACCCCGCAAAGAGTGGGAGTTCCAGAGTGCTCCTCAAGGTGGTCTGAGTACTCCTCAGTCACGGGGAGAAGGTACTCGACACCTACGCCGTCCTCGACGACGGGTCGGAGAAGACACTCCTCCTCGCCTCCGCCGCGACCCAGTTGGACCTGCAGGGCCCAGAGGAGACCATGACCCTCCGTACCATTCGTCGAGACTTAAAGACAATCAAAGGTGAAAACGTCTCGTTCACCATTGCAGCGATCGACCAGCCTGAGAAGCGGTATGCCATCAGCAAGGCGTTCACGAGCTACGACATAGGTTTGTCACGCTACGATTACCCCATCCCACAGCTGAGGGAAAAGTACGACCACCTACGCCAACTGCCCATACCGCCTATCAGCGGCGCTACACCGACCCTACTCATTGGCTCCGACCACGCGGACCTCATTGTCCCAACTGGTGCGGTCCACATCGGACCCAGAGGATGCCCAGCCGCGGTTAAGACCCGACTGGGGTGGACGCTCCAGGGCCCCCTCTCCGGGCCTTCCAGCCGACCAACGTCCACACGCTGCCTTTACACCAAGGCGAGCGACACAGACCACACTCTCCTACAGCACGTTGAGAGGCTATGGACACTAGATGCGCTGCCATTCAAGAACGAACGCAAGATGGTTCGGTCCAAGGAGGACAAGTATGCCATTGCTCTACTAGAGCAGAAGACTACGAGGGTCGAGGTCGACGGAGTGCTAAGATACGCAACCCCACTCTTGAGGCGGGAAGGGATGCCCACTCTGCACGTGCCTAAGGGAGCGACGCACCACTACCTACAGAGCACCGAGCGGCGCCTCGCCAAGAATCCCCCACAAGCAACGATCTATCGCGCCCAGATCGAGAAGCTGGTAACGGCCAGCCACATAAAGAAAATCGATGACCACGAGGCAGAAGGGACGACAGAGTCCTGGTACGTGCCCCACCACAAGGTCACCCACAACGGAAAGAACCGCATTGTGTTCAATTGCAGTCATCAGATTGGACAGCAGAATCTGAATAGCCTACTCCTGCCCGGTCCTACACTCGGACCCTCCCTCCTCGGCGTCCTGATACGCTTTCGTCAGGACAAAGTGGCCATCAGCGGCGACATCAAGGGGATGTTCCTACAAGTTCGACTGATGGAGGAAGACAAGCCTTTACTGAGGTTTCTGTGGAGGGAGAGGCTCGACGACGAACAACCCTCGATATACCAATGGGAGGTACTCCCCTTCGGCACCACCTGTAGCCCGTGCTGCGCCACGTTCGCGTTACAGAAGCACGTGGCCAAAGACCCCGGAGCTGACGATGATGTCCGACACAGCGTTGAACGAAGCTTCTACGTGGACAACTGCCTACAGAGCATATCCATGCCAGAAGAAGCAGAGAGCATCCTAATGAAGCTACGGGCTTCGTTAGCCAAAGGTGGATTTGACCTCCGACAGTGGGCCAGTAGCGACCCTCAAGTTCTCCAGCACCTCCCTCCAGAGACTAAAGCCGCTAGCAGCAAGACCTGGATGGCGCACACCCCAGGCGAAGCGCAAGAGATGACCCTGGGCCTCGTCTGGCGCTTCAAGACGGACTCGCTTCACTACCGACACACACCTCTGAGGACGGATCAGGAGACGTCCACGACTAGACTGACCACTCGGCGGAGTGTGTACCGAACACTCGCCAGCCAGTACGACCCAATGGGGTGTATTCTCCCCTACACCACCCGGGCGAAGATGCTGGTGAGAGAACTGTGGGCCAAGGAGCAGGGCTGGGACGACCCCATACCCGAGCACCTAGCCACCACATGGAGAGAGTGGGAGGATGAACTTGTCTTACTCTGCGAGGTTGCCATCCCGCGGAGTTACTTCCCCCCTACCGTGCGACTGGAGAAGTGTCAGACAGACCTGCACGTCTCTGAAGTGGCGTACGGATCAGTGGCCTACCTGAGAGCTCGAGAAGAGGGAGGAGAAGTCCACGTAGCCTTCGTCCTGGCCCGCTCGAGGATAGCTCCCTGCAAGCAGCAGTCGATCCCGCGACTAGAGCTCTGCGCAGCTCTGGTAGGCGCACAACTCGCCAAAATTGACACCAAGCAGAACCCAGCGGATGTCATCACACAGGGGATGTCCCTAGCCGACCTCACCCGTCCTAACTCATACAGTGATGGTCCAGAGTTCCTCAAGCTCCCGGAGGAGAAGTGGCCTATCTCCACACCGCGGGAGGCGAACCAAGACGAGTCAGAAATAAAAAGGTCTATGTTCTGCGGGCTGAGTCAAGCCCCGGCTCCAACGGGCCCGGACCTAGACGACTGTCAAACTCTGGAGAGTGCCCAGAAAAGGACATTCCTATGGCACCACCCGGAGCTCCTCCCCACCACAGACCTCAGTGCATCTGCCTACAAGGAAGCGGAACTTCTTGTGCTGCAGAGGGCGCAGAGAGACTCTTTCCCAGAGGAAATGGAGTGTCTGATAAGGGCAAAGCCAGTCCCCTCAGACAGTCGACTCCTCACCTTAGCCCCAGAAATCGACGCCCAGGGCCTCATCAGGGTGGGTGGTCGGTTGAGACGGGCCCCGGACTTGGCCAAGGATGTTAAGCATCCCATCGTCCTAAGCAGCCGACACAGATAACAGATCTGATCATTCAGAAATACGACGAGGTGGTGTGCCACGCGGGGACCGAGTGAGTCTTTGCGGAGATCCGACGGCGCTTCTGGATACTCCAAGGGAGAGAAGCTGTACGCCGATTCCAACGAACTTGCCCGACCTGTCGCAAGTGGAGGGCACAGCCTATTATCCCGAAGATGGCAGACCTGCCTCCCTGCCGCCTCCGACTCGGCGAGCGGGCCTTCCATTCCACGGGCGTCGACTGCTTCGGCCCATTCAACGTCAAGAGAGGAAGAGGAGCAGAGAAGAGGTGGGGCATCGTGTATAAATGCATGACCACCAGAGCTGTTCACATTGAGCTCCTCCAGTCGATGAGTACAGACTCGTTCCTCATGTCATTCCGGAGGTTCCAAGCGAGGAGAGGGACCCCCTCAGTGCTATTGTCAGACCAAGGGACAAATTTCCGAGGAGGAGACACGGAACTGAGAGCGAGCTTCCTGAACATGGGTGAAGAACTCAAGACTCGCCTTGCTCCGGCTCAGGTCACCTTCCAGTTCAATCCTCCGAATGCCCCCCATTTCGGGGGGAACGTGGGAGAGAGAGGTCCGATCAATAAAGACTGCTATGTACACCGTACTTGGAGCCCAGACAGTGGGCGATGAAGTCCTGGCTACGGTCCTCACCGAGATTGAGGGAGTTCTGAACTCCAAGCCCCTCGGCTACGTTTCAAGCGACGTAGCTGACATCGACCCCATCACCCCAAACTACCTCTTGATGGTGCGGCTGGACCCTGCCCTTCCTCAGACTGTGTACAGACAGGACGAGATGAACGGACGGAGAATGTGGAGACACAGCCAAGTACTGGCCGACCAGTTTTGGGCCCGCTTCCTCCTACACTACTTACCCTCCCTTCAAGCCTGTCAGAAATGGGTGAAAGACAGGGACAACCTGACCGTGGGGACCGTCGTGATGATCATAGACCAGTCACTACCCCGAGCTACGTGGCCAGCCGGCCGTGTGAGCAGAGTGATCAATGGTTCGGATGGGAAGGTCAGAGCGGCAGAGGTCATCGTCCAAGGGCGGACTTATACTAGACCAGTAGCTAAGTTGATAGAGCTTCCTGCGTTCCCTGACCCCCCTGACGACGACGATAACCCACCGATTTTATAGATTACTTCCAACTCCCCATAGCCCATTATGGAGAAATTGACTTGACCCTGGATATTAATCTGTGCCCCAAATTTTATTTGCTAATTAGGTTCCGACTAATTAGGGGGCGGCTGTTCTGAAGGTCCAGATTAACACATAGAGTCTGCGTTTATTATTTTGTATAACTTATATATTGTTTATATATATAAGATATATATTTTCACGTCATCTGTTTACCTACCAGTATTCATCATTAGCTTATTTGTATATGTTCCACTCTTAATGCCATAGACAGCGTGAGCGCATGCGCGGGGTGCTTGGGACATGCCCGGGCAAGTGAGAGAGAGAGCATATTGATCTGTGGGGATGAACAGACTCATTCCACAGGTAACTAAGACAGAGTGTGTGAGATAGGAGAAACGTTCGGTAGCAGTAACGGGACGGCAGGCAACGTATCTTGACAGAGAGCTGTACAGCTAATTAGATACCACATAATATTGTCGAGCCACTATTGGCACAGTATAGTGACTTGCTTGAGTGAAGTAACGTTGAGAGACTTATAGCTGAATCCAGCGGCGTTTGGATTTAACTGCCTATTGAAGACTTCATGCGGGTTAGCCTAAGTACACAAGGGCTAACTAGCTATCAACCATGCCAACAGGCTTTTGGACTAATAGCTATTAATCCTGCCATCGGGCGCTAGGAATACAAGGACCCGGTCCGTACGAGACCCTCCTCACCAGCGACGACAGGATTATCCCAAGTTTGTCTGCAGCTCTCTGGAGTAGGAGCTCCAGAGAATTACCGTCTCCACCCGCCATCTTGCTTTCCCCGTGCTGTTCGCTCCGCCTCACTCCATTCAGAGCATCAACGGTCGAGTATCAGTAGTTTAGGACTATCGTTACCTCTGACATTGTCGCATTGACATTATCTTATTAACAGGAGATCTGCTATAAATATCATATGTATGTTCTGCTATTAACATTAAAGTGATTATTCAACTTGTATCACTGTCCCCTTGCAGTTAATGGAGTGTCCGCCATTTTGTGTACCTTTAATGTCTGGCTAATTAATATTCTAGTAGTGGTCTAATCTAACATTTAAATACAGTCAGGGTTGTGTAGCCCCTTAGCTACAGCTGGTATTGTTATACCGGACGCTCTGAGCTAACCAGAGCTAACACAGATCAGGATGGTAAAGTATATATAATGACTTCCTTTCTGGGGTTGTCAAAATAAAAGTGCGACGTTTATAGCAGCGGAAAATGTTTATTTTGTACATTATCTAACGTTAACCGAACCTAAACTAACGTTACAACTAACCTAAAGTTAGTTTAGGTTCGTGTTAACGTTAGATAATGTACAAAATAAACGTTTTCCGCTGCTATAAACGTTGCACTTTTATTTTGACAACCCCAGAAAGGAAGTCGTTATATATACTTTACCATCCTGATCTGTGTTAGCTCCGGTTAGCTCAGAGCGTCCGGTATAACAATACCAGCCATTGGATTACTGTTTTCTAAATTGGGGAGGCTTTTAATCGTCAAGGTAAGAGGATTTCAAGTCATGGTATCCATAAACTTCAATCGGTTCGGATCATTTGAATGAATGAGAATGTCAACAATCACGACGACACGTTGAAATCACTGGCTGCGCTCAGAGAGGAGTGGTTGGGCAAAAAAATAGTTCAGAGTATATTTGCTTATAAAACGTAATTGTCTAATTCAATTATTTTTTATTTCTCCACGTGGTGAATACACAGGTCACAACATGTTTACATGAACGTTTTGGAGTTGTATTTGGAGTGTATTCTGCAATCTGTTAATAACTTTTCAATCAATCAATCAAACTATACACTGTAAGGGAACGCCAGGCTCAGACTTCCAGTGATGAAGCTAAGCTATGCTAACGGAGCGACTGTTCCCTAAGCTAAATGCACGCACAGAGACAAAAAATGTATGTATCTTCTTGTCTAACTCCAGGGAAGATGTTAAATAAGCTAATTTCCCAAAATGTTGGAGTTTTCCTTTAAAGGGGAACTACTTAGCTATTTCTTTCACTATTTGGGCAATTTTACACAATTCCTGTGAGTCTATGGAACACATCTGTAAGGTTTTTTTCAATAAAATTCATTGTTATGTATTTTTTATCAAGTACTTTGGTGGACCACTTTCTGCCCTTCCAGATTCCAAGCTGTTTTTGGCTGGGCTCCGCCCATACTCGCAATGCACTTTGAGTGACAGTCACCCACCTGCACTGGCAGATACCTTTGGGGGAGAGAGAGAGAGAGATAGAGAGGGACTAATTAATTTCGGCGCGGGGGGCAGAATCCCACGGGACAATGCATTGGTAACTTGTTTCAAATGACAATATATACCCCGTGAATATTATTGCACGGATCGAAATACGGGCGCGCACGTGGGAGCATGCGCTATAATATTTTGCAACAGGTTGACGGTGAGACAGCGAATGCTGATATGAGAGAGAGCAAGCGAGAGAGAGAGAGAGAGCTCCCCCCAGTCCCATTCCCTCCCACCCGTTTTATCTGTGTGTGTGTGTGTGTGTGTGTGTGTGTGTGTGTGTGTGTGTGTGTGTGTGTGTGTGTGTGTGTGTGTGTGTGTGTGTGTGTGTGTGTGTGTGTGTGTGTGTGTGTGTGTGTGTGTGTGTGTGTGTGTGTGTGTGTGTGTGTGTGTGTGTGTGTGTGTGTGTGTGTGTGTGTGTGTGTGTGTGTGTGAACAGCTGAAGGTCTCTGCTGTCGAAACCGTTTCCGCATTATTTCCACTCGCTGCTCATATAAACGTATCACAGTTGATTGTGGGCGGGCGGTGGCAGATCAGAATTCTTACACGTCACAGATCCGCGTAAATTCGAATGGTTTAGTGGGGGAGGATCTTGTCTCAGCTGAACTGGAGGAATGGGACTGAATGAGAATTTCACATCTAGTCAGTGTTGAACCCCACATTGCTAGAAAACAATGCAAACCACTTCAAGAAACTTGAACTTGAAACTTGAATTTGAACTTGTAAAAGGCCATTTATAAGATTGTTCCCCTTTAAGCTTGGGACTTTTCTGGGAAAAAAGTTAAATAAACGTGTGGCACGTTTTAGTTAAAATATCCATATTTAATGGTAATTCAATTGAATTTCAACTCTGCACTGTGCATTCAATATTCATCCATCACATGTACAGGTAACTGCCAGTATCCAGAGACTATATAATGAGCAGACAGATCACTATTGGAAAATGTCTTGGACAAAATCTTTTGAAATACCTGTTTAAAAATATTTGTGCAAAATCTAAATTGGAGACTAGCTGAAAGGGCCACAACAACATAGTCCTAGCCAGGGGTGTGTGGGTTGGTGCAGAATCAAACACATCACTCTTGTTCCTTTTTGCATCATGGGCTGCTCAACCAGCTCGCTGGGATTTCTCCCGGTACTCCAGATGGCCAGTCTGCTATTGCCCCCCCCCCCCCCAAATAAATAGCCTGTATGCTGCCAAGTGGTTTAACGTTAATACTTGTTGTTGATGTTGAAATATTACGTGACAGTGTAAGCCCCACAGCATAAGCTCCACGGCTAGTGGGTGTTTGTGGTGGGCAGTGCACTGCAGTGAGTATTCATAGTGTTAACAACAGGTGATTGTAATCAAATAGCAGGTGATTATCATTAAATGACAACTGTGGCCAATGAGCTGCGGCCGTGCGCCATATTGGTTGGCAAAACACACAAGAATACTATGGCCAGGGGTGTAAAAAGTACCCCGAAATTATACTTAAGTGAAAGTATGGGTACCGTCTCAAAATCGTACTTAAGTAAACGTCAGAGTATCTGGCTAAAAACACACTTGAGTCAAATTCAAAAGGTTTCTACTTTTAAATGTACTAAAAAAGTAAAAGTAGAAACTTTTTTTTATTCCGGGGCAATGAAATGTCTCGTTTCGTCCTCTTCATCACTCGTACTATCGTTTGTGGCCATCTTCTGTAGCTTGTCACTCTGACTGTCTATTCTTCTGATAGCAGGTGTTTAATCAAAGATCCCCGCTTTCTAGTCTTGCACAAGGACCAATCAGCAGGGGTAACGTTTGGGGTTTTGCTCTCATCTGGGAGCAAAAGCCCTAGCGTTACCCGATGGTAATTACCTGTCTATCTGCCCTGATTGCTCTAATTGGTACCTGGTGTGTATAGTTTAGTTGGCTTCATATGTCCTTCCTGGTTACTAGTCAGATCGTCAGTCGTTCATTGAACATTACCGTGAGTAGTACTATGTATTCTTGTGAAGGCCTTATCGCTCCTGGCCGCGTGAATACTTTCGACAACAAATGTTTGTTTCCGCGTGCGAGTTTTGCGCTCTGATTGGCCAGGTCATGTGACATGTGCGCCAATCGTGGGACAGCAAGTTCTGCGCCTATTTCCGGGTCTAACAGCCTGCAAACTACTGTACCTGGCGTTCTATCGCCATGCTCTAAGACAAACTCTAACCTTAACCAACTTCGAAAGAGTGCCTAAGCTTAACCAGTGTAGAAACTTGCGGTCCCACGATTGGGCGTACATGTCACATGACCAGAAATGACCTGGCCAATCAGAGACGCGGAAACAAACATTTGTTGTCTAATGTATTCAGGCCTCCTGGCCATGGAGGATAACCGGGTTCCCTATTTGTCTGAGTCGCCATGTCATTGTGATTGCCGTTTTTGCATTCGTTATTTAAAGTGTTTCTTACTGCGAGTGTATGCAGCACTGTCCTGTGACGTGTGTATTATTTAGTGTGTTTTTGGAGACTTGCTTTCTCCCCTTTATTTTCCCCTTTATTGTGTAGATTACCCTGTGCGCTATTATAAGCATTTAGCATTCGTTTTGGAGACTCGCTCTCTCTCCTTTATTTTGCTCTACAAGTACTCAAATTAAAGGAGCAGTGCTCAAATTCGAGAACCAACATCTGTCTTCTCGTCTCTCGCGTCTGTTCTGCACTGCACCTGGGTCCAACACACCTATCCAAACCGTAACCGGTATGGGCGGGTTAATTTTCCATTGATGGGGATTTGATTGGCTGTTTTTAAATAAAGTGCGGCCGCAGGATTAATAACGTTAACGTCAGTTCGGCCAGAGAAACAAATATACTAATTAAAATAGTTGGACCTGCGACATTTGTACTTTGTACTTTGTAGGTCTGTATTTTAAATGTAAGGAGTAAAAAGTATGTTTTTTTCTCTCTGAAATGTAATTGAGTAAAAGTACAAGTATACACACCTAATAATACTCGAGTAAAGTACAAATCCCCAAAAACAGTACTTAAGTATTGTAAGGAAGTACAATTACTCAAGTACTTTACACCCCTGGTATTCATAGTGTTGACAACAAGTAATTGTAATGAAATAGCAGGTGATTATCATTAAATGACAACTGTGGCCAATGAGCTGTGGCCGTGCTCCATACTGTATGGCAACACACACGAGAATACTATGGCCAAATGACAACCTGGCCAGTAGACCCTCCCGTACACGGCCAGTCCCTCAAATACAAGTCATGGTCCTTGGAGATGAGTCCATACGGAAGTATTTAGGTCCAGAGATTGAAGACGCAGTGCAACGTAGATACAATCTGTTTAGTCTGACTGTGAGGTTATGAATATGAATATGAAATTAATGTGATCACCTTGATTATTCATGCAGCGTGACACAGCTTCTGTGTTTTAAAATATACTGATTAAAGGCAAGTTGGTACTAGATACAAGTGCTTGGGACTTCTGTTTAGAAGAGCAGGAGCACTATAATGTGCCAGAAATAACCAACACACTTGTGTCATTGACAAGGAGCTGTAGTCTACAGTCTTACTTGATATGCGGCAGAGAATAAAAGTGAGAAAATCGTTTTTTCAAGAAGACTATTGTATATTCATAACCTCACACATTTGGAGACCTTAACGTTGCACTATGGATTAATTGCAGACTGTATAATAGTAATAGTGCTAATCAAATATATACATACAGTAGTTGTATTAATACTACAACTCTGTACATCCATCTGATTAGCACTATTACTCAGTAGTACTACTTTATATATTTTATACCCAGTTTAATCACCTGTAGATTACAATTGCACTTTATGTTACATTCGCACTCTGGTTGGAAGCCAAACTTATTTTTGTTGTACTGTACTTGTGCTGTATAATGACAATACATTTTAATCTAATCTATTTTGGCCAGGGACTGAAAATTTGTAATGTGAAGTCCCATCATTGTGGGTGTAATGAGGTTGAACCCCTGCAATAGTTCAAGTTTCAAGTTTGTTTATTATTTGTCAGAACAAAATACAGAATACTTTATAATGAAATGCTTGTTTCTTATGAGCCCCTGAGGGTGTGCTACATACAGTAAAGAGAAAGTAAGTAAAAAGTAGGTAGAGTCAATATACATATACAATATACAATACAGAGTAAAATGAGTAACAGTGAGGTAGAATGCAGAGGTACAAAACTTGAAGTAGGGCGCAAATGAGGTATAAATGTGGTGCAAATCTCTTTAATAATAGATAAATATAAACTTTATAAAGTGTCTAAAGTGAATAAAGTGAGTGGTAAGGTGAGTGTTTGTTTAAAGTGAGTGTGTACATGTGGATGTGTGTGCAGTGTGTGTAGATGATGGGTTGTTACATAGTGTCATTGTCATTGAGCATCCTGATGGCCTGGGGATAGAAGCTCCTTCTGAGTCTCTCTGCTGGCCATGAGACTCCGGTAGCGCTTGCCTGACCGCAGCAGTTCAAAGAGGCAGTTGTGACTAGAGTCTTTGATTATTCTCTTAGCTTTGGCCCTGCAACGCTTGTTATAAACGTCCTAGAGAGTGGGAAGCCCACCTCCAATTGTGCACTCGGCTGAACGGGCCACTCTCTGTAGTCTGCTATGGTCTTGTGCGGTGCTATTCCCAAACCAGGAGGTGATGTTACCAGTCAGGATGCTCTCTATTGTGCACGGGTAGAAGTTCTTGAGGATCTTCTGAGTCATTTTGAACTTCCCTAGGCGCCTAAGGAAATAGAGGCGTTGCTGTGCCTTCTTCACTACACTGTCAATGTGTGTGGTCCATGTCAAGTCCTCGGATATGTCGACTCCGAGGTACTTGAAACTGTTCACTCTCTCAACCGGTGCCCCGTCGATGCTGAGGGGCTGTAGTCTCTGGCCCCCGACCTCCTAATGTCCACAATCATCTCTTTCGTTTTGCTGACGTTCAGGGAGAGGCTGTTCTCCTGACACCATCGCGCCAGGTCCTCTACCTCTTCCAGGTAGGCCCTCTCGTCGTTTGCAGAGATCAGGCCCACCACGACTGTGTCGTCAGCAAACTTGATAATTGTGTTGTTGTTCCGCTATGCCACACAGTCATGTGTGTACAGCGAGTAGAGGAGGGGGCTCAGAACACAGCCCTGGGGGGCCCCTGTGTTGAGAGTGATGGATGAGGAAATGCAGTTGCCTGCTCTCACCACCTGGGGTCTTCCTGTCAGGAAGTCCAAGACCCACTGGCAGAGGTTATAGTTCAAGCCCAGGTCCCTGAGCTTGGCTACGAGTTTGGAGGGGACTATGGTATTGAATGCTGAGCTGTAGTCGATGAATAGCATTCTCACATACAGTAGTTCCCCTGCCTTTTGTCCAGGTGCAATGCTGCTGTGTGCAGCACATGGGCTATGGCGTCCTCCGTGGACCTGTTGGGGCGATATGCAAATTGCAGGGGATCCAGGGTGTTGGGGAGGGAGGAACAGATGTAGCCCTTCACTAGCTTCTCAAAGTACTTCATGGCTATGGAGGTGAGTGCTACCCCACTTCACCTCTCAATGGTCGCCTCTTGGTGTAAACTCGCTCCTAGGTTAAATACCCCACTTCACCTCTCAATGGTAGCCTCCTGGTCTAAACTCACTCCTAAGTTAAATACCCCACTTCACCTCTCAATGGTAGCCCCTTGGTGTAAACTCACTCCTAAGTTCAATACCCCACTTCACCTCTCAATGGTCGCCTCTTGGTGTAAACTCGCTCCTAGGTTAAATACCCCACTTCACCTCTCAATGGTAGCCCCTTGGTGTAAACTCACTCCTAAGTTAAATACCCCACTTCACCTCTCAATGGTAGCCTCTTGGTGTAAACTCACTCCTTAGTTAAATACCCCACTTCACCTCTCAATGGTAGCCCCTTGGTGTAAACTCAAGCCTAAGTTCAATACCCCACTTCACCTCTCAATGGTAGCCTCTTGGTGTAAACTCACTCCTAAGTTCAATACCCCACTTCACCTCTCAATGGTAGCCTCTTGGTGTAAACTCACTCCTAAGTTAAATACCCCACTTCACCTCTCAATGGTAGCCTCTTGGTGTAAACTCACTCCTAAGTTAAATACCCCACTTCACCTCTCAATGGTCACCTCTTGATGTAAACTCACTCCAACAGGTTTCAGCAGGTCTGAGGTCTGTGCTCCAGGCACGGTGGTTTAGTTTCAGCAGACCTGAGTACAACCTAAAGTACAACCTAAAGTACAATGAAGTCAAAATGCAGACATTGAGGTACAAAAATGCAAAATGCGAAAATTAGGTATGGATGTAGTGCAAATTATTTAGTAATAAAATATGGTTTAGTGTTAAAGTGTTTAAAGTGTCTAAAGTGAGTGTTAAGGGTGAGTGTTTGTTTAGAGTGGGTGTTTGCATGTGGATGTGTGTGCAATGAATGTAGAGCCTACCGTTAGTACAGCAGCCTCTCTCTGAGCTCCAATGGGAAAATACCGCCCCCTACCGTCTATCCCTGTGTAACTGCACCCCATTCGATTACACTGGTGGATGTGTGGGGGGGGAGCCTCCTCGCTCCACTATGCTGGCGAGGGATCTGATGAACAGGGAAGTGATCGCGAGATGGAAAACAACCTGGAATATATATTTACAGTAGCCAATAATCAATCAATAAACGCGATCGATATTTGGAATGGCGATCAGGAATTGGAATAATCTTTTTGGATAACATCTGATCTAAGGTAAGGAGTCTATGTTACCAGTTTTAGGATAATCGGAGCTATTTTCACTGAGATAACAGCGTGCCCTGTGTGTGTGTGTGTGCGCGTTGATCAGGAAATGAGAGAATCGATTTCTCAGCTCGCTTCTATAGCGTGCATAAGTACACATATACTATCGATAATCTAGCATTTATTTGAAAACGATTCATAAATAGGCCGAAAAATGACAACGTTTCTAGTGTATTCGAGAATATTCCAGTAAATGTCGTTTTTTGACGGAATCTTTCTATTTTCCTGATTTTTTTTAGAAAACTATAGCTTTTCGAAATGCTATAAAACGGAAATGAACAGATTAAAAAACAATCCGTTTCGACAATGTTGACTGCAAACAAGTCATTGATAAGTGACGGGCAGATTAGACACATAGCCATAATTTAAGACATAGATTATGCGTTTTTAACACTATCATTGAAGTGGATGCTGGCATCCACCACGTAAAGGACGACACCCCCTGCCGGCTCTGAAAGTGTGTTAATGACAACCTAGCCAGTAGACCCTTCCGTACATGACCAGTCCCTCGAATACAAGTTATGGTCCTTGGAGATGAGTCCATACGGAAGTCTTTAGGTCCAGAGATTGAAGACACAGTGCAACGTAGATACGATCTGTTTAGGTCTGACTGTAGACGTGTGAGAGGTTGTGAATATAGTCTTGAAAATGAATGCGATCACCTTGATTGCCGCTCTGAAGTACAGCTGTGGAGCTTACTCTAGTTACTCGTCAAGACGACACGGGTGCATTGCTTATTCATGCAGTGTGACACAGCTTCTGTGTTTTTAAAATATACTGATTAGAGGCAAGGAATAGATAACCAACGCAAGCAACTGATAGCAAGTTACTCCAATTCTCAGACAATGCAGAGAGAGTGTAGCGCCAGCAAAATGGCAGAAAAGCACTATACCTACGGTATGCAGTAATGAACATGACGTGCACCTCAACTCACAAATGCGTCTTTCAACAATGGGGAGCCAGTCAGCCAGCCAGCCAGTCAGCCAGCCAGCCAGTCAGCCAGCCAGCCAGCCAGCCAGCCAGTCAGTCAGTCAGTCAGTAAGAGACGTTCACTATTGTAGGCTGGCCCTCTGGGTTCGGCGAATAACGACCCTCTCTGCTGTGAGCCGCATTTATGAGTCACAACCCCTCAGGCGGTCAACACACACATTAACACACACCCACAAAAGGCGCGCGCGGACACGCATGCCCACACACACACGCGCATGCGTAGACATAAACACATGCACACACACACACACAAACACACCCTCAAAAACTTTTTCTCAAACAAGCCCCCTTGCCGCTGTTGGGTCTGGATTGATGGGTCCAGATGCAGGGAAGGCAGGCAGGGCGTCATGCTCTGAAAGGAACAGAAGCACGCCTCCATTTTATAAACCATACTCCCCCTGCATCTGTCTGTCAGACAAATCTTTCAAACTGGGCAAAACTAATGTCTCAGCCTCACACTGCACGTGGGACGTCGAACCCCAATTACCAAGGAGGCCAAAATGAAACATGATAATAACTAAAAAGAAAAAGTGCATTTTCCTGAGGTCACTAGCTTAATCTGTCATTTTATTTATATATTTAATTTGTGCATACCGGCTCAATTTATTATTTTAAATGTGTTCATTCTCTGGTGCCTCGATGAACACACAAAAGGCTATATGTTTAAAAGGTGGATAAGCTGCCGTCATTCATGGATATTGGCTTATTATAGATGACTTTTTCACAGATTTAAATTGCACAGTAATGGGCAAAGAGAAGTCAGCTGCAGGTGTAACCTAGCAACACATCAAACATTCCACGGAAACCATCTACTGTATAGAACAAGTAGCCTGCTGTGAGCGTGAGCACTGATCAACGGCAAGGGAACCTTATGTTTCCAGGCAACAGGGGACACTGCCAGCTCGCCGGTTTTATCTTTCAACTTCCTACGAGCTCATGACACCGTATCCAGAAAGCGAGAGAGAGGCTACATTAAGCCTTCAACGTCCACCAAGCCCCTTGGTCTCTTATACTTAACAACTATCTTTGTTGTTGAGGATAATGAGATAGCTATGCAGTTTCTTTGCTCATACTGTAGATGCATTATTTATTCGGTTTGGGAACATCCACACTGCCTAACATCTGTTCAGCTACCGGAAATAATGAGACAACAGCAGCATTGGGGCGAGAACAGAGGGTCGTGGGTTCGGAGACGACGGAGCTCACCGTTGGACTCAGCAGTGATTCCTGATCTCTGGAAGAATTCTACCATCATTCCAATTCCAAAGATCAGCAGACCCAAAATCCTCAACGACCTGCGGCATATAGCCTTAACATCATTAGTAATGAAAAGTGTGGAGAAAATGGTTAAATCTGAAATTGTTGATGCAACCAGATCAGCTCTTGACCCCATGCAATTTGCATATAAGCCTGAGAGAGGTGTTGATGATGCAAAGTTTGAACTCTGTACATGAGCATTTAGAAAAAAAGAACACGTATGCAAGATTACTCTTTGTTGACTTTTCAGACATCAAATGGCTTTAGTCATCATTTTCAAAACAACAAAAACAGTTCTAACATTTTGAGTGATTTTACAACAACCTACCTTCTGTTTAAAAAATTTAAAATGCAATGAGATTGAAAAACATGCTTTTCATTGTACTGAATCTTTAACACATCCCTGATGGGAGCTTGCCCACCTGATGAACCCCATAAACCCCCTCAACACATTCATACTTGATACACCCCCCCCCCCCTTGCCGAACCCCCAACACATGCATACTTGATACACCCCCCCCAACACATGCATACTTGATACCCCCCCCCCCAAACACATGCATACTTGATACACCCCCCCTCCTCACCCCTCTTCTCTTCTCATCTCCTCTCCTCTTTTATCATCTCCTCTCTTCTCCTCTCCTCTTTTCCACTCTCCTCTCTTCTCCTCTCCTCTTTTCTCATCTCCTCTCTTCTCTTCTTCTCTCCTCTCTTCTCCTCTCCTCTCTTCTCCTCTCCTCTTTTATCATCTCCTCTCCTCTCCCCTCTTATCCTCTCCTCTCCTCTTCCACTCCTCTATGGGTGTACTTACATTGCATCATACCTATCGGGATGGGTCTCTCAGTCGTTCTCCCTTCTCATTCTCTCTCTCTCTCTCTCTCTCTCTCTCTCTCTCTCTCTCTCTCTCTCTCTCTCTCTCTCTCTCTCTCTCTCTCTCTCTCTCTCCTCTCTCTCTCTCTCTCTCTCTCTCTCCCTCAGGAGCGGTTGCTGTTGTCTCTGCTGCCGGCCCACATAGCCAGGGTGATGAAGGCTGAGATCATACAGAGGCTCCAGGGGCCCAACTTTGGCAGAGCGGAGAACACCAACAACTTCCACAACCTCTACGTGCAGAGGCACACCAACGTCAGGTGAGGAGCGGGAGCGCGGAGTCAGAGGCACACCAACGTCAGGTGAGGAGCGGGAGCGCGCAGTCCCGCCCCCAAACGTCTAGTCGGTCCCGCCCCAAACGTCTAGTCGGTCTGACTTTCCCCCAAACGTCTAGTTGGTCCCGCCCCCAAACGTCTAGTCGGTCTGACTCGCCCCAAACGTCTAGTCGGTCCCGCCCCCAAACGTCTAGTCGGTCTCGCCCCCAAACGTCTAGTCGGTCCCGCCCCCAAACGTCTAGTCGGTCTCGCCCCAAACGTCTAGTCGGTCCGCCCCCAAACGTCTAGTCGTCTCGCCCCCAAACGTCTAGTCGGTCTCGCCCCCAAACGTCTAGTCGTCTCGCCCCCCAAACGTCTAGTCGTCTCGCCCCAAACGTCTAGCCTCTGCTTTCCTCTCTTCTATCCGCCCACAACGGCAGCACGCCCACGTCAATCGAGTCACGTTTACTTTCACAGCACAATCAATATCTCTTCTCTTCTCTTCTCTGCTCTGCTCTGCTCTGCTCTGCTCTTCTCTTCTCTTCTCTTCTCTTCTCTTCTCTTCTCTTCTCTTCTCTTCTCTTCTCTTCTCTTCTCTTCTCTTCTCTTCTCTTCTCTTCTCTTCTCTTCTCTTCTCTTCTCTTCTCTTCTCTTCTCTTCTCAGTTCCTCTCCTCTCTTCTCCTCCCTCTCCTTTCCTTTCCTCTCCTCTCTTCTCTTTGTTCATCTCCGCTCCTCTCTTCTCTTCTCCTCTCCTCTTTTCCCCTCCCCTCGCTTTCTCCTCTCCTATTTTCTCATCTCCTCTCTTCTCCTCTCCTCCCCTCTTCTCATCTCCTCTCCTCTCATTTAATTTGCTCTCCTATCTTCTCTTCTCTTTGTTAATCTCTTCTCCTCTCCTCTTTTCTCCTCTCCTCTCCTCTCCTCTCTTCTCCCCTCTTCTCTTCTCTCTTCTCTTCTCTTCTCTTCTCTTCTCTTCTCTTCTCTTCTCTTCTCTTCTCTTCTCTTCTCTTCTCTTCTCTTCTCTTCTCTTCTCTTCTCTTCTCTTCTCTTCTCTTCTCTTCTCTTCTCTTCTCTTCTCTTCTCTTCTCTTCTCTTCTCTTCTCTTCTCTTCTCCTCTCCTCTCCTCTCCTCTCCTCTCCTCCCTTCTCCTCTATATCTATATATACGTATACCAGCACCTGCCAAAATTCATTTGGGAGTTAATCTTCCTCTAGTGTCCTTCTGCAGCCTGTGAGAGGAATAGGAGGGATAATAGAGAAGGGGAAGCGTATAGAGGCAAAGCCAGGCTCTCACCCACGAGCCGCTCCACGGGACCTTCTCTACGCCCTTCCCGATGCTGGAGATTTTTAATGGGAAAACAATAATTTGCTCTGCTCCCTGTGTGGCACGGGGCTCAGGTTACACTACAGGCATAATCTATTATAATTACATATTTTTTGAAGGAGCCTATCTCACATCCAAAACCGCAGCATTGATAACCAAGGGCCACCGCAGTGTGGTTATGAGGTGCGGATCCCCTCCGCCTCTCTGTTATTGGAGTTCCAAAACAAGAGACACTTGTTCCTTACATGACTCATCACGTCTCCAACTCAGTTAAAAAAATCAAATCAAATCAAATTTATTTGTAAGGCCCGACAACACATGTTAATGTCCCCATGGGCCGGACACGTCTTCTTTAAACAAGTCAAGAAGAAACATCACAATAAATCGAGAACAAAACAAAAAACACCATAAAGTCCAAAATATTTTTAAATAAATAAAATAAATGCAACACTCCCAGACATACCCCACGCGAAGGTAAGGAAAAACTCACTAAAACCTAGCAATAGGAAAAAATGCACCACAGGCAATGTGGAGGAGAGAAACCTTAGAAGGGCCGTTCAAGGGGGGATCTCCCTTCTTAGATGTCGGTGATAGTAGTGTTGCAATAAAACAGGCGAAACAGTTGGTAAGCATGTACATATAAGTTGAGACACAGGTGACGCTGACTGTCACAGTGGTTGTGTTGCTTCACTTCATCACCTTAATTTCTTTGAGAAATACCCGATACAAACACGATTATTGGTAACCTTTGCACGACAGCAGGCTTCACGAGATCGCAAGATCACGCGAGAATCCCGGTCAGGCTTCAAGTTGTGCACTTGTGCCCCGAACCACAGTGGCTCAGACCAGTCAGCGCCCTAACTACGGGGAAGAGATACTGTGCCAGTATTTCCGCCGGACCCCCGGAGGGCTGGCCTACATTGTTGAAACACGCTTGTGTGAGTGTCGTGGCCAGGTCCGGCCTAACTATAGGCTCGCCTAGTCTTGAAGTTCCAAACAGTTTCAAAGGATGACTGTCCAGATGGTTCTGTGTAACAGACCAGGGTCAGGTGGTTAACTTATTGGTACAAAAATATGTATTGAAAATAACACGGGTATTGTTAACCCTAACTTAACACATACAGACGCATAACAGAACACAAGTGTTCAAAAATGTTACCTACCTGACAAAAATGCCTATAGGCCGTTATTATTTCCAAAGTCTCTATCGTTTGTGTTTTGCTTTTCTTCTTCTCAATTCCTTGAGACATTATACATAACAATGTGATACTCTGGAGGAAGAAGCCATGTCAGATGATGTCAGGTGATGACAGGTGATGTCAGATGATGTCAGATGATGTCAGATGATGTCAGGTGATGTCAGGTGATGTCAGGTGATGTCAGGTGATGTCAGATGATGTCAGAATAGGACATGCTCCACATGTGTTATGTCTCTCTTTCCTCCTACAGTATTCTGTATGCAGACATCGTAGGTTTCACCCGACTGGCCAGTGACTGCTCTCCTGGGGAACTAGTGCATATGCTCAATGAACTCTTTGGAAAGTTTGACCAGATCGCCAAGGTAACACGAAACCTATTCTATTGTAAAACCTTTGACCTATATATGGAAATCTGTCTTTTCAAATAGGTGTTTTTCCTAATAATGTGAAATCAGCAAAGGTAATTCCAATATTTAAAAATGGAGAAAAGCATCAAATGGACAATTATAGACCGGTGTCCCTACTTCCTCAAATATTAGAGAAATTATTTGAAACAACTGGATCAGTAGGCTATGGGTTTAGGGGAAATAGAACTACCACACATGCAGTGATGGAGAGGGTAGAATAAATAACAAAGGCAGTTGCAAATTATGAGTGTTCTATTGGTATTTATTTTGACCTGCAGAAGGTTTTGATACTATAGATCAGGGGTTCCCAAACTTTTCAGGCCAGGGCCCAGAAAATAAGGCGTCAGAGAGCCGCGGCCCAATGCACATCGTCAGGCCTTTTTTTTTTTTTTTTTTTATGTGCATAATCTGTTATTTAGTTTGAAATGTTCGTTGAAATAAGTAGATTTTTCGTTTTTAGAATACAATAGAATATAATTTTAGAATACAACTAGAAACACTGTCCTGGCCTGCTTCTAAGTTCAGTGGCCTGACAAAAAAAAATTAAAATAAAAAAATAAATAATAATAAAAAAAAAAAAATATATATATATATATATATATATATATATATATATATATATATATATATATATATATATATATATATTTTTTTTTTTAAATCATCTCGCGGCCCACCCGTGGCTGCTCGCGGCCCACCTTTGGGTCGCGACCCCGACTTTGGGAACCACTGCTCACTGCAGTGCATATTAGTGAGAAAATTGGAGAAGTGTGTGATACAAGATATAGTTAACTCTTGGCTGAAGAGCTACTTGGAAAACAGATAGCAATGTGTGCAAATTAATGACACTGTGTCAGGATTTAGGAAGGTTACCTGTGGAGTACCCCAGGGATCGGTGATATGTCCAAAACCTTTTACACTTTATATTAACCTCTTAAGCCTATTTTCTGAAAATCTGTCTAAAATACATACCTAAGTAAATGTAAGATTGCTCCACTTCTACAAGGTCCATTTGCATGTTCTTGGTATAGGGACATCTATGGATCTCGTGGAATGTATTCCCAGTGTCAGAAATATTGTGTCTATTACTAGGCTTGCTTAAATTGTGATGAAACAAAGGATATTATGAATTATGATTTTATTGACAGTGAATAACACCATGCTAAAAATGACCAGACATGAAAAACTGCCACTGAGCTTGTTCAGTACCTTCTTGAGATCAGAGATAGTTTTTCGAAATTTCAACACTCATTGAGAGCTCTGGATGCCCAGTGCGCATATGACTACAAATCATCATCATTCGGCGACGGCCGCTAATTCAAATTTCGGAGTTCCGTGAAAATATTAGCACATTTCAAAAACTAAAATCTCACTAATAACACTTGAACCTATTGGTAAACAAACGTATTGCTGAAAATATACACTATGACTGCTGTTGTGACATGGTTAGGATGTTTACTCTTGGATATAAAAAAAAAAAAAAAAAAAACATTATGTCATACAGTCTAGACAGATTGATTTATGACGCAATGTCATTTTGGGACCGGTACCGGACCCGTCGGGCTTGATGATATTTAATATACTGAACTGTTAAAATGTGTTATGTTTGTAGATGATACAAATGTATATTGCTCAGGAAGTAATTCAAAGGACCTTCTGTTTGATATTGAAAGTGAGCTCGAAATTAACTATATTCTATTTTTGAAGGTTACAAATGTGAATAATTCTTATCTTGTTTTTGTTTTTGATATTTGTATTTTCTTAGATAATACAGCTGCACACATCAAGTATATTAAAGTTAGTGAAACCATTTCAATGTAGGCAAGCTATGCTTGGTAATCGAATAGCTCTGCTTAAAGGGGGGGGGGGGGAGCCTACATCACAGCTTTCCCTGACTGGCTTTCATACATTTTCTTTAACAAAAAAGGATTGGATATTAATATAGCCGATACTGATCATGCTTTCATGACAAATCCATCAGGATCCTTGTGTGTATTATGAGGTAATTATAACTCACACATCGTGAGCTTGGGTTTAAGGTTAGTCATATTGTATCTATTAGATAGATACCTAATACTGTGTGTGCCAGGAGCATGAATAGAATAGGTGGTGCAAAGGCACGGAGAGCAGATATGGAATATAATGTCTTATAAAATATTCATAGGCAAATGTCCATATCATATTAGTGTAAAATATCGGTATGCAAATGAGCACATTCATATCGGGATATTCAGTAGCGCTTCATATTACGGTACACAAATGTGGTTATTAAATAACTTGGTAATGATGACATGTAATTATTTGTAATTATGGACAAATGCCTCCATGATTACTAATAATTATAACCAAGCAATTAAGTTATTCCTTCATTAATTACCGTCATTTGTGTCCCATAATTGGCCTTGCAAAAGTCTGGTTTGTGAGGTTATACAATTATATGACTATACACATTATATCTCCAATATATATATATATATAACATAATATTATACGAAGTGCTACAGCATATTCTAAAACCTTTTTTACTTGTCTCTCTCTGCAGGAGAACGAGTGCATGCGCATTAAGATCCTGGGAGACTGTTACTACTGTGTGTCGGGACTCCCCGAGTATCTCCCTCACCACGCCAGGAACTGTGTCAAGATGGGTCTGGATATGTGTGAGGCTATCAAGTAAAAACACCAGCTCTCTCTCTCTTGCAAACACATGCACGTGCACACCTTTATTACACACACACACACACACACACACACACACACACACACACACACACACACACACACACACACACACACACACACACACACACACACACACACACACACACACACACACACACACACACACACACGCAGTGGCAAGCAGATTGAACAGAAAAACAGCAGACTCAGTCTGTTGCTTGAGCTCAAAAACAAACACAATGTGAACGTGAGCCGATAAGCTTACTGCCTGAACAAATGCCACACACAAACAACTGACTGTTCTTTCCTCTGTCACCCATCTCCATCCATCCTCTCTCTCTCTATCTCTCTGTCTCTCTCTCTCTCACAGACGCATCTCAAGTCATCACAGATTTCACCTGTAAAATACAGTAGGCTATTATTTTGTCATCCGTCCATAGGAAGGTGCGAGATGCTACCGGCGTTGACATCAACATGCGCGTCGGGGTGCATTCTGGGAATGTCCTGTGCGGCGTCATCGGCCTCCAGAAGTGGCAGTATGACGTCTGGTCACATGACGTCACACTGGCCAATCACATGGAGGCGGGGGGAGTGCCTGGGTAAGGTTGTTGTAGCCGTCGAGATGGGAGCAAGCTGTTCAATGTTCAGGCTACACATGTCGCACCGTGTAAGATGTGACTACAGACTAATCAGTTATGAAGACGTTGAAGTATGCCTCTTGAAGGGGAAGATCCTCAACATTAAAATATGCCTATATCTTACCTTTGGGATGTAGTTTGGTCATAGGCAGAAAGCCTGAATCATCAGGATCGGCAAAACCTACCTTTTAATCTTTTAATGTGCTGAATGTTGTGTGTGAACCCCATGAAGACTAGATGACTGCTATCAGCTAATGATCCTATAACTAATAAACAAGTCTACTGTAGGTATTCTCCCCCCCAAATAAATCAGCATAGCAGTTTCTTGCAAAGACAGGTGAATGTATAGGTGAAATGTAAGTGAATGTAGGTGAATGTAAGTGAATGTATGTGAATGTAGGTTAATGTAAGTGAATGTATGTGAATGTACATGTAGGTGAATGTAAGTGAATGTAGGTGCATGTAAGTGAATGTAGGTGAATGTAGGTTAATGTATGTGAATGTAAGTGAATGTACATGTAGGTGAATGTAAGTGACTGTAAGGATAAGTGAAACTGACATAAATCAAACAAAGCATCATGCTGGGAAACATTTGTTAGTTAGTCACTGAGCTGGAAAGCAGCAGCAAGTATAGGATAATTATGTATGTGATCGTTTCACTACATCTCCCCTCCCCCCTCCCGTCCTCTCCTCTCTTCTCCTCCTCTCCTTCTCCCCTCCCCCATCCCTCCCCTCCCCTCTCCACTCCTTTCTGCTCCTCTCCTGTCCTCCCCTCCCCCGCTCTCTTCCACTCCTCTCCTCTCCCACCCTCCTCCTCCTCCTCCTCCACCTCTCTCCGCTCCCTTTCGCCAGGCGGGTCCATATCTCCTCAGTGACGTTGGAGCATTTGAAGGGGTCCTATAAGGTGGAGCCAGGTGACGGCCAGAGCAGAGACTCTTACCTGAAAGAGCATGGGGTGGTCACCTACCTTGTCATCAACCCCAAGGTTAGAACACTATACCAGCCAAGATCACGTAGCCACACCTCTGGCTCTCAATCGCCCAAAAGCGTCTGGAGAAATTAAAAGAAGTGGGATCATTTCCCTCTCAGGGGCCGTCGGAAGTCATTCGATTAGCTCAGAGGTCAAGTGATGTTTTGAACATTTGTCCTTACATGGTATACATCTCCGCAAGAAGCTCTTCCGGTTGGCAGGGGTGTAAAGTACTTGAGTAATTGTACTTTGTTACAATACTTAACTACTGTTTTTGGGGATTTGTACTTTACTCAAGTATTATTAGGTTTGTATACTTGTACTTTTACTCAATTACATTTCAGAGAAAAAAAAACATACTTTTTACTCCGTACAAATCTCGCAGGTCCAACTATTTTAATTAGTATATTTGTTTCTCTGGCTGAACTAATGCTAACGTTATTAATCCTGCGGCCGCACTTTATTTAAAAACAGCCAATCAAATCCCCATCAATGGAAAATTAACCATGCTGATTGGTCCTTGTGCAAGACTAGAAAGCGGGGATCTTTGATTAAACACCTGCTATCAGAAGCATGGACTATCAGGAAAAAAAGTACATTTTTTAAGTACATTTAAAAGTAGAAACTTTTTAACTTTTACTCAAGTGTGTTTTTTAGCCAGATACTCTGACTTTTACTTGAGTACTATTTTGAGACGGTACCCAATGCCCATACTTTCACTTAAGTATAATTTCTGTACTTTTTACACCCCTGCAAGTCTCTAACTTGAATGACTGACCCCTGATGGTTGAGACACGCTTGAGTGTTGAGTCCAGCTCAACTAGGCTTGTCTTGTTCTGCTCCACCTTCAACTCCAGAGAAGCTGAACTGGTTTGACTTGTGACAATCACTGCATTCTCACCCCTTTATAACTGAATTGTTTTGAACGTGAACTTCTTCAGACCTCTTGGCAAGAGCTGGCGGTGTGATTTATGTGAGATTAAGCACCATCAAAAAAAAAACATGTTCCAAACAATAACCACCTTTGGGGAGATAATTGAAAAAGCTTGTTTATCTTTCTATGGAAATTGACGGTCATGATGACCGCTGATTTGTTTTTAGAATGCGTCACGGTAGTTAGCTAGTATGGTTTTGTCAATAGTTCAATGTACAATTGTGTTTGTTTGTACAGTGTCTCCTCCCCCCCCCCTCAATGTACAGTGTTACTTGTTTATACAGTGTGCCCCCCGCCCCCCCCCCCCCCAACCACCTCCAATGTAAATTACCCAGTATGGTTGTCAATATCCCAATGTACCCAACCCCCCCCACCCAACCTCCAATGTACAGTTTCTACGTCAAATGTATATACTCCCTTTTCTTGACTCCTTCTGTATCACAAACAAACAGTACTGTATTTGCAAATCTGGTATGTCATAAATGTATAGATGTAGCAGTACTGACTATCTGTATGTCATGTATGTCATATATGTCTATATGAATTGAAAATGGGGGACCCTGATGGAAACAAGACAAACGTCTTTCTCAGGTCTGCATCCCCTTAACAATTGTATGTATTGAGCCGTACTGTATTGTACCCATTCTGCAATCTGTTAAATAAAGTTTTCATTCATTCATTCATTCATTCATTCATTCATTCATTCATTCATTCATTCAGCCAGAGATGTTTTTGTACCTACACTAATGAAACGTTTAAACTTTGAAAATGTGATTGGGTAATTACTGTATGGTACTTATCATTAACCACCCAAAATGTTCTTTTCAGAACTTGAAGCTTAACTACTTTTCACACCTACTCAAACTCTCAATATGGCCGGAAAGTGATTAGAGTGGTCCGCTCGGTTGTCCTGCTTTTTCAAAGAATAACGCCAATCCTTTGGAGCGGAAAAAAGCAGAATACACCCTTCAAAAGGGACATTGGGCTGATGAGTAACTCTACTTGTACTTTGCAATTTCATCTTTCATCTCAGAAATATAGCAAAAGTACGACCATTTATTAATCAAAATGATGCTGAGAAGCTCATTCATGGATTTATATCTAGCCGGTTAGACTACTGTAATGCACTTGTCACAGGTCTCCCTAAGAAAACCACAGAGAGGCTTCAGCTAATCCAAAACTCTGCAGCCCGACTGCTAACTAGAACCAAAAGGAGAGAGCACATTAGTCCAGTCTTAGCTGCTTTACACTGGCTTCCTGTAACATTTAGAATTTACTTTAAGGTCCTTCTCCTTACATACAAAGCTCTAAATGGACAGGGACCTAGCTACATCGCCAACACTCTAATAAATTACAGGTCAGCAAGAACACTGCAGTCAAAAGAGGATTGGTGATGCAGCCTTTATCAACTATGCCCCAAAACGATGGAACAAACTACCCCAAAACATCAGGGAAGCCAACTCGCTAGACATCTTCAAAAGACAGCTTAAAACCTATCTCTTTGCTCAGGCATTTAAATGAAACATCAGGGATATCCTGACACAAATTGTACCTTACCTGCACTATTCTTACCCTACCTACTTTTATACACTTCCTATCAAATTCATGTGTCGGTTCTATGCAAATTTGATCTCACTACCTCCTATGCACTGTAATTTTAAGTCCACTGCTCTGTTGTAATTCAAAACTGAACTTTGTAAAGAAACTCAAAGTTAAGAGCGATGCACTGCTCTGTTGTTAAGTTGTGAGCGACGCAGAGCTCTGTTGTTCTATAAGGTCATTTAGAACTGTACTTTGTAAAGAAACTCCGTGTTAAGAGCGATGCACTGTTCTGTTGTATGTTAGAACTTTGTAAAGAAACTCAGTGTTAAGAGCGATGCACTGCGCTGTTGTATGTTAGAACTTTGTAAAGAAACTCAAAGTGTTAAGAGCGATGCTCTGTTGTACTGTATGTTAGAACTTTGTAAAGAAACTCAAAGTGTTAAGAGCGATGCTCTGTTGTATGTTAGAACTTTGTAAAGAAACTCAAAGTATTAAGAGTGATGCACTGCTCTGTTGTTATATATTTTTTTATTGACTGTCCGCTCTATTTGATAATTTTTTGCCTATTTTCAAACAGAATCAAACCGCACTTTTTTACTCCATCTATTCTATTTTATTATTTTTATTACTGATCCTAATGTGAAAAACTGTGATTTACCTTACCTTGCTACCTCTCTATCCTTTTTATGCTGCTATGTCAAGAGTTTGATTTAATTTGTAGCCTATTCATTCATTAATAGTAAGCCATAATGTGCCTTATTTCCCCCTTATTATTATTATTATTATTATTATTATTATTATTATTATTATTATTATTATTATTATTATTATTATTATTATTATTATTATTATTATTATTATTATTATTATTTTCTTTAAATAATTGTATTCATGTATTTATATACATATGTATACAATACATGCATATGCTTGAGTGTTTGTGTGTATACAGTATATATTCAACTCTCACTGTAATATACACATACTATAATTATGTATGGGTGTGTCTATGCGATTATGTGCATTTGTTTGTATGTGTGTATGTATACCTATATATGCAGATTATATAGAAGTTAATTATTTACCGTGTATATATGTATGTAGATACATCTCTATGTACACTGTACAGCTTTAGTAATCAGATGTTTGTGTATGTATACACATTCCATTCTAAAATGAGATGCCCATTTGCAATTACATATATTGTGCATAATATACAATTACAACGTGTATGTAAGTACGCTTACACCTGTGTCTACCTGCTCATTATTTGCTCATTATTATTATTGCTCATTATTATTTGATTTTCTTTTTTGATGATGATGATGTAAATCAAATCAACTGTCCATTTAACTCCATGTAATCCTAAGTAACCCAAAACTAAACTGGGTGTTGATCCAACGGAATACGGAATACTGTAATACTGTAATACTACGATTGTAATCAAGTCATCTGTTACAGATTTGTAATCTTCCTTGGGTTTCACTTGGTGTGTCTTTGTCACCGACCCTCCTCTCCTCTGCCTCCTCTCCCAGACTGAGAGGCACAGCCCCCACCTGTGTGTGCGCCCTCGTCCTTCCCTGGACGCTGGGAAGATGAGGGCGTCGGTCAGGATGACCCGCTACCTGGAGTCGTGGGGCGCCGCCAAGCCCTTCGCCAACCTCCACCACCGCGACAGCATGACCACCGACAACGGCAAGATCAACACCACCGTGAGTGGAGAGAAAGAAGCACGCGCACACACACACACACACGCACACACACGCACACGCACATGCACACACTTGCACGCACACGCACACTCACACACCAGGGCACACACCAGGGCTGAGTGATTAATACAATTTTAATTACAATCTTGAATTAGTGTGCCGCATGCCGCGTTGCTCTCATTTTGTCTTGTGTCGTAAACGCAGCACACCCCTCCTTCACAGTGGTGCGCTCTGCCCCCCCCCCCCTCCCCCCTCAAACCCACACAGTAGTCTCAGCTGGTGTCGAGAGGGAGGAGGGAGCCACGACGGCGTTTCCCCAGTTATTTTGAAACGTCGTTGGCGACTCGTAGAAGATGACAGAAAGGCAGCCTTTAGTCGAGAAGAAAGGTCAAACTAATTCAGTCGTCGGCATACGATGTTCTCGAATCAATGAGTAATCGTGTTTAATAATCGTGATTTCAATATCAATCAATATAATCGTGATTTATGATTTTTGCCATAATTGAGCAGTCCTAACTCACACTTTAAAAATTAAATACTTTAATAGACTACAGTACTTGGTCCAAAGTAGAACTTTAGACCTGGTAGGGCTACCCAGCAACGCCTTAAACAGGCTGCAGTATGTCCAGAACTCTGCTGCTAGGGTTCTCACCCGCACCAAGTCCTGGCATCACATCACCCCCACCCTCATCCACCTCCACTGGCTTCCAGTCAAGTCCCGCATCAATTTTAAGATCCTCATCACCTACAAAGCCCTTCACTCCCTTGCCCCCCAGTACCTAGCTGACCTCCTCCATCCCTACATCCCACTCCGGAGGCTGCGGTCCTCTGACTCCGGTCTCCTCTCCATCCCCACCACCAACCTGTGCACTGTCGGTCCCAGAGCCTTCTCTGTTGCCGCTCCCACCCTCTGGAACTCCCTCCCTCCAAACATCCGCAGTGCTACATCCCTGGACTCTTTCAAATCCCAACTCAAATCTCAACCTCTTCACCAAATTTATAAATGACTCTGCCTGATTTCCCTCTTTTCTTTTCTTTTTTTTTGCTTTGTTGTTACCTTGTTCCTCTTATCTCCTTCCCCTTAGCTGCCCCCCCCCCCTCTGTTAAGCGCCTTGGGTTTCCTGAAAGGCACTATACAAATCCAAGAAATTATTATTATTATTATAAACTTTATTAAAAACCAACGTTTCAACGCTATAGTGCACTTTCATCAGAGTGCGTCTCCATGTGCTCCAGTGTTGTACCAAGTCTCTCTGATGTTGCAGACGGGCCGACACCTCCCTTCTGTGTGGACGGGCTGGAGCGCGTCAAAACCTCTCTCTTCATCCGCTCTACTCTGAATCCACAGATTATATATCACACGTACATTGTGATTATGATATTAACAGAGGTTCAATAATGCTTTTGAGGACATATTATGGGTATAAAATGGTGCCTGTGGTGCAGTATAATGTATGTGATGACAAAATGTAGCAGCATATTCCGTAAAATCTAAGGGAATTGTCCGAAAGTGCTTCGTGCAGTGGTTTAGCAGCATTTAGTGCTTAGTGCATAACAGCCTGGACCTTTTTGGAGCTGAGGGGAGAGTGGTCTAGGGACATGTCCAAGGCTGGCAAATATCAAGACCATTAGGGTGACAATTACCAAGGGGGCTGAAATGAAAAATACAGATGATTTTGCAGGCCACATAATAATACCTAAAAGAAAAGGTGTATTTTCCTGAGGTCACCAGCTTAATTAGTCATTTTGTTTATTCGATTTGTGCATACCAGCTCAATATGTTTTTGCAAATGCACTCTGTTCATTCTCTGGTGCCTCAATGAATACAAGGAAGGTTATTTAAAAGGTGGGTAAGGAGGCTTCATATATGGGTATTGGCTTTTTATAGATTTATTTTCTTACATATTCCTACATATTGGAGAATGAAGTAGAACACACACACACACACAAAACATCTCTCACCTGAGCTTTCACTGGTCTCACACAAAACCAATTATTTCCACTGCTTTGATTTCAGAGCAGGTACTGTATCTGAAATTAATTAAAATAATGATGACTTTGCAAACTAATATATATTGGGTTTCAATTAATTATTCACCCACAAGGGTTTGTAAGATTAGTAATTAAGTCCTGGACTAGGAGAACTAAATGGAACACACATTCACACATACGCATTCAACGCACACAAAACTCACCTCAGCATCTCTTTCTATCACAGCTGTCACTTGTCTTGTGCAAAAACAATTAATTCCATAGTTATTTTTTTTTTCAGAGTAGGTATGATGTATTAGCAATAATTCACTTGATAAAGAAACATTTTATGCAATCGAATAATACCGGCCTGAATCGAGTGAAAACAGATAACTGATGAACTTTTAAAAGCAAAAGTAAATAAACGGTACAACTGAAGGCTAAATACTGGCTATAGCAGGGTCAGGCTATTGACTAAAAAACACAATGCCGGTGCAGATAGCGCTCTGTGCGTTTGCTTGAAAAGCTGAGACATTTGTATTGCTGCGCAGTGAGACAGAGGTGTGTTTGATTTGTATCACAAGCCAGTTGAATTGTGGCTAGGAGAGCCAGTGGGACAAAATGTATTGGTAAGTGAATTCAGTCTGGGGGCCAGCTGTAAATTAGTTTGACACAGTCCTTGATTTGACACAGACCTTGAGTTTGACACAGTCCTTGAGTTTGATACAGACCTTGAGTTTGACACAGTCCTTGAGTTTGACACAGTCCTTGAGTTTGATACAGACCTTGAGTTTGATACAGACCTTGAGTTTGACACAGTCCTTGAGTTTGACACAGTCCTTGAGTTTCAGCCCAGTCCTTGAGTTTGATACAGACCTTGAGTTTTACACAGTCCTTGAGTTTGATAGACCTTGAATTTGACACAGACTTTGAGTTTGACACAGTCCTTGAGTTTGACACAGTCCTTGAGTTTGATAGACCTTGAATTTTAAACAGTCCTTGAGTTTGACACAGACCTTGAGCTTGACACAGTCCTTGAGTTTGATACAGACCTTGAGTTTGATACAGACCTTGAGTTTGACACAGTCCTTGAGTTTGACAAAGTCCATGAGTTTGATACAGACCTTGAGTTTGACACAGTCCTTGAGTTTGACACAGTCCTTGAGTTTGATACAGACCTTGAGTTTGACACAGTCCTTGAGTTTGATACAGACCTTGCGTTTGATACAGACCTTGCGTTTGATACAGACCTTGAGTTTGACACAGTCCTTGAGTTTGACACAGACCTTGCGTTTGACACTGTCCTTGAGTTTGATACAGACCTTGAGTTTGACACAGTCCTTGAGTTTGATACAGACCTTGAATTTGACACAGACCTTGAGTTTGACACAGTCCTTGAGTTTGACACAGTCCTTGAATTTGAAATAGTCCTTGAGTTTGACACAGTCCTTGAGTTTGAAATAGTCCTTGAGTTTGACACTGTCCTTGAGTTTGACACAGACCTTGCGTTTGACACTGTCCTTGAATTTGAAATAGTCCTTGAGTTTGACACTGTCCTTGAGTTTGACACAGACCTTGCGTTTGACACTGTCCTTGAGTTTGATACAGACCTTGAGTTTGACACAGTCCTTGAGTTTGATACAGACCTTGAATTTGACACAGTCCTTGAGTTTGACACAGTCCTTGAGTTTGACCAAGTCCATGAGTTTGATACAGACCTTGAGTTTGACACAGACCTTGAGTTTGACACAGTCCTTGAGTTTGATACAGACCTTGAGTTTGATAGACCTTGAATTTGACACAGACCTTGAGTTTGACACAGTCCTTGAGTTTGACACAGTCCTTGAGTTTGATACAGACCTTGAGTTTGATAGACCTTGAATTTGACACAGACCTTGAGTTTGACACAGTCCTTGAGTTTGACACAGTCCTTGAGTTTGATAGACCTTGAATTTGAAACAGTCCTTGAATTTGAAACAGTCCTTGAGTTTGACAAAGTCCATGAGTTTGATACAGACCTTGAGTTTGATACAGACCTTGAGTTTGACACAGACCTTGAGTTTGACACAGTCCTTGAGTTTGATACAGACCTTGAGTTTGACACAGTCCTTGAGTTTGATAGACCTTGAATTTGAAACAGTCCTTGAGTTTGACACAGACCTTGAGCTTGACACAGTCCTTGCGTTTGATACAGACCTTGAGTTTGATACAGACCTTGAGTTTGACACAGTCCTTGAGTTTGACAAAGTCCATGAGTTTGATACAGACCTTGAGTTTGACACAGTCCTTGAGTTTGACACAGTCCTTGAGTTTGATACAGACCTTGAGTTTGACACAGTCCTTGAGTTTGATACAGACCTTGCGTTTGATACAGACATTGCGCTTGATACAGACCTTGAGTTTGACACAGTCCTTGAGTTTGACACAGACCTTGCGTTTGACACTGTCCTTGAGTTTGATACAGACCTTGAGTTTGACACAGTCCTTGAGTTTGATACAGACCTTGAATTTGACACAGACCTTGAGTTTGACACAGTCCTTGAGTTTGACACAGTCCTTGAATTTGAAATAGTCCTTGAGTTTGACACTGTCCTTGAGTTTGACACAGACCTTGCGTTTGACACTGTCCTTGAATTTGAAATAGTCCTTGAGTTTGACACTGTCCTTGAGTTTGACACAGACCTTGCGTTTGACACTGTCCTTGAGTTTGATACAGACCTTGAGTTTGACACAGTCCTTGAGTTTGATACAGACCTTGAATTTGACACAGACCTTGAGTTTGACACAGTCCTTGAGTTTGACACAGTCCTTGAATTTGAAATAGTCCTTGAGTTTGACACAGACCTTGAGTTTGACACAGTCCTTGAGTTTGACACAGTCCTTGAGTTTGACACAGTCCTTGAGTTTGACCAAGTCCATGAGTTTGATACAGACCTTGAGTTTGACACAGACCTTGAGTTTGATACAGACCTTGAGTTTGATAGACCTTGAATTTGACACAGACCTTGAGTTTGACACAGTCCTTGACACAGTCCTTGAGTTTGATACAGACCTTGAGTTTGATAGACCTTGAATTTGACACAGACCTTGAGTTTGACACAGTCCTTGAGTTTGACACAGTCCTTGAGTTTGATAGACCTTGAATTTGAAACAGTCCTTGAATTTGAAACAGTCCTTGAGTTTGACAAAGTCCATGAGTTTGATACAGACCTTGAGTTTGATACAGACCTTGAGTTTGACACAGACCTTGAGTTTGACACAGTCCTTGAGTTTGATACAGACCTTGAGTTTGACACAGTCCTTGAGTTTGATAGACCTTGAATTTGAAACAGTCCTTGAGTTTGACACAGACCTTGAGCTTGACACAGTCCTTGAGTTTGATACAGACCGTGAGTTTGATACAGACCTTGAGTTTGACACAGTCCTTGAGTTTGACAAAGTCCATGAGTTTGATAGACCTTGAGTTTGACACAGTCCTTGAGTTTGACACAGTCCTTGAGTTTGATACAGACCTTGCGTTTGATACAGACCTTGCGTTTGACACAGACCTTGAGTTTGACACAGTCCTTGAGTTTGACACAGACCTTGAGTTTGACACAGACCTTGCGTTTGACACAGACCTTGAGTTTGACACAGTCCTTGAGTTTGATACAGACCTTGAATTTGACACAGACCTTAAGTTTGACACAGTCCTTGAATTTGAAATAGTCCTTGAGTTTGACACTGTCCTTGAGTTTGACACAGACCTTGAGTTTGACCAAGTCCATGAGTTTGATACAGACCTTGAGTTTGACACAGACCTTGAGTTTGACACAGTCCTTGAGTTTGATAGACCTTGAATTTGACACAGACCTTGAGTTTGACAGTCCTTGAGTTTGACACAGTCCTTGAGTTTGATACAGACCTTGAGTTTGATAGCCCTTGAATTTGACACAGACCTTGAGTTTGACACAGTCCTTGAGTTTGACACAGTCCTTGAGTTTTATAGACCTTGAATTTGAAACAGTCCTTGAATTTGAAACAGTCCTTGAGTTTGACAAAGTCCATGAGTTTGATACAGACCTTGAGTTTGATACAGACCTTGAGTTTGACACAGACCTTGAGTTTGACACAGTCCTTGAGTTTGATACAGACCTTGAGTTTGACACAGTCCTTGAGTTTGATAGACCTTGAGTTTGACACAGACCTTGAGTTTGACACAGTCCTTGATTTTGATACAGACCTTGAGTTTGACACAGTCCTTGAGTTTGATACAGACATTGAGTTTGATACAGACCTTGCGTTTGATACAGACCTTGAGTTTGACACAGTCCTTGAGTTTGACACAGACCTTGCGTTTGACACTGTCCTTGAGTTTGACACAGACCTTGAGTTTGATACAGACCTTAAGTTTGACACAGACCTTGAGTTTGACACAGTCCTTGAGTTTGACACAGTCCTTGAGTTTGACAAAGTCCATGAGTTTGATACAGACCTTGAGTTTGACACAGACCTTGAGTTTGACACAGTCCTTGAGTTTGATACAGACCTTGAGTTTGACACAGTCCTTGAGTTTGATAGACCTTGAATTTGAAACAGTCCTTGTGTTTGACACAGTCCTTGAGTTTGACACAGACCTTGAGTTTGACACAGTCCTTGAGTTTGACACAGTCCTTGAGTTTGATAGACCTTGAATTTGAAACAGTCCTTGAGTTTGACACAGTCCTTGATTGATAGACCTTGAGTTTGACACAGTCCTTGAGTTTGACACAGTCCTTGAGTTTGACACAGTCCTTGAATTTGAAACAGTCCTTGAGTTTGACACAGTCCTTGAATTTGACACAGTCCTTGAGTTTGACACAGTCCTTGAGTTTGACACAGTCCTTGAGTTTGATACAGACCATGAGTTTGACACAGTCCTTGAGTTTGACACAGACCTTGAGTTTGATACAGACCTTGAGTTTGACACAGTCCTTGAGTTTGATACAGTCCTTGAGTTTGACACAGTCCTTGAGTTTGACACAGTCCTTGAGTTTGATACAGTCCTTGAGTTTGACACAGTCCTTGAGTTTGAGACAGTCCTTGAGTTTGACACAGTCCTTGAGTTTGACAAAGTCCATGAGTTTGAGACAGTCCTTGAGTTTGACACAGTCCTTGAGTTTGATACAGACCATGAGTTTGACACAGTCCTTGAGTTTGACACAGACCTTGAGTTTGATACAGACCTTGAGTTTGACACAGTCCTTGAGTTTGATACAGTCCTTGAGTTTGACACAGTCCTTGAGTTTGACACAGTCCTTGAGTTTGATACAGTCCTTGAGTTTGACACAGTCCTTGAGTTTGAGACAGTCCTTGAGTTTGACACAGCCAAGGCACACACTTGATTGTACATTATGTCCAAGAAGGCGTGTTCCTATACAGGTCAAATGAACATAATTATAATTATAAGACTTCACAGAACACACACACACACCGATACCGGAGTCGATACCGATACCGGA
The DNA here is from genome assembly GCF_963971535.1 of Notolepis coatsorum. Lineage (NCBI taxonomy): Eukaryota > Metazoa > Chordata > Actinopteri > Aulopiformes > Paralepididae > Notolepis > Notolepis coatsorum. Next base: position 32,763,719 of record NC_140168.1, on the reverse strand, counting down.
GTCTCATGGCAAGCACAGAGAGACTCAGAAGGAGCTTCTATCCCCAGGCCATCAGGATGCTCAACGACAATAACACCATGTAACAAACCATCAAATACACTCACAGCACACACATCCACACGTACACACTCACTTTAAATAAACAACTCACTGTAGAACCCACTTTACCCACTTTAGACACTTTAACACACTTTATATTTATTGGTAAAGAGATTTGCACTACAACTCATACCTCATTGCACCTTACCCTAAGTTGTACCTCATCCCATTTCTGCATTGTACTGTATATTGTATTGTAACTCAGTTACAATTTTTTTTCGACTCTGTATTGTATATTGTATATATGTATATTGCACACTTTTGACTTTCTATTTTATACTTATCTATTTTTATTTGTATCTAGCACACTCTCAGGAGCAGAACAGAAAAAAGCATTTCATATTATGTATTTTTGTATGACAACTAATAAAGAAACTTGAAACTTGAAGTAACTAATCACAATTACTGAAGATACTATAATTTAATAGATTTTTCTTTAATCTAATCACAACCTTTTTAAGCACTTGAATCAAAATGTACCGACTTTTTCTTGTATCTATTCTTACTTACTTTACTTTCATTAAAGTACTCATTAACTTCAGTCAAATCTCACTGAAGGAAGAGCACTTCTGCTTTGAGTGATACATTTAGCCACTCTCTCCACCTCTGGTTTCAGGATGTTCCGATGGGGCAGTACCAGTACCAGAGAAGGGAACGGTGAGAAGGAATATTTATGTCACGATTCATATTAATATTCATATTATCACCAATCATCACTTAGATGACAGCACTCTATCTCTGAGTTGAATGTGTTTTTGCATGTCTATCCCAGGTCCAAGTCTCAGAGGAAGAGGTTTGAAGAGGAGCTAAATGAGCGGATGATCCGCACCATCGATGGCATCAACTCTCAGAAGTCAGTAGCTCTGCGTACTGCTGTTCATTCTAGAAGTGATGGGTTGGGTTGCATTGAGTTGCGTTGCGTTGAGTTGAGTTGAGTTGCATTGCGTTGCGTTGAGTTGACTTGTTTTGAGTGATAGAATAATGAGTTGAGATGAGAGTATATGAATTGAGATGAGAGGAGAGGAGAAGAGATGAGAGGAGATGAGAGGAGAGGAGAAGAGAGGAGAAGAGATGAGAGGATATTAATTGAGATGACATGAGAGGAGAGGAGAGAGGAGGAGAGGAGAGGAAAGGGGATGAGAATAGATGAGAGGATATTAATTGAGATGAGAGGTGAGAGGAGGAGATGAGAAGAGATGAGAGGATATTAATTGAGATGAGAGGAGAGAAAATGAGAAGAGATGAGAGGATAGTAATTGAGATGAGAGAGGAGAGGAGATGAGATTTCTTTCTCTCCATCCTACCAAATTACCACCCCCCAGTTGATATGAGAGGATATTAATTGAGATGAGAGATGAGAGGAGATGAGAAGAGATGAGAGGAGAGGAGAGGAGATGAGAGGAGAGGAGAGGAGAGGAGAGGAGAGGAGAGGAGAGGAGAGGAGAGGAGAGGAGAGGAGAGGAGAGGAGAGGAGAGGAGAGGAGAGGAGATGAGAGGAGATGAGAGATCAGATGAAATGACACACACTCTCTCTCTCTCTCTCTCTCTCTCTCACACACACACACATGCACACATGCACACACACACACACACGCACGCACACACACACACACACACACACACACACACACACACACACACACACACACACACACACACACACACACACACACACACACACACACACACACACACACACACACACACACACACACACACACACACACACACACACACACACACACACACACACACACACACACACACACACACACTGTTAGTTACCAGCACTGGTTTAAATGGCTACCAACCGTAAACCTACATAATTTCCCTCTCCCCCTCTCTCTCCAGTCAAAGACATTTAAATAACCACTGGTCAAGCCAAACTACTGCCGTAAAGTAAACCGCACTGTCGTCAATAACCGGACATGTATCTGGCCACTGGCCAGAGCAAGCGGTAAATAAACAGTTTTGTTGTCAATAATCGGGCTCCCGACGCTAATGGCGACGTGTTAAAAATAGGTGATGTCCACGTCCTCCTGTCGCCGGCCTGTTGCATGAACAGACCGTGAACAATCACGTTGTCGGATTCTCCGATGAGATTGTGGCCCCCCAGTGCCTTGCAGCAACAGATATGATCACGCCAGTAACTATAGACCCCAGGGATATATAGTGGTCTTATTCATCCTGTGACTGGATCTCTCCCTTTGTGTCACTTGTCTCCAGGCAGTGGCTCAAGTCTGAAGACATCCAGAGGATCTCGCTGTTCTTTCACAACAAGGCCCTGGAGAAAGAGGTAGGCTTACAGACTAATCAAATGTATTTGTAAGGCCCGACAACACACGTTTAATGTCCCCATGGGCCGGACACGTCTTCTTTAAACAAGTCAAGAAGAAACATCACAATAAATCAAGAACAAAACAAAAAACACCATGAAATCCAAAATAAATGTAAAATAAATAAATGCAACACTCCCAGACCCCAGTGAAGGTAAGGGTACGAGACAACAAGGTTAACAACACAGGTCAGGGATGGAAACAAAGAAAAAACAAATACATGAATGGTAATGCATTTATATAGCTATTTTATCCAAACGTATGCCTCACACATTCACCCATTCACTCACACATTCTCACATGGCGGAGGCAACCATGCAAGGTGCCAACTTGCTCATCGGGAGCGGTAAGGGGGTTAATTGTCTTGCTCAAGGACACTTCGACACAATGCCGGGATGAGCGGGAATTGAACCGGTAATTACCAGGCAACCTCTCTACTTCCTGAGCCACTGTCGCCCCCACATGAGCAACCTCGCATTCAATAGACCTTACAATCCTGTTGGCTGAAGAAGCATAGAAGCACAACCTTGGTCGAATTCCAGCAGTACACATGCCAGTCTAAGGCACTCAAGCTCAATTCTGAAACCTGCATAGGAACTAATTCTATTTTTCCATCATATGTCCTTTGCTTCTCTCAACAGTACAGGTCCACGACACTGCCTGCCTTCAAGTACTACGTCACCTGTGCCTGTCTGATATTCTGCTGTATCTTCATAGTGCAGGTCCTGGTTTTGCCCAAGTAAGTGTGCCTTGGCAGTGAGCATGCTGCACACCTTCCCTTCCTGAGAACACTTTTAGTAAGTGTGCCTTGGCAGTGAGCATGCTGCACACCTTCCCTTCCTGAGAACACTTTTAGTAAGTGTGCCTTGGCAGTGAGCATGCTGCACACCTTCCCTTCCTGAGAACACTTTTAGTAAGTGTGCCTTGGCAGTGAGCATGCTGCACACCTTCCCTTCCTGAGAACACTTTTAGTAAGTGTGCCTTGGCAGTGAGCATGCTGCACACCTTCCCTTCCTGAGAACACTTTTAGTAAGTGTGCCTTGGCAGTGAGCATGCTGCACACCTTCCCTTCCTGAGAACACTTTTAGTAAGTGTGCCTTGGCAGTGAGCATGCTGCACACCTTCCCTTCCTGAGAACACTTTTAGTAAGTGTGCCTAGGCAGTGAGCATGCTGCACACCTTCCCTTCCTGAGAACACTTTTAGTAAGTGTGCCTAGGCAGTGAGCATGCTGCACACCTTCCCTTCCTGAGAACACTTTTAGTAAGTGTGCCTAGGCAGTGAGCATGCTGCACACCTTCCCTTCCTGAGAACACTTTTAGTAAGTGTGCCTAGGCAGTGAGCATGCTGCACACCTTCCCTTCCTGAGAACACTTTTAGTAAGTGTGCCTTGGCAGTGAGCATGCTGCACACTTTTAGGCTGGAGTTTTTCCATAATTTCCTGTCCCTTGTTCTTCCGCAAAACACCCTGATTGAGCGTGATATGCTGAGATGAGAGGATATGAATTGAGATGAGATGAGAGGAGAGGAGAGGAGAGGAGAGGAGAGGAGAGGAGAGATGAGATGAGAGCTGAGAGATGAGATGAGATGATACATGATATGAAAATCAATACACTGATTGAACGTGATGTCACTAATGTCACAACAAGAGGAGAGGACTGTGTGACATTATTTTCATTAAATTTTTTATCAGTTTCATGTCCAATAGTGAGCACCTCATTGGGTGTGTGTTCTGTCTGCTTTTTGATGTTCCACAAAAGTGAATCAACAATCTCAAACTCGGAGGAGGTGGTGTGTTGACAGTATCAGTAGGACCAGGTTGGTATGAACGAGGCAAAAGGCAACCAAAGAGAAAGCTAGAACAAGTGATGAAAGCTAGAATGTGTGATCAAAGTTAGAACGAGTGATGAAAGCTAGAACTAGTGGTGAAAGCTAGAACGAGTGATGAAAGCTAGAGCTAGTGATGAAAGCTAGAACGAGTGATGAAAGCTAGAACGAGTGATGAAAGCTAGAACTAGAATTAGTGATTATAGATCTGGTGAATCTATAACGTGCCGTCTTGCTAATAGCAAAGAGAGCAAATCCTCGGACATGCACATTTTCTGCATCGAGGAGCCAAAGGCATAACCCGCCATCTGAGGGGCCCATTGATTTCCTCATTCACCTCCCTCCCTCCTATGCAGCATCTCCCGCGGCCATTTATACGTGACATCATCTCTCTTTATGGCATGCCTGCTTAAATCAAACTCTGCCGTGTGTTTAAGTTATCCCCTCCCATCACATGAACTTCATAGAGAACCAAAGACTCTGCTGCACAGTCCACTTCTGATGAGTGCCTAGTCAGTAGAAATGGTCAGCAGGTCCAAAACAGAATACATTAGGACCTTCATTACTTTTATGGCCCCGTATGGCACAGCAGAGGCCAGAGATGAAAAAATAAAATAAAAGGAGAATAAACTGTATCTTCTGTGTGTGTGTGTGTGTGTGTGTGTGTGTGTGTGTGTGTGTGTGTGTGTGTGTGTGTGTGTGTGTGTGTGTGTGTGTGTGTGTGTGTGTGTGTGTGTGTGTGTGTGTGTGTGTGTGTGTGTGTGTGTGTGTGTGTGTGTGTGTGTGTGTGTGTGTGTGTGTGTGTGTGTGTGTGTGTGCGTGTGCGTGTAGAACTGCTGTGTTGGGGATCTCCTTCGGGATGGCATTCCTTCTGCTGGCGCTGATCCTGCTCATATGCTTTGCAGGTCACATTCTGGTGAGTTTACTAACCTAAATCACACACACATAAACACACACAGACACACACACACACACATACACACACACACACACACACACACACACACACACACACACACACACACACACACACACACACACACACACACACAGACACACACATACACACACACATACACACACTCACACACAGACACATACAACTCATAGGGACAATAAGGGTGGGAATCACCCTGGATCACAATTAGCAGGGCCACGATTCCATTATCAAACGGTTCTTAATGTTATCATGGTTTTGGATTAATCCCATTCAATACACTATGATTTCTTATATTTTTTACAGCAGTTGACTGCATAATATTGTATTGCTGTTCATTGAATTGAATGGGAGTTCAGAACAAAAGTTCAACTAAGAAACTGAACCTCTCTCTTCACCCCTTATGCCATTCTTAACCAATCACAAGATCCTATTGTGCCCTTTCATCTCGTATCCCCTGACAATCCAAATCTAGCTTGTTACATTTAAAAGGCTCTCTGTTCTCCTATCATTGTGTTGTCTTAGGTTTCTTGTTTCATGCAGGTCACCCGCCACCCAGGGTTTAGTTGGTGCTGTGATGCAGCATCTAGGATCCTAATAAGTATCATGGTATTTCCAAAAAAGTATGATGGTATTTCCACAATTTATTGATGATTATATCTAGATTATATATAACATGATAATAAGATATTGATATTATATGATATGATATTAAGTACAAAACTGGCACCATGGAGATACATAACTATTACCATGGCAGTACCATGGGGATACATAACTGTTACCATGGAGATGCATAACTGTTGCCATGACAGTACCATGGGGATACATAACTGTTACCATGACAGCACCATTGAGATACATAACTGTTACCATGGCGATACACAACTGTTACCATGGAGATACATAACTGTTACCATGACAGCACCATGGAGATACATAACTGTTACCATGACAGCACCATTGAGATACATAACTGTTACCATGGCGATACACAACTGTTACCATGGAGATACATAACTGTTACCATGACAGCACCATGGAGATACATAACTGTTACCATGACAGCACCATGGAGATACATAACTGTTACCATGGAGATACATAACTGTTACCATGACAGCACCATGGAGATACATAACTGTTACCATGACAGCACCATGGAGATACATAACTGTTACCATGACAGCACCATGGAGATACAGTAACTGTTACCATGGAGATACATAACTGTTACCATGACAGCACCATGGAGATACAGTAACTGTTACCATGGAGATACATAACTGTTACCATGACAGCACCATGGAGATACATAACTGTTACCATGACAGCACCATGGAGATACAGTAACTGTTACCATGGAGATACATAACTATTACCATGGCAGCACCATGGAGATACATACAGTAACTGTTACCATGGAGATACATAACTATTACCATGGCAGCACCATGGAGATACATACAGTAACTGTTACCATGGAGATACATAACTGTTACCATGGAGCAGGGCCAGCCCTAGCATTTCAGCAGCTCTAGGCGAGATTCTGAAAAGCGCCTCTTGCGCACGACCGCTGAAACAGTCTTAAGCACAACAATAAGTACAGTATTGTATATTTAGTTCAGCGTAAAGCAGGGTTTTTGTGGTCTTTCATTACAGGATCATACATTGCCATCAGCTGCACCTGTTTAAGGAAGTTGCAATTGTCTGGTTTGTTGAGCATATCAGATGTTCCCCTGAGGCTCAAGTTATGATGGTGACCAACCTGGTTAACACCTCACGCCATCTCTTCCTTTCTGCGTCGATCAGTCTCATCTCAATCCTATCGATAGTTTGACCCTTTTCTAAGCCAGACTAACTCTTTCCATGATTTCATGTGTTTAGTATGTTCTGGATTCCTCTCGTGTGCTCTCAGTAATTGGTGGCAATTTTTACAATAATTTAGTCCTGCATTGATTAAGTTGTACACATTCTGGGAGAACAGCTTGCAGCAAATACATGTATAATTACTGTGTGTGTGTGTGTGTGCGCTTGTGTGTGTATGTATATGTACGTGTGTGTGTGTGTGAAGTGAGTTGTTGCATAGCCCCCCACTCCAAGCATTGTTAATTTGACTCCCGATCACGCTGGTTTTTTGGGGGACTTTCGCCAATATGAAACTTAACTCATTGACCGCCGGGGATTGTTCTAGCACTGCCACGCTTTAAAAGATATGAGTGCGTCACCTTGTTTGTAGAGCTATAACTATATGCTATATTATAGCTATGGATACAATACTATGGCCCATTTGACACCACCTATCTATCGTTCAATATGTGAAAAAGAATACATTCTTTCATCCATGTGTTCCCGTGTTATACTGTGGTGAAGAGAGAGAGAGAGAGAGGGGGGGGGGGGGCTACACCTGTGTCATCAATTTCACACAGACCAAATTTCCATAACAGCTTATTTGCTTATTATTTAGCTTATTAGCTTATTAGTTATAGCGTGGTCTGGGGTAATTCCCGAAAGGCTGAGTAATAGCCTTATACGCCAATTCTACTATAAATGTTGCCGTTTCTTGCCTGTACACGATACTATTCCCAAATCAAATCTATATCATAGGTATTATGTTTCATCATGAATGCATGAAAGGGGGGGGGGGGTTGTTTTTTGATGCTTTGATCATCACCAACGGCATACGTTGTCGAGTAACGTTACACACACATGTTGCAATCGGGGTGAAGACATGGTTGGATCAACGCAGGATTGATATCATAAGCCAATATTCCAATTATCTGATTGCGAGTCCCAGTATTGGAGTAGATCGTGTCGCCAACATAATCCACCATGCATCGGGAGCAGGGCACGAAATTTACTTTTTGACTCACCGGCCAGTGGTGGGTAGATAAAATTCTACCCGCCAAGCATATTTCTTACCGGCCAAAAAAAATACGCATTTTTTGTCACGTATATATAAAAAAATGTCAGTACATTTCAAGTAGATAAGCTATTACGTTGAAGAATACACACTTAAAGAGGCCAGAGTTAAATTTGTACTCTCTCTCTCTGAAGTCTAAACTTCACAACACACAATCTAAAACCCCTCCCTACCTCCCTCTCCCAAACCGTTCCTACAACAATTTTTTTATGTTGCATGATCATCTACATTTATTTTGTATTCTTTTTTTAACATTTAAATATCAACATTATCTGGCAATCCTCAGTAAATACTATCAAATGTCATCTGTTATTTTCCGTGCGCGTGCACACACACACACACACACACACACACACACACACACACACACACACACACACACACACACACACACACACAGAGAAAGGGCTCCTTAATTGAACAAGTAGAGAGAGGGATGGAGAGAGAGCCCCACTCAGCTGTTTTCTGTCTGAACAGGATTGGCTAGTTTAGCTTAGCTAGCGGCTAACGTTATTTTCCCCCGATGGAAATGAATGACTAGGATGCCAAGCTTGTTAGAAGCATTGGAATTTACACTGCACATAGAAACAGCATGGGGGAAAAAAGCTGGGACTGATTTAGTTCGCAAAATGCGACCAAAGCACTCTGGAGCTATGCTATATGTGTAGCAATATATAATATATTATATTATATATATATTTATGATGAATTGAAAATGGGGGACCCTGATGTAAACAAGACGAAAGTCTTTCTCTGGTCTACATCCCCTTAACAATTGTGTGTATTGAGCTGTACTGTATTGTACCCATTCTGCAATCTGTTAATAACATTTTCAATCAATCAATCATATGTCTTCACACACGGACGTTTGTCACGTTTCACAAGCTGTTGTTGTTGGGCGTATACGTAGCTACCTTGGGCTACTTCTGATTGGTGAGCAATGAGAGCACAGCACTTCTGATTGGTAAGCATGACTGGCACGCAAGAAAAAAACGTGAATCAAACTCGCTGTATAACGTATCCCAAATCGCAGGCTTTGCGATTTGCTAAAAGCCGACTGTCGTAAGACCAAAACACACCGCAGTTTTAATTATTTTACATGACTATTTTCATTTTGTTACCCGCCATGTGGCGGACAGACCTCTCAGTGTCCCTCGCCAAACCTAAAATCTGCCCGCCAATGGCGGGTGGCGGGCTTTAATTTCGTGCCCTGATCGGGAGCATTTGACAATTCTCAATCCGATCGTTATAACCGCTCCATTCGCCCGACAAAGAAAAGTGGGCCTGGTGACATTTGACCGTTGCACAGGCCAAGATACAAGGTTTCAAAGGGTGCTCGATACCACTGTCTAGCTGGATGCGGCCGGTATTGCACTTTGGCGATCTCAGACTCATTCCCTATGGTAACACAGAGGTCCCTGGATGAATAATGAATAAAAATATTGAAAAAAAGGAAAAACGGTCAAATAATGTATATATACGTGGTTGGCGTTCAAAGGATGGCACCCAATAACGTATTACTTATACAATACATGAATATACATGAATATTATATTGCTTATCTATATACAAAGAAGTGTCCTCTAGGTTTACATTTGGTTCACACTGCCTCAAAAATTATTTGTTTTGATTCACAGTAACATAAAATAGAGTCATTCTACCACCTTTCAAACGATTGTCGTTTTTTACTCTCAAAATGACACAGTTTTGTGTAACATGTTTTGATATTCATCTGCATCGCCTGAACACTTCGCGCCAACCCTGACCCCAAACTAGAGATGAAAACATGTTTATTTTTGTGATAATTGCGCACTATTACATCCTGCAGAACCATGGCCCCCAATGAAATTGCATGAAAATAGTCTGTCCCGTGTGAGGGTAAAGTGTATGTTGTTGTTGTTGTTGTTGTTGTTGTTGTTGTTGTTGTTGTTGTTGTTGTTGTTGTTGTTGGTGTTGTTGTTGTTGTTGTTGTTGTTGTTGTTTATCATTGGACAAAGCTGTTCTCATCTTCTCTTTCATCCACCTATCTGTCCCTCTGTTGGTGTTTATCTCTCAGCAGGGAGGGAAGGGCTCCTTCTGCTCTCTGCCCAGGTTCCCTACCTCCTCACGCATCATCATCGCCAACAAACCGTGGCTACGATTGGTCCTCACCATGACAACCACTGCTCTCATCTTGGTCATGGCCGTCTTCAACATGGTGAGAAAACCCTGGTTATTGGTTGTGTTGTTGCAGTGGTGTGTAACAAATGACAATGAAACGATATGTAGTATAATGGAGGTTGGCATGCTGTGACAGTCACTAGACTGGTGGTTCTCAATCTTCTCTTTAAATTGAAGGCTTTGTCCGGGACCTCCGTCTGAGAAGATTTTGATTGTTTGATTAAGACCAGAATCCTATAGTTGTCTACTAGTCCTATAGTTGTCTACTATTGTGTATTGATTTCCCCAAGGGGATCAATAAAGGAATATCTTATCTTATCTTATTGTAGAGGAGATAATAACAGTGGAGGAAGTGAAACCTATATATATATATAAATGATCAGAATAGTGATTTTCATTGGACTCACTAATATAGTGAATGAAATAGTACCCAATTGTACTATAGACCACAGGCTGTGTTGGACGTTGTGTTCAATACGATGTGAATTGAGAGGGAAAACCATTGACTTGTACAATAAAACAACTTTGGAAATTACTCAATAATCAACTAGGATGCAGTAAAAAACTTAAAACCAGATTCTCAAACATAAACATAAAAACGGACAACACGCTCATCACAGACAAGCTGGATGTAGCCAATTACTTAAACATTTTCTTCACAAACATAGCCACAACACTGGTAAACAAAATACCCTCCCACTCAGGGCTGTATGGGGTAGAACACATAGTAGCTTACTACAAAAACCTAGGGGTCCGCAAGGACGACTTCAAGCTGGAAATGGTAACAACAGATGAGGTACTCAATAAACTGAGCGCCCTCCAACCTAACAAGGCCACTGGCCATGACAACATCCCCTCCAAATTCCTCAGAGACTCAGCAGCCGCCATCACCCCAATCATCACACACATAATAAACCTCTCCATAAAACAGGGACACGTCCCCAAGGACTTCAAAATTGCTAGGGTGACCCCTCTGCACAAAAAGGGCAGCAAATTAGACCCAGGCAACTACCGCCCTGTTTCTATTCTCACCTCCATCTCGAAAGTCATGGAAAAAATAGTCTACGAACAGGTCGAAAAGTACCTAGCGGAAAAAAATCTAATCTACGAATTCCAATCTGGCTTCAGAACATCCCACTCCACTGACACATGCCTTCTCTATTTGAATGACCACATCAAACAAGAGGTGGACGCAGGCAAATACTGCGGCATGGTCATGCTGGACCTACAAAAGGCCTTTGACACGGTCAATCACTCCATTCTGATTGACAAGCTAAAAGCAATTGGTTTTGATAGTCTATCAGTGAGCTGGATGCAATCCTACCTTGAGGGGAGGGAACAGATGGTGGAGGTAAACGGTACCCTATCCCCCCCTCTCACAGTGAGCTGTGGTGTTCCACAAGGAAGCATACTAGGACCGCTACTGTTCCTAATTTATGCAAATGACATGTCGTCAGCTTGTGACTGCAACTTGTTCCTGTTTGCGGACGACTCAGCCCTGCTGGTCTCTGACAAGAACAAGTTACAGGTTGAAAAAACCCTCAGCTCGGAACTAGGCAGAATCTGCATATGGCTCGCTGATAACAAACTATCATTACACATGGGCAAAACAGAGTCCATTCTCTTCGGTTCAAATAACAAACTCAGCAAGACCGACGGCTTCTCAGTTACAGTGGGTGACAATATTGTCACAAGGAAAGATGAAATTACCTACCTGGGTTCCATCCTAGAGGCTAATCTCTCCTGTGACAAAATGGCATCCAATGTAATAAAAAAAGTCAACCAACGAACTCGATTCTTGTACCGGATCTCCTCTCTGGTAAACAAGAATACCCTGAAGACTCTGGCAGGAGCACTCATTCAGGGGTACTACGACTATGCTTGCACCTCATGGTACCAAAGCACCTCAAAGGCGCTAAAAACAAAATTACAAACATCTCAAAACAAACTGGTCAGACTACTGCTTGACCTTACTCCTAGAACCCACCTCACCCCTGCCCACTTTGACAACCTAGGATGGCTTAGAGTAGATGACAGAGTACAGCAACTTGCAATGGGCCTGGTCTACAAGATACACTACACGACCAAGGTACCCATGTACATGGCAAAATACTTCCCAAAGGTCAGTGAATACCACGATCACAACACCAGAGGGAGCTCCACAAATCATGTTAAACCCAGATTCGGCTCAAATAAGGGACTAAACACGTTTCGCAATTATGCCACATCAATGTGGAACGCCCTACCCAAAGCTGTAAAGGAATGTGGATCACTACCCACTTTCAAAACCTCTCTCAAGAGACACCTACGGGAGACTGCAATTCAACACTGGCCCCTGTAAATATCCTAACCCAACCCCCTCCAATGTACAGTAATTTACCTAGTATGGTTTTGTCAATAGTCCAATGTACAATTTTGTTTGTTTGTACAGAGTCTCCCCCCCCTCAATGTACAGTTTTGCTTGTCTATACAGTGTGCCCCCCCCCCCCCAACCACCTCCAATGTAAATTACCCAGTATGGTTGTCAATATCCCAGTGTACCCAACCCCCCCCACCCAACCTCCTCCAATGTACAGTTTCTACGTCAAATGTATATACTCCCTTTTCTTGACTCCTTCTGTATCACAAACAGTACTGTATTTGCAAATCTGGTATGTCATAAATGTATAGATGTAGCAGTACTGACTATCTGTATGTCATGTATGTCATATATGTCCTGATGAATTGAAAATGGGGGACCCTGGTGGAAACAAGACGAAAGTCTTTCTCTGGTCTGCATCCCCTTAACAATTGTGTGTATTGAGCTGTACTGTATTGTACCCATTCTGCAATCTGTTAATAAAGTTTTCAATCAATCAATCAATCTGTATCTCCCTTCATAGTTCTTCCTGGAGGATGAGGTCCTGACCACACCACCATCTGTGAATCTAACCAATGACAGCTCCCACAGCCCCACCCACCTGTCGGATGAAAACAAGTTCTATCTGCCTGTAAGTATAAAAAAACACACTTTTATTCCAAACGAAAATTGTGCAACATTCATGAATAATACTGTTTAGCCATTATTTCCTTTTCAAACCCTCTGGGGAATTTACACCATGGCAGCCTAATTACACCCTTAAAAAAACATATTTTACTGGTGCTAAGTTGTACACATGAGTTGTGGGTAAGATGGGAGTCCATGGTGACAGCGGGAGCTTGCTGGTGTGAACACGGCGCTGGGGTGTGTTGTTTATGACGACGCCTGTGTTGAGCATCTGCTACGGATTTGTTAATAGTTTTGTGCCTTACTGTTAACAACTGACATAGAAACTGAAATAGAAACAGAAACGTGTCAATTGTTCCCACTTTCCCACAAACACCATATAGACAATCTCTCAAAAATCAATCAATCTTCACTTAAAAAAAACTACTGTGAAATGTTATTTTTTAAATTAATATGTCTTAATCTTGAAGGGACAGTTAACCCAAAAAAGAAAAAGAAAAGAAACATATTCATGGTAAAGATTTACATTTGCCGCAATAAGCAACATTCAAACTCAAGGTACTCTGAGATCATACCAGATCATACCAGATCAGTTACATATATTTCTGTTGTGCTTGTTGAAACAGGGAAATGGCAATGAAAACGAGGCTGAAATACCTGACAGTGTTTTTTTTATTTTTTTTAAACCTTTATTTTACCAGGTAGTCACTTGAGATCAAAGATCTCTTTTTCGAGCAAGACCTGGCCAATTCTATATTCAATATTTATAGTATTCTCTTGCAAACTAATTTGTTGCAAATGCCAGAGCTCACTGGCTATGATTGTCATTTAATGATAATCACTTGCTAGTTAATTACAATCACCTGTTGTCTGCTGTCTAAATGTGCGTTTCAATCTTGCACAATACATTTATTGGGGCATATTTTCATTTTTGCGGGTACTGTGTACAGATTCAGATTCAGATTCCTTTATTGAGCCATTTGTGTAAAACACATTGGTAATTGTTGCAGCAATACAGTGTATGCATTCTTTCTTTTTTCACAGTAAACAAACACCAACACAGACAAGAAACGAAAACAGTGCAGTGGGGGATTAATCAATAAATAAAATACATATATATATATATAAAGTGAAGTGTGCAGAGATCCAGTACGGACTAGTGCAGTGCAGTACTGTGGAGCTCTATAGGGGTACTGTGGAGCTCTATAGGGGTATTGTGGAGCTCTATAGGGGTACTGTGGAGCTCTATAGGGGTACTGTGGAGCTATATAGGGGTATTGTGGAGCTCTGGGTATTGTGGAGCTCTATAGGGGTACTGTGGAGCTCTATATGGGTACTGTGGAGCTATATAGGGGTATTGTGGAGCTCTATGGGTACTGTGGAGCTCTATAGGGGTATCTGACAGCGTTCTTAGCAGGTGTGATACCATAGGCTATAGGTCATATTTTTCTTATAAGGTATTACCTATGCATATTATAAAATTAAACCAACTTGTTATGGTTTGACCGTGAGACTAGCACAGAGAGAGCAGACAACTGGACGGGTTCAAAGGGTGTTTAATATAAAAGACAGAGTCTCAGAGTCAGACAAGCGTGAGGTCAAAGACGAGGCCGGGCAACACAGACAGTCCAAGGGGTGATCCGGGAGAAGGGTAGGTCATACACGGGATCCAGAAGAACGAGCCCAGGGAGTGGAGCCAGATTGTGGACTAGAGACACAGGAGGACAGGCGGGGTTAGACACGGCAGGACGGGTAGGGGAATAAACAGGCTGACTGACTGAGTTAGCTGAGAATACAATCTGGCGCCGTCCTGCAGTATGAGCTGGGTACTAGTAGTCGGGTGATTGCCGATCGCCAGCAGCTGTGGATGCCTCGGGACGCGTCTATGCTTTCTACAACGCAGTTGGGTTTCCGGGTTCCCGTGATTGGCCCCCCTCGCTATGAGTGACGCCCCTCGCTATGAGTGAACAGCGGAACGACTACCGTCTTGTTGACAGAGCTCTCATATTTGCGAATGCATAAACTATATCTTAAATTATGGCTATGTGTCTAATATGGCCGTCGCTTATCAATGACTTGTTTGCAGTCAACATTGTCGAAACGGATTGTTTTTTAATCAGTTCATTTTTACGGATTGTTTTTTATGAATCACAGGACAATAACAGAAATAATAATAACAATAATGACAGTCCAGTAATTAAATCAGAATGAAAGTAGACTAAATGACATAAAAATTATAAATACAATACATGGGCTCGCGCTCGCTCTTCCCCCCCAACCCCATGTCAGAGACGAAGCCTCTCGACGTCTCCATTGTCATAAAATAATTTGTGAAACATGTGGTGCTCAAGTGGAACATCTAATGGGACTCCGTGAGCCTTCAAAGCTGCTCTTATTTGTAAATAGAAGAAAAATGTGGAACTGGTGAGGTCAAATTTGTTGGATATATCTCGAAGACTGCGGAGACCATAGTCATCGAAGATATCCCCCAATGTGTGTATGCCTTTCAAATGTTAAATGTTAAATGATAAATGATTAAATGATACACACTGAAATCTACGCTCTCTCATCCTGCTTTCCGCAACTCCTATACTTCCTGAGTAACTTGCCCAACACGGCTTAATGGTTGTTGACTGCAAACAAGTCATTGATAAGCGACGGCCATATTAGTCACAATAGCCATAATTTAAGATATAGTTTATGCATTCGCAAATATGAGAGCTCTGTCAACAAGACGGCAGTCATTCCGCTGTTCACTCATAGCGAGGGGCGTCACTCATAGCGAGGGGGGCGTACGCGTGCGACGCGTGTGCGTCAGTGGCCAATCACGGGAACCCGGAAACCCAACTGCGTTGTAGAAAGCATAGACGCCCTCGGGACCTGCCTCCACACCAGGTTCCAATCCTGCGTATCGTGCTAAATATTTCCACTTTGTTATTGCTCTTTATGCTGAGCCTGATAGTGTAGTGTGTAGTGTGTAGTAGTGTGTGGCAGAGATGTCTTGGTTTGCTAATGTACTCTATACTACGTCAGGTTTTTGCTGAACCGATTCGATCCTTTGGGAACTTTTAAGTGGTCGACCAGTATGGGTCTTTCACAGGCCGATATTTCGAGAGCAGGGGGCGGCCGATGGTTGATGTAATGCAGATATAATGATAATAATTTGTACATCTGATAAAAAAATCTATAATTGAATATGAACAAATAGGATGAAAAAAACATCTTGTCAAGGGGAAGCGCTAACATTTTGGTTAATCAGCCATGAGGGTAGGATTATCAGCCAATGCTGATTATTTAAAAGTGCCAGATCTTTGCCTGATTAATTGGGACTAGGACTTTCGACACTGTTGATCATTGTTTATTCATCTCTCTCTCTCTCTCTCTCTCTCTCTCTCTCTCTCTCTCTCTCTCTCTCTCTCTCTCTCTCTCTCTCTCTCTCTCTCTCTCTCTCTCTCTCTCTCTCAGTATTTCATCTACTGCTGTATCCTGGGCTTGGTGTCTTGTTCAGTGTTTTTGAGGATCAGCTACGAGCTGAAGATGGTAGTGATGTTGGTTGCCGTGGTGATCTACAACATCATCATCCTCCAGACACACGCTCCTTTGCTGGACGGATACAGCACTGCACTGTACCGGACTCAGGCACTGGAACGGTACGCCGCCAACAACAGTAAAGGGCTAGTTGAGAAGTGGTGTGGATTACTCGCCAGTAGTGTAAACAGCATAGCCATCTGCGGACCTACTGAGACCCGTGGTCAAAGTTCTGGCCATGTTCCAAGTGAGTCGGGCAGCCTCAGACAGGCAATAGGGAGGTGTAATCTGACGTCACTATAGGGATTTATCATTGGGAAGATTTATTATCTGCTATTGTAATAATTCTGCTTTCCATTTTTGCACAAAATGAGTTCCCTTCTATCACTAACATTATTGTTTAAGCATTTTTGGTTGAAATTAATTAAGTTATAAGGTTTTAAATTTGTCCTTAAAAAAGAACTACACTTACCAGTAGAACGCCTGTCGTTCAGTGCTGTCGCCTAATACACGTCACGGCCATTGTGTAGTTCCTCAGTGAACAAAAACATAAACGTTGTTATTTTGCTACCTTTACGATTAATTGTGAATTTTTTCATGTTGAGCTCTAGATTGTGGAGGAATACACCCAGAAAGCTACACCATGCCAATGTTCATGCTTTATTTGTTTTAAACGAGGCGATTTAGAAATGTGTCCATTGAGGGGCGACTGGGTGGCATAACGGAGATTGTGCTCGTCACCAATGCTAGAGGCTGCGGTCTCGACTCCCGGAGTCAGCATTGCCTGCGGATTGGGCTAGTCGTCATACTAACTCAATTGGCAGAGGTAGCGGGTGGAAAGTCGATGGGTGGGGATTGGACGTTGTGGACAGCGACTCCTACAGGTCGGTTGGGTGACACCTGTACAGCAGAGTCAGGAAGTATCGGGGATAGCGTGAGCCTCCCACACGTTACTCCAGTCCTTGCCACTGAGAGACCGCGCTGTCTGGTGAAAAGATGCAACAGGCTGCCTCCTCGTGTACCGGAGGTGACACGTGATGCAAGGCTTCTATCCTCACTACAGCCGACCAGTGGGAGGCATAGTCTAGCAACATTCAAGATAGGGGAGGGGAGAATTGAAGGGAAAAAGAATTGGCGATACGAAATTGGGATGGGAGAAAATAGAAAATAAGGAGAAAAAGTGGATACAAAAAAAATATGTGTCCATTGGAAATACATTGCGATTTCAAGAGGGGTGGACCGCACGGGAAACAGCAATGATGTAACCACTACACCTCCCTATAGATGGGGTTTGGTCAAATAAAGATTTGAAACCACACCTCAACTTCCAAACAAATGTTTTAACCATCCACAACAGAATAGTGTTGTCCTTAATTCCCATGCTTGATTCTTCTGTCTCTCTCTCTTCTCTGTCTTAGAACCAGCTAGCTAGATTAGCCCCAGTGCATAGTAATACACTGGCTTCTTCAAGGGACAACATAGTTCCAAGACGTCATGTCAGTCTGAGAGAAGAGTTAAGCATTGGAAATACACGAGGACTGTTGTATTCTGTTGTGGATACTAAGTATTTCATACCGCTTTATGTAAAAAGAAAAAATCCGAACTATCCCTTTAAGAGAACATAATATTAGACAGTATCTACATCAAAAGAGATCCACACACACTTTTCTTCTCCCTGTGTTGTGCATCGCAGGGCACAAGCCTCAAGCCACAGACTGAGACTGTTGTTTAGCCCTAAGGGGATGTCTTTCTGAGTGGAAGCAACACACCTGCTGGCTGCCAATCAGCAGTAGCCTCTGGAGGAGAGGGGAATGATTGGCGGCAGATATAAGGGGTTTGTGCTGATGGTGTGGAATAGATTTTTCACATCTGACAGAAACGGTGACAGGGGGACAATGTCCCCTATCATTGATGAAGAATTTCCATTATCACAAAGTTGTCTAGCCGCTGATTTGAGATTCCTTCTGTTTCTCTCTCTCTCTCTCTCTCTCTCTCTCTCTCTCTCTCTCTCCCTCTCTCTCTCTCTCTCTCTCTCTCTCTCCAGACCTGGGGTTCTGAAGGATCTAAAAACGATGGGTTCTGTGTCTCTGTTCATCTTCTTCATCACTCTGCTGGTGTTGGCCAGACAGGTGGGTTGCGACACCACCCGCCATGTCACTACGCTCTAATACCTAATACCTATACCTTGATGTGACTGACGTGGCCCATCAGAGTAACCCGTGTGTATTGTGCGACATTTCAGAGGGAAGCAGATTGGATATCTGAAATAGCTTGATTTTGTTGATATCCATCGGGATGGACATCAAATGGCTTCAGTCATCATTTTCTCAACGACACCAGTTCTAACATGTTGGGTAAAAGATACCTTCTGTTAGAAAATGCTTAAGAAAAAGATTGAAAAACAGGATTTTCATTGTACTGCATGTTTAAGGGTTGTGTGAAGAGAAAGCAGATTGTGCAGAGGACTTCACTGTCTCTCCATCTGCTCATCAGCAAGTGTATGGAGCTAAACTAAACTCTGTTCAGCTGGCACTTAAAAGAGGCAGCCAGAGAGGACAGAAAAAGATTGTGTGTGTGTGTGTGTGTGTGTGTGTGTGTGTGTGTGTGTGTGTGTGTGTGTGTGTGTGTGTGTGTGTGTGTGTGTGTGTGTGTGTGTGTGTGTGTGTGTGTGTGTGTGTGTGTGTGTGTGTGTGTGTGTGTGTGTGTGTGTGTGTGTGTGTGTGTGTGTGTGTGTGTGTGTGTGTGTGTGTGTGTGTGTGTGTGTGTGTGTGTGTGTGTGTGTGTGTGTGTGTGTGTGTGTGTGCGAGTGCCTGTGTGCATGCGTAAGTTTGTGTGTGTGTGTGTGTGCGAGTGCCTGTGTGCATGCGTAAGTTTGTGTGCCTGTGTAAGTTTGTGTGTGTGTGTGTGTGCGCGTGTGTCTGTGCCTGTGTGTGTGTGTGTGTGTACCATCTACTCTAGCGGCGTCATCCATCACAGCATATGGCGCTGAATAGAAAATCTCCCCTTAGAGACTCTGTACCCAGAGTTAGGGCCTGCCCTCCGAGGACGAGAGGGAACCAAACAGTTCCCAGTGTTCTCCCACTGGGTCACCTCCCACCAGGAGGGAGGGGACATTTGTTTTGGAAACAAACGCTCAGCTGTGTAAACCTTTGTGCTACTGTCACGCCTTACGAGGGACGGCACTCTCATCAGGGTTTTTGGGTATAATTGGGTTGATCCTTCCGGATGCTCTGCCCGGGCAGAAGAACTCCCCGAGCAATACGCGGATCTGAACACGCCCTGAATCACACCAGCGGTGAAGCAGACCTGTTCTATAAACGGGTCAAAGGGTGTCTGAGGAAGTCTGCTGCTTTCCTTCTTCGTCACTGGCATCTGGAAAGAAAGGTATCTGAAATCCGTTCAGTGGATGTAAAGGCACACGTCCTAAGAGTGTGGTATTTGTTCATGCTCCTACCCATGGGTGTAAAGTACACTTTGTTAAAATACTTAAGTACTGTTTTGGGGGATTTGTACTTTACTCGAGTGTTATTAGGTTTGTATCCTTACGTTTAAAATGCAGACCTACAAAGTACAAAGTACAAATCTCGCAGGTCCAACCATTTTAATTAGTATATTTGTTTCTCTGGCCGAACTAACGTTAACGTTATTAATCCTGCGGCCACACTTTATTTAAAAACAGCCAATCAAATCCCCATCAATGGAAAATTAACCCGCCCATACCCATGCTGATTGGTCCTTGTGCAAGACTAGAAAGCAGGGATCTTCGATTAAACACCTGCTATCAGAAGAATAGACAGTCGATAGACGATAGTACGAGTGATGAAGAGGACGAAGCGGAACATTTCATTGCCCCGGAATAGTTTTTACTTTTACTTTTTAGTTGCACCGTACCACATGTGGGCCCTTTTTAGGACGATTTGCCCACCGGCACTTTGGCGACCCCTAGTGGCTCGGGTGTACATATTTTGTAATACAATATATATATCGAATTGAAGGCTTATTTGTTGCCTGTCGATAGCGACAAAAATCCGTTCAGCGGTTCTCGAGTTACATGCCGGTATTTGAGGCTTGTGCAAAGTACACGGTATTGCGCAAAATACCACTCCCGACTCTTGGGGCTCTAGTTCCGTCAATCTAGATCCGATCTCGAAAATGATTGGGGAGGGTTGTAGCCAATGAGTGTGGCTTTCGAATGATACCCAACCTGGGGATGTATGAATCAGGGATCTCATGAAAAACTAACGAGCGAAAACAGGAAGAGAAAAACAGCAGAATGAATTGAAGTCTATGAGAAAACTCAGTTTTTCTTTTGTACACAGTTTACCAAAATCACTCCTAATCACTCATTTCTGAATGGAGCTTTATGAAATTTGGACATGTACTACATAAGGCTTCAGGCTATGGGTCTGTATGGATTTGTAAGCCATATACCTTCTGGGGAAATACTACCACTGGACTACTAACTACTACAGAAAAACTTGAGTAACAACTCAAGTTCAAAGCTATGTTACTCTATTACGTTAGCACTAAAATAGAATGTTCTTTCTGGAATCAGAAACTTCAGAATGTCATCTTTCAAAAGAGACCAGGCTCATGCATGTGCTATAAGGATAAAGTATGTTGTTTTGGTTTGCAAAAAAAGTATGCAGTCCTCAAAAACGAAAACTAAAATGGCCAGGAGACTCATTGCAGGTTAACAGGTTTTAAAGGGGAACTATCTTATAAATGGCCTTTTTGAGTGTTTAGCATTGTTTCCTAGCTATGTGAACTTATATTAATATGATCTATGTCTCTAATTCTCATATTGGCGCATTCTTCCAATTCTCCTCTCACAATATTCACCCTCACTGAACTGAGTCATCTGAAAATGTGCTGATTTGTGATGTCAGAAAGACACCGCTGCATGATAATGGAGAGGTACAAGATGAGCTGCACACAGTGGCTGCAGCCCAGGCTCAAAACGGCTTAAGATCTTAAGGTAGAAAAATGCTGTTTTTGAGGACTTGATTAGAAATACAAAACAATGAATAAAAAAAAATTAAAAATTACAGAGGTGTTCCATAGACTCACAGGAATTGTGTAAAAGTGCCCAAAATAGTGAAAGAAATAGTAAAATAGTTCCCCTTTAAGTTAAAAGTAAAAGTAGAAACGTTTTTTACTTTTACTCAAGTGTGTTTTTAGCCAGATACTTTGACTTTTACTTGAGTACGATTTTGAGACGGTAGGCCTACCCATACTTTCACTTGAGTATAATTTCTGGCAACTTTTTACACCCCTGATGTAAAGGCACAGGTCCTAAGAGCGTGGTATTGGTTCATGCTCCTACCCCAATTGACCTATTTCAACCCCTCGCCCCTCTTGATTTTCCAATTACAACTGTTGGAGGGTCACAAAAAGACCCTTTGAGATAGCTAAATGATCAACAGATCCGCCTCGCGGCAAAAAGCCCGCTCCGCGTTCTACTGAGCCGCTCCTGGTCATTTAGTCAGTGGGTGGAAACAGCGGGTTAGAGTGGATATACGGGCTGCTGTAATTAATCCCTCCTGAACAGATGCCTGATGGAGCGATTAGCTCCTATAGTTTCTAAACAGCATCTGGAAGTGTAGCCTTCACTCTCCTGGTCTAGTTACCAGACTCACGGCCTTGTTCTTCTAAAAAGAAGGACAATACACGCACACACGCACGCGCGCGCGGAACACAACCTGCTAAATCCATCCTGGGAGGATTGGGGCGAGGGAGGAAGCTCTCTCTCTCTCTTAGCACCTCACCGGAGAGAGCAATGCAACATGTCCTGAAGAAGCCTGGGTCCATTTGTGAGCCATACTGTATTCTCGTGGGTGTAATTTACACCACAAACACAATACATCATCCAGGCTACTAACCACACGTACACGCGCATGCACGCACACACACACACACACACACACACACACACACACACACACACACACACACACACACACACACACGCACACACACGCACGCACACACACACACACACACTGTAGACATAATGATGGAACATTTGGAAACACCATCTCTCACACATACACGACTCCCGGGGTGTTTTGACCCCAATAGATGAGTCTTGCTGACATATTTAGACATGTTTAGATCCCCCCCCCCCGAAGCGTGAATAACCAATGAACGAACGGCGCCTATGTTTTATGCAAAGCAGCTCTGTCCCCTTACTATTTCCTTGAGCAATGAGAGTGGAACTCCTCAGTCTTTTTCATTGTGGTCTTATTGGGACATAAATTATCTGGGAATATAGAACGCACTCCTTAAATGCAGTCGGTTCACTTAATCCACACAGAGCCTAGTATGACACATACTGTAGATTTGGGAAGGGGGCGATTATAGAATAGAAAATAGCCAGTAGCAAGAAACAAGAAAATGTCTTGTGTTATTAAAGTAAAATACAGACTTAGTTTGAGGACGGCGACGACCAAGAGTAGAGATTAATTTGGATACAACGTTGTGGGATCTTCTACATTCTGTGAATTCATCTAGCGTCAAATGAAATATCATCATCATCATCATCATCATCATCATCATCATCATCATCATCATCATTTATCTATAACTCATCCATACTGAATCCATACTCTGTATGATAGCATGTACAGCAGTGCTGTATATACCGCATATATACATTTATATATTTATATTTACTGCACATCTGTCTGAATATACCTGCATATAATCCTTCTATATACATATACACCTGCATATAACCCATATAACTCTGTATGATAGCATGTACAATAATGCTGTATATACCGTATATATATATATCTGTCTGTACATACCTGCACATAATCCTTTTACATATCTGTGGATACTATATCTATATCTGTACATATCCCTTACCTCTTACTAGTTACGCTGCTGGCCAATATGACTACTACTACCAAACTGTCTTTATACCTGTATCACTGTACATATTAATAATATTACAACTCTGTACATACATCTGATTAGCACTTAGTTACTCATTAGTACACATTTTTATATGTATACCCAGTTTAATCACCTGCCCATTGTATATTACTATTTCACTTTAGTGTTACAGTGTTACATAAAACTCTTGACTACATTTGCACTCTGGTTGGATGCCAAACTTTTTTAATGACAATAAATGTGAACCTAATGTAATCTGATCTAATCTAATCTACTCTAATTGAATCTAAAGCAACCAAATTTAATTAATCTACTGTGGCCGGTGTCCCGGAGCTGGATGCAGGGCGTGAATGACGCATGTGTCTTTTTTGTTTTTTTGTTTGTTGTTTTACTCTTGTGTCCTCCTGTAACAGAATGAATATTACTGTAGGTTAGACTTCCTGTGGAGGGACAAGTTCAAGAGGGAGTGCGAGGAGATCGAGACCATGGAGAACCTCAACCGGGTCCTGCTGGAGAACGTCCTGCCCGCCCACGTCGCCGAGCACTTCCTGGGGCGCAACTGGAAGAACGAGGTGAGTTCTGTTACAAAGCAATGGCAGAGCCGAGCCGTGGAAAGTTGTCCCTCCTCTCCAATGTTGACGTGTGTCGTGTCCTGGGGGAGGAGGGGGTTCACTCAGCGGTCACTACTGGTCGTAGTGATTGTAGCACATCAGGTTTCCTCAGTTAACAAGCGTTTGTAGCAACAGCTGTTTTTTTTTTAAGATTCAGTTCCATATAAGCTCATGATGAAAATGTTTTGATCACCCCAGCATACTTGCATTCATTTGAAACGTGTGTGTGTGTGTGTGCGTGCGTGCGTGTGTGTGTGTGCGTGTGTGGTGTGTGTGTGTGTGTGTGTGTGTGTGTGTGTGTGTGTGTGTGTGTGTGTGTGCGTGTGTGTGTCTGTAATACACAATATTAGGGCTGCCCTCTCTTAGTCAAACAGACTATTACTGTAATAACTCGGTTTGGTCTCTTGTTAGTCGAGTAACTGTTTTTTATTCCATACTGAATGAGTTATTTCCTGAATCTCTGGTAAGCACTAGAGTTGAAGAGGTCCTTCTGTATTATTGCATGCGTAAAACCTAATTGAACAGATTTGTCAATTAAATCAACTAGTCAATTAGTCGATAAAGTCCTATGACTATTTTTGACTAAGAATTTCTTAAGTTGAGGACAGTCCCTTATATATATAAATCAAACTTTAACAAAATTTGTATTTTGTTTGAAACATGTAAAAAAAACATTTATTGTCCATTATACCAGCCCAGTATCTTGATATTTTTTTTTTCTTTTTTTTTCAATGGATGAATTGGCTTAGAGATTTGACTTGAATGTGGGGCCTGTACAACACTCCAATTTAGTATTTAGATACAACACTCTAGCTACTGGCACCATTCCATCCTGTTTCAAACAAGCAGTGGTTCATCCTCTCCTCAAAAAACCCAGCTTAGACCCCACTCTCCTCAATAATTACCGGCCCATCTCCAACCTGCCATTCCTTTCAAAAGTCCTGGAAAAGGCTGTCCTCGGTCAGCTGATGCCCTACCTCAAGAGGAACAACATCCTGGAGAAATTCCAGTCTGGGTTTAGGGCAGGACACAGCACTGAGTCCGCCCTCTTGAAGGTCCTCAATGACCTCCTCCTCACCGTGGACACTGGGAAATGTGCTGCACTGGTCCTTCTCGACCTGAGTGCAGCATTTGACACAGTGGACCACTCTGTCCTCACTGACCGCCTCCAACAGGGGGTTGGCATCACCAACACCGCCCTCTCCTGGTTCAGATCCTACCTAAACAATAGAACCTACTCGGTGAGTCTAGCCAATTTCTCCTCCCAGCAAGCCAACCTCACCTGCGGGCAGGGGGCGAAATTAAAGCCTGCCGCCCGCCAGGGGCGCTCAGTTTTTACCTTTGGCGCTTGCCACTGAGAGCCCTGCCCGCCGTGTGGCGTGTGGACGTGTAGTTCATAACTATACTCTTATTTTGAAAATCTGTGCGGGTCTCATTTCCGGCCCAAGCGCAGCTAGAGTCATAATATCGATGGCTCCGGCAGTTAGCAGCATTCGGTTCGTATGATATTCTTATTTTGAAAAAAAACGTGGCAACGAGTCATATCCGCCCAGCCCTGCAGCGGGATACTATTGGCTTCTGCTCGTATCAACACAGAGCGGCCCGCAGCTCTAGTGCCACTGCTAACGTTAAGCTCTCAGAATGGTAGCAGCTCGCCTGCAGCATCTAGTGCTAACGTTAAGCTCTCAGAATGGTAGCAGCTCGCCCGCAGCTCTAGTGCTAACGTTAAGCTCTCAGAATGGTAGCAGTCTGCTCTAGTCTAGATCGGACCTCCATGAGCTGCATAATACCTCCGTTCTCTCGTTAGCTAGCTCGCGTTAGCTAGCTCACTTAGATCGATCTGTCCCAGTAAACTAAATTGTCTTAACGTTATCTACCGGGCTAGCAGTAGCTACAGATAGCTCCTGATATCAATGTCTTATAACATTGATTGAATGCGTATTCTAGCTGAGGGCATGTTGAATGTGATTTGACAAAATAACCGTAATATTAAAATTGGGTCCAGCTGCATCGCCGGAGAATCCTTGCATGCTGAATGTAGGGTCTAGCTGAATATAGGGTCTAGCTGCAGGGCCGGAGAATCCTTGCTGGAGCTGGAGGCTACTCAAGTATACACACAGACAGTGGAGCTGTTTGCAGATAGCAAGCATTTTGACTTATTGCGTGGTGGCGATGTCTCGCAGATAATACAACTACAAGTATGATTATATTTTATTTAAAAAAAAGAAAATTATATAAAATATATATATATTTTTTTTTAATCAAAAAAATTGGCAGGTAAGAAATATGCTTGGCGGGTAGACTCTTCCCATCTACCCGCCACTGGCCGGTGAGTCAAAAAGTTAATTTCGCTCCCTGCCTGCGGGGTCCCACAGGGTTCAATCCTGGCACCCATCCTCTTCAATCTTTACATGCTCCCCCTCAGTCAAATCATCACTCGGCACAACATCTCCTTCCACTGCTACGCCGATGATACTCAGATATACCTCCCACTCACAACAGCTGACTCCACCAGCCTAGACCACCTGCAGACCTGCCTAGGCAGTATAAAGGAGTGGATGTCACAAAACCACCTGCAGTTAAATGAGAGCAAGGGGGAGATCATTCTGTTTGGCACCACCACCTCAGTCACTCAGAGCTCCAGAAACATGGGCTCTCCTCCTTGGTAAAAGAAAACCCAATGTGAGAAACCTTGGGGTCTTATTTTACTCAGATCTCAATTTCCACAAGCAAGTCAGATCAGTAGTACAGTCCTGTTTCTTCCAACTGTGCATCATTTCAAAAATCAAGTCCTTCCTCTCCCCCAGCGATCTTCATAAAGTTATCATCATGCTCATTTTCTCACGACTGGACTACTGCAATTCCCTCTACTCTGGTCTTCCTGACAAAACCATCCTCCCCCTCCAGCGCATTCAAAATGCTGCTGCCAGGCTGGTCTCAGGCACCAGAATGAGGGACCACATCTCCCCAGTCCTTGTCTCTCTCCACTGGCTCCCAGTGAGGAAGAGAATCAACTTTAAAATGTTACTATTCACCTACAAAGCCCTCAATGGTCTCACTCCGGCCTACATTGAGGAACTCTTGGTCCAACCCATCAGCTCCAGGTCCCTCAGATCAAATGACCAACTGTGTCTGAGGGTCCCGCGGGCCAAACTGGTGACAAAGGGTTTCCAGGCCTTTGCAGTGATGGCGCCGACACTGTGGAATAAGCTCCCTCTCAAGATCAAGTCTGCCAACAACGTACAGACATTCAAGACCTTGCTTAAAACCTACCTTTTCGCTCTGGATGATCACAGAGTTACTTTGCTGTCGTGTTGTGTGTCTGAGGTGTTCTTATGTTCTCTGTCTGTCCATCTGCCTGGTTCCATTTCTTTGTCCTGTCCATTTATTCGTATTCTTTTTTTTCCCCGGGCTGCGCCCCGGACCAGTCGTATGATATCATATCATATCAGAACATTACAAACGGACCAGTGCATCATTGTAACACACACCCGACCCACATCGTGCATCTTGTTCCCCTCTTGGCAGGACCTGTACCACCAGTCGTATGAATCTGTCGGCGTGATGTTTGCCTCCATCCCGGACTTCAAAGAGTTCTACACCGAGTCTGATGTCAACAAGGAAGGCCTCGAGTGCCTCCGTCTCCTCAACGAGATCATCGCCGACTTTGACGAGGTAACCCCGTCATTCTGACACATCGTCAAGGAAACTATAAGAGAAGGAAGGGTTCTATACACTCTGCTTAGTGCCAGACTTTGGTGCCAGTTGTATTGTAGCCTGTATTAAAATATCTGAGGAAACATAAATCTGCAATACATTGCCGATGATTTTGACATCCGAGGTAATAACCTGTCTGAGTGTTCATCAACGAGGAGATGGCTGATCCCTTTCAACTCAATGTCGGCCCAACTGGAAGTTTCCACGCTTGGCACCAGTGTGAGTCCACCACGTGCTACACAGTGCCGTGATGATGACCCTTCCTTCTTGGACAAAAAACATTCCATGATTTCTTGTAACTAGAAACTGGTACCTTGCGTTGCTTAGCAATGGCAAACTAATTGTTGTTGGTTGGAGGACCAGCACAAAGCGTTGGTGTTTGTTTAACCGTCAGTTTGAAAGGATTCTGTAAAAAGTGTATTAAAGCAATAGTTGAAGCAATTAGCACTGGATGTTAGTCCTATGACTATAAGTCAAGGACAGTCCCTTATATACATTATATTACATACATACATATATACATTTTTGTTTTTCAAACTTTATCACCATTAACAAAAAAGAAAGACAAAACAGCCATGGTTACATTTTACCTATATTATATATACAGTATATAGAAATTAATTGTCCATTGTCCAAGAAGGGCGTATACAAGCCCAGTAGTATCTTGATATTTTAATTTAATTTAATTTTAAAACATTTCTGTCTGTATGCCCAGTTGCTCTCTAAGCCCAAGTTCAGTGGAGTGGAGAAGATAAAGACCATTGGTAGCACCTACATGGCTGCCACTGGACTCAATGCAACGCCGGGCCCAGAGTACGCACAGGTAGCAATTCTCTTTTTCCTTTTTTTTCTTTAAAAAAAGATTTGCTTTATTGACATGACATAGACTAGAGTACATATTGCCTATTCCCATATTATTGCCATATTATTCCATATTTTACAAACAATGGATAGTCTCTGTCCTTTTCTGTCACACACACACACTCTCTCTCTCTTACACACACACACAAGATACACGATTTTTGCCACTTTAATGCCACACAACTATGGTTGGTGGTAATTGTTTTCGGTACAGCATGTTAATTAGCACTGGGAC
This sequence comes from Notolepis coatsorum, assembly GCF_963971535.1. Classification (NCBI taxonomy): domain Eukaryota; kingdom Metazoa; phylum Chordata; class Actinopteri; order Aulopiformes; family Paralepididae; genus Notolepis; species Notolepis coatsorum. Next base: position 32,734,598 of record NC_140168.1, on the reverse strand, counting down.
ATCAACATGAAACATCAAACACCCCCCTCCCACCTCCCAATCTCCACAATTAATACATAAATACATACAGGACAGTCACATATAACAGTGTCAGTCAGTGTCGGATGCTTGCCCATCTGTGCAAGGGGGGGCGGGCCAGGGCGTTTAGTGTTCGGACTGCTGTGGGGAAAAAACTGTTTGTGAAGCGTGTGTGTTTGGTTAGAATTTACCTGTAGCGACCTGAGGGCATGTGCTGGAATATGTGGTGTGCTCACACACA
>NC_140168.1:32674339-32731839 GCF_963971535.1 Notolepis coatsorum | reverse complement strand
GTCATATAGAGCATATGGTGCCAGCGAGTTGCCAGCATGGTGGGTAGTTTGCCAGACTCTCTGTACATTGTAATTATAGCTTTGGGAGCCATGATTCTGTCCCACTAAAGAGTAGGTGAAGATTCAAGAATAAACTGGACTTTTATTCCAATCAAAGTGGATCGGAAGCAGCAACAGGAATGTGTGTAATTACTGGTGTCACTGGCATTATTTTGTTATTCATTAAACATTTGTATATAAATGGACACACTGTCTGCTTCTGTCTTTGTGTTGACATTGCTGAATACATACAATACAATACAAAGTCCCCTGAATGTACTGACAACTACAGCGTTTGAAAACATTAACATGGGCAAATAAGAACATTTATATTTTCATCAGGCAATTGTATTCTATTGTATCCAACATTATGTCACAATCGGCTGCCAATTCATTCATTCATTCAAACCTTTATAGACGTCTAGAAAGAGCACCGAGGTCGCCCTCATTTGCAATGATGTCGAGATACATTAGACAACATAAACAAAGCACAAGAATATTTTTCTATTTATTTATCTATTTTTATTTAAAGAAAGAATAATCAGTTAAAACAATGACATACTGAAAGAGAGTGGTTCTGAACCGTCTGAAGATTATGACAGTATCAATCTTTAGGGTGTGTTTAAGATCATTCTGTGTGTTTGGGGGCACAAAAAACAAAGCCAACTTTACAAATTCAGAACAGACTCGGGGGAGGCATAAGCCAATCATTTGAGCGGGTTTAGGGCAAATAACAGGCCCTGTGTGTTTCATTTCACAATCTTTATCTGAATATCTTCACCTTAGAATACATATCATTAATTTCTCTATGGGGTACATAAAGAGTTGAGTGTGCCTGGGTGGGTGTGTGTGTGTGTGTGTCGTGTGTCTCCACACACACACACACACACACACACACACACACACACACACACACACACACACACACACACACACACACACACACACAGCGAGGGGCGGCGGACCACACACTGGGATAACAGCACAGAGGGGGAAACTCAACAACTCACAAGCCAGTGAACATGCACCACTCTTTCCTGAAGCTAGTAATCAGAGAGAACCCTCGAATTTGCGGCGTCAACCTAGACGCAAAGGGGGCGGCTCCATAGACAACGAACGGGGCATTTGCGGTGCCATAAAACGTCAAATCGTGAGTTCTCACACACTAATGAGGTTTATATCCGGTTGTAATCGCGAACGGGACTGAATCCGAATGTAAACCTGGTTTGGGTGTAAGAGCAAACATTTAATGGACCCACAAAGTCAGTGCAACATTTCTTGCCTGTATGGAGCAGCCAGCTAGCAGATTTTATATCCAGATAACATCCCCAACTATTGTATTTTGGTGTTATATTATGAGGGGTCATTCCGGGGCACTTTATCACTGTATTAGGTACCAGGTTGCGTGAATACTTTACCCAAGGAAGTTGTCCTTCCGCATTCGGTTTGCGCGCCCTGATTGGCCTCTCAGCGCCCAATCGCGTTAGCCCTACTATCGCCTAACTACTCGCTCAATATACTACTATCACTCAAGCGCGTGCATCAGCTTTCAGTTAATGCCGTATTGTTTTCGCCTCTCTATTAACGTAACACGCTATTCATATCAATCGACATCACATCAATATAAATATCGTATTGTTTTCATCTCTCACATCAATATAAATAACGTATTGTTTTCATCTCTCTATTAACGTAACGCGCTATTCATATCAATCGACATCACATCAACCCAGCCTCCTCCAATGTACAGTTTCTACGTCAAATGTATACACTCTTTTTCTGGACACTTTTTGTATCACAAACAGTACTGTATTTGCAAATCTGATATGTCATAAATGTATAGATGTAGCAGTACTGTCTATATGTGTGTCATATATGTTATGATGAATTGAAAATGGGGGACCCTGATGTAAACAAGACGAAAGTCGGAGGCGAAAACAATACGAGGAGTGATAGTTAGTTATGATGCACGGCGGAGGCGAAAACAATACGAGGAAATGGGGCTGTGGAACTGAAGTGATAGTAGTATATTGAGCGAGTAGTAGGGCTAACGCGATTGGGCGCTGAGAGGCCAATCAGGGCGCGCAAACCGAACGCGGAAGGACAACTGCCTTGGGTAAAGTATTCACGCTACCGGGTTTGGAAGTGGGGACAGCAATACAATTAAGTGGGGAGGAGTGTGATGTACTGTATGTGGCTGTGGGTGTTTGACTACCTCACCATTCCTACTCCTGCCCTCTAGGGGGAGGGCGAGCACTTCTTAAGGTGACAGCTCAGGCCGCTTTGGGCGTTGTTGTTATGGCAATAAAGCTAGCTACAGCCATGGTCTGTGGTAACTGTGAACAGCGTATTCCGTGTGATTAATATGCTACCATTGTCCGGGGACACATATATAATAACACGGTTCTCTCTCTGGTTTCTAGCTTTAGGAGAGTGATGCGTGTTCACAGATAGACTGAACTGTCCTAAGGACACAGGATTAACATACTATGTGAATTAAAAAAGGAAGGTTCCATTTTCATATTAATATTTACTGCATACCGTATGAGCAGGGAATCAACAGATGAGATATTGATAAACAAGAAGGGATTATATAGGCCCTTATTATGCTCTTTTAGACACTGTTTGGACCTGCAATTTCATATTTGAAGGTGTCAAAGGCTTCTACTGGAGCACCTTCATATATAGTAGAAGTTAGCATTCCCACAGAAAAAGGTTTCTGGTATTATTAATTATACATCATCTTTAAATATAATTTGAATACAAACTAGCTTTACCAGTAAGGACACTACGACATTGACGTGTATATTTATCGCCACCAGTTGACACCTATGTGTTTGATCGTGTGTGTCTGTCTGTCTATCCGCAGTTAATCTCACAAACCACAGGGCTGATTCAGGGCCATGGACCTGATCTCTCAAATAGTTCACAAATCTGGCAACGACCAGTATTGTATTTGAATGAATTTCCATCATTATCCACTGAAATAAATAATCAGTATAAAGTTACACCTTTTGAACACAGGAAGGTGATACTACACAGATTTGCTGCGCAGAGCCTCAGGTAATCAGCTATCTGACCCATTTACAACATGGCAATGCCATAATGAACCTATTGGTGTTGATATACAGTACCTACAGTATGCATTAAAAACATTTATGAATTAATTTCCATAATTGTCCATTGAAATAAGCCCCACCCCTTTCATACTCATGAACAGTTTGTGGTAGAGACTTATGCAAAGTATCAATGAACTCAGTACAGACTACTGGTCTAAATGAACCACGTCCCCATGCTCAAGTCTGTAAGTGTGATAGTGTAACAGTGTGTAATAGTGTGTATAGATGGTCTCTGCATTTGTTAAATATGAATCTGCATCGTCTAACCCACCTTGTTAAGGCTCTCACGATTCTTGTGTATCTCTCCGTCGCATACAGGGTGGCTGGCATTGCGCAAAAGTAAGGCATGAAATTCGTTTTCTCAAACAAATGCATCTGCATATCCGCTATATCTATTTCTATAATTATTTCTAGGGATGTCCGATATTATCGGCCTACCGATATTATCGGCCGATATCGGCATTCAAATGTGATATCGGAAAATATCGGTATCGGTTTTCAATTTTTTTTTATTATCTTTTTACATTTCTATAGAAATTATGTCCGATATTATCGGCCTACCGATATTATCGGCCGATATCGGCATTAATCGGAAATTAAGAGTTGGACAATATCGGTACATCGGTATCAGTAAAAAAGCCAATATCGAGCATCCCTGATTATTTCCTATCGTTTCTCTATCTCCTCCAGTGCTCTCCGCAGATTGGCCCGTCAGACAGACACACGCTGCTCACGCGTAACGGAGGATAGAGAGAGGCACGTGTGGAGAGAGCTATATGATGGAGGGGCCTTGTGTTTGTGTGTGTGGAGGGGGGAGGGAAAATTGCAGGGAGATATTAGTCCAAATATGAAGGCAACATCAAAATGTATTTATTCTCTCTCCCCTTCCCCCTCTGTGTGTGTGAGTTTTTATAGTCAAAGTGTTGATTTAACGTTCCGCTGTGATCACTTTTTCCTCTAACAGAATAATCACCTCTTTTGTCATTGTCAGCGCTTTTTTGTATGTTTTTACATTGTGCGTTAAATAAAGAAAACTCTAAGTTAAAAGTAAGACTGTAAAGACTGCGTCTCTCATATAACAAAGTCACATGAACGCTCTCCTGCAGCTCAGTGTTTGATCGTTTTCTTTTTTACTCTTTTATGGTATGGTTAATCTGAGCTATTAATACAGGTCACATTTGTTTTATGTTATAATAATATGAGCCAGCTCTATTTTGAAAATCTTGAATCTTCACCTGGAAAGTGTTAGGTGGGGGAGGGGTTATGTGTATTGCAATGGCCCTTGGGTAAAGTAGTTCAGCATGCATTGTTAACTGAAACAGCTCCAAGCTTTGAAGGTCTATGGCTCAATGTGATATCATCATGGTTCATAAGACAGACTGAAAAGTATCTGCCCGGGGAGCTCCAGTAGCTCACCGCATATCTCGGCGCTATTTCTGCGTTGGGGAAAACCGTGCTCGTCACGGATCTGGGGGACACGAGTTCGATTCCCGGACCCGCCGTCATTTCTCAGAATTTCTTCCCCTGCTCTACATCCCGTTTCAACCTGTTTCTGTCGGTCATACTTGACCAGAAAAGCGATAAACGCTAAAAAATAAAGCTTAAAAAAAAAAAAAAAAGTATCTGCCCGATTTGTACAAGTGGTGGCTTATTTTGAAGGTATGAACCTGTACTTTCATATAAAAAAAAAATAATAAGATTGCACAACAAGACCCTAAAGTCTGTGCCTGGTCACAAATACTGTTTATTTGTCTGGTGTCTCTGTATGTATTCACACTGTCTGATAACCATGGGGCTCATAATTCGTGCGGCAGCCTTCAAGGTGTCAAACGGGGGTCACCGATCCATATCCTTCCGCCACATTCCAGGTGATCCCGTTTTTCTGGAAGAACTCCAATTGGATGTGTGCCACACGGACATGCTCCCGGCTCGGCTGGTACAGAGCAGGAGGCTGACGTCGTCCGTATACTGACGAAGAGCGGACTGCAACATCTCTGGACCTCTCCTGACAGAGAGAGAGAAGAGAGAGAGAGAGAGAGAGAGAGAGAGAGAGAGAGAGAGAGAGAGAGAGAGAGAAATTGGGAAAATGGTGAATTTCTAGTGACCTTTTATCATTTGATGCTCTGATGCACATTCTGAAATGCAATTATCCCTGTTCACAGTATGAGCTCTCACTCACCGCGACACTAACCTAGGAAGCGGGGCACTCGGACGACAGTAATTACATGGTTGGCACATCACAAAAATCAAGCCTATTCTGTCCTTTCTTGACCTGGAGAAAGTTATCCATGCTTTCATAACATCCCGCCTAGACTACTAATCATCAAATTTGCTGACGACACAGTGGTGGTGGGCCTGATCTCTGCCAACGACGAGAGGGCCTACCTGGAAGAGGTCAAGGTCCTGGCGGGATGGTGCCAGGAAAACAGCCTCTCCCTGAACGTCAGCAAAACAAAGGAGATGATTGTGGACTTCAGGAGGTCGGGGGTCAAGGACTACAGCCCCCTCAGCATCGACATGGACCACACACATTGACAGTGTTGTGAAGAAGGCACGACAACGCCTCTACTTCCTCAGGCGCCTAAGGAAGTTCCAAGTCAGTCAGAAGATCCTTAAGAACTTCTACTCATGTACAATAGAGAGCATCTTGACCGGCAACATCACCTCCTGGTTTGGGAATAGCACTGCACAAGACCAAAGCAGACTACAAAGAGTGACACGTTCAGCCGAACGCACAATTGGAGGGGGGCTCCGCACCCTCCAGAACATTTACAACAAGCGTTGCAAGGGCAAGGCTAAGAGAATCATTAAAGACTCCAGTCACCCGAACAACTGCCTCTTTGAACTGCTGCGGTCAGGCAAGCGATACTGGAGTCTCAAGGCGAGCACAGAAAGACTCAGAAGAAGCTTCTATCCCCAGGCCATCAGGCTGCTAAACGAACAATGAACACTACACAACAACAACCACCAAACGCACATAGCACACACATCCACACGCACACACTCACTTTAAACAAACACACTGTAGCACCCACTCCACACACTTTATAGCACACACCCACTTTAAACAAACACACTGTAGCACCCACTCCCCACACTTTATATTTATTGATGAAGGATTGCACTACAACTCGTACACCTTACTGTAAATTGTACCTAAATTGTACCTCATCCCATTTCTGCTTTGCACTATATAGTACTGTACATTAGTACACTGCATAGTATTGTATATTATATGGTAACTCAGAACATTGTACATATGTCTATACCGAACACTGTGACCTCATTTTCTTCTTCTAAATTACATGCTATACTATGTTATTTGATACTATCTTGTCTAGCACAGTCTCTGGAGCGTAACAGTAAGAAGCATTTTGTATGAAAGTATTCTGTACTTCTGTATGACAACTATTAAAGAAACTTGAAACTTGCAACTCCCTGTATCTAGGAATCAGGCAGTCATCCTTATCCCGTCTGCAGCTTGTACAAAATGCTGCAGCCAGAATGCTGACTGGCACTAAAAGGAGAGACCCCACTCTCTTCTGGTGGTCCCTCCATCTGGGCTGAAGACTAAGGACGGCTGTGCCTTTGCAGTTGCTGCCCCAGAGCTGTGGAATACCATGTTTCTTTTTTTATTATAGCGTAATTTATATGTACAGCACTTTGGTGCAACTACAGTTGTTTTAAAAGTGCTTTAGAAAAAAAAATTTACTTGTAAATGTTATTACTTGCAGGTGTTGACAATAGGGTTGGGTACCGAACTCTATACTTTTATGGGTACCGACCGAATTACATCGGTACTACTGAGTACCAATTCACGTTAGATCAATCGGTGCCACATTGCGGTACCTAAGACCCGCCCATTTAGAAAATCATCCGAATTCCAAAGATGCACAATTGTCATTTCATAATGGACACAGACCAGCGCGCACCTTCAATTTTAGAAGCTATGGGGAGAGAGCATCTAGCTCTTCAGCCCTGCGTTTGACAGCCCTGTGACAACTCCTCTCGCGAGTCGCACTGTTTCTATGTGCTGTGAAAACTCTGCAAGCAACAGGTCTAATGCGTCTAACCATTTGCATCCTCGCCATTCCTGTATGCCCACGTCGCAGTAAAAACCTTAACTAACGTTAGCTGCTAGCTCTAACTAAGCTAAGCTAACCCTGGAAACGCTCACAGGTTCCAATAGTGAGGAAAGGGGGGGGGGGGGCTGAGCCTGTCTCTCTCTCTCTCCCTCTCTCTCTCAAGTAGCCAAACATTACACTATAAAAACAAACTGGATAGTTGATGTTAAAGGTGACATGCATTATAAATGGCGTTTTTCAGTGTCTAGCATTGTATTATAGTAATAGTAGTTAGTATCAATGTGTCTGTGTCTCTAAATACCATATTGGCGGATTGCTCTCATTCAACTCAGACCATTTCCTGCTCAATTTAATTAGGTCATTCTGATTTGACTCGCATCGTGACGTAACGAGGCGAGGATGGAGCGGATAGTGATCCGATTGGCTCTGTGGTTGTAGCGCGCTTAGTGTAACCCAACACTTCATCAAACGGGGTTTGACAGAGAGCAAGAGAGAGAGGGAGAAACAGATACACCCTCGCGACAGAGCACACATACACACACGCGCGTCGCGCTGTCGTCTCTCTGTCTGTCTCTCTCTCTCCCCCTCTATCACTTCCTCAAACGGGAGAGGGAGAGAGAGAGAGACAGACAGAGAGACGACAGCGCGACGCGCGTGTGTGTATGTGTGCTCTGTCGCCAGTGGTGCAGTCGTGGTCACACGCGGTTACACGCCGTGTTACCAGATCACTGAGGCAGAAGTACGCGCGATCGCGCACGGATGTGTACTCGCGTGTACGCGCACACAAAAATGCGCTGTATCCATTCGTTGTGACTAAGTACCCGGCCACCGTTTTACATAACAAAAAGCGCAGGTAGACTAAGTGTCTGGGTGTTGGCTATCTGAATGCATCTCCCCCTTCATTCTGTGTGACACAGGCAGTGGAGGTGAATACTAATGTGGCTCGGAATTCGTGATGGGGGTCTACCTGCTTATGATATTGAATCAAGCGTCTGTGCTGCGCGCCAGCTTTCCACGCGCACATTCACACAAATAGAGAGCAAGAAGAGCTTGTATGATAGAAAGATTGCACTTGCGTATATGCGCTTGTGTGTGTGTGTGTGTGTGTGCGTGTGTGTGTGCGTGCGTGTGTGTGTATAAATCAGTTCTGTGCGCATGCACGTACCCGCGCGCGTGCACGTGGCGTGGCGTGTTACCAGTTCCCATATTACGACTGCACCACTGTCTGTCGCAAGGGTGTATCTGTTTCTCCCTCTCGCTCACTCTCTGTCAAACCCCGTTTGATGAAGTGTCGGGTTTGTTTACAGTGCTCCGTGTCTCTCTCTCTCCCTCTCTCTCGCTCGCTCTCTGTCAAACCCCGTTTGATGAAGTGTCGGGTTTGTTTACACAGTGCTCCGTCTCTCTCTCTCTCTCTCTCTCTCTCTCTCTCTCTCTCTGTCTGCCACTCGCAGACTGTGTGGATGACTGTCACTCAAAGTGCTTATGGGCGGAGCCAGGCCAACATAGCCTGAAATCCAAACTGAGAAAAATGTGGCTTTTGAGTACTTGATTAGAAATATAAAACAATGAATTTTTTTGAATAAAACCTTACAGAGGTGTTCCATAGACTCACAGGAATTGTGTAAAGTTGCCCAAATAGTGATAGGAATAGCAATGCATGTCCCCTTTAATAAACATTTTACTTCATTAGCTGAAATATTCTAAAATCATTAAGTCTGCTATAAGCCATTCTGCCTTTCAGTTGTCAGTCAAAACAGTCTGTTACCATTTGTAATAATTACATTATCTCCACTCTGTCTGCAGAAGGTCTCTCCGCTCATGGAACAACATGTCTGTGTCAATAGTTTATGAATGCTACACAAAATGGGCGACAATTTGGAAATGCACAAACACAAACCTCTGTTTTGATCTTTTAGACAATGCTAAGCTAGCTGAATTCCAACACAAAAACAAACCATTCCAATCCATACACTCTCATGCTCCACAGCTTTCCAGTGTTCATCTTCCTCCAACAACAGTCTCATGCCACGCGGGATTTCGGAGCGAGATTTCGGTTTCAGTGGCACAAACAAGCATTTTTGGTGGAAACCAAATTAAAAAGAAATTAAAAAGAAAAATCGAGCACCCTCAAAAACCCGAGTTCAGTTGAAATGGAGAGTACTCGAGTGACCATTTACTCACACCCACCCATCCCTAATATGTATCAGATTGTCTCCACTAGAGGGATCCAACATGCTTCTGTGTTACAATTACAGCAAATCAAGTCACTTTGCTTTGCTTTGAAGTATCAGTATCGGTATCGACGATGAGTCCCTATATATTATGCCCTGGCTACAGTAACTACGGCAATGTCTATTGCTAATCAGACTGCACACTAACGTGCATGAATTGTCCATAATAAAAACACAGTGGCAAAAAGTGTGTTTGTGAAGGATGGGGGACCCTGATGGAAACAAGACAAACGTCTTTCTCAGGTCTGCATCCCCTTAACAATTGTATGTATTGAGCCGTACTGTATTGTACCCATTCTGCAATCTGTTAAATAAAGTTTTCATTCATTCATTCAAGGAAACCTGGGTAACCCGGTGAACATGATGACCTGATTAACAACTTCATTTTAGATAGCCCTGCCCTGGAATACGTAACAAACCCATCTTCATGTATTTGTTTATTTTATGGAACTTTTCTGTACGTTTTAGATGACAACACTGTGTCAGATTACAGACCTGTTGTGGTCTGGTTCTTACCTCTTGCCATATATCCAGTCCTCTGCCGTTGGCATGCACCCTGTCATCTCGGTGCAGCTTGTTATCATAACCCTCAGCCTGATGCAACACACGGTCATACATGGAGATCTCTGGGGCCTAGTAATGAATACACACATGTTAAAGACAAATCTAGTTGTTGCACTCCAACTGAGTGCCATGATCAGGATTTAGATCAAGAATGCTATTAGCTATCATTAAGTATGTAAATTAATGCTTTTTATGATTCAGTTCATTTCTTATTTGAATAGTTTTTATGATTGTTTTACCCTCATTCTCATTACCGCAAGGTGTCTCCCTTTGTTTCAAGGTGACATAATAGCCTACCGTTATAAAGCGAAAACGTTTCCAAATATTCCAATATAACGAACTTTATGCTAAACCATCATGCGACATGAAAATGAAATTTGCTACATGCGCCTGAATATTTGCATTACTGTATATCACAAAAAAAGGACCATACCGATAGTCTCTCAAACAACTATGGGGTCTAAGGTAGAAGACGCAACACAACTACTAGTGCTATTTGGCTATGACGTTCGCTTGATTGATTGATTGATTGATTGATTGATTGATTGAAAAGTTTATTAACAGATTGCAGAATGGGTACAGTACAGTACAGCTCAATACATACAATTGTTAAGGGGATGCAGACCAGAGAAAGACTTTCGTCTTGTTTACATCAGGGTCCCCCATTTTCAATTCATCATAACATTATGACATACATGACATACAGATAGACAGTACTGCTACATCTATACATTTATGACATACCAGATTTGCAAATACAGTACTGTTTGTGATACAAAAAGTGTCCAGAAAAAGAGTGTATATACATTTTACGTAGAAACTGTACATTGGAGGAGGTTGGGTAGGTGGGGGTGGGGTGGCGGGTGGCAGTGGTGCAGTCGTAATATGGGAACTGCCCAAACGCCACGTGCACGCACGCTCCCGCGCACGCGCATACATGTTCCCTCGGTTGCGCACAGAACAGATGATTATTATGCATAAATGTTTTAAATGTAATTGTAGTTACAATTTCTTTAATTGAATTAACTTAAACTAGAAAAGTAAATACAAACTAAATTAACAATGTAACTTAGAGTTAGTTTACAGAAGGACAGTTTCCTTCAGAGACTGAAGCACAACTTAATGTCTCATCCTTCCAGTCGGGACCACAGATCAAGCAACCCCCCACCAATTGGTACAGGGCTTGTATTTTGGTTTGGCTCTTCTCGTTGTTATGCTATCGGTATCCTATTATTATGCAAAGTCTAGGTGATAAGTGCCGGTCGGCACGACGAGTCCAGTGACAATTGTGAAAGCATTTTTGTGTGCGCGCATGCACATCCGCGCGCACTTCTGCCTCAGTGATCTACTACAACGGCGTGTAACCGCGTGTGTGCACGACTGCATCGCTGGGTGGGGTTGGGTGGGTGGGGGGGGGGGGGGGATGGTACGCTAATTGGTGTTACTGATTGATTGATTGATTGATTGATTGAAAACTTTATTAACAGATTGCAGAATGGGTACAGTACAGTACAGCTCAATACATACAATTGTTAAGGGGATGCAGAAAGACTTTCGTCTTGTTTACATCAGGGTCCCCCATTTTCAATTCATCGTAACATATATGACATACAGATAGACAGTACTGCTACATCTATACATTTATACATATTTGCAAATACAGTACTGTTTGTGATACGAAAAGAGTCCAGAAAAGAAGTATATACATTTGACGTAGAAACTGTACATTGGAGGAGGTTGGGTAGGTGGGGGGGGGGGGGGGTACTGTACATTGGAGGTGGTTGGGTGGGTGGGGGGAGGTTGGGTAGGAGTGGGGGGGGGGGGGTTGGGTAGGAGGGGTGGGTGGGGGACACTTTACAACTGTACAAGAAACACTGTACATTGGAATATTGACAAGACCATACTTGGTCATTTTTACTGTACATTGGAGGGGGTTGTGTTATTAGGACATTTACAGGGGCCAGTTTCGAATTGCAGTCTCCCGTAGGTGTTTTTTGAGAGTGTTTTTGAAAGTGGGTAGTGATTCACATTCCTTTACAGCTTTGGGTAGTGCGTTCCACATTGATGTGGCATAATTGCGAAACGAATTAGCAGCTTGTGTTAGCAGTGTTAGCAGTTAGCACTCATTCAAGGGTACTACGACTATGCGTGCACCTCATGGTACCAAAGCACCTCAAAGGCGCTTAAAACAAAATTACAAACATCACAAAAGAAACTGGTCAGACTACTACTTGACCTTACCCCCAGAACCCACCTCACCCCTGCCCACTTTGACAACCTAGGATGGCTTAGAGTAGACGACAGAGTACAGCAACTTGCAATGGGCCTGATCTACAAGATACACTATACGACTAAGGTACCCATGTACATGTCAAAATACTTCCCAAAGGTCAGTGAATACCACAACCACTACACCAGAGGAAGCTCAACAAATCATGTTAAACCCAGATTCAGCTCAAACAAGGGACTAAATACGTTTCGCAATTATGCCACATCAATGTGGAACGCCCTACCTAAAGCTGTAAAGGAATGTGAATCCCTACCCACATTCAAAACCGCTCTTAAAGAGCACCTACGGGAGGCTGCAATTCGAAACTGGCCACCGTAAATGCCCAAAACCCCCACCATCTCCTAATAGACAGTCTCCTCCCCACCGCATGTATATATTCCCTCCCCGCCGTATGTATATCTCTCTCCCACCCACCCACCCCCTCCTAATGTACAGTCCCCTCCCCATCATATGTATATACTCTGTCAGGATCTAGGGGTAACAGTACTGTATATTTGAATACCGTTTATGTCACAAATGTATCAGTACTAAATACCTATATGTCCCTATGCCATAAATGTCATGTACTGTGTATGTCATAAATGTCTATATGAATTGAAAATGTCCCTGATGGAAACAAGACAAACGTCTTTCTCAGGTCTGCATCCCCTTAACAATTGTGTGTATTGAGCCGTACTGTATTGTACCCATTCTGCAATCTGTTAAATAAAGTTTTCATTCATTCATTCATTGTTTTAGCTAACTTAGGTTAAATTGACTAGGAAACTATAAAAGAAGGAAGGGCCACACGTTAAAAACCAGCGTTATATCCTCTGCTTGGTGCCAGTTTTATTGGCATGGATGCGTTACGTATTGCTCATGGGACGGGGTTGCCACGCAGTGCAACCAAAGTTTTGTGAGCAGAGCGCGTGCACGCACATGCACAGATGTGCACCCGAGTGCACTGCACACAGGAATGCGCTGCACTCGACTGATGCGCCAACTCGCAGTACCCACATGGCTACTTTGCATATCAATAGCGCCGGTCGTCAGGTGTTACATTCCATTCGTAGAGGCAATTAGGCGCTGTCTTTAGTCTGTCCTTATGCGAGGGAACATTTATGCGCATGCGCGGGAGCGCGCGCACGCAGCGTCATTCGCGTGCGTGCAACCAGTGTTGATATGAGCAACGCAACATAGCTAACAATTCAACAAATTGCCGATGATTCTGACATCCGAGGTAATCACCTGTTAAAATGACAGGTCATTAACGAGATGTTTCCACACTTGGCACCAATCTGCGTTCACGCACTAATGGGCGACGTAGTGACCCTTCCTTCTCTTATAGTTTCCACGAGGACGTTAATACCTTGACGTCATTGTTAAAGTAAGACATTTCTTTTGGTCCCGTCCTTCTTGGTGGGATGTAACTGAATGGAGACAACGTGGAAAGTGGACGTTTTTGCGCTTCGACAGATACATCCATCCTGCTGCCGGCTAAAATCTTCGAACCTGCGGAAATATTTAAACTGTTAACGTTAGCCAGCTAGACATGTTCTGGTGTGGCGTCTGGTTGCTAAGATACAAGTACACATCAGGACAGGCGGGCCTCATCCACCGATCCTTCTAGCCTTTACCCCCTGCTGCTGTGCTACAAAATTATTCCCAAATGCAAAGTACCCTACTACTCTCAAAAGTAGAAAATACACCTGATTTTTGTTTTATTATGAGTAGCCTAAATGAAATTAGGTTATTGAAAATGGGGATGAATGAATGAAAACGTTATTAACAGATTGCAGAATGGGTACAGTACAGTACAGCTCAATACCCTGATGTTTGAAAATGGGGGACCCTGATGTAAACAAAAGTCTTTCTCTGGTCTGCAACCCCTTAACAATTGTGTGTATTGAGCTGTACTGTACTGTACCCATTCTGCAACCTGTTAATAAAATTGCCAATCAACCAAAACCAATGGATAAACAGGAAATGGGATGCTTGGACTTAATCTTTATGCTGTAGCACAGGTTTTCTACAGATTTGATTGCAGTAATTAAATTTGTCTATCAAAAAGGCTATTGACCTTTTCAGAATAATTTTGTTGCTAGGGGAACAGCTTTCGCACATGTTTATTTCCTGTCAGATATTATATTTAGCAAACATTCCAACTGGAAATACACTGAAGCCCATTTAGAATGTTTATGTTGTCAAGTTAGAATAGGTCTATACAGAGCCATGTATTACAATTTATGGCCAGGTTGGATAGTATGGATGCATGTTCTGGCCACCTCATCATAGTGAGACATTAAGCCACTGACACTCTATGAATAATGTTTAATTATCAGTCTGTTGCAGTGACAGCGTCCTGAAGGATAACACACATTAACACAGTCCCATCGATCAGGTTAGCATTCCCCTGTGTCTGTGTGTGTGTGTGTGTGTGTGTGTGTGTGTGTGTGTGTGTGTGTGTGTGTGTGTGTGTGTGTGTGTGTGTGTGTGTGTGTGTGTGTGTGTGTGTGTGTGTGTGTGTGTGTGTGTGTGTGTGTGCGTGTGTGTGTGTGTAAGTGCATACATGCATGTATGCGTGACTACATTTATTTTTTTATGTGCATGAACCCGTGTTTGTGTGTGCGTGCGTGTGTGTGTGTGTGTGTGTGTGTGTGTGTGTGTGTGAGTGTCTGTCTGTGTGTGTGTGTTGATGTTCTCTGCCTCCACACAATTATAATGGAGCACCAGGAGACATCCAATAAAAGACACCTCACACTGAGCTGTGAGCTGCCTGAACCACAACACACACAGACACAGTCAGTACCGTGGAGCCAGTGTTGAATCACGGAAACAACCTGGAATGCAACAAAGACAGCAGGTGTAGTTTCTGACAAGGGGGCGTCCTCTTTGAATTTGGCCTGAAAGTGGCGACTGAGCTGTTGCATTTCGGTGAACCTATAGGAACATTCCGACATTATGGAAAATCCGCTTACCGTCTTCTCCAGAGTCAGACGAGAAGATAGATACCAATTTCCCCTCTGTGTGTTCAGCAGAGAGCTGTCCGGCTGCAAGCAAGCCTAGCTTAGCATAAATGAATGGAAGCGGACACGGACCACTAGCCTACTGTATCTTAAAACTCCCGAAGAGGTGTTTTTGGCCAACAGCTAGGCTAGTGGTCTGTATCCGCTTCCATTCATTTGTGCTAAGCTAGGCTAGCTTGCAGCCGGATAGCTTCCTACTGAAGACACGGATAGGAAATTGGTATCTATCTTCTTCTGGTATCTATCTGGAGAACACGGGAAGTGCATTTCTCACAATATTGGCATGTTCCTTTAATGTTATCTTCGAAGACCGGTTACCACAAAAATACCTTTACTTTTCATCTCTATTTTAGGTTAAGGTGGGGCTCTCTCCGGTGAGGTTAAGGTCAGGGTTAAGGTAAGGGTTTATAGACAACTCTTTTTTGGAAATTATGACAAGTTAAACAAAACGTGGATACCTTCTAGCCATGACCTACTGTATACACACTGAATACTTTGAAACCAGCTTCCAGGAAGCCAGAGTTTGAAATTAATCGGCGTGCGGGTTCCTATAGTCTTAACTAGAAGCTCAATTTTGCTGCACATGTTCATGGATCGTTAGACCATAGCCGGACATCTTTAGTCCTGTCGAAAACCTATAGCGCACTAAATGATGTGGTCTCTAAAGTTGCTATAAATCTATGTTTTTTTGTTATTCAAGGAGAAACAGAGTGTGGATGAGGGAGAGAAAAAAGAGAAAGACAGATAGATATATAAGAGCAAAGCCACAAGCTGCTTGCTTTTATTAGTTTAGGGGTTGCTTTGATGAGCTGAAGCCCAGTTGACATTTGAGAGTGAGATATTGATATTTGATTTGTCTGTCTGTCTGAGGGCCCAGGGCAGCCAGCCCCGTCTCTGTCAATCACCCTAGTTTTTTTTAAAGTTTTTTTTTTTATCTCAAGTCAAGTCAAGTTAGTTTTATTTATATAGCACATTTGCAAATGATTAACAGCCAAACCAAAGTGCTTATCTACTTTTTCTCCCCATTTTCTATTTTTCTCCCATCCCAATTTCGTATTGTCCAATTCTACCCTCCTCTGTCTCGAACGTTGTTAGACCATGCCTCCCACTGGTCGGCTGCAATGTGGACGAAGCCTTGCATCACGTGTCCCCTCCGGTACACGAGGAGGCAGCCTGTCGCATCTTTTCACCAGACAGCTCGAACTCTCAATGGCGAGGAGTAACGCGTGGGAGGCTCACGCTGCCCCCGTTGCTTCCTGATTCTGCTGTACAGGCGCACCAACCGACCTGTAGGAGTCGCTGTCGACAACGTCCGATCCCCACCCACCGGCTTTCCCACCCCCTAATACTGCCAATTGTATTAGTATGAACGACCAGCCAAGCTGGTAGCAACGCAGAGAGCTGGGCTCGAATCACCCTAGGTTTTACAGGAAAACACCAAACTAGTGACTCTCTCCATCATTTCTCATATTCGATGCAGGTACAGTTGCGATGTTCATTTGTTGTAAGTCAGAGTTGTATTGCTTTCCGCTCCTCATAAGAGCACGTTCACTTTGAAACACTGTCATATATCCCACTGACGGATGTCCTCGTAAATCCAAAGCCATTATCCAGCATTTTAGTGGATTGAGTGGTTTCACCTTTCAAAGGTGTCCTTGTGCTCGTCAGCTCATAATATTGCTACTTGGCAGTCAGTCAGAGTAGAATTAGCATTTGGATATTGTTACAAAGGGTCAGATTAAACCGAATATATGTATTTATTGATTGATATATATTGCATAGTATTTGTATATCGTTTGATATCCCTTGTATATTCTTTGTACATATACCCGGAATATCCCTTTAGCCTACAGACCATAATATTTCATTCTCCTATTGGATGGCGTGCCACCAGCGCCAGTGCCGTGCCCCTAGAGCCGACTTGAAAGCTACCGACAGGGCTTGTCTCAACATGCCCGCTTCTGCCCAGGGCTACGAGACAGTGAGCAGGCTGGCACTCGTTTATCCCCCGTACATATAAATATGGCGCGGCGAATACAGAACTCCCTTTTCAGTTGCCTTTTCAGTTCGAGTTGGAGTTCAGTCTTGTTCAGTTCAGTTACCAAGTAAAGCCTCACCCACTATGCAACGTGCGGCAGAGTAGGGCTCGTATTGCCCCAAATAGAGTTGTGTTATCCTAATACGTTTGTTCAACGTATCGTTCGCTCCTTGCTAGTAAAAGCCTTCATTACGAGTCAAAGACCACGTGGAGTGAGTAATTGTGCGTCTACATAGAGCACTTATTGCCGCGTGCTAATAGGATAGTAACGTCAAGTTCAACTGTGAACTACCGCGACCACGGAGGATTTACACCGGTGATTGCAGAGCCACTTTCCGGCAGGATTATTATTCTTCATTGCTTTGACCAAGCTGCTGGAGCAGAGAACCGTCTACACCCACTGCTGTGGGATCTACACATGCCCGTGAGGACATCTCTCGAGCCCGTCTCTGTCGGAGCAGAGACTCCACGGCTTCACCTGTGCGGCGCGCACACTGGGAGTACCGCTGCCTTTCCCCGCTGAGCCAGGGAGCAATATACCGTCTCCAGGTGCCTATTGAAGCTCCCTGTGGAATGAATGAATGAATGAATGAAAACTTTATTAACAGATTGCAGAATGGGTACAGTGCAGTACAGCTCAATACATACAATTGTTAAGGGGATGCAGACCAGAGAAAGACTTTCGTCTTGTTTACACCAGGGTCCCCCATTTCCAATTCATCGTAACATATATGACATACATGACATACAGATAGACAGTACTGCTACATCTATACATTTATGACATACCAGATTTGCAATTACAGTACTGTATTTGTGATACAAAAAGAGTCCAGAAAGAAAAGAGTATATACATTAGGCGTAGAAACTGTACATTGGATTGGGTAGGTGGGGGTGGGACTGTACATTGGAGGTGGTTGGGGGGGGGGGGGGGTGGGTAGGAGTGGGGGGGGGGGGGGGGGGTTGGGTAGGAGTGGGGGGGGGGGGGGGTTGGGTAGGAGGGGTGGGTGGGGACTGTACATTGGAGGTGGTTGGGTGGGGGGGGGGGTGGGTAGGAGGGGTGGGTGGGGGACACTGTACAACTGTACAAACAACACTGTACATTGGATTATTGACAAGACCATACTTGGTAATTTACTGTACATTGGAGGGGGTTGTGTTCGGACATTTACAGGGAACATTTACAGGGAACCATTGATTTGATTTGATTTGAAGTCTTTATTTCGAACATGCAATGAATACAACAAACAATAACAAAAAAGAAAAACAACTCAATCTGCATGTTCGAAAAGGAGTAGGAAGAAGTATACACTTATTTAATCCTACCCCTTTTCCACTACTCAAATGAGTGTACTATTTTAAACATAAAAAAGAAAAGAAAAGAAAAGAAAAAAAAAAAATATATATATATATATGCAAAACAAAAAACAAAAACTATATATGTATAAAATAAAATAAGATAGAAACAAAATAAAAATGTAAACACCTGTGAATATCAAGTCCCTTCTTCATCCCTGTACCTTGTGAACATAATTTCCTTATACATCAGTTTGAATTGTCTCATGTTTGGACATTGCTTTAACACCACATTAAGACTGTTCCACAGTTTCACTCCACATATTGAGATGCAGTGTTTTCTCATGTTAGTGCGTACGTTTAGCACCTTTAAATTGTGTTCTCCCCTCAGATTATAACCCCCCTCCCTATCAAAGAACAATTCTTGAATGTTTCTTGGAAGTGCATGACTTTTTGCTTTATACATTAATTGTGCCGTTTTAAATCCCACAAGATCATTTAACTTCAATGTCTTTGACTCCAGAAACAATATGTTAGTGTGATCACGATAACCTGCAATGTGAACTATCCTTATGGCCCTTTTTTGGAGTATAAAACGTGGTTGTAGTGTAGACTTATAATTGTTTCCCCAGACTTCAGCACAGTAATTTAAATATGGTAAAACTAGTGAACAGTAGAGAATGTAGAGTGATTTTCTATCCAGGAAGTGCTTTACTTTACTCATGACTGAAATGCTTCGTGAGAGTTTAGATTGGACATGTTTTATGTGAGGTTTCCAACAGATTTTATGGTCTATTATTACACCTAGGAATTTATTTTCATAAACTCTTTCAATAATCACATCATTTATTTTAACTTGTACCTGAGTATCCAATCTACAGTTTCCAAACAACATAATTTTAGTTTTGCTCAAGTTCAATGATAATTTGTTTCTATCAAACCATTCCTTTCCTTTCCATTGACTTTGCATAGAGCATTGCCTCCCCCTGCTGGCTTACAACCGGTAGTACACCCCCTTTCCAGAGTACCATAGATATAATTCTTAATATTCATTATTGATTTGCCTGCACATTCTTTGCCTTATAAGCGCATCCAAAGTGACCAAAGTAATGTAATATAATATCCTTTGATGTAATAAATATTCTAAACGAGTATTTGTGTGGAAACCGTTTCATTGTGGAGGTGTTCTCATCTGATATACTTGTGTACGGTATGGCCAGTAATGTACATAAGACGGTAGTGGTTTAATGATACCAATACTTGATTAATACAGTCAGGGAATTGTACCCCTCAGTTACAATTGGTCCTTCGAGCCGGAGAATAATTAGCGTAATATTAATATAATATTAATATTGACATGGCCGATGACGAACACTCCACAAACGGTTCTCCTAAGCTAGATCGCCCGCAGCGCAGACGGCAGCCACCTCCCTATCTAGAGGCATACGCTGTCAGTCCAATACCTAGCTTTAAAGGGAAATTAAATACGGATAAAATAACTAAAGCGGATAGTAAAATTATCAACCAGGCTACCCCGCCAACAGAGGCCCTAGTGGGTTCTAATGTAACTGACCAAGCTCACGGTGGGGACCAGGAGGGAACTGACACGACTTTATCCCCAGACAACGTCGACGAGGTAGTCCCCGGAGAGCTCCAGGATAAAGAAAGCCCTCCCGGGATGGAACCCGACCCACCACAAGAAGAGACGCGCACCCAGGAGATGGATCTCCTCGGTACGCAACAGGAGAACGGGTCTCCAACAAGTACTGCCGGGAGCCGATCGCCCCGAACGGCGTCTTCCCCCAGCGCGGCGGACAAGATGCTAGCGCAAGCACTCATCGCCACCCTGGCAGCCTCCACCGAACGCGATCGACTTCAAGCGCAACAGACGCGCGAACGCGAACATTTTGCAGGCGAGCGAGAGCGCTTCCAGGCGCAACAAAGGAGTGAAGACGACCGCATAAGACTGGAGACCAGACGCCTCCAGACAGAAGAGAACATTGAGAGAAGCCGCGCCGATGCACAGCACGCCGCCGCCAATGCACAGCGCGACGTCGCAAATGCCCAGCGCGACGCCGCCAACGCACAGCGCAACGCTGCCCAGGCCAGCGCCAATGCGCAGCGCGACGTCGCCAATGCCCAGCACGAAGCAGCGCGCGACGCAGCCCATGCCCAGCGCGAGGCAGAGCGCGACCGGCTGCAGGCGGAGCTGATGGACAAACTGGTTGCCATGGCGACACCCCCTCACTCCACACGGAGCTCTCAGAGATCGTCAAGACATGGGTCTAGGACACATTCCCCTACCCGACGAAGCGACCCGGGACCCCGCCAACAGGAGGATCCTGTCCACGTCTCCGAACCCCCTCCCCGGCCGGTCCATACGAGACCCAGCAACCGGGAAGAACCGGACCACGCCGAGAGACTGAACAGAAGACTCCAGGTCCTAGCAGAGGGAGAGGAGGAGGAAGAGGAGGAATGTCAAGCCGACCAGCAGCAACGTACTCTGGCCCAGGAGGCCCAGTACAGCCCCGACCAGCAGCAACGTACTCTGGACCAGGAGGTCCAGTACAGCCCAGAAGTCAGCCCCGAGGCCCTGCGCTACAAACCCCCGACTCAACTCACGGGTGAGTTTGACGCACCGCCAGCCCCGAGGGACAGCACCTGGGTACCCGACCTTCGGTACCCACCAAGTACCAGCCCAAGACGACACGCACGGGGAGACTCGCCTAGGAGGCCTCTTCCCCAACGCTCACCGATGTGCCAGTCATCCATGGCATCGTACCTTGGCGCAGAGACGTTTCCAGACTTCACCCATGAGAACCGAGCACAGTACACGGAGCTACGGATGTGCTTAGAGACCATGATGGTTGATGTAGCTGATGAACGCCACAAGTATGCTACCCTATTGAAGCACCTCAAGGTGCCCCGAGCGCACAATATAGCGCTGGCCTATGCCAACTCTACTACCCCATACACAGCGGCTCTAGCAGCACTCGACCAACGTTATGGACGCGTATGGGACTATGTGATACAGGAGATAAGAGACATTGACCGTCTCCCCCCAGCCAGAGACAACAGAGCATTAGATGACCTGTCTATCAAGGTACAGTCTCTGGTAGGGATGCTGGGGTCCCAAAAGGAAAAGGGTATCTACGAACTGTACGCTAACTCCAACGTAGAGAGGATATTAGAGAAGCTCCCTCCCGCCCGACAAGAGCGCTTCAGGCGGCAGAGAGACTACCGCGACCCCAACGGTCCAGAGGCATCCCTCCTAGACCTATCTGAGTTCCTCGCCAGGGAGGTCAGTAGCCTACGACTCGACACGTTCGTATGGAGTGGACCAAGCCCAAGACTCGGACCTCGGGGACAAACGGATAACCGCCGGTTGGTGACCGTGATGCACCAAGCCGAATCAGTACCGCAGCACAGGAACCACAACACCCCCTCGACGAAAGAGGACCAGTGGAAGATTGAGTGCCAGTACTGTGAGGGAGAACATCGGCTGTACCAATGCGACACCTTCGGGAAGCTGACCACGGACGAGGTGAGTCAGTGGACCAAGGACCACCGCCGCTGCTTCCGCTGCGCGCGCAGCCACCTGGCAGCTGAGTGCCGCTTGAAGAAGAAGTGCAGCAGGTGCGGTGGCACCCACCTGGAGGTCCTGCATGACATCAACAGGCGTCAGCCAGGACAACAGAGTGGGCCCGTCGCGGTAATGTACCATGCGGAGGCGGTGGCACCAGCACCAAAGTTCCACCAGACCGCTCCCTGGTGTCCCGACTGCTACGGCAGACACTGGGAGCCACGGTGCGACTCGCACCATATAGATTCTACGTCACCACACACAGGAGTGCTCCACATTGACCAGCATAGCGGGACCCCCCGTGTGCTCCTCAAAGTGGTCAGGGTGCTCCTGAGCTACGAGGACAAGGTCCTGGACACTTACGCCGTCCTGGACGATGGGTCTGAAAAGACTCTCCTCCTCGCTTCCGCAGCAGCCCAGTTGGGCCTGCGGGGTGTCAAAGATACAATGACCATACGCACCATCAGAAGGGACCAGAAGACCATAAAGGGTGAAAAGGTCTCCTTCAAGATGGCAGCGGTGGACCAGCCCGAGAAGCAGTATAGTATAACCAACGTCTTCACCAGCCACGACATAGGCCTGTCTCAGTACACCTACCCCATCCCACAGCTGATGGAGAAGTATGTGCACCTACGTCAACTACCTATACCGCTTATCGACGGCGCCACACCGACCCTGCTCATCGGCTCCGACCACGCGGACCTCATTCTCCCAATTGAGGCGGCCCACGTCGGACCCAAAGGATGCCCAGTCGCGGTTCAGACCCGACTGGGATGGACGCTCCAGGGCCCCCTCTACGGACTTGACAGTCAACCCACGTCTACACGCTGCCTACACACAGAGGCGAGCGACACCGGCCTCTCCCCCGTACAGCAGAGGCTATTGACATTAAGCGAGAGGCCCGTGAGAGAACCGTGGGCACCAGAGGGAGTTCGGAACTCCACCCCCCTCAGCTGCGCTTCAGACGTAGCTGACCTCGAACCCAGCACCCCAAGCGACTCCTTGACGGGGCGGCCGGGACCGGCCCCTCCTCAGATGGGGTACAGAGCAAACAAGAGAAACAGAAGGAGGAGGAGGAGGCACAGCCAAGCACAGATCAAAGCAGTCTCAGGCCCGCTCCCTCCTAAGCCCCCCTTCATCCCGTCCAGTCGTCATGACCATAGACCAGTCACTACCCCGAGCTGCGTGGCCGGCCGGCCGCGTAAGCAAAGTGACCACTGGTGCCGATGGAAAGGTCAGAGTGGCAGAAGTGCTCGGCCAAGGGCGGACCTACAACCGACCCGTGGCGAGGCTGATAGAGTCGCCAAGGCTCCCCGACTCGCTTAATGACGACCATGACCCATGACTTTGTGAACTGACCGACCCCTCACAACGGACATTGAGTAGTGGACAGTGCGGTTAATCTGTCTCTGCTTAGCTAATTAGGTGGGACTAATTAGGGGGCGGCTGTTACAAAGGGTCAGATTAAACCGAATATATGTATTTATTGATTGATATATATTGCATAGTATTTGTATATCGTTTGATATCCCTTGTATATTCTTTGTACATATACCCGGAATATCCCTTTAGCCTACACACCATAATATTTCATTCTCCTATTGGATGGCGTGCCACCAGCGCCAGTGCCGTGCCCCTAGAGCCGACTTGAAAGCTACCGACAGGGCTTGTCTCAACATGCCCGCTTCTGCCCAGGGCTACGAGACAGTGAGCAGGCTGGCACTCGTTTATCCCCCGTACATATAAATATGGCGCGGCGAATACAGAACTCCCTTTTCAGTTGCCTTTTCAGTTTGAGTTGGAGTTCAGTCTTGTTCAGTTCAGTTACCAAGTAAAGCCTCACCCACTATGCAACGTGCGGCAGAGTAGGGCTCGTATTGCCCCAAATAGAGTCGTGTTATCCTAATACGTTTGTTCAACGTATCGTTCGCTCCTTGCTAGTAAAAGCCTTCATTACGAGTCAAAGACCACGTGGAGTGAGTAATTGTGCGTCTACATAGAGCACTTATTGCCGCATGCTAATAGGATAGTAACGTCAAGTTCAACTGTGAACTACCGCGACCACGGAGGATTTACACCGGTGATTGCAGAGCCACTTTCCGGCAGGATTATTATTCTTCATTGCTTTGACCAAGCTGCTGGAGCAGAGAACCGTCTACACCCACTGCTGTGGGATCTACACATGCCCGTGAGGACATCACTCGAGCCCGTCTCTGTCGGAGCAGAGACTCCACGGCTTCACCTGTGCGGCGCGCACACTGGGAGTACCGCTGCCTTTCCCCGCTGAGCCAGGGAGCAATATACCGTCTCCAGGTGCCTATTGAAGCTCCCTGTGGAACCATTGACTTTGCATAGAGCATTGCCTCCCCCTGCTGGCTTACAACCGGTAGTACACCCCCTTCCCAGAGTACCATAGATATAATTCTTAATATTCATTATTGATTTGCCTGCACATTCTTTGCCTTATAAGCGCATCCAAAGTGACCAAAGTAATGTAATATAATATCCTTTGATGTAATAAATATTCTAAACGAGTATTTGTGTGGAAACCGTTTCATTGTGGAGGTGTTCTCATCTGATATACTTGTGTACGGTATGGCCAGTAATGTACATAAGACGGTAGTGGTTTAATGATACCAATACTTGATTAATACAGTCAGGGAATTGTACCCCTCAGTTACAGATATAGTTTGCATATTCATTTGGCATCACTTTAAGGTTATTACTTTTGGTAAAATGTTGGGAATTATGTATAAAAAGGTTTACAATTCCTACACGGTTCACCGGATATGGATGTAAATAGCCTCAACGTAGAGCTGAAAGTCTGACCTTCAACCCCATGAATGAATGAATGAATGAAAACTTTATTTAACAGATTGCAGAATGGGTACAATACAGTACGGCTCAATACATACAATTGTTAAGGGGATGCAGACCTGAGAAAGACGTTTGTCTTGTTTCCATCAGGGTCCCCCATTTTCAATTCACATAGTCATTGTCCCATTTAAAACCCAATGTGCTGGAGCCAAAACAACAAAAAAGGTTACACTGCCCTAAGGGGTACACATGAGTCACACCTGGGGAGGGAAGGGGGTGTAGCTCTAAGGACTTGAGGTTGAGAATGTGTGTTATTTCCAATAACACTGGTCTTTTACATGCCCACATTACCCAGCCACTATACAGACACGGAGACAAGCAAGTTGTTCCCTGTGCTTATTCTCCCCTCTGCTGGACAAATTGAGTAATGCCTGTAGGTATAAAAATAAGCTTTTTGGAACTTTCTCAACCCATTGTGAATCAGAATTTATATGTCTGTTTTACCCCATTGTTTACAAATATTTCCAATCATAGGTGGCCTTAGCTATGTTTCACCCGTATCCCTAGCAATATTATAACATTATATCAGTGGCGAACTGAATCCAGTATATTGTATATTCGTGGTTTCTAACGTTATAAGACGACTCTCGAGGCAGGGTGGTAGTTCTCAGTGCAAGTCTTTATTCACAGTTCTCCATTACAGGTTGCGGTATCAGACTCATTGCTACCATTTCCCATGCCCAGAGAGAGTGCACGCTGGGTGCCCCACCCACCTAGCGTTACATAATTATGTTGTCTAAAGGGGGACATAATTATGGTACAATTTAAGATTCTAATGATAATCGGCATATAAAGGACAAGATAAAGCATTGTTAATTTGTAAGAAACCTCAATGAAAAAGGCGCAGGGTGCTATTGTTATGAAAATGTGATAGAATCCTATAAAAATGTGGACGCATTTGGCCTACGTTCCGTTACCTCCCCAGGTCGCGTGTATGCCTTCGACGACGGAACTGCATTTCCGCGTTCGAGTTTTGCGCTCTGATTGGCCAGGTCATGTGACATGTGCGCCAATCGTGGGACAGCAAGTTCTGCTCCTATTTCCGGGTCTAACAGCCTGCAAACTACCTGGCGTTCTATCGCCATGCTCTAAGAGTCTAAGACAAACTCTAACCTTAAAGGCAATTGGTTTTGATAGTTTATCAGTGAGCTGGATACAATCCTACCTGGAGGGGAGGGAACAGATGGTGGAAGTAAACGGTACCCTATCCCCCCCCCTCACAGTGAGCTGTGGTGTTCCACAAGGAAGCATACTAGGACCGCTACTATTCCTAATTTATGCAAATGACATGTCGTCAGCTTGTGACTGCAACTTGTTCCTGTTTGCGGACGACTCAGCCCTGCTGGTCTCTGACAAGAACAAGTTACAGGTTGAAAAAGCCCTCAGCTCGGAACTAGGCAAAATCTGCATATGGCTCGCCGACAACAAACTATCATTACACATGGGCAAAACAGAGTCCATTCTCTTCGGTTCAAATAACAAACTCAGCAAGACCGACGGCTTCTCGGTTACAGTGGGTGACAATATTATCACAAGGAAAGATGAAATTACCTACCTGGGTTCCATCCTAGAGGCTAATCTTTCCTGTGACAAAATGGCATCCAATGTAATAAAAAAAGTCAACCAACGAACGCGATTCTTGTACCGGATCTCCTCTCTGGTAAACAAGAATACCCTGAAGACTCTAGCAGGAGCACTCATTCAAGGGTACTACGACTATGCTTGCACCTCATGGTACCAAAGCACCTCAAAGGCACTAAAAAACAAATTACAAACATCTCAAAACAAGCTAGTCAGACTACTACTTCAAGTTCTTTAATAGTTGTCATACAGAAGTACAGAATACTTTCATACAAAATGCTTCTTACTGTTACGCTCCAGAGACTGTGCTAGACAAGATAGTATCAAATAACATAATAACATAATATAGCATGAATTTAGAAGAAGAAAATGAGGTCACAGTGTTCGGTATAGACATATGTACAATGTTCTGAGTTACCATATAATATACAATACACAATACTATGCAGTGTACTAATGTACAGTACTATCTAGTGCAAAGCAGAAATGGGATGAGGTACAATTTTAGGTACAATTTACAGTAAGGTGTACGAGTTGTAGTGCAATCCTTCATCCATAAATATAAAGTGTGGGGAGTGGGTGCTACAGTGTGTTTGTTTAAAGTGGGTGTGTGCTATAAAGTGTGTGGAGTGGGTGCTACAGTGTGTTTGTTTAAAGTGAGTGTGTGCGTGTGGATGTGTGTGCTATGTGTGTTTGGTGGTTGTTGTTGTGTAGTGTTCATTCATTGTTCGTTTAGCAGCCTGATGGCCTGGGGATAGAAGCTACTTCTGAGTCTTTCTGTGCTCGCCTTGAGACTCCTGTATCGCTTGCCTGACGGCAGCAGTTCAAAGAGGCAGTTGTTCGGGTGGCTCGAGTCCTTAATAATTCTCTTAGCCTTCCCCTTGCAACGCTTGTAGTAAATGTTCTGGAGGGTGGGGAGCCCCCCTCCAATTGTGCGTTCGGCTGAACGTGTCACTCTTTGTAGTCTGCTTTGGTCTTTTGCAGTGCTATTCCCAAACCAGGAGGTGATGTTGCCGGTCAAGATGCTCTCTATTGTACATGAGTAGAAGTTCTTAAGGATCTTCTGGCTGACTTGGAACTTCCTTAGGCGCCTGAGGAAGTAGAGGCGTTGTCGTGCCTTCTTCACCACACTGTTAATGTGTGTGGTCCATGTCAAGTCCTCGGATATGTAGGCTCCGAGGTACTTGAAGCTGTTGACTCTCTCAACCGGTGCCCCGTCGATGCTGAGGGGGCTGTAGTCCTTGACCCCCGACCTCCTGAAGTCCACAATCATCTCCTTTGTTTTGCTGACGTTCAGGGAGAGGCTGTTTTCCTGGCACCATCCCGCCAGGACCTTGACCTCTTCCAGGTAGGCCCTCTCGTCGTTGGCAGAGATCAGGCCCACCACCACTGTGTCGTCAGCAAATTTGACCTGACTCCTAGAACCCACCTCACCCCTGCCCACTTTGACAACCTAGGATGGCTTAGAGTAGACGACAGAGTACAGCAACTTGCAATGGGCCTGGTCTACAAGATACACTACGTGACCAAGGTACCCATGTACATGTCAAAATACTTCCCAAAGGTCAGTGAATACCACGATCACAACACCAGAGGGAGCTCCACAAATCATGTAAAACCCAGATTCGGCTCAAACAAGGGACTAAACACGTTTCGCAATTATGCCACATCAATGTGGAACGCCCTACCTAAAGCTGTAAAGGAATGTGAATCACTACCCACCTTCAAAAACACTCTCAAAAAACACCTACGTGAGACTGCAATTCGAAACTGGCCCCTACAAATGTCCTAACCTAGTTGTACAGTAAATGACCAAGTAAGGCTTTGTCAATATTCCAATGTACAGTGTAAAATGTGTGTGTGTCCCCTTCCCAACCCCCCCCCCCCCCCCCCCACCTCCAATGTACAGCCCTCACCCAACCCACCCAACCCCACCCCACCCAACCAACCTCCTCCAATGTACAGTTTCTATGCCAAATGTATATACACTCCTTTTCTGGACACTTTTGTATCACAAACAGTACTGTATTTGCAAATCTGATATGTCATAAATGTATAGATGTAGCAGTACTGTCTATCTGTATGTCATGTATGTCATATATGTTATGATGAATTGAAAATGGGGGACCCTGATGTAAACAAGACGAAAGTCTTTCTCTGGTCTGCATCCCCTTAACAATTGTATGTATTGAGCTGTACTGTACTGTACCCATTCTGCAATCTGTTAATAAACTTTTCAATCAATCAATCAATCAGATGAAGCATAGCGATAAACACATAGTCATAGCATCAAATTAGTATTTAGATAAACCACAGAAAAAAATCACATTATAAAAATAAGGCGTTTTTAATAAAAAACGATTTGTAATGTCCATTTATGTAGCATTTATGAACAATTTTGTTGCTGACGTCAGTCACGTCACGGTGTTGGTTTGGTGTATACACTGCTGGTTAGCTGCATAGTAAACATGGTCTGTCGGGTCAGTCAAATGTTGCCTACCAAACAACAGGACCGCGGTGGTTCTTTTTGTATTGCTCCTGGCTGTTCAAACACATTTTACAGTGTGAAAGAGAGGAAAGTTGGTTCATTTCCACAAACTACCAGTGAAAAAAAACAGTGTTGTTGGCACGTTGGCTCAGGCTGGCTGCACTCAGGCGGCGCGATCAGCCTGTTGGACAGGGAATGAAGATCTGCAGCGAACACTTCATTGCCTCGGATTATGTTGTTGGGGGTGGGAGGTTTGTCCAGAAGACCACTAATCAGCTGAAGCCTGATGCGGTTCCGGCGTTAGCTCTCGGGAGCGATGGCTAGCTAGTTAGCACCAGCCGGGGACCGGTGTTAGCAACCGGGAGCGATGGCTAGCGTTACCACCAGCCGGGGACCGGCGTTAGCAACCGGGAGCGATGGCTAGCTAGTTAGCACCAGCCGGGGACCGGCGTTAGCAACCGGGAGCGATGGCTAGCTAGTTACCACCAGCCGGGGACCGGCGTTAGCAACCGGGAGCGATGGCTAGCTAGTTAGCACCAGCCGGGGACCGGTGTTAGCAACCGGGAGCGATGGCACCAGCCGGGGACCGGCGTTAGCTCTCGGGAGCGATGGCTAGCTAGTTAGCACCTAGCCATCGCTCCCGAGAGCTAACACCGGTCCCCGGCTGGTGCTAACTAGCTAGCCATCGCTCCCGGTTGCTAACACCGGTCCCCGGCTGGTGCTAACTAGCTAGCCATCGCTCCCGAGAGCTAACGCCGGTCCCCGGCTGGTGCTAACTAGCTAGCCATCGCTCCCGAGAGCTAACACCGGTCCCCGGCTGGTGCCATCGCTCCCGGTTGCTAACACCGGTCCCCGGATGGTGCTAACTAGTTAGCCATCGCTCCCGGTTGCTAACACCGGTCCCCGGCTGGTGCTAACTAGCTAGCCATCGCTCCCGAGAGCTAACACCGGAACCGCATCAGGCTTCAGCTAATTAGTGGTCTTCTGGACAAACCTCCCACCCCCAACAACATAATCCGAGGCAATGAAGTGTTCGCTGCAGATCTTCATTCCCTGTCCAACAGGCTGATCGCGCCGCCTGAGTGCAGCCAGCCTGAGCCAACATGCCAACAACACTGTTTTTTTCACTGGTAGTTTGTGGAAATGAACCAACTTTCCTCTCTTTCACACGGTAAAATTTGTTTGAACAGCCAGGAGCAATACAAAAAGAACCACGCGGTCCCGTTGTTTGGTAGGCAACATTTGACTGACCCGACAGACCATGTTTACTATGCAGCTAACCCACAGTGTATACACCAAACCAACACCGTGACGTCAGCAACAAAATGGCGCCGCCCATGGCGAAAACAGGGAAATTATATTTGATTTTTCAGACAAATAAGCAGGATTTCACATTTTATTATAGGACACAAGGTACACAACAAACAAACTAGGATCACATTGTTCACTGCTTCATCTCCACTTTAACCAACTTCGAAAGAGTGCCTAAGCTTAACCGTCGGAATCAGGGCAGGCGTTCTATCGCCATGCTCTAAGACAAACTCTAACCTTAACCTACTTCGAAAGAGCGCCTAAGCTTAACCATTGTAGAAACTTGCGGTCCAACGATTGGGCGTACATGTCACATGATCAGAAATGACCTGGCCAATCAGAGACGCGGAAATGCAGTTATGTTGTAGAAGGCATTCAGGTCCCCAGGTCAGCCCGTGCACTTTTGACTCTGTCAACCCGCGGCTGGCGCGTCCAATAGGGACGCTGCCAGCACCGGGATGGCGGAGTGTTGAGTGACAGCTCAACAGACCAACCCGACCCAAATCCCAGGGTCGCTACACTACCCCCTCCCTACTAAGTCTGAACCAAATTCACCCACAGTCAACATTAACCCCCCCCCCCCAACAAAGCTAGGGCAGCAGCTAGCCACGCGACGCTTCCGGTGGCTATAGCCTAACCACCGGTTACGACGCCACGCTCCTGCTAGCCCGGACGCGCTCTTATTGGTTACCGGCTGCAACCCTCTCAGTCAGGCCCCAGGAGACGACAACCACCAATTACTTATACAAATACTTTGGTTCCAGGTTGCCCACGTCCTCCTGTTCCAGGCCGACAGAGAGACGCCCTCCCACAAGAGAGACAGTCACCTATCCACCGGTTACGATGCTAGGCGCAGCTAGCTACACGACGCTACAGGTGGCTACACCTAACCACCGGGCGACGCTATGCTAACTGCTAGCTCCACTCCAATACCCACTAACCAGTACTCAAATCCCTGCAATACCCAAAACAATACCCCACACCTCAATGAAATCACCATTACAAGATTTTACTCTTTTCTTTTTTTCCATTCAGTATAACCCATTCATCCGTCATAGTCTCTGCCGCACCCCAGCGAAGGGTGAGGACACGCCGCTGTGTCCTGGTGAAGAGGGAGCACTCCCTGCCTCACCGCTGGGTCTTGTTCCGGGGAAAGCACTCTGCTGTACGCGCCAGAGAGTTCCAAGTAGGCTCTGCATCCGGCAGAGAGTTGATTGGGCAAGAGAATGAGGAAAAAATAAGGAAGCGCCTAACCGTGCTCATCCAAGAACTAGAACTAAAACAATTGGCCTCTACCGCCATCTGCGTTTCCAGTGTCCAGCGGTCGAGCAAACGTCCCACAAGATTCTACGGAGTGTCCATGTCTACGTCCGGCAAGATCCCACGGAAAATCATGATCGCCACCTCCTGTCTGAGCACTTGGGACAGATGTGTAGACAATGCAGTGATGACCTACTCTGTCTGAGCACTTGGGACAGATGTGTAGCCAATGCAGTGATGACCTACTACAACCCTAACATCACCAGATACTTCACCGCAACCATGCAACTGCCAGAAAAGCACTCTGCTCTGTACGCGCCAGAGAGTTCCAAGTAACTGTGGCTCTGCATCCGGCAGAGAGTTCCATGTCCCCATGGTTCTGTACCATACGGCAATGTAGGGCTGGGCGATAAAACGATAACGATAACTATCGCGATAAATTATTTCCTCGAAATAAACATGAAACGTGGTCGCAAAGTTTCGATATATCGATTTTCCAAGCTTGGATATGAGCACACGCACTAACAACCAATCAGTGAAGGAGATGGCGACAGCCTCTGGGTAGTAAACAAGGCTGGCTAGGATCATTAGCTTGCACGCCGCTATTTTATAGTTTACGTGCGGAGTGGGTGTGTGGCGTGAATTCTGAGGCCACGGCTAGAGTAGTGTGGGGTATGAGGTGGACGTCGTTGCAATGTAATGGGGGCGGAATGGAATATTTTAGGGTGATAGTTAGTACATTGGAAACAAGGCTGGCTAGGATAATTAGCTTGCACGCTGCTATTTTATAGTTTACGTGCGGAGTGGGTGTGTGGCGTGAATTCTGAGGCCACGGTTAGAGTAGTGTGGGGTATGCGGTGGACGTCATTGCAATGTATTGGGGCGGAACGGAGTATTTTAGGGTGATAGTTAGTACATTGTCATGGGATACACCGCTTGCTCTGGCTAACTGTTAGTTCCATTCTTATAATGCATAATGATCCAGTGGCGGTAGGTTGCCCCCTGGTGAAATATAATAATCTATGCACTGGTGCGTAGAAGAACTGTGCGGACTGATGACGACATCAACTCGAGACATTCGCAGCAGCAAAACAAGTCTATTAATAGCCCGTCCATTGGCGCCGGGCATAAGAAGTTAATTAAACTTGACAGAAATTATATCGACGATAATTATCGATATCGAGTTATATGAAAATAATTTTATAATTTTATCGCGATAACGTTTTTGGCCATATCGCCCAGCCCTACGGCAATGTATGCTGGCCAGTATGACTACGACCATACTGTCTTTATACCTGTATCACTGTACATATTGGTATTACTACTCTGTACATACATCTGATTAGCACTACACTCACTCAGTAGTACTAATTTATATATTGTATACCCAGTTTAATCACCCATATGTAACCCAGGTTTCAGATTCATAACTATTTAGTCATAGGAACATAAATAGTTAATGCCATTGAATAAGAACATAAATAGTAAAGGCTATTATGTAAGAACATAATTAGTTAATATTATTGGGTACCAAGTCCTTTGAATTACAGCACTGCCCTTTAATTTACTTCATGACGCGAGATAGATATCACGACAGCCACGCCTTGCTTTATAGCAGGTGAGTCTGCACTATGCGCAGATGAGACACACAGCATCCACAGAGATGACGCAGCTGAACGTTGCTGCTGCCGAGATGAAATAGCATGATAAAAACAGTTATCAAACAGTTATAAAAGATTCCCCCAGTTGCAAAACCGAAGAAGCGCTGCAGTTATATATCGTATGGCTATCGCGTCCCGTTCTAGCCTAATGAGATACCCCTTATCTCCTAGTACCTACTGTACACCAACACGAACAACTTAATGCACCCATACCTGATTGGGCCCCGCCCCTATGGAGGCGTAGCCTATAAGACCATGGTCATGGTCACCAAACACTCTTCCTCTATTTTCGTTCCATCGTATCGGCTGCGTGCACCGTATGTAACTAGTAGGATGAAAAAGATTGGAGGAATTGTGTAATGTTGAAAGCTTACCGGAGGTTGCTGGGCCCTGGCATCTTCGAAGCATGTTTTCAGCGACACAACGGACCTATGTTGATGTTTCCTCGTCTGATAGCAGCAGACCAAGGTTCAGCTGTGCAAGATTGGCTGTCGGGCCAGCTTGTACCCAGGTAGGCCCTGTGTCTTCAGGCATGGGTATTAGTGTTAGTAATGCTGGTTTGTTTTGTTACACAACCATGTTGTGTGTTGGCGCCGGGGGCAGGATTGTTTGGTGAACGTTTCACTGCAGTGAACGGTTTCCAAACGGTCTTGGGCATGCTGTTAAACATCTAATGCTATGCTACATG
Source organism: Notolepis coatsorum (assembly GCF_963971535.1). Taxonomy (NCBI): domain Eukaryota; kingdom Metazoa; phylum Chordata; class Actinopteri; order Aulopiformes; family Paralepididae; genus Notolepis; species Notolepis coatsorum. The sequence continues at coordinate 32,697,723 of NC_140168.1, read as the reverse complement.
CTAACGCTAATGCTACATGCTAACACTACTGCTACATGCTAACTGCTACGCTGTTCTAATGTCTCCGCCGTGAGATGTTGTCACTTCTCCCTCCTCTTGCCCGGTTCATCAATGAAGGTCAGTCGGTAGCTGTTGTGGGGGTTTTGCTGAGTCCTATTTACCTTTTTTACGGGTAAATGGGTTGACAACAGGGTAGGCCGTGGCTAGGTAGCCTAGCCAGGTACGTTACCTTTGTGTTCCGGCGGGGTCTGTGGAACGCCCCATCTGGGGCCGATGCGTGAGCTCGGCGGTGTAGCAGTAGAGCTATACTACTGCAGGATGGGACTTAAAGGCGGGTTATGGCTCAGCTGGCTAGTTCCTATCCACATTGGCGTCGGGTAGTGGGGCTATGGGTCCAGCCGACATGGTAAACATGTTGCGAGTCTGTGCGCAGGCGGTTGTTGATCTGGGTCCCACATCGCCTCACGCTAGGCTGCTATGAGAAGGTCTGTCTTTGCTACAGCTTTCTCTCCTCTCAACCATTTATGCTGACGGTCAATCGTGTCTACTGGGGGAGTAGTGCGGGGGGGGGCTTTGTTTACCTTTTTTGGTAAATGGGCTAAGCTAGGGCTGGTGTGCTGTTGTGAATATTTTTAATGAAGGCGGGACTAGTTCGCTCTGGTCCGCCTCCCCTTAACGTTGTGTATATGGGTTTGCTCATTCTACAGTATTTTGTGGGTTAGTTCTTTTATTCATTTAACCCTTTCATGGTGCACACCACAGTGGAGGTTGCTGTTTGCAACCACCACTGGTGCTCCGTGTTAACATCAGCCCTTTGTTTTTGACATATTGAAACAGTGCCCTGCCCGGCCGACGCCATGGGTGGGTCGGCCTGGCGAGTGGCTGGTGGGCTGCTAAAGCCTGTACCGCCACGGTATGGAATTGGCAGCGATTAGAACTGTGTTCGAATTGCTGTTTTTTTCTATTAAAAAAATGGTGTCTGGTGACGGGGCCTTGAGGGCCAGCCGACGTCGACACATCGCGCGAGGTTGTTGACGTTATTAGCTTTGACCCAGCCGCAAGCTATAACCGCTCAGGGTTCCCCTCTCCGCAGGGGATTTTGGTCTTCTGCTGGAGCGCGGGCGGTATTGTCCTAGGCCCCACACCGCCTCACACCGCGCAGCCAGAAGAAGAGAGAGCTCGGCCTCGTCAGCGGCGATGACGAGGCCCTCGACAGGCGGCCATGTTTTCCCCCGCCGGAGGTATCCTGGGCGTTGATTCGACAGGTGTCCACAAGGCCGACAGCCTTGGCGGCCGAGGGATCGGCCATGTTGGATGGGTTCTGCTTGAACAAACAAGCCGTCACCGTCCTGCCGCGAGCAGCCCGCTCTCCGATCACTCCCTTCCCCAACACCAGCGGAAAAAGTGGGCTCTGATTGTTTCCTTTGGCTGCGGGCCGCGTGCCTTCATTGAAGCGCGGGCGGCCCCACTTTTCGCTTCTCATGGGGACAGGGGCTGACACCCAGTTGATGGCTGAGCCTGGGTCTGTCCGTGAGAATGTTGTGCTGTCAAGCGGCTCCCACACCATAAGCTGTGTTGGTTGAGCCTGGTGTTACGTCTGTCAACTTAAGTGTTGTCAGCAGGGGGGCTCGAAACCTTTTGAGGCACACAGTGCGGGCTTCCCCGGCCTCGCCTTCGCCAGGCCAGGTATCATGTTGGTGCCTCCCACTCCTGAAAAATTGGCAGTGGTCTCGCAGGCACGCGTGATTTGGGGTGGTAGTAATATCACTGCAGGGCTACGGTGTGTAGGAACCCATGGGGTCCTTACACCTTGCATGTCCGGCTGCAGAACAACTCCTCAGCATGTTCTGGAGGGGTGTTCAGTGGGGGGGCTTTTTTCACCTAGGAAGCCCCCCGTATCAAACCGGCCCTTTCTGTCGGGGTCCCCCCTTGGGTGCGATTGCCTCGTGGGTGGTGTCAGGGTCAGATGTCCCGACACGGAATGCTCTGCTCGCACGGTTCCAGGGTTGGCTACGCACAGCGGGGGGACCGGGCCAACTATCTACAGTTCCTCGCGGACCTGCGCCACATGGCGGCGGGTGCGTTGGGAGTGTCATCACATATGACTACGGCAGTACCATATGTCGAGGTGGATGGAGAGAACGCTGAAGCGGGGACTTGTGTTTACACAACCCCACCCGTTTTCAGGTTTGGTACAGACCCTATTGTCAGGGTCTCCAGCAGTGACAGCTCTGGTCAACGAGATCCAATCTCTGTGGACGAAGCAAGCTATCGTCGTGGCGTTCTCCTCCCGGTGTTCTCTGCCTGAGAAATCGGGAGGGGGGGGTGTCAGACCCAGGCTGGACCTGTCCCATGGGAATGTTCAGCATTTTTTGGATCGTCTCCTACCTGTTGAACACTGTCAGGTGGGGGTCTGGTTCTCCTCCATAGACCTGTAGGATGCGTATGCGCATCTCCGATCTTCCATCCTAGGGCTTACCTACGCTTCCTTTGCAGGGTTAGCGTATGAGTACCGGAGGCTGCCGTTCGGTTTTCTCTGGCTCCCCGCATCTTCACCAAGTGCGTGGAGGCCGCACTGGGGCCTCTGCGTCGTCAGGGGTTACGGAGTGTTCTGCCCTGACAACGTTCTGGTCCTTCGCGGTCAAGGTGGATCGTCAGGTCTCGTACCAGGCAGGTCTCTACCAGCCTGGGGTTGCTGTAGACTGGATGTAGAGTACTCCTCTTCCCAGTCAACGGTTGGAGGGCTATGGGCATCCCTCTCAGAGCGTGTTGTCAACACGCTCGGGAGGTTCGCGTTTTCACCGACGCCTCCCTCGCTGGTGACGCGTCGGGCCAACGCAGTAGGGGGAAGCTGGCAAACCATGCTGCCCGGTCTGCGCTACGTTCAATGTGTTGGTGTTGAAAGCGGTCCTTCTGGTCCACAAATGGTGTTGATCAGGACGGACGATACAACGTCAGTGTCGTGTATCGACAGACAGGGAGGGGTACGCTCCCCCCGTCTGCACCAGGCGGCGGGCGGCTGGCTATGGGCGTCCTCCATCTGCGCGGCCTGAGGGCTCCCCACATCCCCGGCAGGGAGAATGTGGGTACAGGTGTACTGTCGCGGGGCGGTCCTCATCCTGACGGGTGGGGATTACGTCCGGACATAGCCAGGCAGGTCTGGGACCGATGCCGTGCCGCCTGGGATTCTTCCCCATACATCTGTTAGGTCAGTTGTTGGGATGGGTACGTTGAGGGGCGCAGGTTCTTGATCCTGATGGTGTTACCATCCGGAATGCGCATGCTCCCTCCACTGTCGCGCTTACGCGGGCAGATGACGTATGTTCCAAGTGTGGTGTAAGGCGGGGGGCCGGGACTCAGTCTCCTGCCCCCTGGATGCTGTCCTTAGTTACCTCCAGTCTCTCCTTGATAGACTGTCGGCTTCGACGGTGAGGGTATATGCAGCAGCTATATCCTCCTATCATGAGGGGTTTGAGGGGATGTCTGGTTCAGCCACCCTCTTGTGAAGCGTTTCCTGCTTGGCGCTCGACGCGTTAAGCCGGTGCAACACTCCTGGGCTCCGACTTGGGATATTCAACTGGTCCTCGGTCGGTTGTCCTTGGCCCCGTTTGAGCCGCTCGAGCAGGCGCCGTTGGAACAGCTGTCGTTCAAGACCGCGTTCTTGCTGGCCGTCACCTCCGCTGACGCGTGGGTGTGCTTTGTGCTCTCTCGGTATGACCAGAGTGCCTGTCTTTCGTTCCGATTGCGGTGCCACTCTGCGGCCTAATCCTGCCTTCGTGCCTGTAAATATCCGGAGTTCTTCCGCTCTAGGGATATTGTGGTTCAGGCGTTTCATCCGCCTCCTCACGGTGGTGAGTTAGATGCGGGCCTTCACCTGTCATGTCCGGTCCGTGCTTTGGGAATTGCCTCAGCCGTACTCAGGACCTCGGGGTCACCGTTCGGCTTTTTGTCTGTCACGGTGGTTCTCATGCCGGTAAGGCACTATCGAACAACCCCTGTCCCATTGGTTGTGCGAGGGCATTGCCCTCTGCTACACGTTGGCTGGGCAGGATCCCTCTGGGGGCGTCAGGGCGCACTCCACTCATGGGGTGGCTGCCTCTGCCGCTCTCCTGGGTGGGGCCTCGGTGGAGGACATCTGTGCTGCAGCTTCATGGTCCTCCCCGGGCCCCTTTGTAAGGTTTTACCTCATGGACATGACCGGGGGTTCTGTCTCCTAGGCGGTTATGGGGTCTGTGGCCTTTCCTGCTTCCCGTCCTTTGGTAGGGTAGCAGGAGTGTGTGGGTATGGGCCACAGTGTGTTGAGTCACACGTGGTTCCGCCTGTGCGGTGTGTTCAAGGGGTTCTAGTTCCCTCTTGTTCGCATTCAGGTGGAGTTGACTGCGCCCCCCCTTCATTAGGAAGGATGGGGTGACAGGGCTCCCCGCACCCCTTGATGTGGGCTTACGGGTCCTCAGGGGGTACATCTGTCGGGTCTCGCGTCCGCTCTAACCCATATCTCATTAGGCTAGAGTGGGACGCGATAGCCATACGATATATAACGATAGGTTATGTATATAACCTAGTTATATTAGTATTGGCTGAGCGTCTCCCTGAGTTCCCTTTTGAGGGATCTTTTACTGGAACGAGATTTGGCGAGGAAGAGTGTTTGGTGACCATGACCATGGTCTTATAGGCTACGCCTCCATAGGGGCGGGGCCCGATCAGGTATGGGTGCATTAAGTTGTTCGTGTTGGTGTACAGTAGGTACTAGGAGATACGGGGTATCTCATTAGGCTAGAGCGGGACGCTCAGCCAATACTAATATAACTAATAATCGTTAAAGTAACCTGCGGTTTTGGTGAGTTTCATCAACATTGTGCTGTTCATTGTCGAATACGCAAAATGGTTAGCTCCATGCTACAAGCTAATAATGCTACAAGCTAAATAACGTAGCTCATTCTTAAATGAAAACTAGGAAGGAACCATTTTAGAAGTACTTATAATTGTATTGATATGCTGTATGATAAGAACATGGTCTATATACATTTTGACTGTTTTGAGAGTTTAATATGGAACGTGAGGAATGTCCCATATGCTAGCGCACTTTAGCCTAACTTAGCATGGGACAGATGGACATTCCCACGTGATAAGATAGCCTACTTTAGCTTAGCATAGCTAAAAGTAGCCTGATTGATTATTCATTCTGAAAGCAATGAAAGGAGGATGAAGCGATAAAAGATGGTAAATAGCTTTTATTTTCTGAATGCCTGCTTGCAAGCAGGCCAGGTTTTTAGGTTTCCCCAGCACCCCGTTCCACCCTAGGAGCAGTTCCAGACCACCCATCACCACGTGTGCCCATGCGGGACGAGGCGGTGTGCCGGACCGATACAAGATGGCGAGCCAACCCACTGAACCTCTGATATAGCTCAAGGCTAATGCCAGCCTGATTTGAATACCCCTGTTGCTCAACTCCTGTTACCTCAACAGTCCGGTAGGATTGAACTGATTGAACTTGAATCATAAGAACTTCCACGGATTGAACTGACCTATATCCTTTTCTGATACACAAACTGATTGAACGAGAATACAAGGACATTCCAAGGGCTTCGACCCCGTTCACCTTTTGTTATTTTGATATTGTATTTTGTATTTGATTTGATTTAATTTAATTTGATATATGGGTACTGATATATCTCCTATAAGAAGGGAGACTTAAAGGGTAATTACACCCAGTAAGATACTTGAACCACTGATATGATACTTGAACCATTGATATTCTCCTATAAGAAGGGAGACTTAAAGGGTAAATACACCCAGTGAGATACCTGAACTACTGATGTTCTCTTGTAAAGAGGACGAATTAATATAGAAAAGGCTGGCCGGGAGGGTAGCCAACACGAAAGGAAATGAGAAAGCAGTTAACCCTGCGAGACTCAAACGGTTAAATAGACTCAGCTTTACCATTAGGCACAGCTGCACTGAATCAGGTGCAATCAAGGCCACACACCTGCCCTACCACGAGGCAATTAACCACAGAGGCCAGTGATTGACAGCTGTCCCTCACAGGAAGACGAAATAGACAGCTGTCCCTCACAGAAAGACGAAATAAAGCCAAAAACCATGACATATTCTTGTTTACCAGAGAGGAGATCCTGTACAAGAATCTTGTTCGTTGGTTGACTTTTTTTATTACATTTGTTGCCATTTTGTCACAGGAAAGATTAGCCTCTAGGATGGAACCCAGGTAGGTAATTTCATCTTTCCTTGTGACAATATTGTCACCCACTGTAACTGAGAAGCCGTTGGCCTTGCTGAGTTTGTTATTTGATCCGAAGAGAATGGACTCTGTTTTACCCAGGTGTAATGATAGTTTGTTATCTGCGAGCCAGGTGCAGATTCTGTCGAGTTCAGAGCTGAGGGCTTTTTCAACCTGCAACTTGTTCTTGTCAGAGACCAGCAGGGCCGAGTCGTCCGCGAACAGGAACAGGTTGCAGTCACAAGCTGATGACATGAATGAATGTTGATTATTGCAATAGGGTGCTAAGCTATCCTGGTGCGGTTACTTTCTGCTGACAAGTTGACGTCACACAACTAGACACGTTACAGCGGCCAGTTTTCGCCCTAGGAGGCTGAGATTTGGCATGGAGGTCAAGTGTTTGTGTGTTTTTGTTTATTTATTTAAACGAATTCCCATTAGCTGACGCCTAAGCGGCAGCTAGTCTTCCTGGAGTCCAACAACATACATACACACACAAGATAACATAACCTATAGAACATAAGAAAAGCATATATCACAAAGAAAATGAATCATATAATAGAGAACAAACACGTATCATAGAATACAAATAAATATAAAACAGGAGATGATAAAATCCAGTTTGAACTAAATAAAACAAGTTATCAGGGTGTTCATGTGTTCAAGCTGTGCTGAAGACTAAAATTGGATTGTGAGTGTAAATAAATGGTGTTTAAGATTTATTTTAAAACTAGCCTTTCCTTTGATGTTCCGAACGTACCTGGGAAGTATTGCATTACCAAAGCTACCTAGCATGTCATATATGCTCTGTAAATAACTATGTACAGATACCGAGATGTCACACCATGTTACCTGTTACCTGTTTATTGCACAATGTTGTTTTTTTATTGGATTCTATTATATGTTGTAACACTGTATTGCACATCGTTGCGGGCAAGACCACCCGCATTTCATTGTATACTTGTATGCCGTGACAATTAAAACTCTTGACTTGACTTGACTTGAAGACGGTTCCAGAATACTATCGCCCTATAAAATACCGCCCTTTTCATAAAATTAGACTTAGGTAGAGGTAAAGTAATCAATCCACCTCTTGCCCCTCTGGTGGAATGTGTGCGAGTACTTGCGCTGTACACAATGTAATTATAAAGGAACTTAGGAGTTTGAGTAACTCTATGAAAATATGTAATTTGTTATGTCTGATACTGGTAATATAACAAAGAATAATCACTCTGACACGGAGGTACTCAGTAGCGAGGCTTTACTTGGTAGCAGGCAAAAACAATAACAACCCCAGGTGCGCAATCACCACGTACATATACAGGGCGAGTATGGCAATCGCCCTGGGACAAACCTAACCCAATAAATAACATCTCCTCCCCACTTAGCATAATGGTACCCCTAGTTGCAACGGCCCACATGGCAATACAACATCATAATAATTTTTTTTTCTCTTTTTCATTTGCCAGGTCAACAACATTCCAAAAAACAGTGCACTCTCCCCCTTTTTCATTTTGGACACAGAATTTTTATATATATATATATATATATATTTTTTTTTTTATAAGTCTTTCATTTAGGTAAGTCTATAGATCCAAACGAATGGGTGGCCGCCATTCCCGACTTGGATATCGGCTGTCACCACTGTCCATTTGTGGCGTCGGTGGCATGGAAGTTAGCAGATAATCATTCACGTTACACGTTACATGTCACATTACAACTAACCTAAAGTTAGTTTAGGTTTGTGTTAACATTAGATAATGTACAAAATAAACGTATTCCGCTGCTATAGACGTCGCTCTTTTATTTTGAAAACCCCCAGAAAGGAAGTCATTATATTAGCTTTAGTATTAGCTCCGGTTAGCTCCGAGCGTACAGTAGTTAGTAGTATATTATCAATACCAGCCATTGGATTACTGTTTTCTAAATTGGGGAGGCTTTTAATCGTCAAGGTAAGAGCATTTTAAGTCATGGTATCCATAAACTGCGCGCAAAGAGGAGTCGTTCGGCAAAAAAAAATTCCGAGTGTATCTGCTTAGAAAACGGTATGTATCTTCTTGTCTAACTCCAGGGAATATGTTAAATAAGCTAATTTCCCAAAATGTTGGAGTTTTCCTTTAACACTGAGCCATGCAGGTCAACCACACTAGACCTAGGTGAGCAGCCTAGGACCAGCCCAGGCTCCAGCTGCCTTGTTTTGAGCTTGTAGCTTTCTGAGTAGACCATTGGATGCAGATGACCATACTACAGAGCAGTAATCTTAAATGACATGAAACCATAGAGCACACAACTTGACGAAACAGCAATGATGTGAGATAAGGTGAGGGTTGTGTGTGTGAATGCACCAGGGGCCGTTTGAAAAAAGAAAAAATTGCATTTGGTGTCAGATGTACGTGGCTCTTAAAATTAGGCTAGTTAGCAAAACATAAAATGGTATCTGGTATCTCGTTCCCACTTCATCCAATCAGGAGAGAGAACCCGAGATCTTTTGTTTTACTTATTTCAAGAAGTCTTGCCACGCCACATTTTCTTACTGCACTGGTACATTATTGTACTTGTTTCAAGGACATATTTGCTTAAAACAAGTTTTTATTTCTTATTTATCTCAGACCATTTTTGCAGTGTGCAGTTCTCTCTCCTGATTGGATAAAGTGGGAAGGAATACCAGAAAATGTATTATGTGTTTACTGCAGAGTGGAGGGACTGGGAGACCCATGTTACTGACCAGACACTCTATATCAGTGATGGCTGTTTACTGCAGAGTGGAGGGACTGGGAGACCCATGTTACTGACCAGACACTCTATATCAGTGATGGCTGTTTACTGCAGAGTGGAGGGACTGGGAGACCCATGTTACTGACCAGACACTACAGTGATGGCTGTCAGAATGTAGAGCTATTTTAACATGTAGACCACTTATTTGAACAAAAACATACCACTTCCAGCTCCTTTTAACTTGATGCACTAACAAAACAAAGTTTCAAACAATGTAAGTGTTCTGCCAACAGTTTTTACGCAGGTCAAATACAACGAAAGCAGAAGAAAGTACCAGGATGTGCCACTAGTCTGATGTCACCGTGGTGCAGAGTTCAACGAGGTCACAGCTGAGGCCAAGAAGATATCACCTGAGTCACGTGAGCAGAAAGGTTGACCTTGTTTTCACATCAGCTGTTTAAAATCATTGTAATCTTGATGACGTGTGAGCGCCCTGCTCTGTCATCAATCTTCATGCCACTTGCTGCTGGGTGAGACGGGTGGGTCCTCTTCTGGGGCGCGTGATAACATGTTCGTCTGCCTGTGTCACTGTGGTCACAGACTGAGGGAATTATTATTATTATAATTTTTTTAATGTTCTTATTTCCTTTTTCCTTCATACATAGAATAAGACATCACAATACAGTAATACTACTAATAATAACAATAATAATAATAACAACAATAATGACTGAAAATAATAAAAACAAAACATAGACTATAAAAAGTGCATTAACACAGATATGACAAAAGACAAACAGACATACAAACAACAAGAACATGGCTTGGATACTGTTTTATAAGTTATATAATAAATATATAGCAAGAGTGGTATTTAAGGGGTCGACTCCTGGCCAGTGATGGCATAGATTGGCCTAAAATAGACTGTGTGTTGTATGTGGACTGAGTGAATTATGATGCTTTCAAAGACGTTCCTTCTTTATTATTTCTCTCAGCAGAATATTTGACAAAGATTGATTGATTGATTGAAAATTGTATTAACATATTGCAGAATGGATACAATACAGTACAGCTCAATACACACAATTGTTAAGGGGATGCAGACCAGAGAAATATTTTTGTCTTGTTTACATCAGGGTCCCCTATTTTTAATTCATCATAACATATTATGACATACACGACATACAGATAGACAGTAGGCCTACTGCTATATCTAGACATTTATGACATACCAGATCTACAAATATACAGTACTGTTTATGAGTACAAAAAGAGTCTAATAAGAGAGTATATACATTTGAGGGGGAAGAAACTGTACATTGGAGGAGGTTGGGTGGGTGGGGGTGGAGGGGGTGGTTGGGTCGGTGGGGGGGTGGCGGAGGGGAACTGTACATTGGAGGTCATTGGGTGGGTGGGGGTGGGGGGTTGGGTAGGTGGGGTGGGGGGGGGGGCGAAACTGTACATTGGAGGGGGTTGCGTTTGGACATTTACAGGTATATAGATAGATATATACCGATTCACAACATGGCTGACTTCTGCTTTTTGAAAGACATGGTACTGGTCCCCATTGGCTTCCACTGACATGGCTAACTATTGCTAAGCATTTCTGCTTCCAATATACAGTATCTCAAAAACAGAAACCTTGGTGCAAGTGCTTTTAAGATGAACTCTACTTGATGCATTGAAGAGGGACGAAAACCTGCAAATAAATAAATGATTCTTACACAGAATTGAATTTCTCCACACACCATCACATTCATTACCTTTTTTGAACAGTTGGATTGTTATTGTACATTGTTATTATACAGTGTGAGACTATAGGTTGGGATTATAAGTGGTATAATGAAAGTAAGTATTACAGTTATACGTATGGGTAAATCTGACATGTGAGTGCTGCAGTGAGATGGTGGAGTCTGCTTCTGTGACATAATAATAATAATAATAATAATAATAATAATAATAATAATAATAATAATAATAATAATAATAATAATAATAATAATAATAATAATAATAATAATAATAATAATAATAATAATAATAATAATAATAATAATAATAATAATAATAATAATAATAATAATAATAATAATAATAATAATAATAATAATAATAATAATAATAATAATAATAATAATAATAATAACTTCGTTTTATATAGCGCCTTTCAGAAGACCCAAGGTCGCTTTACATAGGGGGGGGAAAGTAACAAACATAGTGGACAGACACAACATACAAAGTGAGAAATTAGGGGTTAAAGGCCAAGTTAAAGAGGGGAGTCTTGAGGATTTTTTTAGACTAACATGTTGATAACATGTTAGTCTGCCTGTGTCAATATCTACAGAGTGAATTATGATGAATTATTATTTCAAAGACTTTTCTTCTCTAAGATATTCCTTTATTGATCCCTTCGGGAAATGTAGGTGCACGTCATAGCAGCATGGGGGAGGGGAGGTATGGGCAGGGTAATGGTAGAAGGACATAAATATACTGCAATAAAATGTTATCTGAATATAGAAATATGAGGAAAATATAAACAATGTAAACAATATAATTAACTGAATATAAAAATATGAAGAAAGAAAATAACAGCGTAAACAAGGTGCAGATGAGGGTCTGTATGCATAATTCTTTTTTTTTATCATTTTTCCTGATTGTGGTGGGAAGTTCATTCCACCGTCGTGGAGTGAGGACCGAGAAGGTCCATAAAAGAATGTGAATCCCTACCCACCTTCAAAACGCTCTCAAAGAGCACCTACGGGAGGCCGCAATTCGAAACTGGTAAATGTCCAACCCCCCCCCCCACTACCCAACCCCCCCAATGTACAGTTTCTTCCCCCTCAAATGTATATCTCTTTTAGAAACTCTGTCTGTAAATAAACAGTACTGTATATTTGTATGTCATAATGTCTGGATGTAACAGTACTGTATGTCGTGTATGTCATAAATGTCACTATGAATTGAAAATGGGGGACCCTGATGTAAACAAGACGAAAGTCTTTCTCTGGTCTGCATCCCCTTAACAATTGTGTGTATTGAGCCGTACTGTATTGTACCCATTCTGCAATCTGTTAATAAAATTTTCAATCAATCAATCAAAACCAGGCACTCGCTGGTTTCGTGAGAGAACAGCGCCCGTGGCCGTCCACACCGAGTCCGACTTCAGAGCGGGCGGAATCGCACGGATTTACATTGGAACAGCTGTAAATGCCTAGTCTATTATGCGAAGTCAGTCCCTGTTTGAAGATTTTTAAGATTTCCAGTTCCAGTGTTATATTGTCCATTTTGCATGTATAACCAGTTATTATCTCATTAATTAGAATGTCAGAATTAATTTTAGAATGATGAAATCAGTGTGACTGTACTCCTGCAAACGTATAGTATGGTTTATTTCTATTGGGAAAGATACAGACACATTAGCTGGTTGAACTACATCTATATGTGTGGTAATAATGCAGATATTGAGTGTATTTCTGTGAAAATGCGCATGGTCGCACTCGTCTGAATCCAACCAAAGCGAAAGAATACGCTTCCCGCCCGCGAGTCGCGCGGTGTGAACAGCGACGGCCGTTAACATGGGAGCGAAAGTGAAGCGCTGATCGCCCGCCCGCCCCACGCCCGCGCCTTGTGGGTTTGGGCCGTAACAGTGTGTGTACAGCTCTTCATGTCATTCAGTACCTCAGTGTGTAACAGTGTGTAACTGTGTGTAACCGTGTGTGTAACAGTGTGTGTACACCGCCTCATGTCATTCAGTACCTCAGTGTGTAACAGCGTGTAACAGTGTGTGTACAGCGCCTTATGTCATTCAGTACCTCAGTGTGTAACAGCGTGTAACAGTGTGTAACAGTGTGTGTACAGCGCCTCATGTCATTCAGTACCTCAGTGTGTAACAGCGTGTAACAGTGTGTAACAGTGTGTGTACAGCGCCTCATGTCATTCAGTACCTCAGTGTGTAACAGCGTGTAACAGTGTGTAACAGTGTGTGTACAGCGCCTTATGTCATTCAGTACCTCAGTGTGTAACAGTGTGTAACAGTGTGTGTACAGCGCCTTATTTATGTCATTCAGTACCTCAGTGTGTAACAGTGTGTAACAGTGTGTGTACAACGCCTCATGTCATTCAGTACCTCAGTGTGTAACAGTGTGTAACAGTGTCTAACAGTGTGTGTAACAGTGTGTAACAGTGTGTGTACAGCGCCTCATGTCATTCAGTACCTCAGTGTGTAACAGTGTGTAACAGTGTGTGTACAGCGCCTCATGTCATTCAGTACCTCAGTGTGTAACAGTGTGTAACAGTGTGTGTACAGCGCCTTATGTCATTCAGTACCTCAGTGTGTAACAGTGTGTGTACAACGCCTCATGTCATTCAGTACCTCAGTGTGTAACAGTGTGTAACTGTGTGTAACCGTGTGTGTAACAGTGTGTGTACAACGCCTTATGTCATTCAGTACCTCAGTGTGTAACTGTGTGTAACCGTGTGTGTAACAGTGTGTGTACAACGCCTTATGTCATTCAGTACCTCAGTGTGTAACAGTGTGTAACAGTGTGTGTACAGCGCCTCATGTCATTCAGTACCTCAGTGTGTAACAGTGTCTAACAGTGTGTGTAACAGTGTGTAACAGTGTGTGTACAGCGCCTCATGTCATTCAGTACCTCAGTGTGTAACAGTGTGTAACAGTGTGTGTACAGCGCCTCATGTCATTCAGTACCTCAGTGTGTAACAGTGTGTGTAACAGTGTGTAACAGTGTGTGTACAGCTCTTCATCTGTCAGACCCTCTATCTAAATCAATATCACTTTGAGAGGCCATGCATTCTTAACACGTGCAGAATCTATTGAAAAGCATGTGAGACTAACTTCTCTTCTACAGTCGGTTCACCTGAGCCTGGCTGAAGGAAGAAAGGCATGTATGTTGGAGGAATATTTTTATTGACACTTGAGTCATTCAGCTTTAGTGACACTTGTCTTCCAAGAGCTGAGACCACCACAGATAAGAACTTCTCCTCAGTGATACTGTCTTCCAAGAGCTGAGACCACCACGGATAAGAACTTCTCCTCAGTGATACTGTCTCCCAAGAGCTGAGACCACCACGGATAAGAACTTCTCCTCAGTGATACTGTCTTCCAAGAGCTGAGACCACCACAGATAAGAACTTCTCCTCAGTGATACTGTCTTCCAAGAGCTGAGACCACCACAGATACTGTAAGAACTTCTCCTCAGTGATACTGTCTTCCAAGAGCTGAGACCACCACAGATAAGAACTTCTCCCAGACAGATTGGATTTCCGGGGTGAAGGCACTTCCCAGCTTACAGGCCACAAGAATGGTCAGGGAATTGCCAAGCAGCTGCAAAATGATACATGATGAACATTAGCCCCGTTTCCACCCCAGGAAGTGTGAATACTTTACGCAAGCAAGTTGTCCTTTTGCGCGATCTGATTGGCCATGGCCACTGACGTTTCTGGTCATGTGACATGTGCGCCCAATCGTGTGACGGCAAGTTATTTGGACGGTTAAGCTTAGGCGCTCTTTCGAAGTTGGTTAAGGTTAGAGTTTGTCTTAGAGCAGGGCGATAGAGTGCCAGCCCTGATTCCAAACTCTAACCTTAACCAACTGCGAAAGAATCGCCTAAGCTTAACCAGTGATAAACTAGGCGTTAGGTCGTTTGCAGGCTGTTCGACGCGGAAATGGGCTAAGACACTGCTCGTCATGCGATTGGGCGCACATGTCACATGACCAGAAACGTGCGTGGCCAATCAGAGCGCAAAACGGGAACGCGGAAGGACAACTTGCTTGTGGGAAGTATAGACGCCCCCAGGAACCTTCACCGAAAACTAGGAACCTTTTGACGAAATCAGTGCCTTTCCATTCATTCATTCATTCAACCTTTATTTAAACTCCGGGGACACTGAGGGCGGAATCCACAAAGATGGATTGCGAGGTGCTAATTGCACCCTTAACTGCGCGAGTTTAGCGTGCGGTATCTGCTCCGTCTTTGCGAGATATCCACTAGGACATTGTGCGGATGAGATACTAGCGCAGACATGCCCATTATGTGTGCAGTTTGCTCCTGATCTGCTCCAGCGCAGTTTGCTCATGGAGCAGTCTGCACCTGACAGCGCTGTTGGCAAATATCAGGAAGGGGGGGAAAAAACATGAAATGAGGCATAGACATAACAGTATTTTTCACCATTAGTATTCCGTTCATTTCGTATTGTATTTCGTTTACTTCATAATGTATAGAGCTTGCTTAATTTGTATTTTCATGACACATTGCGTCCTTTGTTTTTTTGTATCCACTTTTTCTCCCCATTTTCTATTTTTCTCCCATCCCAATTTCGTATTTCCAATTCTCCCCTCCCCTGTCTTGAACGTTGCTAGACTATGCCTCCCACTGGTCAGCTGTAGTGAGGATAGAAGCCTTGCATCACGTGTCCCCTCCGGTACACGAGGAGGCAGCCTGTCGCATCTTTTCACCGCAACAGCTCGAACTCTCAGTGGCGAGGAGTAACGCGTGGGAGGCTCACGCTGCCCCCGACACTTCCTGTTTCCGCCTTACCGGCGTCACCCAACCGACCTGTAGGAGTCGCTGTCCACAACGTCCAATCCCCACCCACCGGCTTTCCCACCCTCTAACACTGCCAATTGTGTTAGTATGACGGCCGGCCAAGCCGGTAGCAACGCCGAGAGCTGGGCTCGATTCCAGCATCCCCTGCGTTAGTGGCGAGCACCTTGCCCACTGCACCACTCAGCCGCCGCGTCCTTTGGTTTTGTCACTATCTTTCGTCATTGCATATGTTTGTCATGTCCTATTCCAATTCTATTTTTTTTATTATAATTGTACTATATTCTATTGTGCTATATTTAATTTAGTTGATATCCCATGATTTCATAATTCTATTCTATTCTATATTCTATTGTGCTTAACTTAGTTCATATTTAATAAAAATGTACTCCACCTCTTTATTGTATTATCTGTCTGTTAATGTCTGTCCGCTAATGTCACACCGAAAACGACCAAAGCAAATTCCTTGTATGTGAAAACTACTTGGCAATAAAGACCATTCTGATTCTGATTCATTTCACCATCACCGCAAATCCTCCCCTCAATTAATATCGCAGCGGGGGGGGGGGGGGGGGGGGCATTATCCCAAGGGACAATGCATTGGGAACTTGTGTCGCACGAGGAGACCTACCCCGTGAATATTATTGCACGGATCGGAACACGGGCACGCGCGTGGGAGCTTGAGCAAAATCAACCATATTTTTTCACTGCCATGTTTGGATATCCCAACTGCGCTCAGACTGGGATATGAGATGCCAAATGTGTTTATTTTTGTTCATTCCGTATTGTATTTAGTTTATTTCGTCATTGCATTTGTTTGTCATCCACAAATAAATTATTTTGAGCAGACCTGTCCATAGTGCTGAATCTTTATACCGAATTTAAGCACTGTGCCAGTGAAGATATTTTCTAATTTACGAATATTTTGAGTGAGAAAGTTGTATTTAATGTTTAGTTAAGATAATAGAACCTGCATTATCATATATTCCAGAATAAACTTTTCATTGGCAGTGTTTCCAGCGTCTACTGGAATAATAGTAGACTAGAATATATAATAATAATAATAATAATAATAATAATAATAATAATAATAATAATAATAATAATAATAATAATAATAATAATAATAATAATAATAATAATAATAATAATAATAATAATAATAATAATAATAATAATAATAATAATCTTTATTTATATAGCACCTTTCATACAAGGATTGCAGTTCAAAGTGCTTTATAATGAATACATAATAAAACAAGCAGCAAGAGCAATGCATAACACAAATAAAAGTTGCAGCATGATGCAAAATCAAAATCTTGTTACAAAATCAATCAATAACGCCGACAACATTGGGAAAGCCGACAACGTTAAATAACAATATTTAAATAATAAAAAATGATTGCATGGGATCTCTGGGTGGCTGCATGGCTCAATATCGTCCTTGATTTCATCCAGTAGATCAAGGATTGCTTGAGCTGGCAACCTGTGTCTCCGGATGATTTCGGTCTCACTTAAATAGAAAAGTGATATTCTCCTTCTAAATATTCTTTCCCGGGCATGCCTGGCATTACGATGCCTGCGTCTGCCAACAATTACTGCTGCCATGATCACCTGTGACGCTGGCATGATGCCCCTTTATAGCACTTAGGGCTTTGTATTTAGTTACCACCAGGTCTGTGAAGACGGTAGGTGCGTGGCGTTAACTGCCCGGTGCAATTGGCGCCGGGCTTTGTGGATTGGGAGCCATTTTGGACGAGGCTCATTTGCATAGAAAGGGGAACATGTTCCGCCCATATTACCTCATTTAAATACGCAATAATTGCACCGGACGCAATGCTGATGGAACGCAGTTACCACCTCATTTCACCCGTTGCGCCTCCTCTGTGGATGCGCCAGAAAAAAAGCCACGCAAACCCTTTGTGGATTCCGCCCTGAAGGTTTCCCTCATTTACAGTCGAGTAAACAACTAAAAGAGATAGAATAACACAAAGATAAAAACAAGGCATCGGCACAATAACATCAAATTACAATAAGATAAAAACAGGAAACGAGAAACAGGAAAATATACCTATTGTTACGAACTGATTGGATAAACTAAGAACCAGCCCATGACTGGATGCTGGCCTGTTGCAGAACACAACGGAGCACTGGGGTTTGTCTAAGCAGCGTCTTGAGAGCCACTTACCAACCCCAACCGTTCATGGTGTTCAGGTCTGAGGGCTCCCAGTGTATTTACATGGTATTATTACAGTGTCCCTTTTGTGGTGCGGTCACTGATTAGAAGTGGCTGTTGTGTGAGGATCTGACGGGGCCCCAAGCTGTAGGGGGGCCTCAGAGGGTGTTGACTAAAGGGTTTGTTTTAAAGGATTGTTTTATAAGTTCGAAAAGGTGTTTTCCTGTGCAGACTATTGAGGCTTAAGCAAAATGGTCTTTTTATGACGTAGAGCAACGTCATGTTAAACATGGAGCAGTTTCTGAAGGTGTGGCATTTACAGTGTTTCCCTTGTTTCCATGATAGATGTGTATAATCATTAAGTCAAAGAATGTGTTAAATTGTATGGAGGTGTGTGCATATGAGTCATGCATGGGGTTGGGGGGGGGAAGGGGGGGGGGGGCAGAGACGCATCATGTGCACAGGGCCCAGAATTCCTTACTACACCCCTGGATACACACACACGCACACACACAGTTACTAAAGCTGCTGTCAACTTTCCCACATAAGCGCAAATAAGTGTTCTCTTCTAAAATGATGTAAAAAAAAATAAAAAATTTAAAACCTACAGTTTTTAAGCACTTTGAGGCAAAAACATTGGCAA
Source organism: Notolepis coatsorum (assembly GCF_963971535.1). NCBI lineage: Eukaryota > Metazoa > Chordata > Actinopteri > Aulopiformes > Paralepididae > Notolepis > Notolepis coatsorum. The sequence continues at coordinate 32,679,391 of NC_140168.1, read as the reverse complement.
AATAAAAACCTTGCAGTATAGCCTATCGGTTCATCCGTACCCTGAAGGTGTCTGGATCCACGTGCAGCTTGTTGGCGTGCAGCAGACTCAGGGGCGCGTACGTGTTCTTGATGTCGTCCATCTGATGCACAGCCAGCTGGAGGCCTTTCAGCACAGTGACCCCGTGCTCGGCCACTCTGCTGTTAGTGAGGACGGCCTCGGGGCTGCAGATGTTGCCAAAGTTGGCAAAGTATCGTTGAGTCCATAAGACATCTAAAAAGACAATGCATAATGGTTAGAGTAGGCTATACATAATGGTTCGAGTAGGCTATACATAATGTTTAGAGTAGGCTATATATAATGGTTAGAGTAGGCTATACACAATGTTTAGAGTAGGCTATATATAATGGTTAGAATAGATTATACATAATGGTTAGAGTAGGCTATATATAATGGTTAGAGTAGGCTATATATAATGGTTAGAGTAGGCTATATATAATGGTTAGAGTAGGCTATATATAATGGTTAGAGTAGGCTATATATAATGGTTAGAGTAGGTTATACATAATGGCTAGAGTAGGCTATATATAATGGTTAGAGTAGGCTATATATAATGGTTAGAGTAGGCTATATATAATGGTTAGAGTAGGTTATACATAATGGCTAGAGTAGATTATATATAATGGTTAGAGTAGGCTATATATAATGGTTAGAGTAGGCTATATATAATGGTTAGAGTAGGCTATATATAATGGTTAGAGTAGGCTATATATAATGGTTAGAGTAGGCTATATATAATGGTTAGAGTAGGCTATATATAATGGTTAGAGTAGGCTATATATAATGGTTAGAGTAGGTTATACATAATGGCTAGAGTAGGCTATATATAATGGTTAGAGTAGACTATACGTAATGGTTAGAGTAGGCTATATATAATGGTTAGAGTAAGCTATATATAATGGTTAGAGTAGACTATATATAATGGTTAGAGTAGGCTATATATAATGGTTAGAGTAGGCTATATATAATGGTTAGAGTAGGCTATATATAATGGTTAGAGTAGGCTATATATAATGGTTAGAGTAGACTATATATAATGGTTAGAGTAGGCTATATATAATGGTTAGAGTAGGCTATATATAATGGTTAGAGTAGGCTATATATAATGGTTGGAGTAGGCTATATATAATGGTTAGAGTAGGCTATATATAATGGTTAGAGTAGGCTATATATAATGGTTAGAGTAGGCTATATATAATGGTTAGAGTAGGCTATACATAATGGTTAGAGTAGATTATACATAATGTTTAGAGTAGGCTATATATAATGGTTAGAGTAGGCTATACATAATGGTTAGAGTAGATTATATATAATGGTTAGAGTAGGCTATATATAATGGTTAGAGTAGATTATACATAATGTTTAGAGTAGTCTATATATAATGGTTAGAGTAGGCTATATATAATGGTTAGAGTAGGCTATATATAATGGCTAGAGTAGGCTATATATAATGGTTAGAGTAGGCTATACATAATGGTTAGAGTAGGCTATACATAATGGCTAGAGTAGGCTATATATAATGGTTAGAGTAGGCTATATATAATGGTTAGAGTAGAATATATATAATGGTTAGAGTAGGCTATACATAATGGTTAGAGTAGACTATATATAATGGTTAGAGTAGGCTATATATAATGGTTAGAGTAGGCTATATATAATGGTTAGATTAGACTATATATAATGGTTAGAGTATGCTATATATAATGGTTAGAGTAGACTATATATAATGGTTAGAGTAGGCTATATAATGGTTAGAGTAGATTATACATAATGTTTAGAGTAGGCTATATCTAATGGTTAGAGTAGGCTATATATAATGGTTAGAATAGGCTATATAATGGTTAGAGTAGGCTTAGCTATACATAATGGTTAGAGTAGGCTACACATAATGTTTAGAGTAGGCTATATATAATGGTTAGAGTAGGCTATATATAATGGTTAGAGTAGGCTATACATAATGGTTAGAGTAGATTACACATAATGTTTAGAGTAGGCTATATATAATGGTTAGAGTAGGCTATACACAATGGTTAGAGTAGATTATACATAATGGCTAGAGTAGGCTATATATAATGGTTAGAGTAGGCTATATATAATGGTTAGAGTAGGCTATATATAATGGTTAGAGTAGGTTATACATAATGGCTAGAGTAGGCTATATATAATGGTTAGAGTAGGCTATATATAATGGTTAGAGTAGGCTATATATAATGGTTAGAGTAGGCTATATATAATGGTTAGAGTAGGCTATATATAATGGTTAGAGTAGGCTATATATAATGGTTCGAGTAGGCTATATATAATGGTTAGAGTAGGCTATATATAATGGTTAGAGTAGGCTATATATAATGGTTAGAGTAGGCTATATATTGTGGTTAGAGTAGGCTATATATAATGGTTAGAGTAGGCTATATATAATGGTTAGAGTAGGCTATATATAATGGTTAGAGTAGACTATATATAATGGTTAGAGTAGGCTATATATAATGGTTAGAGTAGGCTATATATAATGGTTAGAGTAGACTATATATAATGGTTAGAGTAGGCTATATATAATGGTTAGAGTAGGCTATATATAATGGTTAGAGTAGGCTATATAATGGTTAGAGTAGATTATACATAATGTTTAGAGTAGGCTATATCTAATGGTTAGAGTAGGCTATATATAATGGTTAGAGTAGGCTATATAATGGTTAAAGTAGGCTTAGCTATACATAATGGTTAGAGTAGGCTACACATAATGTTTAGAGTAGGCTATATATAATGGTTAGAGTAGGCTACACATAATGTTTAGAGTAGGCTATATATAATGGTTAGAGTAGTCTATATAATGGTTAGAGTAGATTATACATAATGTTTAGAGTAGGCTATATATACTGGTTAGAGTAGGCTATATAATGTTTAGAGTAGGCTATACATAATGGTTAGAGTAGGCTATATATAATGGTTAGAGTAGGCTATATATAATGGTTAGAGTAGGCTATATATAATGTTTATAGTAGGCTATATAATGGTTAGAGTAGACTATATATAATGGTTAGAGTAGACTATATATAATGGTTAGAGTAGACTATATATAATGGTTAGAGTAGACTATATATAATGGTTAGAGTAGGCTATATATAATGGTTAGAGTAGGCTATATATAATGGTTAGATTAGGCTATATATAATGGTTAGAGTAGACTATATATAATGGTTAGAGTAGACTATATATAATGGTTAGAGTAGACTATATATAATGGTTAGAGTAGGCTATACATAATGGTTAGAGTAGGCTATATATAATGGTTAGAGTAGGCTATATATAATGGTTAGAGTAGACTATATATACTGGTTAGAGTAGGCTATATATAATGTTTAGAGTAGGCTATATAATGGTTAGAGTAGGCTATATATAATCGTTAGAGTAGGCTATATATAATGGTTAGAGTAGGCTATACATAATGGTTAGAGTAGGCTATATATAATGGTTAGAGTAGGCTATATATACTGGTTAGAGTAGGCTATATATAATGTTTAGAGTAGGCTATATAATGGTTAGAGTAGTGTTGGGGAAAATGTGTATACGAGGGTGGAGGTAGGAAAGGGGTTAGTCTTGACTAGTTTAATATAGGTCAACTAGCAGGGCTCAAAGACACTAGGGCGACAGTCTGGCTGATGTTCTTAAAACGGCCTCAAGATAGCAGATGGACATTTCAGTACATCATATCTGTGTTCTAATCTTGTGTCTTTTCTCTCTTACACACATACACAGCACACACACAGACACAGCACACACACACAGGCACACACAGTCGCACAGACATACACACCGACACACACACACATTCCCTGTGTCACAATACACACATACAATACACACACGTCTGTACACAGACGCACACACACACAGACACACACACACATATACACACACACACACAAACACACATATCTCACTCTCTCTTCATGTTCTTAATGTTTTACATCATATCGTGTGTGGATATCATATCTTGCTTATCTCTCCTCATGTTCTCTCTCTCTCCAATGTTAAATCTACGTATCATCTTAATGTACGTCATGTCAGATCTGACATGATGTGACACGTCATCATATCTGTCATGGGGGCAGGACTGAGAGGGGATTTAGGGACAGGCAAAGGGTTCCAGGACAGAGTGTTTTTGTTCAAGCTGTGGCGATCATCTTTGACCCATAGCTCTTGCTGTTAACGAACTTCTTTTCTTAAATAAATTACCTATTTGTTACAATTGGAAATATCGTCTCCTGCTGTGTCAAACAACCTTTCCACAACATTTGGTGACCCTTGACCTGTAGACCGCCCTGCCGGGCCCCCTCACACGGCCAGCTCCGGACCTCTCCCGTAGAAATTCTGACGGTTGTCGACAAAAAAAAGGTAAGCGTTGAGCTTGTTATATAAATATCCGTCAGAGTTTTTGCGGGAGGGAGAAGTTGAGCGGACTGTGTTGACGAGGTCTGGGAAGGACGGCTAAAACGAACACGGTGAGGTGTGTTACACTGGGGCGACTCCTTTTTTAACAGTAGCGGCCACTAATCGATTTTAATTGCATGTTTTTCGACCTATGGTCACATTTTTCTCTCCATCTCCCTTTTTCCTGATTTCTTTACACGACACTCTCCACATATACACATAACTGTGCCTTTCTGTCCTCTGTAGATAAGACTCTCAAGTTTTCAAAACAAAAACTGCTAAAGATAGCTAATTCTGGGCGTTCGGCCAAGAGAGATAGCGCTCTCTCTCTCTCTCTCTCTCTCTCTCTCTCTCTCTCTCTCTCTCTCTCTCTCTCTCTCTCTCTCTCTCTCAATTCAATTCAGTTCAATTCGGGTAGGCTTTGTTGGCATGAAATATCAACATACTTGTTGCCAGGTCAGGTCCAATATACAAGCGGTGGCATATATATTATTAAGCAGTAAAACATACCATAATATTAGCGATAAGTAAAACAATCAACAGAAACATATTAAATTGCAGGGTGGTCATTCGATCGGGTAG
>NC_140168.1:32606839-32669339 GCF_963971535.1 Notolepis coatsorum | reverse complement strand
GACTGAGGTAACTGAGGATAATTTGAGTGATCTTCAGGACTCAGCCACGCAGGCCGAGAAACAGTCGTGGACGGAGAGGGGGGCTGTAAGGGGGGCAGATGGTCTGTGGAGGAGTCATAACGGTTTGATAGTCGCCTCCATCGATCTTCTGTCCTTAGTGATACCTGAGGCTCATGGTGTTGATCACTGTGGAAGAGCAGAGACCCTGAAACGAATCACGAAAATGGGATTTTGGTCCCCAAAGCTTCAGGCACAAATTGACGTTACACTAGCCAGGTGTTTAACATGCTTACAGGGCAATGTGCGCAAAGGAGTACCGACAGTGGCGGCTTACACACCCCTCCCTGAGGGACCATTCAGACATCTGATTATGGACTATACAGACATGATAACGCCAGTGCAGGGCAAACGATACCTCCTGGTAGTAGAGGACTGCTTTAGTCGCTGGATTGAGGCCATTCCATCTAAACACAAGAACGCGGACACAGTGATCAAGTTCCTGTGTCGCGAGGTCATTCCGAGATTTGGAATTCCCACGATATTACAAAGCGATAATGGCCGCGAGTTCATCGACAAGGTGGTTAAAGGGCTGATGCAGAAATTAGGTATAAGACAGCGCCTTTCCTGTGTCTATAGTCCCGGGTCGCAGGGGAAGGTGGAAAGGGCCAATCTGGTCATTAAAAACAAACTGTTGAAAATCTGTATGCAAACTAAGCTTAACTGGATTGATGCTTTGCCACTTGCTCTGATGGCTATTAGAAGCAGCGTAAACCGCCGAACACAGCTAACACCGCATGAAATGCTTACAGGCCGCAGCATGCCAGCACCGCCATTTAGACACCTGGCTAGGGGCCCGGCATTAGATATTTTTGAGCAAGATCTGAAAAAATATCTTCAGCAAGTGACTAAAATACATGAAGCTGTGTTTCGACAGGAGCAGAGAAAGGAGAGAAAGGGGGAGAAGGAGGCGGAGAAGGAAGCCACCAAACCGAGACTGATCCCTAGGGACTTGGTCTTCGTAAAGGTCCACAAGAGAAAGTGGTCATCACCCCGGAGAGAGGGCCCGTACGAGGTGATCCGATCGACTGGAACGGCAGTCCAAGTCAAGGGATCAGCGACCTGGTTCCACTTCAATCACTGCATAAAGGCCAGCGGCGATCTCTTGGGGGATACAATCGATCGCAGTTATGCAGAACCCGACATGGAGGGTCCGAGACGGCAACTGGAAGGTGCAGTGCCTGCTGATGCTCCCGCAGATGTTGGCAGCAGTGTGCGCACGGTCGGCCGGGCACAACGACGTCATTAAGAACCGTCACGGTCGACCCGTCCTTGAGGATGACGGGTTTGAGTGGGTAGGAGTCCCACGGGGTCCCGCTCAGGCTCAAGTACCAGCAGACTTTCATGACCAGGCTCAGAATCAGGCGCCCCCTTTTCCCTCCATCGAGGAAGGGGGGGAGAAGATAAGACTACAACCAAACGGGGTGTTTCCCGTAGGACCGCAAGGGCATGTTTTTGATTTTGACCATTCCCCCGTTACAGGCGGGGATACTTACCATTATACTAACGAGCATCGGGTTGTGGGGGTAGATAGGAGAGTTGAGCCTGTCCCGAACCAATCACAGGGGACAGGGGTGAGGGGAAAAAGGGAGGTCAAGGACACTGAGTCGGAAGAGGGGGGGGGACAGGATATGTTCCAGAGGACAGCCGGAACGTTGAGGGACTCAGTGGGCTCACTCTGGGCCAGGTTGAGGGGTTGGCTTCCTTCCGGGGAACAAGATGGGGGCGACTATGACTATGACGAGGAAGACCCGGAGGCTGACCCGATGTATAGGGCGGCTTTAGGGAATGAGTGGTTTAAGTGGGTCCAGTACACGAGCGCGCAGAATCAGATAGAGGATTGTTATGTCTGCTCCAAGGCACGTCCGGATAGGCTGCTGGTGAAGGGCACGAAGTTCAGTTGGGCTCAGTGTGACAGGGACGCAGAGGCATGGGAGGGGCCCCATAATAGTCGCCCTTGGTGCGAGGCAGAGTGTTTGGGGTTTCTCGGCTCTAGTCGTTTTAAGGCGGCAGGAAACGTCACGGATTTCAAGGATGTCACTATGCGGGAACGGTGTAGGAAATTGGATGTACGTGTGCAGGGGGTAGCGACGGGGTTGCCAATACCCAGAGGTGTCAAACTATGGCTGACCAAGGATTTCGAGTGCTTGCAAAAGGAGGGGACCCGGGATGTAGGGGAGGTGGCAAAGGGGCGGTGCACTACTATTTGGAGCATCACGACTAACTGTACGAAAGAAGGAAAGTGTGGACACGGGGTCGTGTTAAAGGGAGTGGATACCAACCCACGGCCTGTAGCTTGCCCTTTTCATGTCCAGGATATGGCACTGGCGGACCAATACTGGCTCTGCGGCGGTAGGAGGTTGAGGAATACACTTCCTTTAGATTGGTCAGGTAGATGTGCCCGGGTTCAGGCGATCATGCCAATGGTGGTCCTACCATTATCAGTGACGGAAGGACCTTCTGAGTCTCCTATCTCTCGAACGAAGCGTAGCTACAAGGCAGACCCAAGGGTGTATCTGGACAGCATAGGACAGCCAAGGGGCATTCCAGCCGAGTTCATGGCTAAGAATGAGATTGCGGCAGGGTTTGAGTCTATTCTGCCATGGATATCGGTCAATAAGAACACCGGGTGGATCAACTATTTGTTTTACAATCAGCAGCGGTATCTCAATTACACCGAGGAGGCGTTGGATGCAATGGGGGACCAGATGCACGCGACCAGTACGGTGGCGTGGCAGAATAGACAGGCTCTGAACTGGTTAATGGCGGAGAAGGGTGGAGTCTGTTCCATGTTTGGACAGTACTGCTGCACATTCATTCCGACGAATGTGGGGCCAGGGGGAAAGTTCTCCGAGGCCATGGCTAAGCTGAAGGATTTGAGGGAGGAATTGAGGGGGAATTCTGGCCGGAATGAAGAATGGTGGGGGAGTGGGGTGTTGGAAAGATTGGGACAGTGGGGAAGCATAGTGATGCAGACGGGGATATCCATCGGGGTGGCAGGGTTGATATTGGTTCTCCTTTTCTGTTGTGGTATGCCTCTCTTGGGTAGGCTGGTAACTTCACACGTAACGAGCCAAATGCTGATGGTGGGACAGAAAGAGATTGAGCCACAAATCGGGCCATATCCTCAGCTTTATGCTGCCTTAGAGGGAGACGAGGGGATAGAGGATTAGGGGTATGGTGAGGTAGGGACATTTTCTTTTTGTTGGTTCTTTCCTTTAAGAGTGACGGGGGATGGTCTGAGCGCAGTTTTGTTGGTTTATTCCTTTAACTAGGAATTTTAGTCTGATTTTCTAATGATCCTTCGGCATAGAGATTGCAACCATTGAAAATCATTGCATTGTTTTTATTTTTTTATTATTTTTTGTTTATTTTACTTGTGGTCCTGGTCAAACCGGAATGGGAAGGGGCATCGGCAGAGTGTCGGTTCTGAGCCTGAGGAAGCATTGAGAAGAAGTGGTCGGGGGATCGGTTCTGGGGACTGGAGGGACAAAAGGGGGGGGCTAACGCAGTGGGCAAGATGGGCACCTCCCGTCGAAGATGGGGGGACACGTGGTGAGGTCGGTACCAGCGCCTCCCGTCCAGGCATGGGGACATGCTTCTACGAGGACTGGAGGTGTGGCGTGGTGGTTGCTGTATTGGCAAAATGTGACTTTTGGCAATACGGTGAGGAGACTATGGCGTGGGCATGGAAGGGGGGCTGAGCGATGGACACTGGGACTCAATGTTATGGAAGAGACAATGTCATTTTTTTTGGGAGGGATGTTCTATGTTTAGTTCTGACGGTCAACTTCTCCTTTCCCTGATGAGAGTCGCGGTTTCCGGCCGGAACTGTGGCTCATTTGGTAAGCGGTGGAGGTTGGGGGGATTTGTCTGTCAGGTTAGGATTATAAATTGGGGTATTTTTTTTTTTGATGTTTTATTATTACTCTTGTTTTGAGCGGTTTTGTGTTTATTGTGAGAACGGTAGTCAGCCTTTGTTGGTCCGTTAGGGGTCCAGTGAATGAAGTAAGGTTTCTTGTTTAGTTAGACGTTCACATTTTCTTGGTTATATGATTTGGGTGGGACTAGGGATAGCCCCAAATGGGGGAATGTTGGGGAAAATGTGTATACGAGGGTGGAGGTAGGAAAGGGGTTAGTCTTGACTAGTTTAATATAGGTCAACTAGCAGGGCTCAAAGACACTAGGGCGACAGTCTGGCTGATGTTCTTAAAACGGCCTCAAGATAGCAGATGGACATTTCAGTACATCATATCTGTGTTCTAATCTTGTGTCTTTTCTCTCTTACACACATACACAGCACACACACAGACACAGCACACACACACAGGCACACACAGTCGCACAGACATACACACCGACACACACACACATTCCCTGTGTCACAATACACACATACAATACACACACGTCTGTACACAGACGCACACACACACAGACACACACACACATATACACACACACACACAAACACACATATCTCACTCTCTCTTCATGTTCTTAATGTTTTACATCATATCGTGTGTGGATATCATATCTTGCTTATCTCTCCTCATGTTCTCTCTCTCTCCAATGTTAAATCTACGTATCATCTTAATGTACGTCATGTCAGATCTGACATGATGTGACACGTCATCATATCTGTCATGGGGGCAGGACTGAGAGGGGATTTAGGGACAGGCAAAGGGTTCCAGGACAGAGTGTTTTTGTTCAAGCTGTGGCGATCATCTTTGACCCATAGCTCTTGCTGTTAACGAACTTCTTTTCTTAAATAAATTACCTATTTGTTACAATTGGAAATATCGTCTCCTGCTGTGTCAAACAACCTTTCCACAACAGTAGGCTATATATAATCATTAGAGTAGGCTATATATAATGGTTAGAGTAGGCTATATAATGGTTAGAGTAGGCTATACATAATGGTTAGAGTAGGCTATATAATGGTTAGAGTAGACTATATATAATCGTTAGAGTAGACTATATATAATGGTTAGAGTAGGCTATATAATGGTTAGAGTAGGCTATACATAATGGTTAGAGTAGGCTATATATAATGTTTAGAGTAGGCTATATAATGGTTAGAGTAGGCTATATATAATGTTTAGAGTAGGCTATATAATGGTTAGAGTAGGCTATATATAATGGTTAGAGTAGGCTATATATAATGTTTAGAATAGGCTATATAATGGTTAGAGTAGGCTATATAATGGTTAGAGTAGGCTATATATAATGGTTAGAGTAGGCTATATATAATGGTTAGAGTAGGCTATATATAATGGTTAGAGTAGGCTATATATAATGGTTAGAGTAGGCTATATATAATGGTTAGAGTAGGCTATATATAATGGTTAGAGTAGGCTATATATAATGGTTAGAGTAGGCTATATATAATGGTTAGAGTAGACTATATATAATGGTTAGAGTAGGCTATATATAATGGTTAGAGTAGGCTATATATAATGGTTAGAGTAGACTATATATAATGGTTAGAGTAGACTATATATAATGGTTAGAGTAGGCTATATAATGGTTAGAGTAGATTATACATAATGTTTAGAGTAGGCTATATCTAATGGTTAGAGTAGGCTATATATAATGGTTAGAGTAGGCTATATAATGGTTAAAGTAGGCTTAGCTATACATAATGGTTAGAGTAGGCTACACATAATGTTTAGAGTAGGCTATATATAATGGTTAGAGTAGGCTATACATAATGGTTAGAGTAGTCTATATAATGGTTAGAGTAGATTATACATAATGTTTAGAGTAGGCTATATATACTGGTTAGAGTAGGCTATATAATGTTTAGAGTAGGCTATACATAATGGTTAGAGTAGGCTATATATAATGGTTAGAGTAGGCTATATATAATGGTTAGAGTAGGCTATATATAATGTTTATAGTAGGCTATATAATGGTTAGAGTAGACTATATATAATGGTTAGAGTAGACTATATATAATGGTTAGAGTAGACTATATATAATGGTTAGAGTAGACTATATATAATGGTTAGAGTAGGCTATATATAATGGTTAGAGTAGGCTATATATAATGGTTAGATTAGGCTATATATAATGGTTAGAGTAGACTATATATAATGGTTAGAGTAGACTATATATATAATGGTTAGAGTAGGCTATATATAATGGTTAGAGTAGACTATATATAATGGTTAGAGTAGGCTATACATAATGGTTAGAGTAGGCTATATATAATGGTTAGAGTAGGCTATATATAATGGTTAGAGTAGGCTATATATACTGGTTAGAGTAGGCTATATATAATGTTTAGAGTAGGCTATATAATGGTTAGAGTAGGCTATATATAATCGTTAGAGTAGGCTATATATAATGGTTAGAGTAGGCTATACATAATGGTTAGAGTAGGCTATATATAATGGTTAGAGTAGGCTATATATAATGGTTAGAGTAGGCTATATATACTGGTTAGAGTAGGCTATATATAATGTTTAGAATAGGCTATATAATGGTTAGAGTAGGCTATATATAATCATTAGAGTAGGCTATATATAATGGTTAGAGTAGGCTATATAATGGTTAGAGTAGGCTATACATAATGGTTAGAGTAGGCTATATAATGGTTAGAGTAGACTATATATAATCGTTAGAGTAGACTATATATAATGGTTAGAGTAGGCTATATAATGGTTAGAGTAGGCTATACATAATGGTTAGAGTAGGCTATATATAATGTTTAGAGTAGGCTATATAATGGTTAGAGTAGGCTATATATAATGTTTAGAGTAGGCTATATAATGGTTAGAGTAGGCTATATATAATGGTTAGAGTAGGCTATATATAATGTTTAGAATAGGCTATATAATGGTTAGAGTAGGCTATATAATGGTTAGAGTAGGCTATATATAATGGTTAGAGTAGGCTATATATAATGGTTAGAGTAGGCTATATATAATGGTTAGAGTAGGCTATATATAATGGTTAGAGTAGGCTATATATAATGGTTAGAGTAGGCTATATATAATGGTTAGAGTAGGCTATATATAATGGTTAGAGTAGGCTATATATAATGGTTAGAGTAGACTATATATAATGGTTAGAGTAGGCTATATATAATGGTTAGAGTAGGCTATATATAATGGTTAGAGTAGACTATATATAATGGTTAGAGTAGACTATATATAATGGTTAGAGTAGGCTATATAATGGTTAGAGTAGATTATACATAATGTTTAGAGTAGGCTATATCTAATGGTTAGAGTAGGCTATATATAATGGTTAGAGTAGGCTATATAATGGTTAAAGTAGGCTTAGCTATACATAATGGTTAGAGTAGGCTACACATAATGTTTAGAGTAGGCTATATATAATGGTTAGAGTAGGCTATACATAATGGTTAGAGTAGTCTATATAATGGTTAGAGTAGATTATACATAATGTTTAGAGTAGGCTATATATACTGGTTAGAGTAGTGTATATAATGTTTAGAGTAGGCTATACATAATGGTTAGAGTAGGCTATATATAATGGTTAGAGTAGGCTATATATAATGGTTAGAGTAGGCTATATATAATGTTTATAGTAGGCTATATAATGGTTAGAGTAGACTATATATAATGGTTAGAGTAGACTATATATAATGGTTAGAGTAGACTATATATAATGGTTAGAGTAGACTATATATAATGGTTAGAGTAGGCTATATATAATGGTTAGAGTAGGCTATATATAATGGTTAGATTAGGCTATATATAATGGTTAGAGTAGACTATATATAATGGTTAGAGTAGACTATATATATAATGGTTAGAGTAGGCTATATATAATGGTTAGAGTAGACTATATATAATGGTTAGAGTAGGCTATACATAATGGTTAGAGTAGGCTATATATAATGGTTAGAGTAGGCTATATATAATCGTTAGAGTAGGCTATATATACTGGTTAGAGTAGGCTATATATAATGTTTAGAGTAGGCTATATAATGGTTAGAGTAGGCTATATATAATCGTTAGAGTAGGCTATATATAATGGTTAGAGTAGGCTATACATAATGGTTAGAGTAGGCTATATATAATGGTTAGAGTAGGCTATATATAATGGTTAGAGTAGGCTATATATACTGGTTAGAGTAGGCTATATATAATGTTTAGAGTAGGCTATATAATGGTTAGAGTAGGCTATATATAATCGTTAGAGTAGGCTATATATAATGGTTAGAGTAGGCTATATAATGGTTAGAGTAGGCTATACATAATGGTTAGAGTAGGCTATATAATGGTTAGAGTAGACTATATATAATCGTTAGAGTAGGCTATATATAATGGTTAGAGTAGGCTATATAATGGTTAGAGTAGGCTATACATAATGGTTAGAGTAGGCTATATATAATGTTTAGAGTAGGCTATATAATGGTTAGAGTAGGCTATATATAATGTTTAGAGTAGGCTATATAATGGTTAGAGTAGGCTATATATAATGGTTAGAGTAGGCTATATATAATGTTTAGAATAGGCTATATAATGGTTAGAGTAGGCTATATAATGGTTAGAGTAGGCTATATATAATGGTTAGAGTAGGCTATATATAATGGTTAGCGTAGGCTATATATAATGGTTAGTGTTGTGAAGGGCCAGATTAAACCGAATATATATATTTATTTATATATATATATTTAATTGTATTTGTATATTCTCTAATATTCCCTGATATCCCTTGTATATTCCTTGTACAATATGCATTGAATATCCATTCTAGCCTACTGAACATCCCATAATAGTCTCCATTCTACTATTGGTCGAGACCTTGGTGCCAGGCTGCCATACCCCTCAGACCCAGTTCAAACGTACCGCTCCACATGTACGAACAAGTCCTAGTTCCGCGTAGGAATCTGGCTACCGCACCACTAATGGGACTATTTGTTCATAGTGCGTATATATACTGCGCTACTAAAGTAGGACTTTCTTTTCAGTCCAGTTTCTTACCCTCCAATAGAGTCACAGACGTAAAGCCTCCCCGCGACGCCACGTGTGGGAGTAAGGCCAAGTTCGCCTACCATCGGTATTGAGACATCGTGTATATTAATATTTGAATAGTCATATTTGGCACTATATCGTCGAGTTGGACGTAGTCTATTAAGCTAATAATAGTCTGTTAATATATAGTGCTTCGTGCGGTAAGAATACTACCGTAGTCAGTACCCCATCGTTTCGGGCAGAGAACTGGCTGCTTACCCAGGGTGGTTGACCCCATGTGAAGCTGCACCCGAGGAGCCCCAGAGCCGACGAGCGAGTGGACCTGTATACCGGATTATTCTACCGACGACAGCCCGCCTTCCCAGGCACGGATTATGCTTTGTATACTTTGATTATTCCATGGATAAAGACCCCCGACACTGCCGTGTGTTGGAACCCCCCCCCCCTGGAGAGGACGCAAGGTGAGGAGACGCTCTGCAAGACGAGGTCGCTTCACGTCTCTCCCCCGTGGACCGGAGAGAGCCGGCCCACAAAGAGTCCACCTGCTTTCATCTGTGGTCCAAGGATCGCCGGCGCATTGAACGGCACTACAGTGGGTTCACCTGGGATACCCTTGGCCGGACGAGGCAGCCGGATTCTACCCCCCCCCCCCTCCTACTCCTGTCGGCTTACAAGCGACCGGATTAACCCCCCCTTAGTGTATCCAGTCTTATAATCATTAAAGTATCATTGCTGTTATTCCTTAACTATTCCAGGTCGTATATTTACCACCTGCGCCATCAGAGATTGGACATTCTCTATTGATATACCGACGAATACTCTTTGCCATAAAAGTGCATACTATTTCAATTCATAAATGTAATTAAGTGATTACGTGCTTGCTCTACACACCATTGCTGTGTAGTAATAAACGCATACTTCGACTTCGTACATTTGTGTTGGATCCGTTTCATCTACGTGAGAGTGTTTATGATAATATATTTATGCCGTGTACTGGGTGGCCGAATATTAAGTACAAAGGTAGTGGTAGTAAGTATCATATCTAGTAATACAGTCAGGGAATTGTACCCCTCAGTTACAATTGGTCCTTCGAGCCGGATGGTAATTAGTGTAATATTAATATAGTGTTATTAATATTGAAATGGCCTATGATGAACACTCCACGAAACGATCCTCCTAACCAACGCCCACAGCGCGAACGACGGCTCCCTCAGTACTTAGAGGCTTACGCTGTCAGTCAACAACCTAGTCTTCTACTAACAGTAAACGCGGTAAAACTAGAAAGTAAAAGTATGTCTAACCCCAACGCCCAGACTACCCCGACCATAGAGGCCCCTACGGGCTCTAATGTAACTGACCAAGTTCACGGTGGGGACCAGTGGGAACCAGACATGACTTCACACCCCGCCAGTACTGAAGAAGTAGTCCCCGATGAGTCCCGGGAGGAATACAACGCTACCGAGAGAGAACTCGGCACGGAAGAAGACGGGGAGAGCACCGTGGAGATAGAGCTCCAAGGCTCCGCAAGGAGTACCCCGAGGGAAGGCTCCCCTATACAACCGCCTTCTCCCAGCGAGGCAGAGAGGACCCTACAGCAGGCCTTCCTCATCAGCCTGAACGCCGCTGCTGAACGCGACCGACTGCAGATCCAGCAGCGAAGCGAACACGAGCAGATACGTCTAGAAATAAGACGCATTCAGATGGAAGAGAATGTGGCCCGAGAACGAGCCGGTGCTCAACGGGACGCAGCGCGCGACAGACAGCAGTCGCAACTAATAGAACAGCTGATCAGACGGACAACACCCTCTCCCTCCGCCAGAGGCTCCAGGAACTCGTCTAGACACACCTCCAGGGCGGCATCCCCTAGCCGAGTAAACAACCCTGAACTTGACCAACAGACGAGGTCTATACCCCCCACAGACCACCTCCCCCCACCGGTCCAAGCGAGACCTAGCAACCGGGAAGGAGCAGCATATCCTGTGGAGAGGCTAAACCAGAGACTACAAGCACTGGATGACCTAACTGAAGACGAAGAGGAAGAGGAGGAGAACCACGCCCGAAGACAGCACAGTACTCTACCGGACCAGGAGGTCCGGTACAGCCCAGGCTATACCCCCGCGGAGCTGCGCTACAGACCCCCGACTCTATACACGGGTGAGCACGACGCACGACCCGCACCGAGGAACAGCACCTGGACAAGCGGGCCATGGTACACTGCCGGTACCAGCCCATACCAAGGAGCGGGAGGAGACTCGCCTAGGAGGCCTCTCCCCCAACGCTCGCCGATGTATCCACAGTCAGCGTCATACATTGGCACGCCTATGGTACCCGACTTCACCCAAGAGAACCGGGCCCAGTATACAGAACTCCGCATGTGTCTGGAGACCATGTTGGTGGATGTATTGGATGAACGCCACAAATACTCCATCCTACTGAAGCACTTAAAGGTGCCCCGCGCACATAATATAGCGCTCGCCTACGCGACTTCCACCACCCCATACACAGCAGCGCTGGTAGCATTGGACCAGAGGTATGGGCGCATATGGGATTACGTGATCCAGGAGATCCGACACATCGACCGCTTACCCCCAGCAATAGACAATCGAGCACTGGACGACCTGTCCATCAGAGTGCAGTCCCTGGTAGGGATGTTGGGAGCGCAAAGAGAGAAGGGGAGGCATGAACTTTACGCCAACTCAAATGTGGAAAGGATTCTGGAGAAGCTGCCGCCCGCTCGTCAGGAGCGCTTTAGGCAGCAGAGGGACCACAGAGACCCGAATGGCCCCGAACCGAACCTCCTCGATCTAGCAGACTTCCTGGCGAGAGAAGTCAGCAGCCTACGGCTAGATACATTCGGACGGAGCACCCCTGGCTCCAGAGAAGGAACCAGACGACTAAATGATGGAAGAAGATCGGCGACTGTGATGCACCAATCGGAGTCAGTACCGAGCAGCAGGAGCCACAGTACCCCCTCCAGAACGGAGAAGTGGAAGATAGTGTGCCCCTACTGTGAGAAAGAACACTGGCTAGCGCAATGTGACTCCTTCCCCAAGCTGAACGCGGAGGAAGCAGGTCAATGGATAAAGTCCAACAAGCGCTGCTTTCGCTGTGCGCGCTCACACATGGCAGCCGAATGCCGCTTAAAGAAAAGGTGCACCAAGTGCGATGGAGCCCATCTGGACATACTTCACGACAGTAACAGACGGCGCCCTTCACCTGCACCATCCAGCCGCAAAGCGAGCGTCATGTACATCGATCCCGCCAGCAGCAGTGGAGCCCGAGTACTCCTAAAAGTAGTGCGTGTGACACTAAGCTACCAGAATAAAGTCCTGGACACTTACGCCGTCCTCGATGACGGGTCAGAGAAGACCCTGCTGCTCGCCTCCGCTGCGGCCCAGCTAGGGCTGCGGGGAAGCGAAACCCAAATGACAATTCGGACAATAAGACGAGATTTGAAGACGATAAAGGGCGAGAATGTCTCATTCTCTATCGCAGCAAGCGGCCAGCCTGAGCGACGGTACCAGATTGCAGACGCTTTCACCAGCCAAGAAATAGGACTGTCGCGGTACACATACCCCGTCGCCAAGCTGATGGAGAAATATGCACATCTGCGCAAGTTACCGATCCCGCTCATAGACAATGCTATGCCGACCCTGTTGATAGGCTCCGACCATGCAGACCTCATTGTCCCGATAGACCGGGTTCATACCGGACCCCGAGGCTGTCCTGCAGCAGTCGAGACCCGTTTGGGATGGACTCTCCAAGGCCCGCTCGCCAAATCTCTCAACCGAAGTACAGCCACTAGATGTCTCCACTCCCGAGTCACGGAGGGAGAAACCGCACTCCTGCAATACGTAGAGCGGCTATGGACCTTGGAACAAATGCCCTTTAAGAACGGAAAGAAAGACATTCGCTCTAAAGATGACATTTACGCCATTCACCTCCTCGAGACAGGGACCAAGAGAGTCCCGGTCAACGGCGTGTTGAGATACGCCACGCCACTCCTGCGGCGAGAAGGAATGCCTACTTTCCACGCCAAGACAGACGCCACAGAACGGTACCTGCTGAACACGGAGCGGCGCTTAGCCAAGAACCCCGCCCAAGAGAGTGTATACCGCGCTGAGATTGAGAAGCTCATCACAGCGGGACACGTCACAAAGATGGACATTAAAGAGGCTGACCAGACCACTGAATCGTGGTACGTGCCCCACCACAAGGTCCATCACAACGGTAAAGACCGCATAGTATTTAACTGCAGCTACCAGATCGGATCCCAAAATCTAAATAAAGAGTTACTGCCCGGTCCCACACTCGGCCCCTCCCTACTCGGCGTTCTACTCCGCTTCCGCCAGGAAAAGGTGGCCATCAGCGGGGACATTAAAGGAATGTTCCTGCAGGTGAGATTAGTAGAGGCGGACAAGCCCCTGTTACGGTTCCTATGGAGAGAGAAGCCAGGAGATGAGCACCCAGCCATCTACCAATGGGAAGTCCTCCCCTTCGGAACGACGTGCAGCCCCTGCTGTGCTACATTTGCACTACAGAAACATGTAGCAGAGGACCCAGCAGCGGACGAAGAGGTCCGACACAGCGTAAAGAACAGCTTCTACGTAGACAACTGTCTACAAAGCCTTTCAACCCAAGAAGAAGCCGAGGCTCTCCTGATTAAACTCCGCGCCTCATTGATCAAAGGCGGCTTTGATCTCAGGCAGTGGGCCAGCAGCGATCCGCAAGTACTGCGCAGCCTCTCCTCCGAGGACAAGGCAGCCAGCAGCGAGACCTGGATGGCTACAATCCCGGGAGAAGCCCAGGAGATGACCCTGGGATTGGTGTGGCGATTCAAAACAGATTCGCTTCACTACAGACACAAGCCCCTGACTACGGAGCAGGGAAGGCCGGCGGCGGCGCCGACCACCAGACGGAGTGTGTACACAACACTCGCCCGACAATATGACCCGCTAGGATGTATTCTACCGTACACCACCAGGGCAAAAATGATTGTACGAGCATTGTGGGACAAGGACCAGGGCTGGGACGACCCCATTCCCGCACACCTTGCATCCACCTGGAGAGAGTGGGAGATGGAGCTCCACTCACTCCCAGGCGTTAATATGCGCCGAAGCTACTTCCCACCCACGGTGAGGCCAGAGACATGTAAAATGGACTTACACGTCTTCAGTGACGCCTCAGAGGTCGCATACGGATCAGTAGCCTACTTGCGGGCCCAAGACCAGGGGGGAGAGATCTACACAGCATTTGTCCTCGCCCGCTCGAGAATAGCCCCACGCAAGCAACAATCTATCCCACGTCTAGAGCTCTGCGCAGCCCTAGCCGGAGCGCACCTAGCCACGCTCATCCAACGTGAGCTCACCATACCGGTGTCTAGAACAATCCTGTGGTCAGATTCCACGACGGTACTCGCCTGGATCAAATCGGACTCATGCAAGTACAAAGTCTTCGTGGGAGTCAGAGTCACCGAGATTCAAGACTTAACCGAAGAGTTAACCGGAGAAACAGAGTGGCGCTACGTTGATACAAAACAGAACCCAGCTGATGTCATCACCCGGGGGATGCCCCTGGATGACCTCACCCGTCGCAATGTCTACAGTGACGGCCCCGCATTCCTAAGACTCCCGGAAGGACAGTGGCCCATGCCTATCCCGAGGGAAGCAAGTCCAGAGGAGGTGGAAATTAAGAAGTCTGTGTTCTGTGGATTGAGCACCGTAGCCTCCACCGACCCTAACATAGACGATTGCACGTCCATAGAGAGTGCACAACAAAGAACATTCCTGCGGTACCACCCGGAGTGCAAGTCCCCCGCTGATATGTCAGCAGCTAACTACGAGGAAGCAGAATTGCTTCTACTGCAGCGAGCCCAGAGAGACTCGTTCCCCGATGAATTGGCCTGTCTACAGGGAGGAAAGCCCGTCCCATCCGACAGCAGATTAATTCATCTGGCCCCCGAGAGCGACGCTCATACCCTCATCAGAGTGGGTGGTCGCCTACGCAGAGCCCCCAATCTACCGGATGACATTAAATACCCGATCGTATTGAACAGCCGACACAAGGTCACAGAGCTGATTATAAAGAAATACGATGAGGATGTACATCACGCAGGAGCAGAAAGAGTCTTCGCGGAAATCAGACGTCGTTACTGGATCCTACAAGGAAGAGAGGCGGTACGACGCTTCCAGCGAACATGTCTAGACTGCCGCAAGTGGCGCGCGCAGCCCAGCATACCAAGGATGGCTGACCTTCCTCCATGTCGCCTCCGAATCGGTGACAAGCCATTCCACTCAACGGGGATGGACTGCTTTGGCCCGCTGCACATAAAGAAAGGAAGAGGAACCGAGAAGCGGTGGGGTATTGTATTCAAATGCATGACCACCAGAGCGATACACATCGAGCTTCTCCCGACCATGAGCACAGACTCATTCCTTATGGCCTTCCGAAGATTCACATCACGGAAAGGAAGACCGTCTACCCTATTGTCCGATCATGGGACAAACTTCAAAGGCGGCGAAAGAGAGCTGAGAGAGAGCTTCCAAGCTATGGGCCCAGAACTTAAGACCCACCTCGCTCCAGCACAGGTTGATTTCCAATTCAACCCCCCAAACGCACCCCACTTCGGTGGCACTTGGGAACGAGAAGTGCGCTCCATAAAGACAGCCCTGTACGCAGTACTTGGGGCCCAGACTGTGGCGGAAGAAGTCCTAATGACAGTCCTCACGGAGATTGAGGGAGTACTTAACTCGAAGCCCCTCGGATATGTCTCCAGTGATGTGGCGGATATCGACCCAGTTACCCCCAACACACTCCTGATGGGGCGGCTAGATCCTGCATTACCCCAGACAATGTACCGGCCTGAAGAAGCGAACGGCCGACGAATGTGGAGGTACAGCCAAGTATTAGCCGACAAGTTTTGGAACAGTTTCCTACTGCACTACCTACCGTCTCTACAGACCCGCCAGAAGTGGGTAAAGGAGAGAGACAATTTGACAGAAGGAACAGTCGTCATGATTATTGATCAATCACTGCCCAGAGCTATGTGGCCGGCCGGCCGCGTAAGCAAAGTGATCACCGGTGCCGACGGCAAGGTCCGAGCAGCTGAAGTGCTCGTCCAGGGTCGCGCTTACACCCGTCCCGTGGCGAGGCTCATCGAACTGCCTCGACTCCCAGACACAATCGATGATGACCATGACCCTACAACCCTATGACTTTGTGAAGTTGACTGACCCCTACAGCAAACCCTTATGTGTAAATAGACAACGCGATTAATCTGTCTCTGTTTAACTGATTAGGTCTGGGACCTATTCAGGGGGTGGCTGTTGTGAAGGGCCAGATTAAACCGAATATATATATTTATTTATATATATATATTTAATTGTATTTGTATATTCTCTAATATTCCCTGATATCCCTTGTATATTCCTTGTACAATATGCATTGAATATCCATTCTAGCCTACTGAACATCCCATAATAGTCTCCATTCTACTATTGGTCGAGACCTTGGTGCCAGGCTGCCATACCCCTCAGACCCAGTTCAAACGTACCGCTCCACATGTACGAACAAGTCCTAGTTCCGCGTAGGAATCTGGCTACCGCACCACTAATGGGACTATTTGTTCATAGTGCGTATATATACTGCGCTACTAAAGTAGGACTTTCTTTTCAGTCCAGTTTCTTACCCTCCAATAGAGTCACAGACGTAAAGCCTCCCCGCGACGCCACGTGTGGGAGTAAGGCCAAGTTCGCCTACCATCGGTATTGAGACATCGTGTATATTAATATTTGAATAGTCATATTTGGCACTATATCGTCGAGTTGGACGTAGTCTATTAAGCTAATAATAGTCTGTTAATATATAGTGCTTCGTGCGGTAAGAATACTACCGTAGTCAGTACCCCATCGTTTCGGGCAGAGAACTGGCTGCTTACCCAGGGTGGTTGACCCCATGTGAAGCTGCACCCGAGGAGCCCCAGAGCCGACGAGCGAGTGGACCTGTATACCGGATTATTCTACCGACGACAGCCCGCCTTCCCAGGCACGGATTATGCTTTGTATACTTTGATTATTCCATGGATAAAGACCCCCGACACTGCCGTGTGTTGGAACCCCCCCCCCTGGAGAGGACGCAAGGTGAGGAGACGCTCTGCAAGACGAGGTCGCTTCACGTCTCTCCCCCGTGGACCGGAGAGAGCCGGCCCACAAAGAGTCCACCTGCTTTCATCTGTGGTCCAAGGATCGCCGGCGCATTGAACGGCACTACAGTGGGTTCACCTGGGATACCCTTGGCCGGACGAGGCAGCCGGATTCTACCCCCCCCCCCTCCTACTCCTGTCGGCTTACAAGCGACCGGATTAACCCCCCCTTAGTGTATCCAGTCTTATAATCATTAAAGTATCATTGCTGTTATTCCTTAACTATTCCAGGTCGTATATTTACCACCTGCGCCATCAGAGATTGGACATTCTCTATTGATATACCGACGAATACTCTTTGCCATAAAAGTGCATACTATTTCAATTCATAAATGTAATTAAGTGATTACGTGCTTGCTCTACACACCATTGCTGTGTAGTAATAAACGCATACTTCGACTTCGTACATTTGTGTTGGATCCGTTTCATCTACGTGAGAGTGTTTATGATAATATATTTATGCCGTGTACTGGGTGGCCGAATATTAAGTACAAAGGTAGTGGTAGTAAGTATCATATCTAGTAATACAGTCAGGGAATTGTACCCCTCAGTTACAGTTAGAGTAGGCTATATATAATTGTTAGAGTAGGCTATATAGACTAATTGGAAATTGACCGTTTTAAAAACTGTTGTTTTTATCAAAAGTTAAAAGTTAGGCATGTTTTATTGATTGATTGATTTTTATTGTGGAGTAAAAGACAGCATCCAAGGGATAAAAACATGAGAAAGTGCAAGCACTTATTTCTATCATGGTCCCTGATTTTGGACATGGACAGACATTGTAACTGAGGGGTTACAAAACCCTGACTGTATTAAAGATTGTGATAGATTAAACCACTACTACTTATTATTATTATTACTTGCCAGACAGTACAGTTAAATATGGCTGACACTCAGAATAGACGGCACGGTGACAAGGAGATATCATTTACAGTATTTATTATTATGCATCCAATATACAAATGGGAATGACTTGGTCGCTCTTTTATGGCGAATAATATGAGAAAGTCAGCGAGTAGCAAAGTCAGTGGGAATGAATAATTCCTAAGCTAGGTATACTAGACCAAACGCCGCCTGGCGTGGGATGGCAATATAGGGGGGCAAACGAGGGTACCGCTGGAGACAGGTGATATCCTCCCAGAGTTGTAAGCTCCAGGGGAAGGAAGAAGGTACGGATACTCAGGCTGTTCACTTGAAGAAAAGGGGTTCTCATACGGATCCAGTCTTTATAATCCAAGTGCTCAGTAGCAAGGTAATAGCTGTAATCCAATGCTCGATAGCAATGATGATAGCCAGCCAGCTTCGTCCTCGAAGCTAGCCCGAGGTAAGATCTTCAAGGTAGTTAAATCCAAACGACAGTGGGTATTAACGATGCTCTTCTCCACGGTAGTACGTTCCACAATCACTATAATCCAACCAATAATGGTTCTACAATATCGCCGCGGTAGGTTCCAATGTGCACATGTCCAATAGTTCTGCTACTAGGCCCTCCTCGTGTGCTGGCACTAATTACTAAGTCCACACACACTTGCTAAGGTTCACACTAGTTACTAAACGAACGAACTGCTTGTTAATGCTGCACACCGAACAAACTGCTGTAATACGATTCACACTAAATGACGACTCTTTACTTCACATTAAGTTAGGTCGAACTTGACTCTGCTATACGCTAGGTGCAGCTACTGCTGTTGCATTACTCCGGACGAACTTCACGTTACTTCACACACGAACGCCGAACTCGTACTTCACCGAACTGCTACTGTTCGCGCTTTCTACGATATATATACTTAGAGGGCTTTCTAGTGCCCAGCCTCAGCTCTTGTCTGGAATCAATGCGCTGGCACCAGGCATGTCCCAACTTGTCCAGACTCGCCTTTGAACCTGTCTCAGGGGCGCGGTCCTTGGCGCCGCGAACGTCAAGGGCATTATCCAATGAGGAAAGCGAATAATGCTATGATTCAAACGGAGGCTTAAAGGGATATAGCTTATATATATAAATAATATACAAGTTATATAAAACAATAAAACGTAGATTCTCAGTGTTAATCTGGCCCTTCACAACAGACATCATAAAACATAGAGCATTATAATAAAACATAATAAAACAGAGCATCATAATAAAACATAGAGCATCATAATAAAACATAGATCATCATAATAAAAAACAGAGCATCATAATAAAAACATATAGCAACCCCATAAAACACTCCCTACCCTCTCCTTCCTAGACGTGGCTATTCTATACTTCACTGGCTAGCCATTTCTTTGTGGCACGTCTAAAGCTTCCCCCCTCTTCGATGTTTTTCAGGGCCACTGGAAGCTTGTTCCATTCCAGTGCTGCAGAATATAAAAAAGTATTTGTGCCCATTAGTGAGTTGAATTTTGGCAGAATAAAATCCGTACTGCTCCTTCTAGTGGAGTATGAATGATTGTCACGGAATCGATGAAAGTAATTGGATAGATATTTCGGACCTGTATTTTGAGCTATCTTGTGTGTGAGACCTAATTTGATGTGAATTACCCTTTTATTGACCGGAAGCCAGTTTAGTTGCCTAAAGAAAGTTTACTTTTACCTTGCCAAAACGCGGGATCCAATGACATCAATATTCAGTTTCCCCCAAATCTCTGCAATGGTGTTACGCTCAGCATGTGTCCACTCAACCATGGTGTTTTCATTCCAACAGTGTCTCACGTTGGCAACTAATCAAACAAGAACAATAATATTAGAAGGACGACCACTTAAGCATCGTGCACGGCAATGGATATAACTCCAATCTACAGCCATCTGGCCTTATCAAGGACCACCACCACCACTTACAGCTACACCGTGCCAAGTCTAACCATTTATTTAAATAAACAACTCACAGTAGCACCCACTTTACTCACTTTAGACACTTTAACACACTTTATATTTATTGGTAAAGAGATTTGCCCTACAATCCATACCTCATACACCTTACCCTAAGTTGTACCCCATCCCAGTTCTGCATTGTACTGTATACTGTATTGTAACTCAGTTACTAATTTCTTTTCTACTCTGTATTGTATATTGTATATATGTATATTGATGAACACTTTTGTTTACACTTTGTTTACGTACTTTTGACTTTCTATTTTATACTTTATCTAGCACACTCTCAGGCGCAAAACAGAAAAAAGCATTTCATATAAAAGTATTCTGTATTTTTGTATGACACCTAATAAATAAACTTGAACTTGAAGTCAACGTGACCTCAGGAGAAATATCAACATCTCACACTGAGTCAGTTCAATACGGTAGTCTAGAATCAATGAAGTCGGCTACAATAGTTCAGGGGGGTGGGGGGGGGGGTGGGGGGTGGGGGGTAATGAATTGGCATGAATGCAGTCACTGTGATGTGGATGGAAGTCAGTCAGGCCGCTGTAGAAAACTATCTTGACTTTCTGAGCAGCGCCACCCTTTGAAAGCTCCAATAGTTTACATTTCCCCCTTGATAAGCATTTAGAAACAGCCCAAAGCT
The DNA here is from genome assembly GCF_963971535.1 of Notolepis coatsorum. Classification (NCBI taxonomy): domain Eukaryota; kingdom Metazoa; phylum Chordata; class Actinopteri; order Aulopiformes; family Paralepididae; genus Notolepis; species Notolepis coatsorum. The sequence continues at coordinate 32,648,628 of NC_140168.1, read as the reverse complement.
TAGAACACAGCTGTGGTACAAACATAAGAAATAATTACATCAGTCACAAGTTGAAATAGTCGACCAATGCAGATCTCACCCCCTCCAAATGTACAGTCTCAACCCCACCGTACGTATATTTCTCTCCCACCCACCCAATCAATCAATTCTAGTTTTCTTCAGATAAGATAAAATATTCCTTTATTGATCCCCTTGGGGAAATTCAGGCATCATAGCAGCATGGGGGAGGGGAGGTACAGGTAGTAAAAACAAGCAGTGTAAACAATATCTTCTTTCGTGTAACGTCAGAGGTCCAACTCTGTTACTTGTAGCCATGCCCTTAACTCTGGTCCCACATCAAAGAGGCTGGCTTCCGAGGGTGGTTTGTATAGGGGGCAGATGGTCAGGATGTGGTCAACAGTCTGCTCAGGGTCTCCACACTCACATGCAGCGCTGTCTGCCAGGCCCCACTTATTTAATGATGCTTTAAAGCGACCAACCCCAGATCTTAAACGGTTCAGCAGAACCCATTGCCGGCGTGGAAGATCGTCTCCTGTGGCGCCATCTCCTGGATCCCAGATGTAGTGGTGGATACGGGTTGGCCCAGCACTCTCCCACTCTCTCTTCCAGGCTGCCGCCAGCCATCCATTTCTGGATAGGTCCTCAGTGGTGGAACGGAGCATCTCTTGTGCCACCTTGTTGTAGGGGTGGCGGGACTTGAGTCTGCTCATAGGTGCTGTTGTTGTTGTGGTGTTGTGTAGGATGTGCCAGTCATGCTTCACTGCCTTCCTTGCTAGGGCGAGAGTGGCAGCCTCTCGTCGTAGGCCAGCTGGTGCGATTCCTGCAAGGACTGGCAGCAGGAAGACGGGTGTAGCCTTCAGGCATCCAGTGATGATCCGGAGGGCGGTGTTAGTAGCCGCATCAACTTTTTTAACGTGTGGGCTTCTGCTCCAGACTGGGGCACAGTACTCCGCTGCCGAGAAGACCAGGGCTTTGGTGGATATCCGAAGGGTCTTGGCAGTGGCTCCCCAGGTTGTACCTGCGAGGCGTCGGATCAGCGCAACCCTTGATGTTGTCTTTGCCCTGACATCTTCGAGGTGTTGTTTGAAGGACAGTGTCCTTTTTAGGTTCCTAGTAGTTGTAGTTGGATGTCTGGCATGCAGTCCCTGCCCACTGTTTCAAGAACCAATGCTTCTTGAAACTGATCCCCCCACCCCACTTTGTTGTGAGTTTTAATAAAGCCGTGGAAACAGTGATTTTGTACTTTTCTTCAGATTGCAGAATGGGTACAATACACACAGTACAGCTCAATACACACAATTGTTATGGGGATGTAGACCAGAGAAAGACTTTTGTCTTGTTTACATCAGGGTCCCCCATTTTCAATTCATCATAGCATATATGACATACATGACATACAGATAGACATGTATGTATAGTCATGTATAGTATACGTTTTCATTCATTCACTGTAATGTACATGTACCTTATATGTGACAAATAAAATAACATCTCAGTTAAGGCAACTCAAAATTATGTTCTACACCAATATATCTTTCACCCAGAGTGAAAATTGTGTAGTCCGCCGAGGTGGGAACGGGGTGAAACAATACAGCCTTCACTTTACGGCCTATAGGGACATTTTATTTCAATGATGCAGTCATCAGACACCATCCCATCTGGAGAGCCACGAGCAGGCCGCTGTCAGAATAGAATAGAATAGATCTTTATTGTCATTGTTACAGTTGTTACAACGAAATTTAAAATGCAGCCCTAGGTGCTAGTAAAAATATAAAAACACAGTCCTAAACATAGTATATTATATAAAAACAGGAGTAAGGCATAAATAACATTAACATAAACAGGGGGGGTGTAAAAGATAATTGCACTATCCCTTAATGTTGTGTGTGCGTGGGGGGGGGGGGGGGGGTGCAAGGGAGACTGTTGTTTTAAATTTTAGCTGAGTTTAGTGAACATATGGCCCTAGGATAAAAGCTAAACTTCAGTCTGTTAGTCCGGGTGGGCATGACGCTGAAACGCCTGCCCGAGCGCAGCCATATGAGGTGTTTGTTGCCCGGGTGGTGTGGGTCTTTCAGTATTTTTACTGCTTTTTTAAGGCAGCGAGAGTTGTATAGTCCTTCCAGTGAGGGGAGAGGGCAGCCGATAATTTTCTGGGCCGAGTTGACGACCCTCTGGAGCGCCTTCCTCTGCGGCTGTGCAGCTGAGGAACCACACGTTGATGCAGTAGGTGAGGATGCTTTCCACGGAGCAGCGGTAAAAAGACACAAGCAGGTCTTGTCTGAGGTGGTAATTTCTCAGTATTCTCAGGAAGTAGAGTCTCTGCTGTGCCTTTTTCACAATCGCCTTGGTGCTGGTACTCCAGGTCAGGTCATCCTCCAGGTGGACACCCAGGAACTTGATGACCGAGACTCTCTCCACGCATCCCCCGTCGATGTACAGGGGCATATGTCGGTCTTCTTCCACCTGTAGTCCACGATCATCTCCTGTGTCTTTAGTTTATTCAGCTGCAGGTTGTTATTTTTGCACAGGGCTGACAGCTGCTCTACTTCATCGCGGTACACGGTCTCGTCGCCTTTTGAGATGCAGCCCACCACGGTGGTGTCGTCAGTCATCATGCCTGCAAAAAAGAAAAATTGTAAAATGTATGAAGCACAATCTCAGGAAGCTCATACAGAACCAAGTGTTTCACTGTAATGTACATGTACCTTATATGTGACAAATAAAACAAAACTTTAATTCATTATATTGTTTAAAATATATAAATCAGTACTACTGAGGTCGCATTCAATTTTCGAGGGACCATAACGTTAACTTGACAGCAATGTGGATATGCTTTATTTGAGCAGTTGCTACTGTAACGTTACCTTAGTTGATTGTCGCTCTGACATAACTACAGTAAACAAACTAACGTTAAACCTAAGTTAACTTACCAGTAAATTCAGTACAGCAACAGACAGCTGAAATCCACAGGACAGCCTGATCACAATAATCGACGGTCCAGTTACATTTCCCCCAACCAGAGCCTAACTAGAGCCACAGTCTGCGAATCAGAGGCAGAGTAGGGGCGGGTTTTTGGGGCCAGCATGTTGGGTTGTCTCAACGTAAATAATAATACTGTACATCTCAGCTGATTATCCATAAAAAACGCACGTTAATCGAAAATACCACACCATTACTGTACCAATGACAGTCAAATAATCAACAGAAAAGCATTACATTGCAAAATAATATGTCCATGTCTGTAGTGTGTGTCGCACACACACACACACACACACACACACACAGCGGTGCGCTGGATGGATATAATTCCAACTTGACTTTGCACCTCCTGGCGGCACAAAACAGAAGCCGCACCCACCCTAATAAAATCATTTGACGAGGGCGTTAACGGGGCGGTAGAGGCCGTTGGAATGACGGTAGAAGGGATCTTCATTTCCAATGCTGGATCTGTAGTCGGATTTTCAGAAAATAGGGCTTAACTCTTTGAGCGCCATCGACTTTCCCCATCTGTACTTTCTTGACCATTTTCACGATATTTCACAATCTTTGCGGAGCTATTGTATATTCTATATTATAGCTATGGAGACAATAGTATGGTGTCAGGATCCTAGGCCCGGTCCTGGCTGGACTGGGCAGGATGGTAACACTGGGCAGTACCCGCCACCTAACTTTGGGCAATGCCCTCTATCTGACATTGGCCCTCGGCCTGACATTGGCGCCCTACCACCCTCTAGTGGTGACAAACAATCGGTGCGCTCCAGTACACTGGACATCCTGACTACTGTGTTAACAATAATTAATAGTTTGATTAATGTGGTGTCATGGTGTGTACTGTCATTGTCTTTCCCTTCCCTGGTGTGATGTCATGCACTGTTTTTGGGTTGTTAGGAGTTGCCTTTGTGTTTAGTTGTGTTTAGTTGTTCTTTGCTTATTGTCTAGGGGTTGTTTGTGATTCTGTGTTGGCCAGGTGTTCTTAATTGTTAATTAGTTGGGGTATATAGGGTTCTGTCTGTCCTCCCTTCTGTGTGGCGACATTCCTCCACGTCGTGTTGCACCGTTCTCCCTCTAGTAAGTCTTAGTGTTTGTTGTTTTGTATTGTGAAGTTTGTTATTTAGTTTCTGTATTTTCCTTGTATTGCACTGGATTCTACAGTAAACATCATTCTCCAAGCTTCACTCCTCGCCTCTGCCTCCTCCATTCCTTCCCTTTCTGTATTATTGCATTCTACCTAACCCCATCGTGACAGAATGTCGCCACCAACATTAACGAATGCAGCAGGAAAGGCAAGCGATACCATCACCGTAGTCCTGGCCCTGATGGCCGGTGACATGAAGAGTTACTCACTGGCCAAATGGGGGTTCCTACTCCGGAAGATCGACCAGGTCGCCACTGAGAACCCGACACTGCAGACGGCGATGTGGGAGATGGCTGAACATGTTGCTGTCCTCATGGAGAAGCATAAGCCGAAGGCTAGTGTAGCTAGCCTGCCGACTGTTCTCAGGCTTACGGTCAGCCTAGATCCTCCCACAGCCGCTGAGGTTGCTCGGATGTCCATCGCCGGTCGGACGTCCACAGCTAACCTAGCTCCGCCGGTTAGCTTAGTGTCAAGAGCTAACCAGCCACTCCCAGCTAACCTAGCTCCGCCCGTTAGCTTCATGCCAATAGCTAACCAGCCACTCCCAGCTAACCTAGCTCCGCCCGTTAGCTTTGTGCCAATTGCTGACCGGCTGTTCCCCGTTAGCACAGCTCCTCCTGTTAGCTCCGCCACTATAGATGGCCAGACGTCCCCAGTTGGTACAGCTCTACCCGTTAGCTCCGCTCATACAGCTAACCAGACGTCCACAGCTAACATAGCTCCGCCGGTTAGCTTAGTGTCAAGAGCTAACCAGCCACTCCCAGCTAACCTAGCTCCGCCCGTTAGCTCCGTTTCAATAGCTAACCGGCCGTTTCAAGCTAGCACAGTCTCCACTGCCAGACTAGGCTCCAGGTTCAGGGTGAGCCTAGTATCTGAGACAGACCAGATGTCTCCAGCTAGCACAGTCTCCACTGCCAGACTAGGCTCCAGGTTCAGGGTGAGCCTAGTACCGGAGACGGACCAGATGTCCCAAGCTAGCCAGGCATCCCCAGCTAACATAGCTCCGCCCGTTAGCCCCGTCCCAATAGCTAACCGGCCGTCCCCAGTTAGCACAGCCCCGCCTGTTAGCCCCGCTACAGTAGCTAACCAGACGCCCACTGCCAACCTAGGCTCCAGGTTCAGGGTGAGCCTGGTAGCGGAGACAGACCAGATGTCTCCAGCTAGCACAGTCTCCACTGCCAGACTAGGCTCCAGGTTCAGGGTGAGCCTAGTACCTGAGACGGACCAGATGTCCCAAGCTAGCCAGGCATTTTCAGCTAGCACAGTTCCCACAGTGAGTCCAGGGCCCACAGTTAGCCTAGCCCCCGAGGCTAGTATGGCTAGTAAGGCCTCCACAGCTGGTCCAGCTTCCACGCCCAGTCCAGCCTCAGCTCTGGGTCCTGGCTCCTCATCCCCGGATCCTACACCACGCCTCGCCGCCGAGACCGATCCGGTCTCCACGCCCTGCCCGGCCTCTCCACCTGGTCCGGCTGCCGTGCCGGCTCCCGGCTCTTCGACGGATCCTGGCTCCCCGTCTGGTCCAGCTCTGCGCCGTGATCGGCGTCCTGGTCCTCGCCGTGGTCTCCGCCGGGGTCTTCGCCGGGGCCTGCGTGGGATCCTGCTCCGGGGGTCGTCGCCGCCGCACCTCCATTCCGGCTCTCCTGAACCGGTCCCTAGTCCGGCGGCTGGAGGGCTTCTCGTCCGGGATCCGGCTCCAGGGTCCAGCTCCCCTTCCCGGGCTTCTACACCTGTACCCACCCCCCCTCGTCGGGCCTCGCTTCCCAGGTCCAGCCCTTCTCGTCGGGCCTCGGTTCTCAGGTTCTGCCCCCCTCCCCGGGTCTCGGTGCCCATCCCCACCCCCCCTCGTCGGACCTCTGTTCCCAGGTCCAGTCCTCCTCCCCGGGCCTCTGTTCCCATCCCCACCCCCCCTCTCCGGGCATCTGCGCCCGTTTTCTACCCCCCTGGCTGCTATGCCCCTCCTGGGTTTTTCGTTCAGCCTCCTGGTCCCTCGTCTTCGGGTCCTCTCCCTGGGTCCTCTCCGGGGTTCCGGCTTCCTCCCTCACCTGCTTATGGACGTTGTTTTCGGGTGTCTGGAAGCCACCCGTTGAGGGGGGGGTACTGTCAGGATCCTAGGCCCGGTCCTGGCTGGACTGGGCAGGATGGTAACACTGGGCAGTACCCGCCACCTAACTTTGGGCAATGCCCTCTATCTGACATTGGCCCTCGGCCTGACATTGGCGCCCTACCACCCTCTAGTGGTGACAAACAATCGGTGCGCTCCAGTACACTGGACATCCTGACTACTGTGTTAACAATAATTAATAGTTTGATTAATGTGGTGTCATGGTGTGTACTGTCATTGTCTTTCCCTTCCCTGGTGTGATGTCATGCACTGTTTTTGGGTTGTTAGGAGTTGCCTTTGTGTTTAGTTGTGTTTAGTTGTTCTTTGCTTATTGTCTAGGGGTTGTTTGTGATTCTGTGTTGGCCAGGTGTTCTTAATTGTTAATTAGTTGGGGTATATAGGGTTCTGTCTGTCCTCCCTTCTGTGTGGCGACATTCCTCCACGTCGTGTTGCACCGTTCTCCCTCTAGTAAGTCTTAGTGTTTGTTGTTTTGTATTGTGAAGTTTGTTATTTAGTTTCTGTATTTTCCTTGTATTGCACTGGATTCTACAGTAAACATCATTCTCCAAGCTTCACTCCTCGCCTCTGCCTCCTCCATTCCTTCCCTTTCTGTATTATTGCATTCTACCTAACCCCATCGTGACAGTATGGCTCATTTGACAGACACTATTTCTAGTCCAACATGTAAAAAAGAGTTTGTTTCTAAATACCTTCGTTCAGGGCGGCTGGGTGGCGCAGCGGACATTGCGCTCGTCACCAACGCAAGAGACACCGGGTTCGACTCTGGCTGTCGGCGTTGCCTCCGGCTTGGGCCAGCCGTCATACGAACTCAATTGGCAGAGTTAGCGGGTGGAAGTCGAAGGGTGGTAATCTGGACGTTGTGGACAGCGACTCCTACAGGTCGGTCAGGGCGCCTGCACAGCGAGGGAGGGAGATGGTGGGGGTAGTGTGAGCCTCCCACACGTTACACCTCGCCAATGAGAGTCCGCGCTGGCAGGTGAAAAGATGTGACAGGCTGCCTCCTCGTGTATCGGAGGGGACACGTGATGCAAGGCTTCTATCCTCCCTACAACCGGCCAGTGGGAGGCATATGCAAGCAACGTTCAAGACAGGGGAGGGGAGAATTGGCACAGTGGAATTGGGATGGGAGAAAAAGAGAAAAAGTGGATCAAAAAAAATAAATACCTTCGTTCGTTCACAATTCCAAGCTAAACATTGCCTCGTTTCACAAAAATCCCGGCTGGTTTTCCATATCGTCAGATAAAGTGTGTTTTGCGCAGCGTATGCGCAAATCTCACGGCTGCTCGCTTGAAACCTATATTATTGCCAGGTCAAAGGTAAACGCATGACCTTGTTTCTTAACAAAGCCGGGATCTTAGTGACGTGCAGAACATCATAAGAAATAACCACAAGTTAATAAGTGGCGCAGTGGGCAAGGCGCTCGCCACTAACGCAGGATATGCTGAGTTCGAGCCCAGCTCTCGCCGTTGCTTCCGGCTTGGCTGGTCGTTCATACTAATACAATTGGCAGTATTAGGGGGTGGGAAAGCCGGTGGGTGGGGATCGGACGTTGTGGACAGCGACTCCTACAGATCGGTTGGTGCGCCTGTACAGCAGAATCAGGAAGTATCGGGGGCAGCATGAGCCTCCCACGCGTTAGTCCTCGCCACTGAGAGGTCGCGCTGTACAGGTGAAAAGATGCGACGGCTGCCTCCTCATGTACCGGAGGGGACACGTGATGCAAGGCTTGGTCCTCACTGCAGCCGACCAGTGGGAGGCATGGTCTAGCAACGTTCGAGACAGGGGAGGGAAGAATTGGATAATACGAAATTGGGATGGGAGAAAAATAGAAAATGGGGAGAAAAAGTAGATAAATAACCACAGGTACAATTAAATGTGTATGTATGATTAGAGAGATTTCACTATTAAAGTTGCACTGTATAGTTTAGTGAGAGTCAGAGAAGTGAATAATTTCTAGGGCTGTCCCCGACTGAGGATTTGGATGGTCGACTAGGATTGGCCAAAATTTGCCGACTATTGGTCGACTTAAAAAAGAAATATATATATATAATATTTTTTTACTTTACTTTTTTTTTTTTTTTTTTTTATCATTCCATTTGGGCTGTGGGGGTGCTTAATGTCTGAAGGAGTCGACTGAAGGCTTCTTGTCCTCTGCAAAAGCATGCAATTGGTCCACTGATGGATACATCTTGATATTTGTCTAGTCTAGTGTGTTCATTAGATGGGTGAAATCCTCTTTCAGTGCCTCTGTGCCTGTTTTCGTAGGCAGTTAGCCTCTGGTATGCGTGCCATTAGCGTTAGCCACGCCTCTAGGCCTCTTTTCTTTTGGAAAGAATGATACAAAAAAATTATTATTAATTAATTAATTAATTAATTAATTAATATGAATTAATATTAATATATAATATAATATTAATATAAAATTAATGTTAATTTTATTTATTTTTTATATTCGACTAAGAGGTTGGCCAGTCGACTATACGGCTCCTTTCGACCGATTAGTCGACTCATCGATTAATAAGGGTCAACCCTAATAATTTCCAAGGTATATTTTCATAACTGAATAAACAAGCTGCCCTCAGAGGAAGATTGGATCCCTGGAACACAGTTTGAAGCCAAAAAGCTTGAAATGAATGAATGAAAACTTTATTTAACAGATTGCAGAATGGGTACAATACAGTACGGCTCAATACATACAATTGTTAAGGGGATGCAGACCTGAGAAAGACGTTTGTCTTGTTTCCATCAGGGTCCCCCATTTTCAATTCATATAGACATATATGACATACATGACATACAGATAGTCAGTACTGCTACATCTATACATTTATGACATACCAGATTTGCAAATACAGTACTGTTTGTGATACAGAAGGAGTCAAGAAAAGGGAGTATATACATTTGACGTAGAAACTGTACATTGGAGGAGGTTGGGTGGGGGGGGTTGGGTACATTGGGATATTGACAACCATACTGGGTAATTTACATTGGAGGTGGTTGGGGGGGGGGGGGCGGGGGGGGGGGGGGGGGGGGCGGGGGGCACACTGTATAAACAAGTAACACTGTACATTGAGGGGGGGGGAGGAGACACTGTACAAACAAACACAATTGTACATTGAACTATTGACAAAACCATACTAGGTAAATGACTGTACATTGGAGGGGGTTGGAATGATTGGGTTAGGATATTTACAGGGGCCAGTGTTGAATTGCAGTCTCCCGTAGGTGTCCCTTGAGAGAGGTTTTGAAAGTGGGTAGTGATCCACATTCCTTTACAGCTTTGGGTAGGGCGTTCCACATTGATGTGGCATAATTGCGAAACGTGTTTAGTCCCTTATTTGAGCCGAATCTGGGTTTAACATGATTTGTGGAGCTCCCTCTGGTGTTGTGATCGTGGTATTCACTGACCTTTGGGAAGTATTTTGACATGTACATGGGTACCTTGGTCGTGTAGTGTATCTTGTAGACCAGGCCCATTGCAAGTTGTTGTACTCTGTCGTCTACTCTAAGCCATCCTAGGTTGTCGAAGTGGGCAGGGGTGAGGTGGGTTCTAGGAGTAAGGTCAAGCAGTAGTCTGACCAGTTTGTTTTGAGATGTTTGTAATTTTGTTTTTAGCGCCTTTGAGGTGCTTTGGTACCATGAGGTGCAAGCATAGTCGTAGTACCCCTGAATGAGTGCTCCTGCCAGAGTCTTCAGGGTGTTCTTGTTTACCAGAGAGGAGATCCGGTACAAGAATCGAGTTCGTTGGTTGACTTTTTTTATTACATTGGATGCCATTTTGTCACAGGAGAGATTAGCCTCTAGGATGGACCCCAGGTAGGTAATTTCATCTTTCCTTGTGACAATATTGTCACCCACTGTAACTGAGAAGCCGTCGGTCTTGCTGAGTTTGTTATTTGAACCGAAGAGAATGGACTCTGTTTTGCCCATGTGTAATGATAGTTTGTTATCAGCGAGCCATATGCAGATTCTGCCTAGTTCCGAGCTGAGGGTTTTTTCAACCTGTAACTTGTTCTTGTCAGAGACCAGCAGGGCTGAGTCGTCCGCAAACAGGAACAAGTTGCAGTCACAAGCTGACGACATGTCATTTGCATAAATTAGGAACAGTAGCGGTCCTAGTATGCTTCCTTGTGGAACACCACAGCTCACTGTGAGGGGGGGGGATAGGGTACCGTTTACCTCCACCATCTGTTCCCTCCCCTCAAGGTAGGATTGCATCCAGCTCACTGATAGACTATCAAAACCAATTGCTTTTAGCTTGTCAATCAGAATGGAGTGATTGACCGTGTCAAAGGCCTTTTGTAGGTCCAGCATGACCATGCCGCAGTATTTGCCTGCGTCCACCTCTTGTTTGATGTGGTCATTCAAATAGAGAAGGCATGTGTCAGTGGAGTGGGATGTTCTGAAGCCAGATTGGAATTCGTAGATTAGATTTTTTTCCGCTAGGTACTTCCTGACAAGTTACTGTTTCACTGCTGTTGTTTACACAGGCTGGGCCCGCAATTTAGTTAACAAACATATTCTAGGTTTACATTTGGTTCACTGCCTACATCTTTGGTTTTAATTTATGATAACATAAGATAGAATAATTCTAAGAATGTCAGTAAATGTCTTTTACAGGCTCTGCTAACAGATTCCCCTCAGAAACATAGTAAAAAATAAAGACCATGATCAAGTTGAAGATTGCTCACGTAGACCTATACTGGTTTTGTTATTATTATTATTATTATTATTATTATTATTATTATTATTATTATTATTATTATTATTATTATTATTATTATTATTATTATTATTATTATTATTATTATTATTATTATTATTATTATTATTATTATTATTATTATTATTATTATTATTATTATTATTATTATTATTATTATTATTATTATTATTATTATTATTTATATCTCATGCAAGCGGTCCACGTCATATGTGGTAACATCCTCTACTCTAGATCATCAGACCCTGCAGGTCTTATATAACAAGAGGTGAAAATCCAGAGCCTGCAGAATAATGAAGGACCCTCACCACCCCAACAACAGCCTGTTCAAGCTGCTGCGGTCAGGCAAACGCCTGCGCACACCAGCAACTAGGACAGAGAGACTTCGGCTCAGCTTCTTCCCCCAGGCCATCAGAGTCTTGAACACTGAACTCTCCACACACAAGCACACATGAGCACACACACAACACACACACTATATACGCTCACACACTAGCAGTCACTTTAACATGAACACACACACACATGCTGCACACGCTCACACTCATGGTTACTTTACACAATGAAAGGTCACTTTAAAAACAAGAACGGGAGTGGTTCTTGTATAGTAAACAGATGGATAGCAAGCTAGCATAAGGACACATAGTATAACTGTAGATTGTATAGTATAGCATTGTATAGTAGTGTACATAAGACCCAGTGCCTCATCCGTAGCTAACAGTGTACTGCACTATCGCAGGACCTTAGCATGTCTTACCATGCTTTTTGTAAACTTCATGTACATATACCTGATATGTCTTTATTCTTATTCTTGTATTATTGCACAAATGTCTTATTCTCATCCTATTGGATTCTTATTATTGTATTATGGTATTATTGCACAATCATTGCGGGCAAGACCCCCCGCATTTCACTGTATACTTGTATGCCATGACAAATAAAACTCTTGACTTGACTTGACTTGACTTGTGGTGTAGGAAATAATGTATTTGGTACGCATCCAAGAGGCCACGTGCCCACTTATCTCGGAGGTGCGGTCGGGTGTGCCCACACTTTGTTGTGTGTATATAAGTCTGGCCGCCGCCTGAGTTCAGCATCTAAGTCTCTGCTGAAACAGTCAAGATGAGTCTCACACCCAAGGACAAGGCCGCCGTCAAGCTCTTCTGGGCAAAGATTGCCAGCAAGTCTGAGGAAATCGGAACCGATGCTCTCGGCAGGTAAGCCTAAATCTCTGCAGTTTGGACCTTCTGGTGGAATGTTGTGAATGTGGTCTGTATTTAAAACGGCACCTGACAACTGTTCTTACATTGTGTCATTTCAGGATGTTGGTGGTGTACCCGCAGACCAAGACTTATTTCAACCACTGGAAGGAGACAGCCCCCGGCTCTGCTCCGGTCAGGAAGCACGGAATGACCATCATGGGTGCAGTTGGCGAGGCCGTAGGGCTGATGGACGATCTGACCGGAGGCCTTCTCCCTCTCAGTGAGCTGCACGCTTACACACTGCGAGTGGACCCCTCCAACTTCAAGGTGAATAGATTGTGTCATGAGATTCACCAGCTCTATACATTAGTATATATATCACATGACGATACACGTGAATAACGATATGCCTGCTCTCTTCCTCTAGATCATCAACCACTGCATTCTTGTAGTTCTGGCCATCATGTACCCCAACGACTTCACCCCCGAGGTCCACGTGGCTCTTGACAAGTTCCTGGCTGCTCTGGCTCTGGCTCTGGCCGAGAAGTACCGATAAACTGCAAGCAAGAGGAGAAGCATAACCCATGATGCGCTCTATCTTTGAATCTTATGAATAAATGTCCAAACGCAAGACAATTCGTTTCCTGGTGGTTGTTGTTGTTATTGTTATTGTTGTGAGTGAATGACAAATTGTTGTTGGTGGTAGGATTACAGCTCTCTCTATCAGGTGGGCTAGTCGGCATGGCCTTAATAAGATCATTGGTGGATCAATAATAGCCTATAAGCACACTATCTCAATAGCTTACTGAAAGTGACAAATGTAGACTGAGCCATGAGGCCTTACCACTTATTTGTTTTAAATGAGTTTAAGTTTAAGTTTATTTGCAAAAGGGACCGTGCATATTAATCAACATTAAAATGTAAATACGCCAGAATTAGCCAGAAGGCTAGATTTTATCTGTAGTCCCTGGCCAAGATGTTAAAAAAGGTTATCACACATAACATACATCAAATAGCCCTCATAAAATACAATTCATCATCACAATATACACATTTGAACAAAAATACACATAAAAAACAGAATAAAGCTGAATTGCATATACACACAGTTAATGAATTTAGCTGTGGGTGCAGTGTTCTTTGAGCCAGTTTTTAACAGTTTTATTTTTAATTGTTCAAGCGTGTTAAAGGTCCAGATATGTGTATAGGCATAGTGTTCCAGTACTGTGTGGCTCTAACAGAGAAGGCAGATTGTCCAAACGCACAGGAGAGGAACCACGCAGTCTCTTTTGGATGAGGACCTTGTGTGTCTTCCAGATTCCAGTATAAATCCAGATTAAAAATTACGTGGAGCTATGTTGCACAAGTCAACTTTTATCAGCTTTTAGTAAATCTATGTTTACTGATTTAAACTAATATTAAACTAATTTATTAACCCATACTTTGAATCAAGATAATGGTGATTTTAACAACAACAAAAGGAAAACGGCCAGCTGTCAGATAAGTGCTACTTAATTGTTAAATAGCTCTACATTCCTACAGCCATCACTGAAATAGGGTACTTTTGACTAGTTTTCACCTACAATTTCCACGTGAACATGTTGAACAGAATAAGCAACATATTCTCAGTAATAAACTTTGAAGAAGAAAGGATGGACAATAGACTATTAGGCTACTTAGGATATAGTATATTATACTCTTGTTTCATTCAATCTATATAACATTGAATTTCTTTCTTTACGTCAAATTTCCATAATTATCAAGCTCATAATACAAAAATAAGAACAATAAACTATTAATATTAGTATTAGTGGTATATAGTACTAATGTTATAAAGCTATATAATTAATATGATGTCATAATGGGCTATACATTATTGTTATTATAATAAAGTGTTTATCTCGATTTGTTGCTCCTAAAAAGGATGAAAGTAAAACAAGTTTGTTAATCCTGTTGTTTTTTTAAATATAATTTAAATATAATCATAATAAATAAATAATACATACATACATAGTATGTATGTATGTTTTTATTTATTTATTTATTATGATTCTATTTAAATTATATATTTAAAAACAACAGGACTAACAAACTCATTTATTATGACAAAAGACATTGCATTTGAGCTGTTGTGGTATAGCCTGTGTATTTAGCTAAATGTATAGCATTTTGATGGACCAGCCCACAATCCTCCTGCGACCAATCAACAGCATGCAGACTTTCTCTGCTCGTCATCTTGTATTATCTAAAGATCTGTAGCATTTTGATGGACCAGCCCACAATCCTCCTGCGACCAATCACAGACTGGGAGGGGAGAAGGGTTCCTTTAAATAACGGTTACAGACACAGACCACAAGTACTCATCTCTTTCAGTTTCAGAAAGTACTCTTACAGAGAAAACAGCCAGCAACATGGTTGAGTGGACAGACTTTGAGCGTGATACCATCCAGAAGATCTTCGCCAATTTGGACTATGAAGCCACAGGCGCTGCAGCTCTGTCCAGGTGAGCTGTTTGTTGCTGTACTTGTCTTTAAAAGAGACAGGTGTTACCTGTAGAATGAATTAGACAGCTAACCAGACGTGGTTCATGTGCACAATGTTTCGTAACAAGTAGTGTAAAGAATTACTACCTCAAGTTCAGGAATAATAATTACAGTTATCCCATCAAAAACAACTCGTTACTCCATTACTTCAGCTACCGAATGCTTACTGGTCCCATGTAACGATGTATCCATGTGTCTCTCTGTTTTCCAGGTGTCTGGTCGTCTATCCCTGGACCCAGAGGTATTTCACCAGCTTTGGAAACCTCTACAACGCCGCTGCCATTATCGGAAACCCGCTGGTCGCCAAACACGGAGCCACCGTGCTGCACGGACTGGACCGCGCTCTGAAGAACATGGACAACATCGCAGAGACATACAAAGAGTTGAGCGTCCTGCACTCCGAGAAACTGCACGTGGATCCAGATAACTTCAGGGTACGACACGTAATTCTACACAAAATACATGCATTATTATTCTGCCATTTCTCAAAGTGGTCCTATACTAGACCAACAGCGTAGGGTGTTTTGTTTACAAGTTGCAGCCTAATCTAATGGTTGAACATCTCCTCTTGTGGTGCAGCTGCTCGCCGACTGTCTGACCGTGGTCGTCGCAGCCCAGTTGGGAACTGCCTTCACCGCTGATGTGCAGGCAGCTTTCCAGAAGTTCTTGCGCGTGGTGGTGTCCGCCCTGGGAAGGCAGTACCACTAGACGAGACAGCAGAGCGCCATCCGAGGACCACCATCTTGTCCCTATCCTCTGTCAAAAGAAAATAAAACAATCTTGAAACAAGAAACAAATTGCTTGTTGTCCATGACTGTGTTCATTAATGCAGGGCTTCATTAACTCGTCATTCGAATAGGCTTTACCTGAATAAGCGAATCAATAACATGTATTTATTTATTTATTCATGTATTCATGTATTTATTTATTTATTTATTTATTTATTTATTTATTTATTTATTTATTTATTTATTTATTTATTTATTTATTTATTTATTTATTTATTTATTTATTTATTTATTTATTTATTTATTTATTTATTTATTTATTTATTTATTTATTTATTTATTTATTTATTTATTTATTTTTACTTTATTTACTTTCGTCCTTTTTTCATATTATATATTACATTAGATTTAGATTATTCTGTTATTAGATTATATGTTGTAACTATTTATTTTAGGGCAAATATAACTGAGAGGGCATACATATACCCTCATCTCGCACCTTGTTGCCCATATGCACATGTCCAGAGTTAATTATATTGATTTGTTATATTGTTTACACTATACTGTATATGGGGGGGGGGTGATTACTCAGCCCTTGTGTGTGTGAATGTAACAAGTTCCTAACGTTTTCTTTCCCCTATTATTGCATGCACACTTTATTCATTGTTTTAAATTATTATTTTCTTAAGTTATTTTGTGCATCACTCTGTTTTGAATTTGATGCAAATTTGCAATGCATGAGGGTCATCCTTTTGTGTTAAATGGCTGCATAAAGCAAGCATTTGTTGACTCTCATGTTGATAAGAGTATTAAAACTTGGAACTTAAAGGTAGAAAAAAAATGTAAATAAGAAAATGCGATTAATTATGGACAATCATGCGATTAATCGAGTTAAATATTTTAATCGATTGACAGCACTACTTATAATATATATATATCTTATCTTAATAAAGCTACTACAGCTTCCATCCTTCACACCTATAATAATTATAATAATAACAATAATGTATAGCCTATTATGACATCATATTAATTATATATCTTTATACTATATACTAATACTAATACTAGTATTAATAATTTATTGTTCTTATTTTTGTATTATGAGGTTGATAATTATGGAAATAGAATAAATTGGAGAGAGAAATGCAATGTTATGTATAGATTGAATGAAACAAGAGTAGAGTATAATATAGTATATCCTAAGTAGCCTAATAGTCTATTGTCCATCCTTTCTTCTTCAAAGTTTATTACTGAGAATATGTTGCTTATTCTGTTCAACATGTTCACGTGGAAATTGTAGGTGAAAACTAGTAAAAAGTACTATTTTTCAGTGATGGCTGTAGGAATGTAGAGCTATTTAACAATTAAGTAGCACTTATCTGACAGCTGGCAGTTTTTTCTTATATGTTTGGCCAAAACTCATTGCATTTTCCTTTTGTTGTTGTTAAGAAATCACCATTATCTTGATTCAAAGTATAGTTAAAATTAGTTTAATATTAGTTTAAATCAGTAAACATAGATTTACTAAATGCTGATCAAATTTGAGTTGTGCAACATAGCTCTGCATAATTTTTTATCTGGATTTACTCTTTTAAAACAAATACGTGGTAAATTAGGCCTCATGGCTCAGTCTGCATTTGTCATTTTCAGTAGGTTATTGAGATAGTGTGCTTATAGGCTATTATTGATCCACCAATGATCTTATTAAGGCCATGCCGACTAGCCCACCTGATAGACAGAGCTGTGATCCTACCACCAACAACAATGTGTCATTGACTCACAACAATAACAATAACAACAACAACCACCAGAAAACGAATTGTCTTGCGTTTGGACATTTATTCATCAGATTCAAAGATAGAGCGCATCATGGGTTATGCTTCTCCTCTTGCTTGCAGTTTATCGGTACTTCTCGGCCAGAGCCAGAGCCAGAGCAGCCAGGAACTTGTCAAGAGCCACGTGGACCTCGGGGGTGAAGTCGTCGGGGTACATGATGGCCAGAACTACAAGAATGCAGTGGTTGATGATCTAGAGGAAGAGAGCAGGCATATCGTTATTCACGTGTATCGTCATATGTTAATGTAGCTGGTGAATCTCATGACACAATCTATTCACCTTGAAGTTGGAGGGGTCCACTCGCAGTGTGTAAGCGTGCAGCTCACTGAGAGGGAGAAGGCCTCCGGTCAGATCGTCCATCAGCCCTACGGCCTCGCCAACTGCACCCATGATGGTCATTCCGTGCTTCCTGACTGGAGCAGAGCCGGGGGCTGTCTCCTTCCAGTGGTTGAAATAAGTCTTGGTCTGCGGGTACACCACCAACATCCTGAAATGACACAATGTAAGAACAGTTGTCAGGTGCCGTTTTAAATAGAGACCACATTCACAACATTCCATCAGAAGGTCCAAACTGCAGAGATTTAGGCTTACCTGCCGAGAGCATCGGTTCCGATTTCCTCAGACTTGCTGGCAATCTTTGCCCAGAAGAGCTTGACGGCGGCCTTGTCCTTGGCTGTGAGACTCATCTTGACTGTTTCAGCAGATACTTGGATGCTGAACTCAGGCGGCGGCCAGACTTATATACACACAACAAAGTGTGGGCACACCCGACCGCACCTCCAAGATAAGTGGGCATGTGGCATCTTGGATGTTTACCAAATAGATAGTAGATATATTTACAGTAGTAGATACTTTATTGTCAGAACAAGTCTGAAATTATTAATTGCTTGCATCACAAGTGACCATGGGTGATGTGGACATCTTGCATAAGATACAAATAATAATTATATATATATAAACTCGCTCCATTAAGTGGACACGTGACATTTTGGATGATTTCCAAATACATAAATACGTAGATAAATAGATACAGAAGCTATATTTACAGTAGATATTTATTGTCAGAACAAGTCTGAAATGATTGCTTGCATCACAGGTGATCACATGTACAGCTTGTATGAGATAAAAATAATAAAAATAATTAAAACAAAATTTATTATTATTTATTATTATATTATATTATATATATAAATATAAATATATATATTATATATATAATATATAAAAAAGAAAATCGCTCTGTCACCATTTGTGCCCAGTATAGCTGCCTACGGGGGGGGGGGTTCAGAGCCTGCAAAATAAATTTACTGTAATAAGTGTGGGTGACCGGGCAAAGCCAGTCACACCACACTATTAAAATCTATACACTTTATTTATTCTTTATTATTCCGCAGATTTTTGTCCGCTAACTCAGCTTTCGTACCACATACAAGTGTAAGCTATCAAAACGACCGGCTTGGTCCAACTCGAGTTGCTATTACTTTTTGGAAAGTTCACTGCACCGTTTGGCTACAAATAGACTCTGAACGGGCAATTTTGGTCCATGGGAACAAATGGCGGATGTTAATAACTAGTGTAGAAACTGCTTTTTTTGTTTTATCATCACCTTTTGTAAATTGCGAGAGGGATCTCAATTTTGGACGTAGATATAAAAACAACACACCAAAACGATGTCACAACTGTGCCCTCGCTGATAAAATAAATAAATGGAATTGGACATTTCTATCTCAACTTATGGCCATTTCTTTGACAGTCATGCTCCACATACACACTAATGGACTCTCCACTCTTGCTATGGCACCTGAATTTCCTGAATAAGGGAATATCTTTTTATTTTATTATGTAGGCACTAAATGTAAGCCTAGAATATGTTTGTTAACTAAATTGCGGGCCCTTTGTAAACAACAGCAGTGAACCCTCTCACCCAGAGTCACACCAACCATCAGAAAGTCAACCCTGAACCCCACCATCATGGATAACTCTCTAGTCTAGATCATTGGATGTATCAAACCAGCTCACTGATCATGTGTGTCTTTAAAAAAACCACAGGGAAAATTAGAAGCTTATATGACTAGACAATTCCGCGCAGGGAAATTGTGAAAGTGTGGATGATGCCTGTGCACCACCGGCCAATGGGAGAGGGTCTCTCGCGAGTCTCTATGACAAACGGTTCAAAAGATACAAAAAGGGGGCGCGGCCTAAGGATGTGGTCAATATAGACCAATGAAAGAGGATATCCCTACTGAGTACAATGGCACAACCCACAAATGTCTACGACAAACGGTTCAAAAGATATAAAAGGGGCGTGGCCTAATGATTGGGGGAGTGGTCAACATAGACCAATGAAAGAGGATATCCCTACTGAGTACAATGGCACAACCCGCAAGTCTCTACGACAAACAGTTCAAAAGATACAAAAAGAGGGTGTGGCCTAAGGATCGGGGGAGTGGTCAACATAGACCAATGAAAGAGGATATCCCTACTGAGTACAATGGCACAACCCGCAAGTCTCTACGACAAACGGTTCAAAAGATACAAAAAGGGGGCGCGGCCTAAGGATCGGGGGAGTGGTCAACATAGACCAATGAAAGAAGATATCCCTACTGAGTACAATGGCACAACCCGCAAGTCTCTACGACAAACGGTTCAAAAGATACAAAAAGGGGGTGTGGCCTAAGGATCGGGGGAGTGGTCAACATAGACCAATGAAAGAGGATATCCCTACTAATGCCACAACCTGCAAGTCTCTATGACAAACGGTTCAAAAGATACACAAAGGGGGCGCGGCCTAAGGATCAAGGGTTAATCCCCTGAGGGGGGAGGAGCCGAACCATAGGGGCGTGGTCAACATAGACCAATGAAAGAGGATATCCCTACTGAGTACAATGGCACAACCCGCAAGTCTCTACGACAAACGGTTCAAAAGATACAAAAAGGGGGCACGGCCTAGGGATAAAGGGTTAATCCCCTGAGAGGGCATTGCTAGGTCATGGCAGCACTGAGTTGATTGACAGCTCCCTCTGAAGGTGCTCCCATAGTCGAGCGGACTGTACGCGGACCTCCGCGGACCAATTTCCTACATGTCTTGCGCCAGTTTACACAATTTTTCCCACGCTGTTCAACTTCTGTCATGTCGTCGTCATCCGATGTCAATAAAGAGTATCTTATCTCCGTTTCCAATATTTCGATAATAAAACGGGCAGTTTTACACACTTAAATAACAGGTATATAGGCAGCGAGGTGCAATGTACTGTATAGGCTTGCTCAACATGAGGTGGACAGCGCGTGGTGCTGAAATTACGCATTGCATGAAATAAAAACACCAGTTCTGTATCGTATCGCTCTCGCTCGGCATCGCTCTCTGCACTATCTCGCATACGTGCACGCGCACTGAATAAAGACCACAATGTACCTTTAATCCCAATATTCGTCTGACCACACCCCTATCAGCTTACCCATATAAGCAGGGGTGGGGCCACCCACTCTCCTCCTTCTCGCTTTCACCACAAGGAAGAAGTGCCTCGGTAGATCCCCACACTTGACACCATGATGGAAGAAAGGTTTAGGAGCAGCTTTGGGAAACAAGGATACGTTGACATCATATCTTTATTTTCTCTCTCACTATTTTCGAGAAAATACGGCAATATTGTCTTCGTACTGGAGTGTCTGGAAGATGATGATCATTCTAAAAACCCTCCACCGGTTTTCGTATTGGGAGCACGCCGCTGCATGCTTCTCAACTGCAGTTCCTTGCTGTGTTTGTTGGGGTGAAACCTGTCAGGCCACAGCTGAACTGTCGGACATGCCGCTGTTGTGAGAAGCGGTGCGTTCCAGGTTGGGTGAGTAGTGTTTGCTGGCGGGCTCCACTTGTCTGTTAGTGCTATGGGGGCTACTTGACAAAGTTTATGGAAACCGGCCCCAGGCTAGGGTCCTTTGTTCAGCCACCTAGGCGACAGAAGGCCTTGGTCTGAAGACCATTATAGTTTTAACTAGTGGGCCGCGACCATTGACACTGGTGATCCCTGTGTGTTCTGGACGAGTGGATTCTCTCTGTCACCGTGTTAAGGCCCCATCTTTCATATCCAAATGAGAGTATTCCTTCACGAGGGGATATGTGCATGTAATGTGCGATAGCGGCAGATTCATGTTCAAAGTCAGTTACACAGGCCAGTTGGTACTGTGCTGATTCCGTCGGATGTGGTAAAGTCACCGTTGTGAAGCGGTGTTGACATCTTGTTTTCTCTTTTCTCTTAAAAAGTGAGGAGAGGTTCAGAACGGCGGCCTGTCTGGGTGAGTGTTATGTCATTGTTTACATGTTCATAGCTTACGGTTAGCCAGTCAGCTGTTAACTGCTGCGTTAGCCTGCTGGATCGCTGCATGGCCTGCTTAGGGCCTACTATTAGCCAGTCAGCTGTTAGCTGCGGGGCTAGCATGTCGTGGTCGCTAGGTAACGTTAGCTTGCTGCTATGGCCATGGCCTGGCGCGGGGTAGCTTAGCTTCTCGCGCGCCGCCGTGAGCTCGCTTCTGATCGCGTGCGTCGTTAGATCGGCGTCTCGCGAGCAGAAGCAGTAGCACCCGAACGGTTGGAGCGGCCGTTAGCTTGATGCTAGTCTGTTGAACGTGCTTTGATTTTAACATGTTTTACACTCTTGACCACGACGTCATCCTTGACAGGGGATGTTTTCGTCGACCCTGCCCTGAGCCAGGACGGCAAGGTTGCATCAACAGGGGACTGTAGTGCGGGTTGGGGCGGTGACGCTGCCCAGTTCGGACAACACAGGAGCGGCTGTGTTTCCTACGGTGTCTGTGACTGCACTTCGCTGATCTGCGTTCCGGGTAGGAACGGGGTTGACCAGACCTCATAACACGTCTTCTGGTTTTACTTTGCTAAATGTATTGTGAATAACGGTGTTTTTCCCAAAACGTGTGTTGCTACAATGCATTTAGGATACGTTGCGGGTTATGTGTGAGCTGTTTTTGTCACTGGCAGTTAGCTTCTCCGTGCAAACGGGATGTAATGATCTGGTTGTTGTGTGAGAAACACGGCCGTGTACTCACAACTAAGGTAACTAACCTATGAAGCTATGCTTGGTGACAAGTGAGTAAAAGAATGTTCTTCCTCAGACTGTAATGACAATGAACAGTGTGTTCACACATTAACAGGTTTTCCTGTTTTAACTGGCCGTATTGAGGGTAAAATAGGAGGATTGTGTTTCCCCCCCGGTTCCCTGGGGACTTTTTCATCCTCCTATCAGACATGTTGTGCATTAATTGTGTCTTTTGTGTGGTAGGGATACGATGTAACTCTTAGCTTGATTGCTGAGGTTGTGCTAAATCTGCTGGAGAAACTTATTTCCTAAAGGGAAATTGGTTTGGTTGCTGTCATGTGTGCTTAGCAAGGCCTGTGGTCGATACTAATCAAGAATGATGTATTCTCTCATTGTGAAAAAAACGGCGTTCCTCTGTTGAGTGTTTTTGCCATTTTTTGTAGGTGATGATGGGTTGTGTGTGTCATGTGACCTACAACTGGGTTGTACTGGCCACAGAAGCACATGTGTATGTTGGACCGGGGTTCTTAGAGCCCTCTCTATTCTGTGTTTTTCCTTAGTAAAAATCAGATAGCAGGTTAGCTCATGCGCTGTGTGGAGCTGTGAAACGCTTCATAGAGCTGACTATGACTGTGTCATATTCTCTTTTTGTCGTTACATCGTATCATGGGTGTGGGGTCGTAAAGGGGTGAACTGGTAACCTTTCCTCTCCCCATTGTTCTGTCGGTCAGGGGTACACCCCCTGTCCTTCAAGGTTCCCGTCACGTGGCGGTTCGGCACGTTACGGGGGGGGGGGGGGGGGGAGGGAGTTCCTGGTCCCACGGCCTGGTATATTGGGCGTGTGCACCGCAGGAATTCCCCCGCCATAGAGTACGTCACCGTGCGCGTCTCTGTTGGTAGGACTTCCGTGTGCTGTTCAGGTCCATGTGATGGATCTGTTTTCAGGGGGGGTGGTCAGGGCTCCTCCTCACCAAGCGCCTATTCGGGCCTTCTGTGAGTTCGGACTCCTTCTTCCATGTGAGGAAGCCTCCATCAGAGTACAGAGCCTTCCTCCTCAGATTGTCAAAGTGAGTGGACCCTCTAGAAGGGTCCTTTTCTATTGTATGTATATTCGATTCAATTCGTTTATTGAGTGTGTATGGGTTCAGTGCCTCTTCCCCGGAGGCCCTAAAACCAGTTTTTTACATGGCTCAAGGTGCAATATATTCTTTTCAATCTGTACAGCTCGCGTGGGAAGTCTCTCTGGGGATCCCCGTCTCTTTCCTATGGGAGGGTGGTGGGATGTAAAAATGTGAACATTTTTTACCCCGGCTGTGTAGACTGGGATACATACTGTTGATGCTTCCTTCTTTCTATTCCAGAAGTGTTGGAGTTAGGGAGTGTCACACCCCTCTTGTCGTTCCCCTGGGCGCCTTGGGGATTCAATGACAGGTCTAAATAGCCTGTTCATTGATGGGGGTGTGTCCCGACGCACGTATAGTGCTAGCTCGCTGTAAACAGGCGATTGACTGGCACGCCTTGGTTGCTTGTGGTTGAAACAGCGTTTTTATAAAGCAACTGAGATGGGGGTTTTTCCTCTTCCGACGACCACATCCCATGACCTGGGTGGGTTGTCGACGGATTCTCGTTCATGTCTGGGGGATGATGACGGGATGGATCTGAACATATGTGGTGGGGTCTCACGCCCTTGGGGTGGGCCACCAGGCGCGGTTCGTCCGAACGTCTGGGTGGCGCCTTCTTTTCATGTTAAGATCAACACGCATATCTGCCCTTCTCCTGGAGTAGGCATGTCGGCGTGGTTAGGGCACGGGACTGGTTCTGGTCACGCTGGTCCAGATCAGTTGAACCCGTTGTCCGCCGGGGATGCAGATCTGCTGTTCTGGTACCCTGAGGGACTTGGGCTTTTTTCAGGGGGAAAAATGCCAGGTCGGTCTGGGTGTCACAGGGTTAAGCGCTATGGAGACCCTGGTTGGGTATGTTTTTACTCAGCACTGTCGTCATGGCTTACAGCCATGCCATTCTGTACGCGCTCGATCTCGTCGGATCTCGGCCGCTACACAGGTTGGTCCTGGTTAGTACTTGGTTGGGAGACCGCCGGGGAATACCAGGTACGGTGTGCTTAGGGGCTGGTTCTCCATTATTTTTCGCTCCTCTCTCACGCATGGCGAAGAGGGGCCTGTGGGGGTGGTTTTTTGACCTCCTCTGGTGACCCTGTGCTTCCCGTACCGCCAGGCCCGGTCCGAAGTGATGTTTGCGACCCGTAGGCCTGGGTTAACCCTTTTTGGAAACTGAAACACTTGTACTGCGGTATAGCCGGTGTATACCCGCAGGTGTGTTTTGGAGTTTTTTCTTGAGGGGTTATAGGAACAACCACCGCATTGGGTAACACCGAGGTGGTTGATTCCCTGGTGTGTTGGAGCAGTGTCAACTCCCGGGTTCACCGTTTGAGGGTGCCCCTGCACGTTCATGACGTCTGCCAATCGTGTCAGCCTTCTCTGCCTCGACCCCTCTGGGTGGGGGTTTTTAAATGGAGGCTTGGTCATGCAACACCGCCAGCTTACGCTCCTTCCGCCGGGGCGGCTGTGTTCAGCTGTCCCCTCTGGCGCCTGTCTCGTCCGCAGTCTCCAGGCTAGGGTTAACAGCCTGTTGCCTGGTTTTTCCCCGGTGCGCTGCCTGCTTCCGTTGGTTAACTTTTTTTGTGTGCTTACGGCCATGCTGACTGCCTGTTCTGCAGGGTCAGTGTGCCAGGCGGTGTACTATTGGGGGGACAGGGCCCGCTCGGCTTACGGCCATACCAACCTGAACACGCCCGATCTCGTCCGATCTCGGAAGCTAAGCAGGTTCTGGCCTGGTTAGTACTTGGATGGGATTCCGCCTGGGAATACCAGGTGCAGTAACTGAGGGGCCTTTGTCCGAATACGCTGGCGATGTGGGGGGCGGGGCACTACGTGCCCACCTGGTGGGGTCTTGATGCTGGCATCATGGACTTCTCCGGGCCCCCATTCTAGGGAGTCCAGTCCTTTTGGTGGGTCTGGGTCTTCCTTCGTGCTCCGCTGCTACGGCCTTGCCACGGGGTTGGGTTTGCCCTTGACCCCGTGATTCTGGGGGCAGTAACGAGGTTGTTCCTCCGTTCGTTCCCGGGTGGCATGCGGGTTGTGCGTGTGTGTAGTCGTGGGGTCAAGCCACGGTCTGCTCACCCTGTGCGTTGAGTTGCTTGAGTGCCTCTTCGCACGGTCGGGTCCGTCGCCCTCCCGTGAAGCCCCTAATAGGGGGGGGTGCCCGCCATTAGGGTGGGTCGGGGGGGCTCGGCCCTCCCTGTTCTGATGGTTTGTGGGGGGCTGTCAGCGGGGTGTATTTGTCGGCCGTTGGCTCTCGCTCGGCCTCCCTTGTGCAGAGAGCGATGCCGAGCGAGAGCGATACGATACAGAACGTTAGGTTATGACTATAACCAAGTTCTGTTAGTATAGCGACGCTCGGCATCCGACGCCGCTGCAGCCTTTGACCTCGCCTTGTGGCGAAAGCTTGGGAAGGAGGAGAGTGGGTGGCCCCACCCCTGCTTATATGGGTAAGCTGATAGGGGTGTGGTCAGACGAATATTGGGATTAAAGGTACATTGTGGTCTTTATTCAGTGCGCGTGCACGTATGCGAGATAGTGCAGAGAGCGATGCCGAGCGTCGCTATACTAACAGAACTTGGTTATAGTCATAACCTAACGTTTTATTTCGTAATATTGGAAACGGAGATAACAGACTTGATAATATTTAGATAATAAAACTGGCAGTTTTACACACTTCATTTAGAAAAGCCATTCTCTTTTGCGAGTGAAAAAGCGAGTGTTCAGAGTAAAATGCAGATCGGCGTCACATTAAATGCAAGTCGATGTCAACTAAAACGCCAAGCAGCGTTTTGTGTGACACCAAGTCAGCGGCGCGGACGTCCGCGCATTAGAGAATAGGAGCTTCGCACTTGGAGTCCGCTTTGGGTACGCTTTGAACAGTGGCGAATATTCATGGAAGCCAAGGGAAGCCAAGCTTCCCCAAAAATATAAACAGTAAAAAAATATATATAAAATATATATATATATTAAAAAAAATTATAGTTTACAATAATAGGAAAATCTATATTTTTCATCTCTGTGTTATAATAATTTTCTCCCTCCTGGAGAAATTAACCGAACGAGCGAAACTGTGCCCACTCTCTCTAACACTGTCACTGACTGAGGCAGCCCATACTGAGTCTGACTGAGGCCAGCAGTCTGCTGGTAGCATTATTTTGATTGACATTTGGAGGCTTTTTAGACGCTAGGCAGTTTTTTTTTGTTTATTCATCCATTACCTCCTTATTAGCCAATAATATTCTAGCTTAATAAATGGGTTGGGCTTAGCTCCTAAGCCTATCACCGTCGCAGCCTGGTACTAGGGTTAGGGGGGGAGCCAAGCACTGTATTATTCTTCCAATCAAATCACATTAAAAGCTAAACGTGACAACAACGTCATCGCCTCACGGGCAATACAATTTAGGAAGCAGGAAGGACAATGCTCTTTTAATGTTCAGAACTACAAGTAAAGTGGCTAACTATGGCTAGCTGGTTCGGCTATGTTTTGTTGGGAGATATTTCAAGATTCATTTTCAAGACCTTTACTGGGGACCAGCACACCACTGTGGATATTCTGATTTAACAAATCTATCTGTCCAGGAGGACCCACATTGGCCAGGTAAGCCTGCATATAGCTTGGTTGCTAACTAACGTTATCAGAGTCAGTGTTAGCCCCTACAGCTGTATCATCAGCAGTCACGAAAAGGGCTAAGTCAGTGTAAACAAACGAACGGCATTGTTTGATTGATTGAAAACTTTATTTATGGACTGGCATGTACAGGTATAAAAACTGCAGGATGAGAGAGACGAGCAGTTTGAGTGACATTAGGGGGTGATTCTGGACTAGGTTACCCATCTCAACTCTATCTTAAGTACACACTATAATCAGATCTTGACATATTCCTATTCCCATTAATAACGATACTGTATACTGTGGGATTAAATGTATAATTCACGTTCAATGTTAATTTAGTCATTTATGTTATTCTGTTTAATAGGTTGTTTATACAACTAGGTGGTTCCTTATCTCATTGTGGTGTCCTTTATGTCCTGTATTATGTATGATAAAGACAGACCACTTTGTGACATTATCCTAGTGGCTGTATATAGTTTAATTAATAGAAGCCTAGTACTGCTCTTCTTAAGGCTCACAATCACCCCTGACAAGAAATAGTGTAGGCATATTATACATTTCCTGAATCCTTATTGGTCAGAAATATTCACATCTTAGCTTGAATGAAAGATGACATAGTCCCCTTTAAAATGATACCAAGACAATATGGTGAAACATTGACAGATGTCCTCTGTGAGTCTAAAGCAGGATATGCACCAGCATCTGAAATGCAATTACCTGAGGGGGTGGGTATACTTCATGACTTGATAATTATGATAAATAATAAAGAATAAATAAAGTGTATAGATTTTAATAGTGTGGGTGTGACTGGCTTTGCCCGGTCACCCACACTAATTACAGTAAATGAATTTTGCAGGCTCTGAACCCCCCCCGCCCTTTATTCAGGAAATCCAGGTATCATAGCAGGAGGGGGGAGGGGAGGTATGGACAGGGTAATAGTAAATGGCATAAATATAGGCAATAAAATTTGATCTGAATATAAAGATATGAGAAAAAAGAAACGGTGTAAGCAAAGGTGCGGGTGAGGGTCTGTATGCCCTATCAGTTATATTATACATTACAATAAATATAGGCAATAAAGAATCTTATCTGAATATATACTATCAGTAAAAGTAAGAGTAATTACAGTAAATGTAATTTACACCTCAGAAACTGCAGACCAAGATCAAGTTGAAGATTACACACGTATAAGCCACCTATAGGGCACAAAAGGGTAATGGAGCGATTTTCTTTTATATATATAATATATATATATATATTATTATTATTATTATTATTATTTGTATCTCATACAAGCTGTACACATAACCCGTGGTCACCTGTGATGCAAGCAATCATTTCAGACTTGTTCTGACAATAAAGTATCTACTACTGTAAATATATCTACTATCTATTTGTTTATCTATTTTGTAAGCATCCAAGATGCCACATGCCCACTTATCTCGGAGGTGCGGTCGGGTGTGCCCACACTTTGTTGTGTGTATATAAGTCTGGCCGCCGCCTGAGTTCAGCATCTAAGTCTCTGCTGAAACAGTCAAGATGAGTCTCACAGCCAAGGACAAGGCCACCGTCAAGCTCTTCTGGGCAAAGATTGCCAGCAAGTCTGAGGAAATCGGAACCGATGCTCTCGGCAGGTAAGCCTAAATCTCTGCAGTTTGGACCTTCTGATGGAATGTTGTGAATGTGGTCTGTATTTAAAACGGCACTTGACAACTGTTCTTACATTGTGTCATTTCAGGATGTTGGTGGTGTACCCGCAGACCAAGACTTATTTCACCCACTGGAAGGAGACAACCCCCGGCTCTGCTCCGGTCAGGAAGCACGGAATGACCGTCATGGGTGCAGTTGGCGAGGCCGTAGGGCTGATCGACGATCTGACCGGAGGACTTCTCCCTCTCAGTGAGCTGCACGCTTTCACGCTGCGAGTGGACCCCTCCAACTTCAAGGTGAATAGATTGTGTCATGAGATTCACCAGCTCTATACATTAACATATGACGATACACGTGAATAACGATATGCCTGCTCTCTTCCTCTAGATCATCAACCACTGCATTCTTGTAGTTCTGGCCATCATGTACCCCGACGACTTCACCCCTGAGGTCCACGTGGCTCTTGACAAGTTCCTGGCTGCTCTGGCTCTGGCTCTGGCCGAGAAGTACCGATAAACTGCAAGCAAGAGGAGAAGCATAACCCATGATGCGCTCTATCTTTGAATCTGATGAATAAATGTCCAAATGCAAGATAATTCGTTTTCTGGTGGTTGTTGTTGTTATTGTTATTGTTGTGAGTCAATGACAAATTGTTGTTGGTGGTAGGATCACAGCTCTGTCTATCAGGTGGGCTAGTCGGCATGGCCTTAATAAGATCATTGGTGGATCAATAATAGCCTAAGCACACTATCTCAATAACCTACTGAAAATGACAAATGCAGACTGAGCCATGAGGCCTAATTTACCACTTATTTGTTTTAAATGAGTAAATCCAGATACAAAAATTATGTGAGCTATGTTGCACAACTCAAATTTGATAAGCTTTTAGTAAATCTCTGTTTACTGATTTAAACGAATATTAAACGAATTTTAACTATACTTTGAATCAAGATAATGGTGATTTCTTAAAGGAAAACTCCAACATTTTGGGAAATTAGCTTATTTAACATCTTCCCTGGAGTTAGACAAGAAGATACATACCTTTTTTGTCTCTGTGCATGCATTAGGCTTAGGGAACAGTAGCTCCGTTAGCGTAGCTTAGCTTCATCACTGGTCTTACAGTCACCAAATACACTCCAAATACAACTCCAAAACGTTCCTGTAAACATGTGACCTGTGTATTTACCACGTGGAGAAATAAAAAATAATTGAATTCGACAATTACGTTTTCTAAGCAGATATACTCGGAACAATTTTTTGCCTAAGCACTCGTCTCTGGGCGCAGTGATTTCAGTGCTACTTTCTAACGTGACGCCGTGTTTGTTTACATTCTCATTTCATTCAAATGATCCGAACCGATTGAAGTTTATGGATACCATGACTTAAAACCCTCTTACCTTGACGATTAAAAGCCTCCCCAATTTAGAAAACAGTAATCCAATGGCTGGTATTGATAATATAATACTAACTACTGCACGAAGCTAACCGGAGCTAACACAGACCCGGACGGTCGCTAAAGCAAATATAATGACTTCCTTTCTGGGTTTTCAAAATAAAAGAGCGACGTCTATAGCAGCGGAAAACGTTTATTTTGTACATTATCTAACGTTAACACGAACCTAAACTAAGATTTTACTCTTTTCTTTTTTTCCATTCAGTATAACCCATTCATCCGTCATAGTCTCTGCTGCACCCCAGCGAAGGGTGAGGCAACGCCGCTGTGTCCTGGTGAAGAGGGAGCACTCCCTGCCTCACGGCTGGGTCTTGTTCCGGGGAAAGCACTCTGCTGTACGCGCCAGAGAGTTCCAAGTAACCGTGGCTCTGCATCCGGCA
Organism: Notolepis coatsorum; assembly: GCF_963971535.1. Classification (NCBI taxonomy): domain Eukaryota; kingdom Metazoa; phylum Chordata; class Actinopteri; order Aulopiformes; family Paralepididae; genus Notolepis; species Notolepis coatsorum. The sequence goes on along the minus strand of NC_140168.1, from coordinate 32,618,074 downwards.
GAGAGTTCCATGTCCCCATGGCTCTGTACCATGCGGCAATGTCCCCCGGGTCTGGCCTTCCAGGTCATTGGCCAACCCCACCGTGGTGGCTCCCCGGGTCCTTTGGCGTAGAGTATTACAAGGCTTTTTCTTTCAAATTAGTGCCCGTCCTGAAACCAATGTACATTGAAATCGGGGAGGAGATTGCGGGGGGAGCAAATGAATGAATGTGGATGAGAGCCTTGATGTAAGTGATTGCAGATACGGCTGTGGGGGTGCTAGAGACATGATCGAATAGACTTGTATGCGCCTGAATCTCCTGAACACGGCGCGACCCATTCCTAATCGATCAGAACTAAATCGGCAGAGAAAAAGCCTTTTTAAGCACCTATTTCCCATGCACATGCGCAGATTGCCCACAGATTGCCACGCATACCCGCCCTGGAATGTTCCATTAGAGGGGGTCTTGTGGTGAGAATGTGAGCGTAGTTTATTACACGCTAAACATCGTCCATTTCCAAGATAATCCAGTCTTTTTCCATAGATCGCGAGATAAAATGCATTATATGCAATAAGCCCAAATCAAATCAAATGTATTTGTAAGGCCCAACAACACACGTTAATGTTAAGAAGACACGTCTTCTTTAAACAAGTCAAGACGAAACATCACAATAAATCAAGAACTAAACAAAAACACCATAAAGTCCAAAAGATTTAAAATAAATGCAAAATAAATGCAACACTCCCAGACATACCCCACGCGAAGGTAAGGAAAAACTCACTAAAACCTAGCAATAGGAAAGAATGCACCACAGGCAATGTGGAGGAGAGAAACCTTAGAAGAGCCATTCAAGGGGGGATCTCCCTTCTTAGATGTCAGTGATAGTAGTGTTGTAATAAAACAGGTGAACAGTTGGTAAGCATGCAATCATGTGTAATGAAACACAGATAAGTGCATGCGATAGCAACTGAACATTTTGAAAGATTAAAAATAGAGCTGATGGCGGATCTATTTGAGGCAAAGGGGCGGCACAGAGAGGGTTGCATCCTCCCGGTCATCATCACGGGACGTCCATCACTCACAGGGAGACGGGACAGGCGTTAGACAGTTTGCGTGATTGTAATGGGCGGACATAGCAATAGATACAAGTGGTAAGCATATATGTGAATAGAATAGATATATGTAGTAAGCATATTATGTGAATAGAATAGAAGTACTTAACCCAGCAATGAACTCCACGTCTAAACCATGTTGACAGACCACGGACAGAAGACGGTAAGAAGCTGATCCATGGCCTCTGTGGTGCACGTAGAACAGTCACTGCAATCTTGGCCAAGACCCCGAGACATCCACCACCTTGGTCAGCACTACGAGACAACCACTCAAACCAAACCGTTCTGGTTGATCCCCTGAAACCCCAAATACTCCCAAATCAAAGGTATATACCATATACATATGTGCATTCACAAAATCACTAATGGATGTGAGACTGCTACGCAGTGCTACGATGAAAGTCCTCAATGATGTCCTCAATGCCCTTGACTCCAAACTCTACTGTGCTGCTTCCTTTATAGATCTGGCCAAGGCCTTTGACACTGTGGATCATGAACAGCTTTTGGAGCGGCTGAGAGACATTGGTGTCACTAATCACAGTGTAGCATGGTTCGAGAACTACCTCTCTGATCGCACTCAGTCAATAAAAACCGACAACCTATTAACCCAGTCCCTATCCATCTCTAAGGGGGTCCCCCAAGGCTCCTTACTAGCTCCAATCCTCTTCTCCATCTATATAAACAACATAGGCCAGTTCGCTGGAAACTCCCTAATTCACCTCTATGCTGATGACACAGTCCTGTACACCTCTGGTCCCTCCCCGGATGCTGTCCTGAAAACTCTCCAGGAGAGCTTTCTAAAAATCCAAGCTGGTTTCTCCGCCCTTTGCCTGGTCCTAAACACCAGCAAGACCAAAGTTATGTGGTTCGGCCACAAGGGTACCTCCCAGACTGGCACCATTGTAGCCGCCGATGGCAAAAAGCTTGAACTGGTCACCTCTTATAAATACCTGGGAGTGTGGATCGACACCAAACTCTCCTTCTCTGAACACCTAACTAAACTGCAGGCCAAAGTCAAAGCAAGGCTTAGCTTTCTGTATAGGAACCGTTCCTCCTTCACTAGATCTGCTAAACTCACCCTGGTCCAGATGACTGTCCTGCCGCTATTTGATTTTAGCGATGTAATCTACCGCTTGGCCCGTAAAGGTGATCTAGAGCGCTTAGATATCCTATATCACTCCGCCATTCGCTTCGCTACCAATGCCCCCTACAGGACCCACCACTGCGAGCTATACTCCCTAGTAAACTGGCCCTCCCTGGAGATTAGACGCAACATCCACTGGCTGGCCTTTGTATATAAAACACTTCTAGGCCGTAATCCCCCTTACCTTACTCACCTAGTCCACCCTCGTCCACTCCCAAATTACCACACCCGGTCAGCCACACATATCCTGGTAAACGCCCCCCATGCCAACTCCTCACAAGGCCGTTCCTCCTTTCAGTACGCAGCAGCTGATAGCTGGAACACACTACAAAAAACCTTAATATGGAAACGTTTATTTCAATTCGATTGTTTAAGTAAACTTTAACAAACTCCCTAGAGCACATTTGTAGATGTTTCTCCATGTGCTAACACCATGCTGCCACTATTGTTCTGTTGTCCGCCAGTTGTTGTTCAGTTCAGTTGTTGCTCTGTATGTATGTCCTGCCTTTTTAATAATGTTCCTTTGTGTTTTATTTTTATTTATTTGATTTTATCCCCCATCCCCTTTCCCCTAGGGGGCTTTTTACCCCCAAATAGGCCGTTATTGAAAATAAGAACTTGTTCTTAATTAACCTGCCTATTCAAATAAAGGTTTGATGATGATGATGATGATGAACTCAAAACTGTGATCGTGTTTGTCGAGGATGTTTTACGTCCGGTAAAACACAAAACTGTGATTGTTACAGAAACATGTTTCAGGTTCGGTAAAATAGACATAGGGGGTCCTTACCTTAGCCAGAAGGTAATCCAAAAAGAATAATTCCAATGATCCCATCGGCGATCACGATTACTCGTTTATATGTATTACACGTGTTTACGGGACACTATAGGTTTTGAGGCGAGCAGATTTGCTAGAGGGCAGACCCCAGGTGGTGAGAGCAGGCAACTGCACCTCCTTATCCATCACCCTCAACATAGGGGCCCCCCAGGGCTGTGTTCTGAGTCCCCTCCTCTACTTCCTGTACACACATGACTGTGTGGCACAGCGGAACAACAACACAATCATAAAATTTTCTGACGACACAGTAGTGGTGGGCCTGATCTCTGCAAACGACGAGAGGGCCTACCTGGAAGAGGTTAAGGTCCTGGCGGGATGGTGTCAAGAGAACAGCCTCTCCCTGAACGTCAGTAAAACAAAGGAGATGATTGTGGACAGCCCCCTCAGCATCGACGGGGCACCGGTTGAGAGAGTGAACAGTTTCAAGTACCTCGGAGCCCACATTTCCGAGGACTTGACATGGACCACACACATTGACAGTGTTGTGAAGAAGGCACGGCAACGCCTCTACTTCCTCAGGCGCCTAAGGAAGTTCCAAGTCAGTCAGAAGATCCTTAAGAACTTTGTTACGACCCTGGCTCAAAGGGACGCAACCTATGTGCAAACAGACACCAAAACCTGTGTTTTACCCAAAAGACTACTCTAACAATGAAATACTGGTACAAACTAAAGAACAAAGAATGGGAGAACGTGACAAGTCTCTGTTTCCACACACTCCTCTAGCCACAGTCAGACTGCATGTGTGACTGAGGGACTGGCTTTAACCTGCCAGCAGGTATCCAATCAGCAGCAATTAGGTAATTAGCAGCCCTCACCTGCATGCCCAGTGACACAGGAGTGATCAAGCTCATGGTACATAACAAACTTCTACTCATGTACAATAGAGAGCATCCTGACCGGCAATATCACCTCCTGGTTTGGGAATAGCACCGCACAAGACCGTAGCAGACTACAGAGAGTGGCCCGTTCAGCCGAGCGCACAATTGGAGGGGGGCTTCCCACTCTCCAGAACATTTACAACAAGCGGTGCATGGGTAAGGCTAAGAGAATTATCAAAGACTCCAGCCACCCAAACAACTGCCTCTTTGAACTGCTGCGGTCAAGCAAGCGCAGAAAGACTCAGAAGAAACTTCTATCCCCAGGCCATCAGGTTGCTCAACGAACAATAACACTATGCAACAACCATCAAATGCACTCACAGCACACACATCCACACGCACACACTCACTTTAAACAAACAACTCACTGCAGCACCCACTCTACTGCACTTTAGAACACCTAAACACACTTTATATTTATTGGCAAAGAATTTGCACTACAACCCATACCTCAGTACACCTTACTGTAAATTGTACCTCATCCCATTTCTGCTTGCACTATATAGTATATTGTATATTAGTATATTGTATAGTATATTGTATGGTAACTCAGTTACTTCTACTCTGCATTGAACATTGTACATACTGAACACTTGTGTCTACGTACGTGACTTCTATTTTTTACTTGCTATACTTATTTTATTTTATACTTATCTTTTGTCTAGCACAGTCTCTGGAGCGTAACAGAAAGAAGCATTTTGTATAAAAGTATTCTGTACTTCTGTATGACAACTAATAAAGAAACTTGGACTTGAACTTGATTGCTTTGGAAGAGCTCCTCCCCCTCAGAGCGAGTCTCGATAGTCTGGTTCATTCATTGCCTCTCCTGACCCATTTCTTTCTGAGTTCAAAAGGTAGGCGATACGGCCACCTGGTGAGATTCGATCGGCATTGCAATTCCAACGTAGGAAAAAGAGCCAGGGACACAGAATGATCCGGATGATGGTTTAGAACGGGGATCAGAGGAAAAATATCAAAGGATCAAAACCCGAGAAATATCGGGTATATGACGCTCAACTGCTGCCGAGATAACCAGAGAAATATCGGGTATGGCGCTGAATGAGTTAATACTAGGATGTTTTCTAATCCAGTCAAATCCAATCAAAATCTGGATGAAATTTATCAAACATTTTAATCTTGATCAGATGAACAAAGACCATCTTTTCACAGCCGTCACAGATGAATGCTACTTCTGCTGGTTGGCACCAACTCAGGTTAGTCTTCTTTGTTCAAGTTCAAGTTCTTTATTAGTTGCCATACAGAAATACAGAATACTTTTGCATGAAATGCTTCTTCTGTTCTGTACAACAAGTCAGCAGGAAGGGTACAACTCTGGCAGTAAGGTAAGTAACATTGTTCGTCAAACAGTGTCAAACTTGAGTGCTACAGTCTTGAGTGCATAGTAGTAAAGACATATTAGCATAGTAGCTGGTAATATATGCACCATAGATTCCTTAGTAGCAAAGTGCATAATACGAATAGTACTTCAGTACTATTAGTAACTCAAATAGTAACTCATTCAGAAAGCAGCGGCCCGCCTGATCTCAAACCTACCGAAGTCGGCCCATGTCACCCCACTTCTGCACTGGCTCCCCATTGCTGCACGAATCCGCTTCAAGGCCCTCGACCTGGCATACCGTGCGGCAAAGGGAACCGCTCCCGCCTACCTCCGGTCAATGGTCTCTAACTACACACCCTCAAGACCCCTACGCTCTGCATCTTCTGGCCGTCTCAGACTACCCACCCCAGTTAGGACAGCCGAAACCCGTCCAATCTCTCGCCGTCGACTAAAGACGCAACTTTTTTTATTAATAAATAAATAAATAATAATAAAATCTAACCCTAACTAACCTTACTGTCATGCACTTGTCCCAATAAACTAACCTACACTGTAGCACTCAACACTTTGATGAACATAGCTGAGAGTTGTGCCCTTCCTGATGACTTGTCGTGCAGAACTTGTAAGTCGCTTTGGATAAAAGCGTCAGCTAAATGACTAAATGTAAATGTGAATGTACTTGATTATGACTAAAGCACCACTTCTCTAAGCACTTGGCACAAATGCTTTTTGAAGGAAATTATAATGTTTTGTTAATTTCCCATTTCTCTACCTGCGGTCCACCACTGTAAATTAATGTAGAGGAAAACACTGATATCATCTTTAAAACATTATGTTTTGCCAACTGCACATACAATTTAAAAAAGACTTCTACAAGTTTGACAGCCTATATGTTATAACAATTTTGACATTTGTGTGCTCAACCGCTACCGCTACACTGTGGACTGAGTGCACATCATTTTCATTCCTTATTGCACACCACCACCACAAGGTGGCACCACAAGCTAAGCTATACCTCACCATTTTTGTACCAGCTGTACATACTGTATATATATAGGTATACTGAACAATTTTGTTGTTTACACTTGTACTATTTTATACTTATATTATACTTATTTTATACTATCTTGTTATTATCTAGCACACTCTCAGGAGCAAAACAGAAAGAAGCATTTCATGCAAAGTATTCTGTATGACAACTAATAAAGAAACTTGAACTTGAGTGTTAGCACATCAGATAATAATATTAATACACTTTATTTGTATAGCACTTTTCATACAAGGAATGCAGCTCAAATTTCACCACAAATCTAATCTAATAAAAAGATAACAATAAAACATTTAAAAAGAATGAAACTATTTAAAGAAATAAAATAATAACAAAAGAGTAGATAAAGTATAAAATATTATGTGGATAAAGTATAAAATATTATGTGAATTATAAAAGTGTAAACATTTAGTAAACCAGTTTTGTTGGGCCACATGTCAATTTCTGCTCCTCCATATTTGAAAGCCTGTCTGTCTCACCAGTGGAAATTCATACCACGAATGCACAAAGGAAAGCAATAGGATTCAGTAGCCTCATTGCACGCAGAAGTCAAGTCAAAGTCAGCTTTATTGTCGCTTCTCATATATGTGCAAGACATACAGAGAAATTAAATTGCGTTTCCCCCTCCCCACGGTGTATATATAAAAAATATCTAATATAAACATAAAGTAACATATAGGACACTATAAACATAAGTAACATATGGGACACAATGTACATACACTATACAGGACTAAACAGTGGCTAAATTTTTTTATGATTGAAATAAATAAATATAGGAGGTAAAATAGTGCAAATATTTTTTAGCAGCAGTGGTACGTAAGTAGGCTATAACTGATCAATAATGGCAGTAGAATACAATAATTGGCAGAGAATAATTCTCATGGAATGAAAATCCAACAAACACCAACCCCTTCAAGAGCTGGAAGCTGTCGTCCTTGCTTCATTTCTTTTTGTATCTGAAATGTATATAGTGCATTTAATTATGTGCCTAATACACGGCTTCACCTCCACAACCCTCCATACCTGCCTGACACCCCCCCCCTGCACTTCAGCTTGCGCACGGATGGAGATTCTACACTGCTCCCACTCTACCGCTCTGCCTACAAGAAGAAGCATGGCTCTCCATTCATTCAGCGTCAGACCTTCCTAAGAATAGCCTGGCAAGTATTCTCTACATTTGTACACATTAGCTGTCTGTCATCATGTGTGTTCGTATTTTTTGACATTGTATTCTCCCGTTTACATTCTCTCGTGATTTTGACATTGTATTTTCCCTCTCGTGATTTTTGACGTTGTATTTTCCTAGCACTATTTGGGCAACTTACACAATTCCTGTTAGTCTATTGAAGACATTTGTAAGTTTTTTTTTTTTTAAATGCATTGTTTTATATTTCTACTCAAGTACTCAAAACCATCATTTTTCAGCCTCAAGAAATCAGGCTGTTATGGCCTGGCTCCGCCCATAAGCACTTTGAGTGACAGTCAGTCCACAGTCTGCACTGGTAGAGGGAGGGAGGGAGGGGGGGAGAGAGAGAGAGAGAGAGAGAGAGAGAGGAGAGAGAGAGAGGAGAAAGGAGAGAGAGAGAGAGAGAGAGAGAGAGAGGGTGGAGAGAGAGGAGAGAGAGAGAGAGAAGAGAGAGAGAGAGAGAGAGAGAGAGAGAGAGAGAGAGAGAGAGAGAGGAGAGAGAGAGAGAGAGAGAGAGAGAAAAAGACAGGCCCCTCTCTCCCTCCCTCCCTCTCTCTTCCTTTCTCTCCCTCTCAGTGATGAGTCCGCGCGCGGCAGAGAGAGAGAGAGAGAGAGAGAGAGAGAGAGAGAGAGGGAGGAGGGGGGAGAGAGAGAGAGGAGAGAGAGAGAGAGAGAGAGAGAGAGAGAGAGAGAGAGAGAGAGAGAGAGAGAGAGAGAGAGAGAGAGAGAGAAAAAAGACAGGCCCCTCTCTCCCTCCCTCCCTCTCTCTTCCTTTCTCTCCCTCACGGCTCTCGGTGATGAGAGTCGCGCAGCGCTTGTTTTCTTTTCTTCTTTTCTTCCACTCCTGTCTAGTCTGATAGAATGGGGGCGGGCATTAGCTCCAACCACAGAGCCAATCGCATCACCCAGCGGCCGTATGACGTATATCGGCCATTCAAATAAAAATGGCCTGATTTACTGGAGGAGGAAAGGGCTGAGCTGAAACAGAGCAATCCGCAATATGGTATTTAGACACTAAAACACATTGATACGAACTCCTATTACTATAATACAATGCTAGAGACTGAAAATGACATTTAGTACATAGCCCCTTTAAGACTTATTTTTTTTCCTGTGTCCTCCACAGCCAGTACTCCAGCAGCCCCACCACACTACCGCCAGCCACCAGGCTAAACAACCCGACTCAACTGTACCTGCCCCCCCCCCCCCCCCCCCCCATCACGCAATAATAAACACACCAAGGGGGTTAACAGTATTCTGCCTCCCGTGTTGTGCATTTGAGCCACAAGCTACCGTGACTTAACAGAATATCTGACCATGGAAACGGCTCATTGATTGATTGAAAGCCAACCGTATGTCTTATTTTTCTTTTTCTTCTTTCTTCTCTGAGTGTGTTCTTGGTCCTTGGTTGGGAGGGAGGGATAGGGGTGGTGGTGTATGGCTCAATGTTTGTGTCTTCATTGTAAAAGTGGTTTCAATTTGTAGTATGTGTGTTAATGTATTTGTTTATTTAAATAATTGCACAAAGAAAACACTGTGGTCTACACTTCCTGAGACTTAATATCACCAAACAGAATAGTATGTGTGTAATATTGCACTTCTCCACTCCTGCTTATACAATTACAAATGTAACCCACCTTCTGATTGACAAACTAAAAGCAATTGGTTTTGATAGTTATCAGTGAGCTGGATACAATCCTACCTGGAGGGAGGAACAGATGGTGGAAGTAAACGGACTATCCCCCCCTCACAGTGAGCTGTGGTGTTCACAGGAAGCATACTAGGACCGCTACTATTCCTAATTTATGCAAATGACATGTCGTCAGCTTGTGACTGCAACTTGTTCCTGTTTGCGGACGACTCAGCCCTGCTGGTCTCTGACAAGAACAAGTTACAGGTTGAAAAAGCCCTCAGCTCGGAACTAGGCAAAATCTGCATATGGCTCGCCGACAACAAACTATCATTACACATGGGCAAAACAGAGTCCATTCTCTCGGTTCAAATAACAACTCAGCAAGACCGACGGCTTCTCGGTTACAGTGGGTGACAATATTATCACAAGGAAAGATGAAATTACCTACCTGGGTTCCATCCTAGAGGCTAATCTCTCCTGTGACAAAATAGGCATCCAATGTAATAAAAAAAAGTCAACCAACGAACGCGATTCTTGTACCGGATCTCCTCTCTGGTAAACAAGAATACCCTGAAGACTCTAGCAGGAGCACTCATTCAAGGGTACTACGACTATGCTTGCACCTCATGGTACCAAAGCACCTCAAAGGCACTAAAAAACAAATTACAAACATCTCAAAACAAGCTAGTCAGACTACTACTTGACCTGACTCCTAGACCCACCTCACCCCTGCCCACTTTGACAACCTAGGATGGCTTAGAGTAGACGACAGAGTACAGCAACTTGCAATGGGCCTGGTCTACAAGATACACTACGCGACAAGGTACCCATGTACATGTCAAAATACTTCCCAAAGGTCAGTGAATACCACGATCACAACACCAGAGGAGCTCACAAATCATGTAAAACCCAGATTCGGATCAAACAAGGGACTAAACACGTTTCGCAATTATGCCACATCAATGTGGACCGCCCTGCCTAAAGCTGTAAAGGAATGTGAATCACTACCCACTTTCAAACCTCTCTCAAGGGACACCTACGTGAGACTGCAATTCAAACACTGGCCCCTGTAAATATCCTAACCCAATCATTCCACCCCCTCCAATGTACAGTCATTACCTAGTATGGTTTTGTCAATAGTTCAATGTACATTGTGTTTGTTTGGACAGTGTCTCCTCCCCCCCCCCCTCAATGTACAGTGTTACTTGTTTATACAGTATGCCGCCCCCCCCCCCCCCCACACCACCTCCAATGTAAATACCCAGTATGGTTGTCAATATCCCAATGTACCCACCCCCCCACCCAACCTCCAATGTACAGTTCTACGTCAAATGTATATACTCCTTTTCTTGACTCCTTCTGTATCACAAACAGTACTGTATTAGCAAATCTGGTATGTCATAAATGTATAGATGTAGCACGACTAGCATCTGTATGTCATGTATGTCATATATGTCTATATGAATTGAAAATGGGGGACCCTGATGGAAACAAGACAAACGTCTTTCTCAGGTCTGCATCCCCTTAACAATTGTATGTATTGAGCCGTACTGTATTGTACCCATTCTGCAATCTGTTAAATAAAGTTTCATTCATTCATTCATTCATACATCCAACCCGTAGCGTTGCAAGTTTGCCCCAGAGGAGGGCGCACACGCAGTACTGAAGTAGTATCTCATTGCTATGAGCGCTCCGGTCTTTTCCACACGAGACCTCGTCCTGAAAAGCTGCGTCGAAACTTAACTGAGCACTCCCGGTATGAAACATTATTTAATTCCAGAATCCATACATCAATCGCTAATAAGGTGTTCTTTTATCAGAATCCCGACTGTGAACGTGAGGGCCAGCATCTGTCAAGTTAGCTGCATGGAATGTCCCACAACAAGGCATTAAACATGGCTGAGCCTGTGTGTATAATGTGTGTTTGTTTAGTCAAAGTAATGTTTAGTGAATGTGTGTAGTTGTTTGATTGATTGATTGAAAAGTTTATTAACAGATTGCAGAATGGGTACAGTACAGTACAGCTCATACATACAATTGTTAAGGGGATGCAGACCAGAGAAAGACTTTCGAC
>NC_140168.1:32521040-32606639 GCF_963971535.1 Notolepis coatsorum | reverse complement strand
AAACATCTCAAAACAAGCTAGTCAGACTACTACTTGACCTGACTCCTAGAACCCACCTCACCCCTGCCACTTTGACAACCTAGGATGGCTTAGAGTAGACGACAGAGTACAGCAACTTGCAATGGGCCTGGTCTACAAGATACACTACGCGACCAAGGTACCCATGTACATGTCAAAATACTTCCCAAAGGTCAGTGAATACCACGATCACAACACCAGAGGGAGCTCCACAAATCATGTAAAACCCAGATTCGGATCAAACAAGGGACTAAACACGTTTCGCAATTATGCACATCAATGTGGAACGCCCTGCCTAAAGCTGTAAAGGAATGTGAATCACTACCCACTTTCAAAACCTCTCTCAAGGGACACCTACGTGAGACTGCAATTCAACACTGGCCCCTGTAAATATCCTAACCCAATCATTCCAACCCCCTCCAATGTACAGTCATTTACCTAGTATGGTTTTGTCAATAGTTCAATGTACAATTGTGTTTGTTTGGACAGTGTCTCCTCCCCCCCCCCCCTCAATGTACAGTGTTACTTGTTTATACAGTATGCCCCCCGCCCCCCCCCCCCCCCCCCCCCAACCACCTCCAATGTAAATTACCCAGTATGGTTGTCAATATCCCAATGTACCCAACCCCCCCCACCCAACCTCCAATGTACAGTTTCTACGTCAAATGTATATACTCCCTTTTCTTGACTCCTTCTGTATCACAAACAGTACTGTATTTGCAAATCTGGTATGTCATAAATGTATAGATGTAGCAGTACTGACTATCTGTATGTCATGTATGTCATATATGTCTATATGAATTGAAAATGGGGGACCCTGATGGAAACAAGACAAACGTCTTTCTCAGGTCTGCATCCCCTTAACAATTGTATGTATTGAGCCGTACTGTATTGTACCCATTCTGCAATCTGTTAAATAAAGTTTTCATTCATTCATTCATTCATACACGCAACCCGGTAGCGTTGCAAGTTTGCCCCAGAGGAGGGCGCACACGCAGTACTGAAGTAGTATCTCATTGCTATGAGCGCGCTCCGGTCTTTTCCACACGAGACCTCGTCCTGAAAAGCTGCGTCGAAACTTAACTGAGCAACTCCCGGTATGAAACATTATTTAATTCCAGAATCCATACATCAATCGCTAATAAGGTGTTCTTTTATCAGAATCCCGACTGTGAACGTGAGGGCCAGCATCTGTCAAGTTAGCTGCATGGAATGTCCCCACAACAAGGCATTAAAACATGGCTGAGCCTGTGTGTATAATGTGTGTTTGTTTAGTCAAAGTAATGTTTAGTGAATGTGTGTAGTTGTGTTTGATTGATTGATTGAAAAGTTTATTAACAGATTGCAGAATGGGTACAGTACAGTACAGCTCAATACATACAATTGTTAAGGGGATGCAGACCAGAGAAAGACTTTCGACTTGTTTACATCAGGGTCCCCCATTTTCAATTCATCATAACATATATGACATACATGACATACAGATAGACAGTACTGCTACATCTATACATTTATGACATATCAGATTTGCAAATACAGTACTGTTTGTGATACAAAAGTGTCCAGAAAAGGAGTGTATATACATTTGGCATAGAAACTGTACATTGGAGGAGGTTGGTTGGGTGGGGTGGGGTTGGGTGGGTTGGGTGAGGGCTGTACATTGGAGGTGGGGGGGGGGGGGGGGGGGGGGTTGGGAAGGGGACACACACACATTTTACACTGTACATTTGAATATTGACAAAGCCTTACTTGGTCATTTACTGTACAACTAGGTTAGGACATTTGTAGGGGCCAGTTTCGAATTGCAGTCTCACGTAGGTGTTTTTTGAGAGTGTTTTTGAAGGTGGGTAGTGATTCACATTCCTTTACAGCTTTAGGCAGGGCGTTCCACATTGATGTGGCATAATTGCGAAACGTGTTTAGTCCCTTGTTTGATCCGAATCTGGGTTTTACATGATTTGTGGAGCTCCCTCTGGTGTTGTGATCGTGGTATTCACTGACCTTTGGGAAGTATTTTGACATGTACATGGGTACCTTGGTCGCGTAGTGTATCTTGTAGACCAGGCCCATTGCAAGTTGCTGTACTCTGTCGTCTACTCTAAGCCATCCTAGGTTGTCAAAGTGGGCAGGGGTGAGGTGGGTTCTAGGAGTCAGGTCAAGTAGTAGTCTGACTAGCTTGTTTTGAGATGTTTGTAATTTGTTTTTTAGTGCCTTTGAGGTGCTTTGGTACCATGAGGTGCAAGCATAGTCGTAGTACCCTTGAATGAGTGCTCCTGCTAGAGTCTTCAGGGTATTCTTGTTTACCAGAGAGGAGATCCGGTACAAGAATCGCGTTCGTTGGTTGACTTTTTTTTATTACATTGGATGCCATTTTGTCACAGGAAAGATTAGCCTCTAGGATGGAACCCAGGTAGGTAATTTCATCTTTCCTTGTGATAATATTGTCACCCACTGTAACCGAGAAGCCGTCGGTCTTGCTGAGTTTGTTATTTGAACCGAAGAGAATGGACTCTGTTTTGCCCATGTGTAATGATAGTTTGTTGTCGGCGAGCCATATGCAGATTTTGCCTAGTTCCGAGCTGAGGGCTTTTTCAACCTGTAACTTGTTCTTGTCAGAGACCAGCAGGGCTGAGTCGTCCGCAAACAGGAACAAGTTGCAGTCACAAGCTGACGACATGTCATTTGCATAAATTAGGAATAGTAGCGGTCCTAGTATGCTTCCTTGTGGAACACCACAGCTCACTGTGAGGGGGGGGGATAGTGTACCGTTTACTTCCACCATCTGTTCCCTCCCCTCCAGGTAGGATTGTATCCAGCTCACTGATAAACTATCGAAACCAATTGCTTTTAGCTTGTCAATCAGAATGGTGTGATTGACAGTGTCGAAGGCCTTTTGTAGGTCCAGCATGACCATGCCGCAGTATTTGCCCGCGTCCACCTCTTGTTTGATGTGGTCGTTCAAGTAGAGAAGGCATGTGTCAGTGGAGTGGGATGTTCTGAAGCCAGATTGGAATTCGTAGATTAGATTTTTTTCCGCGAGGTACTTTTCGATCTGTCGTATACTATTTTTTCCATGACTTTCGAGATGGATGTAAGGATAGAAACAGGGCGGTAGTTACCCGGGTCTAATTTGCTGCCCTTTTTGTGCAGGGGTGTTACTCTCGCAATTTTGAAGTCCTTGGGGACGTGTCCCTGTTTTATGGAGAGGTTTATTATGTGTGTGATGACTGGGGTGATGGCTGCTGCTGAGTCTCTGAGGAATTTGGAGGGGATGTTGTCATGGCCAGTGGCCTTGTTTGGTTGGAGGGCGCTCAGTTTTTTGAGTACCTCATCTGTAGTTACTATTTCCAGTTTGAAGTCGTCTTTGTGGACGCCTAGGTTCTTGTAGTATGCTACTATGTGTTCTACCCCATACTGCCCTGAGTGGGAGGGTAGTTTGTTTACCAGTGTTGTGGCTATGTTTGTGAAGAAAGTGTTTAAGTAATTGGCTACATCCAGCTTGTCTGTGATGAGCGTGTTGTCCGTCTTTATGTTTATGTTTGAGAACCTGGTTTTGAGTTTTTTACTGCAGCCTAGTTGATTGTTGAGTAATTTCCAAAGTTCACGTGGTTTATTTTTGTTTTCCTCGGTTTTGTCATTGATGAAATTTTTTTTAGCAGTTTTGATCATGGAGTTTACGTCATTTCTTAGTCTGTTTCTTTCTAGTTTGAGTTCAGTCACGTGGTCTTGGAGTTCACTGCTCGTGCTTTTGGTAAGCTTTGACTGACTTTTACGAAACTCAGAGCATTTTTTGTCTCTGGCTTTCATAGCGGTCAGTATTTCAGTGATCTGTGACGTCACGATGAGTCCTGTTTTCATTACTAAAATAATCCAGTGTTAGCTTGGTCAATCCCAGACAATATCCACTTGGTGTAATGGAAAAGGGCCCTGACCGGCCACCACTAAATAACCAATACAGCCGGAAACTGTGGATTATCACAGTGTAATCCTGGAGCAGCAGTATTATCCAGATAATCTTGAATGTACTGTTCACAGCAAGACACTGCACTGCCTTAACGCTCGAGTCAACCTTTCTCCCTAGTGACCGAAACTGCGATCTCAGTAAAACATATCTTTTTCATGTATTGTTCCAATTTTCTTTCATGAATATCATTATTAACTTCAGTCCTCACCATACATATTGAATATTTATTCATTTTCATTTCTTAAATTAGGGTTAGGGTTATCCTAGGGTTACCCTAACCCTATCTCTAACCCCCTAACCCTAACCTGTCCAGTTCTGCGACTAGGGTGAAAGGTGTGACACTTGTTGTTCACGTGCTTTAATAGTGATTGTTTAAAAAAAAATTAAAATCTAGCCAACGCTATCCACAAGCACGTTAAAAAAAGGGCTTTTTGACCAGACAAGGGTGACTTAAGCTTTCAAGCAAAACACCAATGTGAATTAGGTGTCAGTGTTTCAATTAATGTAAAGCAAACCACTGAAATTGGAGACCATTCATTTACATTTACATTTAGTCATTTAGCTGACGCTTTTATCCAAAGCGATTTACAAGTTCTGTACGACAAGTCATCAGGAAGGGCACAACTCTATCAGCTGATAACAATGTACATCAAAGTGTTGAGTGCTACAGTGTAGGTTAGTTTATTAGGACAAGTGCATGACAGTAAGGTTAGTTAGGGTTAGATTTTTTATTTAATTACATTTTTTTATTTCAGATAATTGTTGAAGAAGTGCGTCTTTAGTCGACGGCGAAAGATTGGACGGGTTTCGGCTGTCCTAACTGGGGTGGGTAGTTCATATCCCTTCTGACCCATCAATGCATCCACGGAAACGCTCCCCCCTACCTCAAAGATCTCCTCACCCCAGAACCCTCCACCTGTAACCTTCGCTCCGCCAACACAAACCGCCTCCTTCCCCCCAGGACCAAGCTCTGCACCATGGGCGACCGGGCCTTCTGCTCGGCTGCTCCTCGCCTGTGGAATGCCCTCCCTGACTACCTCAGAGCACCACAGACCACTGCTTCCTTTAAAAGAGAATTTAAAACATACCTCTTCATGAAAGCCTTCCCTTAGTTTTAACCTTTTTATACATGCCTTGTGTGTTTTATCCCTTTTTTATGCTTTATGTCTTGTTTCTTTAATTGCCTAATGTTTTTAAAGTCTGTTTTTAGTCTGTTTTACTCTGTAGCACTCTGAGACTTGGTTTTTCCAGATATTCAGATTCAGATTCAGATTCAGATTCCTTTATTAAGCCATTTGTGTAAAAACACATTGGTAATTGTTGCAGCGTTACAGTGTATGCGTTTCCTCTCTTTTTTCACAGTAAACAACAAACACCAAAACAGACACAGGACAAAAAACAGTGCAGTGGAGGATTAATCAATTAAATACATATATATATATATAAAGTGTAGAGTATAAATAGAATGTATTATTATTATTATTATTATTCCACCATTGGGGGGCAAGGACTGAGAAAAGGCAGGTTCTCTTTGATGACCCTCCCGGAGCTCGGATCGGAATGGGTCTGAGACAGCCAGAAGATGCAGAGCGTGGGGGTCTTGAGGGTGTGTAGTTAGAGACCATTGACCAGAGGTAGGCGGGAGCGGTTCCCTTTGCCGCATGATAGGCCAGGTCGAGGGCCTTGAACCGGATTTGTGCAGCAATGGGGAGCCAGTGCAGGTCCCTAAGAAGTGGGGTGACATGGGCCGACTTCGGTAGGTTTGAGATCAGGCGGGCCACTGCGTTCTGAATGAGTTGAAGAGGCTTGGTGGCAGTGGCCGGGAGGCCAGCAAGCAGTGCGTTGCAGTAGTCGAGGCGGGAGATGACTGTTGATTAGACGAGGAGTTGGGTGGCTTCTTTTGTCAGGAAGGGGCGGATCCTTCTGACATTGCTCAGGAGGAATCTGCAGGTTCTGGTTGTCGCTGCGATGTGAGCGGAGAAGTTCAACTGGTCGTCGAGGACAACACCGAGGTTCTTGGCGGTCGGCGACACGGTCACAGCTGCATTCTCGACTGTGATGGAAAGGTCGGTCAGGGGGGAGGATTTGGCCGATAGGTGGAGCAATTCTGTTTTGCTTAGGTTCAGTTTGAGGTGGTTGGTCGTCATCCAGGCGGAGATGTCGGACAGACAGGCTGAGATCCGCTCAGAGACGTGTAATCCTATTCCTCCAATGTTTTCCAGAAACAGAAACACACATACTCTAAAGAACTTTTACACATTACACACTGTAGAGATAGCATCCTGTCTGGGAATATCACTGCCTGGTAAGGGAACAGTACTGAGGAGGGCCGCCATCCTACCAGCCATCTGAACAATGGACTCTTCTCTGTACTAACTACTGAGGTCAGGCAAACGTTACGGCAGCCTTAAAGCTGGTGGTAACATCAACTCAAGAGACACTAACAACAAACTGAACAAGCTGGTGAGGAAGGCTACACTGTAATAAAATAAAAACTGTAAAAAAAAACGGTAAATGTCTGGCAGCAACGGTTGCCAAACACTTACTGTCAAATTACAGTAAAATCAAATACATTTACAGATTGCAACCTTTATTTAATGGTTAATATTTTTGATAAAAGGTAATTTACTGTATTTTTATGGCATTTACACTTAAATTAGAAAAACAAAAGTAATCTGTCAAATAATAAAGTGAATTTCCCGTGAAAACACTTCTTATTTTTTTTGTACAGTGTAGCTCAGTATAGTCTGAGTCGAACTGGACAATCTAGAGGTCGTTTTAGAGACTGCTGGACTCTATCCTGGAGAACCCCTCCCATCCCATCCCCTCTATGAGGAGCTACCTAGGATGAGGAGTATGTTCAGCCATAGACTCATCACCCACCCCCCCCCCCCCCCCCCCCCCACCCCCCACCACCACCCTGACACACCACAAATCGCCTTGGTCAGTCCTTTGTGCCAGTAGCCAACAGGCTCCACAACCGTGGGGAAGGACTGACTTGGCTAACGGCTGGAGAACTAATGATGACTGGAGCCTTGAGAACTGTTTACCTCTCAACTACTGGACCCGGCATGACTCTGGCGCACCTTGCACAAGGACTCTCACATGAACTTATTGATCTTATTTGTAATCTGTTTATTTATACCAGGGTAGACTAAGACTCAGGAGTATTGCACATTATACAGAGTAGACGTAGGGTAACTATATATATTTGTACATGGGCTTGATTTAGGATATAATCTGTATATTATACCAGAGGGGGCTGTATATACACACATTGTGTTATTATCATATCAATAGAGTATACATATATGTATCATCTGTCCAGCTGATCAGACCCTCATGTTGTTCTTTTATTCTAATTAGTTTGGGTTATTTTTATTACCCTGGCATGTCTGTACCTCCCCTCTCCCCCAACCCATGTGCTGCTATGACCCCTGAATTTCCCCAAGATATGTCGTATGATCGTATCTTATCTTATCTTATCTTATCACAGAAAGGGATACACGCCAGTTCCAGTCAAGACCAGCAGGTGGGATCAGTCCTGCAGCTGAGATCTACACAGGCTGAAAGAAGATCATCAACCAAGGTTGGTCTAGGATAATTTTTTTTCATAATAATTCCAGTTGATGTGATCTCTGTAGGCCTTCTCGATGCAATTTGACTAGCATGATATTGTGTTCCACTGGCATAAGAAGAGTAAAGGTAAGGATGCTCCACAAATTAGCACAGTATAACTTAACGAAAGCCAAGGCTAGATAAAAAGAATATCCACCAAATTGAATGTATTATCAACACCAGTCCTGCATAACCCAATAGGGAAAATGAGATTAGGCAGATCATCTTGCATGATCACTCTAGCCTAGGCCTATTCCTATTCCCTATGAATAGGGTTAAAGGAAAACTCCAACATTTTGGGAAATTAGCTTATTTGCCATCTACCCTGGAGTTAGACAAGAAGATACATACCTTTTTTCTTCTCTGTGCATGCAGTAGGAGTAGGAAGATGTGCACCGTTAGCCTAGCTTAGCGTCAGTCACTGGAAGTGAACTAGATTCTTGTACCGGATCTCCTCTCTGGTAAACAAGAATACCCTGAAGACTCTGGCAGGAGCACTCATTCAAGGGTACTACGACTATGCTTGCACCTCATGGTACCAAAGCACCTCAAAGGCGCTAAAAACAAGATTACAAACATCACAAAACAAACTGGTCAGACTACTACTTGACCTTACCCCTAGAACCCACCTCACCCCTGCCCACTTTGACAACCTAGGATGGCTTAGAGTAGACGACAGAGTACAGCAACTTGCAATATGGGCCTGGTCTACAAGATACACTATACGACTAAGGTACCCATGTACATGTCAAAATACTTCCCAAAGGTCAGTGAATACCACGACCACAACACCAGAGGAAGCTCAACAAATCATGTTAAACCCAGATTCGGCTCAAACAAGGGACTAAACACGTTTCGCAATTATGCCACATCAATGTGGAACGCCCTACCCAAAGCTGTAAAGGAATGTGAATCCCTACCCACATTCAAAACAGATCTTAAAGAGCACCTACAGGAGGCTGCAATTCGAAACTGGCCACCGTAAATGTCCAAACCCCCCACCCCCTCCTAATAGACAGTCTCCTCCCCACCGTATGTATATATTCTCTCCCCACCGTATGTATATTTCTCTCCCACCGACCCACCCCCTCCAAATGTACAGTCTCCTCCCCACCGTATATATTCTCCTCACCACCGTATGTATATTTCTCTCCCACCCACCCACCCACCCCCTCCTAATGTACAGTCCCCTCCCCATCATATGTATATACTCTGTCAGGATCTATGGGTAACAGTACTGTATATTTTAATACCGTATATGTCACAAATGTATCAGCACTAAATACCTGTATGTCCCTATGCCATAAATGTCAGGGGTGACAGTGGCTCGGGAGGTAGAGCAGTCGTCTGGCAATCCGGAGGTTCCCGGTTCGATTCCCGCTCCTCCCGGGCAGCGCGTCGATGTGTCCTTGAGCAAGACACTTAACGCCTAATTGCTCCCGATGAGCAGGTTGGCA
The DNA here is from genome assembly GCF_963971535.1 of Notolepis coatsorum. Lineage (NCBI taxonomy): Eukaryota > Metazoa > Chordata > Actinopteri > Aulopiformes > Paralepididae > Notolepis > Notolepis coatsorum. The sequence goes on along the minus strand of NC_140168.1, from coordinate 32,597,582 downwards.
CCTTGCATGGTTGCCTCCGCTGTCGGTGTGTGAATGTGTGGGTGAATGTGTGAGTGAATGGGTAAAATGTGAGTAACAAATTGTAAAGCGCTTTGGATAAAAGCGCTATATAAAAAAGCAGTCATTCAGTCATGTATGTTGAGTATGTCATAAATGTCAATATGAATTGAAAATGGGGGACCCTGATGTAAACAAGACAAACGTCTTCCTCTGGTCTGCATCCCCTTAACAATTGTGTGTATTGAGCCGTACTGTATTGTACCCATTCTGCAATCTGTTAAATAAAGTTGTCATTCATTCATTCAAGTAGGTTCCTCCATTAGCCTATTTCCCAGTGTCTTCCTACTCCTACTGCATGCAGAGAAGAAAAAGGTATGTATCTTCTTGTCTAACTCCAGGGTAGATTCGGCTCAAATAAGGGACTAAACACGTTTCGCAATTATGCCACATCAATGTGGAACGCCCTACCCAAAGCTGTAAAGGAATGTGGATCACTACCCACTTTCAAAACCACTCTCAAGGGACACCTACGGGAGACTGCAATTCAAAACTGGCCCCTGTAAATGTCCTAACCCAACCCCCTCCAATGTACAGTCACTTACCTAGTATGGTTTTGTCAACAGTCCAATGTACAATTTTGCTTGTTTGTACAGTGTCTCCCCCCCCCCCCCCCTCAATGTACAGTTTTGCTTGTTTATACAGTGTTTCTCCCCCCCCCCCCCCCCCCCAACCACCTCCAATGTAAATTACCCAGTATGGTTGACAATATCCCAATGTACCCAACCCCCCCCACACAACCCCACCCAACCTCCTCCAATGTACAGTTTCTACGTCAAATGTATATACTCCCTTTTCTTAACTCCTTCTGAATCACAAACAGTACTGTATTTGCAAATCTGGTATGTCATAAATGTATAGATGTAGCAGTACTGAATATCTGTATGTCATGTATGTCATATATGTCCTGATGAATTGAAAATGGGGGACCCTGATGTAAACAAGACGAAAGTCTTTCTCTGGTCTGCATCCCCTTAACAATTGTGTGTATTGAGCTGTACTGTATTGTACCCATTCTGCAATCTGTTAATAAAGTTTTCAATCAATCAATCAATCATCATGGCAAATAAGCTAATTTCCCAAAATGTTGGAGTTTTCCTTTAAACAAACGATGGCTTAAAAATAGATGTTAGACCTCACTTGTTTGTTGCTAACCCACTCGTTTATTAAACCTATGCCTTTCACCCTGTCCACACCAAGAGTGCGCACGCACACGCACGACTATCGCTCCCTGGTCGCCTACTACTGTCTGCTCGTTTCCGAAAGCTTACGGAGATTCACCGAACGGCGACCCAGCCCCTCCCGTGCCCCCACCGGCCCCCCTCCTCCCTCCCCTCCTCCCTCCTCCCGTCTACAGTGATTCTGCTCTCTCTCGGTTCCTCTCGGGAGGAAGAACCCGGTGGCCCGGTGGTGGGTTGTGTTCAACATTTCTCATAACGTCGTTCCCCAAGATGGAGGTTTGCTAAATGGCATTGCGAGCGTCTAGGAGGAGTTACCATAGCCGCCCCTGCTGCTGTGTCATTATTATTATTGACGCTCCTTTCACCAGGAGGAGGACAGAAGAAGAACAGATTCGGTCGTCTTCTTCTTCTTGATATACTCCTGAAAAAGGGAACACACGGGGGCCCGGGGGGGGGGGTCGGTCTACTCCACTTTGGAAAATCTAGCTCCCGTTCCGGTGGTCGGCAATCGGCAGCCATGAGCTCCGGGGGGGAAGCAGCGGAGGAGACGCCGGGGAAGGACGCTGGTGCTGCCGACATAGCGGCGTTCTTCAAGACTGGTGAGTCCGAGGAGGAGAGCAGGGCGAGCGGGGAGCAGCCGCGCCGAGAGCCGCTCCCTCCCTCCCTCCCGTCCCCCCGGCCCCCGGCCGCGACATGAGGACATTGTTCCCGTCTGTCGGTGTCTGTTTATGGGGCTTTGGTGGCGGATGGGGGGGGGGAGGTTTTCACTCAAAGGGAAAACATTTTATTTACTATTGTTGTTATATTATTACTATAACAATGATCCTCGCACGAGGGGCTATTGTCGAAGCTGTGCATTTGTAACATTGGCCGGATATTAGTCATTATTAAATATATCTTCGCTCACACGGTAGTTGGACGGCTAACGTTAGCTCGCTAGGTTAGCAGCAGCAGCAGCCAGTGAGCTAACAAGCAACATCAACGCTAGCTGGCCATCGCTACTACTAGCCTGCTGCTGTTGGAAGCAAAAGCTGGCGTGTTGATCAAAAACATCCTCCTCGTCGGATTAGATGCAAACATAAATAACACGAGTTTGTGGTGAATAATTCGCAGTGGTGGGCTGTGTTGTGTTCACTGTTGTTGTGTGTGCTACTGTGCTGTCAAACAAAACAAAAAGGAAGATAATCGCGTTGAGTGCTCTATGTAAACAATGCATGGCGTGGCACACTGGCCCTGGGTCTGCTGCTCTGTAGTCTGTGCACATAATACACATTAATCCGGTTTGAAGACTTTATTATTATTATTATAATTCCACCAGTTCATTCATCCGCACAACCAAACTCTGTTATCTCTTGCATCTAGCTCGGGTCTGGGCTCTCTGGGGCTGCTGCTGCTTTCCTGCATCGATAGCTAACATGAGGAGCTAACTAGGCCAATTTGTCAGCAAGGACAGGGATCGTGCAGCCATAGCATAGGCCCTAATGTTACACTGATTTAATGGGCTACATTGAAGAAAAGACTAGTATGCACTATATATGTAGTGCGAGCAATGCAACTATTAGTCGTCTGTTGTATTAAGTGACTGATATCACGTCTAGCCATTTTATTATCTCATTCAGCCAGGGTGCTTTGTTGATTATTAACTTGATAAATCACTTGACCCCACCCCTCCCCTCCAATATAGGAACTGACAAAATCACACTGGCAGAGATATACTGTTAGGCACACTGGAAAAACAGCATAACAATGAGATACGAGCAGGTTTATTATTATTATACAAGCAAAAATGAGAATATCGGTTGATTTATGGACACACGTGAACTGTTAACATTTACAACAGAATCACTGATGACATTTACAACTAAATGTGGCTGAATGATGATTTTTGAAGGAGAGGGGAGCAAACAAGGAAAGGAAACATGATAGGAAGGAAGCATGGTAGTATTGACATACTGCCTCTGGCTCCTGTGGTCTGTGTTGCCAGCTAGATAATAAGCCACAGTATATCCGCATAGCACTGCTCAGCCTGAACAGCTGATCTCTGCCAGCTTTCTCTAGTCTCCTACTATAGCTATAGCTGACATATATAACTGCAGACCATAGGCTTGTGGTTAACCGCATACAATTTAAATGTATTTTGGAGCTGTTGAATATTCTTTTGTTTTGGAACACAAGTTTGCTTCTGATCATATTCACCAGTCATCTGTTACATTTCAGTACCTGTTGCGATTTTGAAGTAGCTCTGGATAGTTTAGAAACTTTAGAGGACTGTATCTAGGGGCTGGGTATACAAAGTTGGTACTTTTATGATATCGATTGAATTGTCCACTTTCCATTAGGGGTGTAACGGTACACAAACACCACGGTACGTACCTCGGTTTTGAAGTCTAGGTTCGGTACAGTGGGGGAAAGTTTGGCTTTCCATGTTCCACTCGGGTGATGTAGTGTGCAGTAACTAATTGTACTTGTAGGGCTGTCAACGAATATTCTATATTGAAATTAATAATCGACTTGTACAATTATTTTCTTTTAAATTATTATTATATTAGATTGTGAAAAAAACAGCCCCCGGTGAGCGGTCGTTAGTGGTTAACATACTGTTGTATTCGTTCGGTACGCTACACAGCCGTTCGTTCGGTACCGATATGCGTACCTTTACACCCCTACTTTCTATACTATAGAAAAAAAAATCTGTCATTCGATATCAGATTTTGATACCTAAGTAGTTAATCTCATCAGTGTCAGTAAGCCAATAAGCCTGTTTGTTCCCAGATATAACATTTCTTCTGTTCAACCACAATCCAAAATGGAACAAAGCCTCCGATTGGCTCACAAGTTAAAGTAAGTTATCGGGAAAAAAGTGGCGTTTTGGTATCTGCACATGGACATTTTCATACGTCACGCAGCCCTAACTATCATAAGTCAATAAGTTGCTTGCGTTGCAGGTGAACTGTGTTGAGTAAGCCACGGGTTGTATGTGTGAATCAGTGTACTGTGCTGCCTCAGCTGACCCCTCAATGACACAATATTACATTTCAAATATCATAATCTGCCTCCGGGCAATGTAAAGCCAAGTAGGCTCGATCCTCACAATACTGTGACTCTTGGAACATTACGGCGGCATTCTCAATAAACGGTATTCAAAACATTTGCAAAACATTAGGTTTCATTCTCGAATAAAACCGGCTACCTTGTCGAACGTTCCTGCTATTACTTAAAACGGATGATCTAGCATTAACCGAACGTGCATAATGCATTACTTCTTCTTTCAGTAGGCCTAGCCTAATCCTTGTAGCGATACTGTGAGATTAATGCATGCTACTAATTGAATTGCTAAAACACACAAAGAAAGAAACACAACAGTACACATGACCCCAATTTCTCAGGTGTTATAGCATAGCTGTGATTATTATGTGATGCTGCCATGTTGTGGCATCCTGCTGAGACTGCCTGGTAACCAGCAGAGTGGTGCTCGTCTGATGTCACTGCGGGCTACTGTGATTGACAAGTCAACTTACTGTGTGTGTGTGTGTGTGTGTGTGAGAGAGAGAGAGAAAACGTGCCAAGACTGTATACATGCCAGTTTGTGTGGTGGTGCGGAAAGTTATTTTAATCAATTGGCCACTGATTGCAAGATATAAAAGCGAATGTTTGGTCTGCCTGTGATTCCCCTGCTGCAGCATCGTCTGTTGGCCACCAGGCAGTATGTGCATTTTGTTTACAACAAGCAGAAAAAGTCCACATTCACCACCGTCCTCGGGTGCAGGATATTAACTTGGATCAATTTCAAGTAACTGTCCAAAAGAAGGATAATATCGTCTGAATATTTTTGGCTTAAAAATCGTACACTGGATCAGTACAGATTCGCCACCAGACGATGTTCAAATAAATAATAACAATCGACGCTAGGTTGGTAGGTAACTTCAGTGGTGAGGTTGTTTTGGAACAATCAGCCCCAGTGTTGAAACCAGGGGGTGAAACCACTCCTGGGCTTGAGTGTGGATAACCCAGGCAGGCTGCATGGCGTCGTACCACAACCTGGACGGAGGCTTGAGTGACACCAGGAGGTCCCTCCCCTTTGTTTCCCCCACCGACTTCCTCCTCCTTCGGCTTGGAGCCATGTTCTGACTTGCTCACGTTTACCGTCTCGCCACAGGCTATGCTTTTCTCACCCATCTCCGTTTCCTCTCTCTCTCTGTTGTTCCCACACATTCTAACCTGACTCCTCACTGTCTCTCTCTGTGCTTCTGTGCGTGAGTGTCTGTCTGACTGTCTGCTGTTTCCCCAACCCCCCTCATCCATGTAGCCTCATGATAATAACAACTAATAAAACATTTAAAAACCAGTTGCCCCTCGTCGTCGCCGGCCTCTCAGACTGCAGTGAGTGCGATGCCCGGGCCTCAGACCCCCGGTTAGGAGAGTTATGTCCTGGCATGCTGCCAATCGTCATTATCACCTACAAACAATACTATCGCCTACTGTCGTAACAGGCTGATGCTGTCTTCTTTAACTCTGTACACGGTGCTGCTACTACTACCCCAGTTGTTACACACACACACACACACACACACCACGCCAAGGCAGATGAGGAATCCACACCGATAGTCTTCATGAATGAAAGTTGAGTGGCAGCAACATGATGTTCAGCTCTGCAGGGTTTGTCAGTATGTTTGAATGGGTCTGATTACGTGTGTGCATACATGCATGTGTTTGTTAGAGTAGAGACAGAGGAAATCTGATCCAGAGCTGCATTTATGACTCAAGCCCATTCACCCTAGCCTGGGGTCTGGATACACGCACACACACACACACACAGAGGCTAATGGGTATTGATCAAGCCGAGGAGATGGAGACTGATTGAGGTTGCTCAGTAAAGGTTTCCTCCAGGCTGAAGCTGCCATGTCAGGAGCAGAGCCCAGCCTAAAGCCTCTATGTTTATGGCTCGGAGACAGCGAGAGGATTGGTGCATTGCTCACGAACGCAAAATGAACAAGTACTTTGTGAATTAATTTTGCTTAGTGTAGTGGAAGACCTGTACTATTGATGTTCAGTCATTCTTCGGGGCATATTATAGGCTGAGTGAGTATCATCCGATGCAGGTTTCTCCCTGCGTTAGTGGACACGGGGGGAAAAAAACGGAAAGAAAAATGTGAAATTAACAAAACATAGGCAAATTTTTGAGTCGATATCCCACATCAAGTACAGGAAACGCTACATTGAGTCCCATGTCTGTAGTAGGGATGGGCTGATACTTTAGTCTGATACCACTTTTTCACTGCCGATATTGATTGAGAGTCTTAAACTTTCAGTATCAGCCGATAACAAGAGTACCGATCCTATGGGGCGGGGGGGTTTCACAGATTACGCTGATATCGGACCGGTACCGGTATGTCCCTAATCTGAAGCAGAAACGAGGAGCACAAATGCGGCCACAGAGCACACACTGTACTCTGTGTGTTTACTGGATAGATACACACAGATAGACACGTTCAGAGGAGCTTGCTCAGAGTAAATCAGGGTAAAGCATGAGTAAATCTGTCTGACACTCGGACATCATGTGGTTAGCAGCATAGGGTCTCCACTACAGTCACTCACTCCTCTCTCTAACACACAAACCCTTCCCCTAATTTGCTGTTCTCCCTGACCCTGTCTGTTTCTCTCCCTTCCCATCTCTTTTCAGGCTGTCTTTTGTGCTATTAAGGTCATGGTGACCTACATTCAGCCTTGCTTCCCCACAGTGAGTGGCCAGGTACACACAAACACACCATGGCTAGAAACTAACTTTTTTCTTTCATTGACCGTCCCAAGATATATGTGTATTTCTTTTTTACATGATCAAGACTAGGCATAATAATCTACGATCATATTCTGATACTCAATGATAATAATATGAACGATTGAAATTGAGAAAAAGCTGACTAAAGACCAACGCAGTAGTAGGCAATTAATTAGGCCTAATGAATAAAAAAGCAGATACTTCATAAATAGCAAAGTTGAAATATCCAAATAGTTTGAGCCAGCCCCTAAGTTAGTTAGACTGTGCTTGTTGACCAAATTTCCAATAGTGTTGGAGCCAGCTGTGTTTGTTACTTTTTATTACAATAGCCAATCTAAGAGATCAAACACAAACACGTATCCATCACTGGATGCTCTCTCTCTCTCTCTTTCGCCTTCTTACAATCAGAGCATGGATGAGCGGTCCCCCACCGTATTGATTCACTCTCCAAAAACTCTGCTACAAGGATTTGAATAACGTTTCTAATACTGGTACTTAGTTTTCAGCTGTTGACTTTATGCTTATTGTGAGAGTTTACTCTTATGATCTACCAGTAAAGTGTCAAAATGTGTGATAGAGCAGAGATTCAGATCCACTATATCTAATGCTATCTCTATTTTAGCTTGATGGATCGAAGCACAGACAAACACACAAACACAAGTGCAGCAACATTATGTCTACTAACATTGTTAGAGCCATATGAACCATTAACGGTAGTTCCCTGTTGGTAACGTTAGTGCTAGCTTTTCGGAATCCTGTTAACACAAACCGACTTAAACGGATCAGGCTATGTGGCCCATTAGCAAATGCAACCCTTATAACTATCAAACCGATTGCTCACGGTAGCAGATCGTCGAGAGGCTCATCCTGTAGCCTAATCAGCTGCCTCCGCTTTGACAGCAGGTGCTGTTGCTCACAGGTCCGCGGTTCATTAACGCTGGTCTACCGCTGGCAAACTCTCAACTGGCAGCATGTATATGAGCACCAGTGATGAAGAAAAGTGTGCGAATAAATCAATTAAATAACACACTTTCTTTAATGCAGTATGACCAGCTCTCAATGTAGGTTTGCTGGACAGCAGCAGACCACAACAACACAAGGCTTCACTCTTATCCCTGAACCTGGGTCCCAAATGACTAATCATAAAATATTTTTAAGGCACTGGGACACGACGGGACAGTGTTCATTTTGAGCCCTGCGGAGTACTGGTCCGATCTGTTGCTGTTACTGTAATAGTATAGGCCTCGACTCAGACCATCAGTTTTGGGTCATTGGACAAAAAATATTTAGATATAATCCATTTTTCTCCATGAGAGAGATCTAACATTCTTTTATGTGTAAAAAAATGCAGCAAATCAAGTTGCATTGTTTTGCTTTGCTTTATCTGGCATGTGTAGACATCTTTCTTGATTATTTTAGATGCAGGGATAGAGGGAAATTCTCAGATATGCCGATACTCTGATACCGGGTATCAGTGCATCCCTAGTCTGAGGCACAAATAAGACCACAGAGCACTTAGTCTGTCCTTACTGGATGGTAGGGGTGGAGAAAAAATCTATTCACATAAGAATCACGATTCTATCTTCTACCAATTCAAAGACTATTCACAAATCCAACAATCGATATAACATCAGTCAAAAATGCAGCAAATCAAGTCACTTTGCTTTGATTTCTTGATGTTTCTTGATACCAGATTTGAGTGTTTTGGATATCGCCATTCTATCTTCTACCGATTTCAAAAACTATTCACAAATTCCAACAATCGATTTCATATTCAAATGTTTCAGTCTTGTAATAATGTTTGTTTCAATATTCTCCTGACCTAAGAACTATATATCGCTTATCTCGCAAAATGCAGGCCTGTTTCCACTAAGGCTGAGACGATATGCCATTTGGAAGAATCTACAAATCGGGACAAAATTATCGATACATTTTGATTTTCTTCTTATTATTATTAGATCTTTTAAAATATATATATATATTAAAAATATTATAACACACAAACTAACGTTAAATAATAGTTATTTTTGTATTTTTTTTTATCCATGTTTTTTTCCCCTTTTTATTTTTCTCCCATCCCAATTCCACTGTGCCAATTCTCCCCTCCCCTGTCTTGAACGTTGCTCGCATATGCCCCCCACTGGCCGGTTGTAGGGAGGATAGAAGCTAGAGCCATATGAAATCCGTTTTATTATTTTCCAAATTCCATTTTATTTTTTCCCAAATTCCATTTTTTCCGTTTTAATATTTCAGAATTCTGTATTTTGCCTTTTATGCTCATTTTACCATCAGAAATAGTGTCTAATAAGTGGGAATGCATAAATGTCCACAATTGAATAAGATATAACAGTCCATTTAATGTTTTTAAGTGCTGCAACTCAGAAATACAGTTCAATTTTACACAATATTTTTCAATTAATATTGTGACAAAATAAAAATACATATTTCAAGTGTAAACAATAGATACAGCTAGCTACTACTGATATTATCACAATGACAATGTCAGTAACCTAGCTATATCTATTATATTGTGATGAAATATAGTAATGCATAATTTAGGCACCTTTAGTTTAGTTTATTTCGTTTATAAAGGACAGTGTATAATGGCAATGGTTTGCATTAAACAAATGGATGGGTGCACTAGATTTAGCAAGAAGCTATCATTTCCATCTATAGTCCTATGTACTGTAACGTTTCATAGCTATTTAAGTTTATTTAGATTATAAAGGGCAGTGTATAATGACAATCGTTTGCATTAAACAAATGGGTGCACCAGATTTAGCTAGAACTTCTAGAAGCTATCATTTCCATAGATAGTCCTATAACGTTACATAGCTGTTTAAGTGTATTTAGTTTATAAAGGGCAGTGTATAATGACAATCGTTTGCATTAAACAAATTGATGGGTGCACTAGATTTAGCTAGAAGCTAAACGTCCTAACGTTATAGCTATTTAATCACAATAGTGTCACAAGTGTTTTTGCGGGTCCAGTCCACGGAACGTTGACAGAATTAGCAAAACACCTTATCACCGGAGGCATAAAAGTCATTAGGCTACTGTTCTGCTTTGAATTGAGGGCTTATTGTGGAATTGTTTAGCTTCTTGACGATGTTAACACGGAAGCAGCGAGACGCTTGAGCACCGCGGCTGTGTTGTGTGTAACACGCTGTAGAGTCCCCGCCTCCCCGGTCGCGTGTGCACCAAACGTTCCACCCAAAAACGAAATTTCAGTCCAGATTAGGCCAAATTCTGCAATATTCCACGTTTTGCAGTTGATTCCATTTTTATTGGTTAATTCCGCGATTCCGTGAACGCGGATTTCATATGGCTCTAATAGAAGCCTTGCATCACGTGTCCCCTCCGATACACGAGGAGGCAGCCTGTTATCATTTATATAATATAATATATATATTTTTTTTAATGTATGCACTATGCACTGGTATCGGATCAGTAGCGGCCGATACCCAAAGCTTAGGTATCGGAATCGGATCGGGAAGGAAAAAATGGTATCGGAACATCTCTAATTAGCTGGTACTGATTTCACGTACAATTAACGCTGTTTTCAGTGGTGAAATACGTTTACTGATCACCGTTGCTGACAAATAGCGACGATTTCTCAAACCGTACATCTTAAACGTGCAAACCTAGACAAGCTGAACACCCTCCAGTTAGCTTAGCTGTAGCTGGCTACTGCCACCCCTTTACCACATACTGTAATGTTAGTTTGACTGAATAAACAAGCCATGATCATCTTACCTTGGCATGCCAATCTGGGGAGGAATATTTCCCGTGATGTAAAATGTTAATTGAGTGGAATATCTCCTAAATGCCAACAACAGAAGAGCTGAAGTTGTCTCGGTGGCAGCATTTGAAGCCGCCGTTATTGCCCTCTTGCGTTAAAAACGTGCACCATAAACTCTCTGTAGGCCAATGGAGAAGGCTGGAAATGGATTCCAAAATACATACTTCCTGTTGCCTGATGTGAAACATGTTCCTGCACGCTCTTCCATGCGCCTCTGCAATGCTCTGCACCAAAGCACAGGCCGATCGACCCTATACTTTGCGAGATATTGCGAACACACACACACGTTGCCCTGGGGCTGCGCCCCCCCCGGCGCACATGAAGATCTGCGCCCCTACAGCGTGGTTGATGATGACGGTTGACCGTAAGAGCCCAGGACCTGGTGTATCGGGCTCGAGACTAACAGCGTCCCGTCGTCCCTTGGACGATCAAATATTTATTTGGGACGAACAGAAATCTTTGCCGGGACACAAACGGGACGAAGAGGATTTCTTTTTTACAGGAAATGTCAATTAGCCGACTGTCAGTGCGCGCATATATTGCTGTCAAAACGGTGCGTGTCTCGTGCTGACTGTTAGTTGACAGAGAGACGGCAACATTATCATGTGGGGTTCACTGAAACGTTGAGTGATTTGCCGAATCCAATGACTATCTCCGCCTCCCAACGCAGCGATACGCTAATCCAGCTGCAGCTCCTGCCCATCATTCTCATCAGCAAACCACACTAGGTTCACTCGCTCTTCTCTCACAGCCACACAGCTGCTGCTGCACGTCTTGCCCCTCCTCCCCCTCCCAGACCCATGGTATGTCAACAAACCCTTACCACGGCAAGAGTCGAGTGGATGAGCACCTCAGAGCTCCTCTTTCAACATAACAAGCACTAAACAAAATGGCCCAGTCATCTATTCACTTTTGTTTAATACATGAGGCGTTGTCTAATGTTATCTAGCTACTGATAGCTCCTGATATCAACGTCTCATATCAGTTTGGCATTCGTTTTCGCAAGTGCTGGCTAGCGTTGGCTAACTAGCTATCGCTCGTGAGCTAACGTTAGCTACCTAGCTAACGTTACTGTTTAAACAACTACACAAGTCAACTATTCACTTTAGTTTAATACATGATGCATTGTCTAACTGGCTAGCTACTGATATGATGATAGGGATGATAGGGATGCCCCCTGCCGATCGGCCAGCATGAGACCTCCGTTAGCTAGGTAGCTAACGTTAGCTCAAGTTAGCTCACTGTTTTAACGAAATGACCCAGTAAACTAAATAGTTCACTTTATTTTAATACATTATGCATTGTCTTAATGTCATCTAGCCGGCTAGCAGTAGCTACAGATAGCTCCTGATATCAATGTCTTATAACATAATTTACATTATTCGTTTTTGCAGCTCAACATGGGCTAATTAGCTATCATGCTTCACAACAACACTGCGAAGATGGCAATGCTGAATGTGATTATTTGACCAAAGCAGAGTATACACACAGACAGTGGAGCTGTTTGCAGATAGCGAGCATTTTGACTTGTTGCGTGGTGGCGATGTCTCGCAGATAATACAACTACAAGTCAGGGCTGCAACTAATGACTAATTTGGTAGTCGACTAATCTGCCGATTATTTTTTCGATTAGTCGACTAATCGAAAACCAATGTAAACAACAACAAAACATTTTTTTTTTTTTTTTTTTTATTATATATAATTACCTATCTTTGTGAAAGTGGCTTCTCAGCTCTGGTCCAGCTGAAGACAGAGCAGAGGAACAGATTGGACATTGAGCATGACCTCAGAGTTGCTCGTCTACCATCACCCCAGACTTTGAGACTCTTGTCAGGACCAAACAACAACATCATAACATGATGATCCCATAGCAAATTAAAATAATGACTCATGAAACATTTGAATTTGGATCTTTAAGCCACTTTAAATGAAAATGTATTTGAAGAACAATACAGCAATCACTCATAACAAGATAAATAAATTAAATAATACAAATTAAAGTGGAAGTGTACTTTAAATAACTTTTGTTTGCTGTGTGTGAGAGGAGTCTGTGTGTGTGTGTATGTGTGTGTGTCTTACTCTGATCGCTGTGTGAGTGAGAGGAGTGTGTGTACTGTGTAATTTGTGTGTGTGTCTTACTCTGATCGCTGTGTGAGTGAGAGGTGTGTACTGTGTAATTTGTGTATGTGTGTGTCTTACTCTGATCGCTGTGTGTGAGTGAGAGGAGTGTGAATGTGTGTGTGTCTTACTCTGATCGCTGTGTGTGAGAGAGAGGAGTGTGAATGTGTGTGTCTTACTCTGATCGCTGTGTGTGAGTGAGAGGAGTGTGTATGTGTGTGTGTCTTACTCTGATCGCTGTGTGTGAGTGAGAGGAGTGTGTATGTGTGTGTCTTACTCTGATCGCTGTGTGTGAGTGAGAGGAGTGCGTGTGTAATGTATTGTGTGTCTAGTCTGATCATCATCTCCTGCAGGGGAACAATGTTTTCAATGTCCAAAATTTGCTATGGGATCAGCATGTTATGATGTTGTCTGGAACCCTGAGAAGCCACTCTCACAAAGATAGGTAGTGCACAAAAAAAATTAAATAAAGTTTTTTTTTTTAAATTAAAAAAAAAAAAAATTTTAATAACTAATCGACGCAACAATTTCTCGTCGACGATTTTTTATAATCGCCGTTGTCGATTATGTCGACTAATCGTTGCAGCCCAAAAGTATAATTATATAATATATATATTTTATTAAAGGTACGGTACACAGTTGGTCTCACCCTCTGTGCCATTATCAGCACAAAATATGTCCCCATATGATCAAGTCGACGTTGATAGATTATATATATATATAAAAAAAATTGGGAGGGTTTACATTCACTTTGGGACGGTTAAAACTGTATTTCGGGACGGTTCTGGGACGGTGGTGAAAAAAGTTAGTCTGGAGCCCTTCCCGTCTCTTTGTTACCGAGAGATCTGTACCATGCCAAGAGACAAAGGAAAATATCTTGGGGGAGAAGCAACAAGCGCTTACATGTGAGGAACTCGAGTCACCTTCACTTCTCCCCATGTTACCGACTGGCTGCTCCGGCGATGCATGAAAGCAACACGGGTGCAGATGTGAGTGACATGTTTCGCTCTCTCGTTGCACATGAATGGCGGCTCCGCGATTAACATAGCCGACCTGGTAATATTCCAATGACGAAATGACTGGATCCTTCCAGCTCATGGCCCCCGGAGCAGGAATACATTTTATTTACATTATTTACATTTCATTTGATCTATCAATGACTTATTGAACTCTACCGTAGTCGAATGGAAAAGGTAACTAAAAACTCAAAATCTAGAATCAAATCTGTGCCCATGTGTTGAATCGATTATGAATTGGAATTGAATTGTGAGATTCCTGAATCACTGCACCTCTACTGGATAGACATACAGTCAGATACACACAGATAGACACGTTCAGAGGAGCTTGCTCAGGGTAAATCAAGGTAAAGCTTAGAGTAAATCTGACACTAAGACATCATGTGGTTAGCACTGCACCATAGGGCTGCACTACAGTCTCTCTCTCTCTCTCTCTCTCTCTCTCTCTCTCTCTCTCTCTCTCTCTCTCTCTCTCTCTCTCTCTCTCTCTCTCTCTCTCTCTCTAACAAACCCTTCCCCTAATTTGCTGTTCTCCCTGACCCTGTCTGTTTCTCTCCCTTCCCATCTCTTTTCAGTCTGTCTTTTGTGCTGTTAAGGTCATAGTGACCTACATTCAGCCTTGCTTCCCATAGTGAGTGGTCAGGTTCAACACACACATCTATCCTTACAACAGAGCTATGCTGCAGAATTATTAAAATAATTAAAATATGGCTAAACAGACATAACAGATAACTGTTATATTGTATTCAACCTGACTTGTTGACATGGAATCTCCCTCTCTTAGTCCTATAATTGTCCCCGTTGGTAAAAACAAGTGCAGATACAGGCTACTGATCGAATTCTGCCACTCCACTATTATTATTACTATGTTCTACTCATTACTATTTCTACTATCGTTTGTACATCCCCGCCCCTGTGCTGTTATGACACCTGAATTTCCCCAAGGGGATTAATAAAGGAACACTCGACGTGACGTGACTTGAATACAGCTAACCGAGCCAGCTAGGCCTCCATTGCATTATATTTATGTTAAATGCTGGTCAAATAAGGAGGATTTGCCTCTACACACAAAGCATATTCCTTTCCAAAGCTTGAGTGGCATATCTAAATATTTGGTATAGCCTAGTATGCAATTAATGCAAACAATGGCAGTTGGTGTCCATTCTGCTCAGCGGGAAAAGACAGCAATATTAATAGGGGTGGGAATCACAGGAGGCCCCACAATACAATATTATCATGATACTAGAGTTACCATATTGTAATATCACGATATTTAGCGATTTATTACCTTTTTTCAACTGCAAATTATGTCCTTAACAAAATACTTTGTAAACATCTACAATAATAAAAAAATTAAAGTTGTATCTAATAATAAGCAGTACTCGAGTTGAGGGGGGATGGCATCCCCCCTGAAATAAAAACAGTCAATATCATCCCCCTTCAAAAACGGCCATCCCACCTTTCCATCCTTTCCATCCCTTGTAATTTTATCAATGAACGGAACATGGTATTACCGCTATTTCAACATTCAGTTTTGCGCATATTGAAAATATTGATGGTGAAGGAGCACGCACGCCTGCATGCAATGACATTTTTAGCCATTATCGGCACAAATTATGTCCCCATATGATAAAATCCACCATCCCCATGGCTGCAGTTCCGGGGGGGGGGGGGGAATTGGAATTGGAAAATATGAATTGTCCCCCCCAATAATATTTGCTATCAAGAGTAGTGTATCTACTCCGTTCTGTAATTCTAGTATCAAAATACTCCTAAATGCTTCATTTGCATATACAAATGTTCTACTCTGCATCCCCCCCCAAACTTATCATGAGATCTGTCTGTAGCCCTGACCATCCCCCCTGTTTTTTTTCACAACTCTAGTACTGCTAATAAGATAACATTTTCTGTCTGTTCACCTCATTCCAATCATTCATCAAATATCGATACTTTATCGATGTAATATCGGCACGTGAAATATCACTATATTGCTGTATCGATTTCTTTCCCACCCACCTCTAAATGTTAACAAACTGACCTGTGACTCAAGCGGCGTGCTACACTCACTAACTAAAAACCCACCTTCTCATTAGGGTCCCCAGAGTTGTTGTTGTCAGCTACATCAAAGAGACTTCACAGACTCTAGCCCTCCTTAACGGGAAGGAGTGAGGAGAGGGCAAGGGGTAGGTTACAGCTGGATAACAACAGACGGCAGCCAGAAAGCACTGTGTACTACAGACATGGCTCAGAGCGACTGACGCTGACGCATACATGGCAAATGGCTGCATTTATATAGCGCTTTTATCCAAAGTGCTTTACAATTTGTTCCTCACATTTTACACATTCACACACTGATGGCAGATGCAACCATGTGCAAGGTGCCGTCCTGCACATCAGGAGCAATTAGGGGTTAAGTGTCTTGCTCAAGGACACTTCGACATGCTGGCCGGGAGGAGCCGGAATCGAACCGGGAACCTCCGGATTCTCAGATGACTGTTCTACCTCCTGAGCCACTGTCGCATGAAGCTGTATGGGGACTCTTGACACTCAGCGATACTGGATTTTGTTTGGGGGCCAATACCGATATTAGGTTGTAAAATATTGAATAAATAAAAAGAAGGTAGCTGCAGTTTACATAGCTTGCATATAACCAAGTTGATAAAAATCTGTTTCCAAACAGGGCTTTTTAGATTGCTCAGAGTGCAAACCAGTCTTGAGTGGACGCTGTGGAGCTGAGAGGACAATGTTATGAAACCGAAATAGTCCAAACGACAGACATAATACACTATTGTAATTATATTCTCATTATTTCCTGACTCAATTGTTAAAAAATATTTTAATATTTATATTCATTACTTAACCTTCTGTAGTGATAGTTAAAGGGTTAACCTTCTGTAGTGTGATGGTGAAAGGGTTAACCTTATGTAGTGTGATAGTGAAAGGGTTAACCTTCTGTAGTGTGATAGTGAAAGGGTTAACCTTATGTGGTGTGATAGTGAAAGGGTTAACCTTCTGTAGTGTGATGGTGAAAGGGTTAACCTTCTGTAGTGTGATAGTGAAAGGGTTAACCTTCTGTGGTGTGATAGTGAAAGGGTTAACCTTATGTGGTGTGATAGTGAAAGGGTTAACCTTCTGTAGTGTGATAGTGAAAGCCTTCCGTGGTATTATAGTGAAAGGGTTAACCTTCTGTGTTGTGATAGTGAAAGGGTTAAGCGAAACCAAAGTTAGGGGGGGAACACGATAACCAACGAGAAGGGATACAACAGGGTGGCCATTAAAAAGTAAATTCACATTTACTAATAAAAGGCATTAAATAGTCTTAAATTATGTTTGGAAAGGTCTTAAATATGTATAGGTCCAAAATGAACGCTAAATTAATGTAAAATGAATCTTTGGTGAAATCAACATGTCTTTGGCATGTCTTTAGTTTTTGCTAGCCGTGGTCTCAAACTTGGTACTTAATGTCCAGCGGCCGCTAGGGCTGGACGGTATGGTCTAAAATGTATATCACGGTATAATTTGAAGCATAGACAGTATATATCACGGTATATTAACTTATCTTAAAATGTCTATATAAATGCTTCTGAAAGGGTAAAACACTGGTATGGCAGCTATTACGGTACTCTTGTATTACTAGGACATATTTCACATAGTACAGAGGTATTTTATTAAGAAAATGTATTGTGCAAAACTGCAAACCCTTTTCTCAAGTGTCTGCGGGCAAGTAAACAGTGACAGCATTTGTTATGTCGGTCCACCGCTGGCTTTTTTTGTCGTTAACTTAAAATGTAAATAATCTAAAATAATTAAATTATTCTGTTACAGCTACTGAGCTATACTATAGCTCAGTGGTTCCCAAAGTCGGGGTCGCGACCCAAAGGTGGGCCGCGAGCAGCCACGGATGGGCCGTGAGATGATTTTTAAAAAATAAAAAAAAATAAAAAAAAAACTTTTTTTATTTTTTATTTTTTTTATTTTTTTATTTAATTTTTTTTTGTCAGGCCACTGAACTTAGAAGCAGGCCAGGACAGTGTTTCTAGTTGTATTCTAAAATTCTATTCTATTGTATTCTAAAATGTGACTATATGGTTTTATATTAACTTAATAAATAAACAAAAACGAAAAATCGACTTATTTCAACGAACATTTCAAACTAAATAACAGATTATGCACATAAAACGCTGAAAACAACCGAAGCAACAATAGTATTTTAATGAGGCTATTATTATTATCATTATTATTTTGCAACAAGTTAGCCCTCTCATAAATAGCACATATAAATGAATAACTAACTTGAACTAACTTAATAGGATTGAAGTGATATTTGGCTTAAAAAATCGGTCGCATGGCAAAAAAAAAAAAAAAAAAAAGCCAGACGATGTGCATTGGGCCGCGGCTCTCTGACGCCTTATTTTCTGGGCCCCGGCCTGAAAAGTTTGGGAACCCCTGCTATAGCTAATGTGTCCATCAATATCTTCCTTTTTAATGAAATAGGTTCAAGAATCGAATCAGGATTGTGAGAGAGAGAGAGAGAGAGAGAGAGAGAGAGAGAGAGAGAGAGAGAGAGAGAGAGAGAGAGAGAGAGAGAGAGAGAGAGAGAGAGAGAGAGAGAGAGACTCTTTAGGTACCAGGAATACCATGCCTAGGTATTCTTGGTTACCTAAATAGGTATTCCCGTAACCTGATAGGTATTCACGGTAACTTTAGATATTGATATGTATTCCGGTGACTTGTGAAAATTAGAGGTTACCAGGAATACTATTACCATATAGGTATTCACGGTAACTTATATGTATTCCGGTAATTAGGTAATTAATTGAAGCTAACACATCATGGAGGCCCAGGCCGTTAGCTACAAACTACAAGCTAACAACACAACATGGAGGCCCAGGCCATTAGCTACAAGCTAACACATTAATTAAATGTATTAATATTATCAGGGGTAGGCTAGCATATATAATAGAATGGTGGCATGGTGGTGTAGACTGACTAGGGGCATGGTGGTGGTGTAGACTGACTAGGATCATGGTGGTGGTGTAGACTGACTAGGGGCATGGTGGTGGTGTAGACTGACTAGGGGCATGGTGGTGGTGTAGACTGACTAGGGGCATGGTGGTGGTGTAGACTGACTAGGAGCATGGTGGTGGTGTAGACTGACTAGGGGCATGGTGGTGGTGTAGACTGACTAGGGGCATGGTGGTGTAGAATGACTAGGGGCAGGTTGGTGTAGACTGACTAGGGGCATGGTGGTCATGTAGACTGACTAGGGGCATGGTGGTGGTGTAGACTGACTAGGGGCATGGTGGTGTAGACTGACTAGGGCAGGGGTGGCCAACCCGCGGCTCGCGAGCCGCATGCGGCTCTTTGCCCGTCAATGTGCGGCTCTTCCATCCATAAAAAAAATTTAAATTTTTTTTTTTTTTTTTTTTTTTTTTTTTTTACCTTTTTTTTTTTTTTTACTTTTTTTTTTTTTATGTCACTCATTCCATAAGGACGTAGAATAAACATTTACACATTTTTTTTAAATGGTCCATTTGCATGTTCTTGGTATCTGAATCTAGGGACATATATGGATCAGTGTCAGAAATAGTGTGTCTGTTACTAGGCTTGAGTAAATTGTAATGAACCAAAGGAGAATATCAATTCTATTTAAAAAAAAAAAAATCTTTGACTGTAAATAACACCATGCTAAAATTGACCAGACCTGAAAAATCTAAGCAAATGAATAAAGGGAAGATGATTAAACAGAAGGTTTTGTAGATGCAGTACTGAATTCTGCCATCTTTTTTATAATGTAAATTTCTCCACCATTTTTCATCATATTGCAACACCGTTTTTTGCAAGACGTTCACAGAAAGGTAGAGAAACTAACTGCGTTCTGTTTTATGGCAATAACGTTCAGGTTTGTGGGAGATAATCCCAAAAAATAAGAGAAATTAAAAAGTAAATCCAGAAGTCAGATGATTGACAGGGGCTGGTGTGAGCTGGGTAGGGTAGTTTTTCGAAATTTGAAAGCCCTGAGTCTCTTCCTTCAAAAGACTACACTCACTTTTGGCTGTGCCACTTCCTCCTGTCAATATGCGCCGGTTTCCGACTCAATGCCCTGAGATTTCTATAATCTTATATTTCACTAATAACAGTTAAAATAATTGGTAAACAAACATAATGCTGAAAATATACACTTTTACTGTATATCTCGGGCTTAAGAGGTTAACCCTGTGAGGCCCAAATTAAAAAGAAATTAGCAACTTCAGAGGCCAGAGGGTGGGACATATAAACACATTTACTATCAAATAGCATTGTGAGGCTGAACAACAGGACCAATTGACTATACATGTGCTTAAAGGGGAACTATCTTATAAATGGCTTTTTTCAGTGTTTACCATTGTTTCTTAGCTATGTGGACTTATATTAATAGGATATATGTCTCTAATTCTCATATTGGCGAATTCTTCCAATTCTCCTCTCACAATATTCACCCTCACTGAACTGAGTCATCTGAAAATGTGCATATCTGTGATGTCAGAGATTTCTCAGCTGCATAATAATGTGGCAGTTGATGTGGCAGTTGGCACCAGGCCACACAGTGGTTGGAGCCCAGCCTCAAAACGGCTTAAGATCTTGAGGTAGAAAAATGCGGTTTTTAGTACTTGATTAGAAATACAAAACAATGCATTTTTTTTGAAAAAAACCTAGGTGTTCCATAGACTCACAGGAATTGTGTAAAAGTGCCCAAATAGTGAAAGAAATAGTAAAATAGTTCCCCTTTAACATTTTTTAAATAAACATTATTTTTTTAAATGGCTAAAAGTGATTTTGTAATTTTGCAACCGTGGGTCTCACATGGTACTTTTAACCCTGTGAGGCCCAAATAAAAAAGACATTAGCAACTTCAGAGGCCAGAGGGTGAGACCTATAAACACATGAAGGGTGCCGTGACTGAAAAAAAAGGTTGAGAAACGCTGGGGGTGTGGCTCTTTGTGGTACCACAGTCATTTTTTTGTGGCTCTTAGTCTCTGACTGGTTGGCCACCCCTGGACTAGGGGCATGGTGGTGGTGTAGACTGACTAGGGGCATGGTGGTGGTGTAGACTGATTAGGGGCAGGTTGGTGTAGACTGACTAGGGGCATGGTGGTGTAGACTGACTAGGGGCATGGTGGTGTAGACTGACTAGGGGCATGGTGGTGTAGACTGACTAGGGGCAGGTTGGTGGAGACTGACTAGGAGCATGGTGGTGGTGTATACTGACTAGGGGCATGGTGGTGGTGTAGACTGACTAGGGGCATGGTGGTGTAGAATGACTAGGCGCAGGTTGGTGTAGACTGACTAGGGGCATGGTGGTGGTGTAGACTGACTGGGCGCAGGTTGGTGTAGACTGACTAGGTGCAGGTTGGTGTAGACTGACTAGGGGCATGGTGGTGGTGTAGACTGACTAGGGGCATGGTGGTGGTGTAGACTGACTAGGGGCATGGTGGTGTAGACTGACTAGGGGCATGGTGGTGTAGACTGACTAGGGGCATGGTGGTGAACCCTAACTCAGGTGACCAGGAATACCTGTTTTTTCCAAAATTCAGTTCAAATGCCATCTTGGAATAACAAAACAACGATTGTGTGCAGACAATTGAAAATGTTGGGTTCCTTTTCACTTTCTTGAATATAGAAAAAATTTAAATACTTGTTCTAGAACTGTATTTTTTGCACTTGTTTGTTAAGTTACTGGGAATACCCTTTCCTTGTTTTTGCTCATTTTAACAGACAAAACGCAACACATTCTAGTAATTCTGGTTTACACCTAACCCTTATTATTGCTGTTATGATTTCCAAAAATAAAATCTCACCAATCTTTAGTAAAATAGGAGATTTAAGTGTTTATCTGGAATTGTGAGGATAGGTATTCGCGGTAACCTGGGATCAATATGTGAAACGTAATTATCTCCTAAAATAATTGGCCACAAAAGACGAAACTCATTTTGGTTGTTCATTGGGGTGCCAAGATCATGCCCAAAACATATCATGCATCTGTCATGAAAATTAAGCCTTTTATGTTTGTTATCAATTGAAGGCCATGAACTATGTTGACTCATATCCCATACCCGGATTTTTCCTTCAGATTCAACTAAATTTGAATTCTCTTGAGATAACTCGGGGCGAACTATGGTATTATGTTACATGATGATGATATCCCTACAAAACAACCAAAACATTTTAATTCTCTCTTAAATTGGAGGAGATAGTGAATTGGTATTCCCGGTAACTTAGGTCAACTTTAGAGGTCCGCCATCCCTCATTACATGATGATTTTTTTTAAAGGTGAATTATTTGGCATCTATAACAATCATTCTTGACATGAGAAAAGATTTTAATGTTGTTCGTATAACATCCTGGGTTATATGGCTTAGAAATGGGGCAGGTTACCGGGAATACATGCGTTACACAGAGAGAGAGAGAGAGAGAGAGGGAGAGTATAGTGGAGCCAGCTAACGTTAGCTTTCTGAGGCTAGTACATCGACAGGCTGCTATAGTGGAGCCAGCTAACGTTAGCTTTCTGAGGCTAGATCAACAGTTAACATTACATAAGGTTTTAGCGCGACGTGGGCATTCCAAAATGGCAAGGATGCAAAGCATGTTAGACGATTGGACCCGTTGCAGAGTTTACATTACACAGAAACTGTGCGACTCGCGATCACACAGCCTTCAAACGCAGGGCGGAAGAGCTTGTTTACTTCTAGAATTGAAGGTCCGCTCTGCTCTGTCTATTATGAAATGACAATTGCGCGTTGACACGCCCACTGCGCGAAGCCTCTGTGCTCCTAAATAACTTTTTCCAGTTTGCACATATCTATTATCTATAACTAATTCTATCTATTTTTAGGGGCAAATGCGAGTGAAATAGTCGCGCTGTGGTTACATGACGTCATTGCTATTTTAGAGCTGCTCTACCGGTTACAAGGTACAGTCAAAATCCATACCATAGCGCAAATTCATACCGTTTATACAGTCTACCCCTAGTGGCCGCCCACTCTCACGGTGTCAGCAGCGTCTGCATCTGATATCGAGCTAGCTAGTTAGCTAACCTGCTAACTCTGCTTTCCCCGTGGTTCACCCTGTGCTCCCCTGTTAATCTTCAGTATTTCAGAGGAAGTGTTATTCATGATAGTTAATGAGTGTCGTTACACACGTTTCCTGAACTGGTGTTTTTGTATCATGTGGTCCCTCATGCATTCCCTACTCAGAAGAATATAAACACAAGGAACAATGTAGGTTAAATAATGTGTAGGAAATATTGCCAGGTGAAAAAGGATCTAACTCCTATCAATATTTGGGCGAAAGGCAAGCTGTGGGGCAGGGCTGTACAGTGCGACATATATATCGCACGTGCTACAGCAACAGCGGTCTGTGCGATGACCGACCCCACTTCTATGTTTCAATAAATTATTTGCATTTAAAACTATTAACGCTGACTCATTCCTTCAGTCCACTCAAAATTATGCTAATATTCCTTATGTTGTTTATGATATTAATTGAAAATAGCATATGAGAGTATTATAGTAATAATAACACATGGCGATATACTAAATGACAGCCAAACATGGCACTGCAACTAAATAACACAAATACAATAGGCACATTTGTGACTGTTACAAATATAACACGTTTTATACTTGTGCTACAAGATTTTGCCCTGTGCTACAAAACTATCAACCTCTGTAGCACCAGTGCTATGTGCAAAAAAAGTTAACGTACAGCCCTGCTGTGGGGCAAATTTAAAACTAAGAAAAGTGGGGCAATCATCATTTCAATCTACAAGAGGAAGTTGACTTGATTCATTATGACAACAGACTGCCTGTAGGCTGAATGGGACACTTCTCATTTTGCATCTATAGGGCGGAGTTTACCTGTTTATTTGAAAGCCATGTATAAACTATGAGCCATGTCCTCCGAGACATAGGAGACAGCCAGCAGCATCTTTTCACCTGCCAGCGCGGACTCTCATTAGTCAGGTGTAACATGTGGGAGGTCACACTACACTCACCATCTCCCTCCCTCGCTGTGCAGGCGCCCTGACCGACCTGCAGGAGTCGCTGTTTACAACGACCAGAATACCACCCCACCGGCTTCCCTCCCGCTGACTCTGCCAATTGAGCCAGTATGACGTCCGGCCAAGCCGGAGGCAACGCTGACAGCCGGATTCGATACCAGTGTCTCTCGCGTTGGTGACGAGCGCTTAGTCTGCTGCGCCACCCAGCCACACTATTATGATGATTTTTTAAATGATTTTTCGTACCTTAAAAAAATATTAGTTTAGTTTTACTTTACTTTTTTAAATGATGACGAAAAAATAAGAATCGTGTGAGAGAATCGTGATCTCAATTCTTAGAGAGAGAAATCGTGATTCCCATTTTAGCAAGAATCGTGCAGCCCTAGTAGACACCTTGTTATCTCTCTTTCTCGCTGAGAGCAAGAAAGATAGACAGAGAAACAAATGTAGAAGTAGTGCTCTTGTGATTGGTCAAAGATTGGTGAGGCTTATGCGTTATTAATTAATTAATCTTGTATTGGTGGTAACAGTATTATAATTAAATAATCTATACCCCCATCAAAGATTATGAACCTACACAATATGGTTTGGCTGTGATTGTTTTGATCTTCAATGGGTGACTACAATGGGGGGAAATCAAAGGTGGAACCTCCTTCTCCAGGTCTATAGGCCTAGATGGTTTCAATTTGACAACAAAAACAAACAAACAAACATTTTAGAATGGACTAGGATTTGACTTCCTATCCAGGGGAGGAAACTAACTTTTTGGCTTACCAGCCAACTGGCGAGTATCTGATTTTTTTTACCAGACAAACTGATTTTTTACCAGCCAAAAAAAATCGCTAATTGTGATAATTACTTCTTTGTATGTCTTCGTCTAAATTGATTTTCAATCATAGTAATAATCACACCGTGTCTCTACTCTTTAAAATATTTATTAGCATAAAACATTAATAACAGTCTCTACTCTTCACAATATTAGCATAACACATATTAACATGAAAGAGGGATCTATTCTGGACTGGGTTGGGCTGAACTGGGCAGTGAAAGATGCTGGGTTGGACTGGGTTGGGCAGTGAAAGAAAAAAACTGAAGTATGTTGTGAAGTGTATAGATAGATAGATGTGAAATGTATAGATGTAGCAGTACTGTCTATCTGTATGTCGTGTATGTCATATGTTATGATGAATTGAAAATGGGGGACCCTGATGTAAACAAGACGAAAGTCTTTCTCTGGTCTGCATCCCCTTAACAATTGTGTGTATTGAGCCGTACTGTATTGTACCCATTCTGCAATCTGTTAATAAAGTTTTCAATCAGTCAATCAAGTTAACTTTGAACCTCGGTTGTCAAGCCACGTCAATGTTGTGTATGCATCCGAGTGTTCACTGTGCCTTTAAGACGGCACGGTGGCCTTACGACAGTGCTGTGATTCAAGTACCGTCAAGTGTTGTGGTAACGTCAGTTGGGTTGGTCTGCTGTTGTGCACTGGTTGAGCTAGCCCCTTTCGTGACTGCGATGTGCAAGCCAGGGGCTTTTGAGCATGAAATAAAATGTCTAACCTTACGTCGTAGTCCGGTGCGCAATAGACTAACATACACCTCTGTGATTTAAATGTGTCCTTGCCTTGGACTCGAGAGTTGTACTAGGGTTGGATGCAGTTCCCCGTTGCTCAGTCTGTCTGTTTTCCATCTTCTGTGTTTAACGTTATCTGTTTGCGAGTGCTTCCTTGACTGATGGCCAGTACCACGGGACTTTTATTCAACATTCTATATTTCCACGGGTTGGCCAGTACTGCAGGAACTTTTATTAAACATTATATATGTCCGCGGGTTGGCCAGTACTGCGGGAACTTTTATTAAACATTATATATGTCCGCGGGTTGGCCAGTACTGCGGGAACTTTTATTAAACATTATATATGTCCGCGGGTCTTGTGCAGTGCTCTCGTGGCACTGTCAACTCGCCAGACTGGCGAGTGGTCTTCATGAATCACTCGCCAAACGTAAAAAATACTCTCATTTGGCGAGTAAAGTGGCCTAATTTCCTCCCCTGTTCCTATCGGTTATTGATATTCACAAACTCTGCAGCAGGAAATAAACTTGGGTCGGTTCCCTTGCAACACAATTCCACTGAAATTAGCCATAGCACATTAACACTTTCAGTGCCCAGCAGGGGGGCGCACATTTAGTGCTTGAATGCCCACCATCCACTTCAATGTTAGCATTAATATCGCCTAATCTATGTTTTAAATTAAGGCTATGTGTCTAATCTGCCCGTCGCTTATCAATGACTCATTTCCAGTCAACATTGTCAAAGCGGATTGTTTTTTTATCGGTTCATTTCCGTTTTATAGCATTTTGAAAAGCCCCCGTTTTCAAGAAGAAAAAAAAAGATTCCATGATACGTAGAACGTTGTCATTTCTCGGCCTATTTATGAATCGTTTTCAAATAAACGCTAGATTATCGATAGTATATGTGTACGTGTGCACGCTGGTGCCGCGAGCTGAAAATCGATTCTCTCAGTTCCTGATCGCTCTTACAGTCAAACAGCCATATCAACATATAGGGGAAAAGCTTATATCTCCGTGAAAACAGGTCTGATTATCCTAAGACTGGTAAAATAGATTCCTTACCCGAGATCAGATGGTATCCAAATGGATTATTCCAATTCCTGATCGCCATTCCAAAAATCGATCCTTTTATTGATCCAACGTGTATACTGTAAAACACATACGTACGCTGTGCTGAGGGTCCAGAATGAATCTGATCGGCTCCGGTTACATGCGTGAGAAGTAAAATGTGGATTCCGGAGTTTTTTGCAAAAATGGTGCATTACCATCTGGGAGACGATAGGGGGCGCTTTTTTCACATCTGAGCGCCTGGCGGGGCAGGTTTACCAACGGTAGACTCGGTTGATGAAATATGAATTCAGATCGCTAATAAAAAATAAATAAAACGAGAATTCTCGTGATGGGCATTCAGGGGGCTGGCTGATAACACGAGATATCTCGTGAGGGGGCATTCAAAGTGTTAAAGCAAAGTCATCTAAATATCTAGGTCTTCGAATAAGACCCTATTTCTTTTTTTTACATCATCCTCGGTGATCAACAGTTGTCGAAGCTGCAGTTATTTAGGCTGACTTCTAAAACCATGGCCATTTCTTTTTTTGGATGTGTTCAGGAAAATGATAGTTGTGTAGAAAACACACTGGATGTTACAACAAAGTCCTGTAAAGAGGTCAGAAGAGAATACAGAAAGGGGCCAAGTCTACGCAGAACTAAGGACCAGACCAGTCTAATCTAGACTTCTTCTCACCATTGCCAGAGATCTTCCCTGTCTTAAATTAATTCCGTGTATAGCTGTATACAGTACATATGTTTCGGTAGATCTCAGCCTACCTTTCACACTGCCTTTCACTTTTGATGTTGAAAAGGGTTGAAAATATGCTCGATGAAACTTAAGCATAGGTATTTAGCCATGTGAAAATCACTATTGTTTATTTTTGCTAATGTTACTGTATTACTCTTACTACAAGATATTCAAATTGGCGCAGCAACTAGGAGCAGCCGGGAGTTATGGCCCCTTTCCACCGAAAGCAGCCAAGTCTAGCAGCGCGGCTGCATTCATTTCAGACCTTTATTTAAACTCGAAAGGCAACTGAGGTCTCCCTCATTTACAGTCACGTCAAGTGTACACACAGAAGTAAGCAAAAAGGGGCTTATAAAATCACACAGAATATAAGATCATAACAATAAGACAAGTAAGGATAACAATCAATTGATTGACAAAGGTTGGAGATCTATGGTTTAAACCTTTAAAGGGGAGAATCTCAAGCTTTAAGGACTGTTGGCATTAATTCCATGAGCTAGGGCCATCATAGCAAAATGCAGATTTACCCTGTTCCGAGCAAACTCGAGGGGCCTTAACATTTTCTGCGCCAAAAACGAGTATTGTCGTGTTTCAAATCCAACCGTTCAGCGCCAAAGAAGTTTTTAGATAATTTGATCTTTTTCCTTTGATCCCCATTCTAAACACTCGCTCGGAGCTGCCTGTGTCTCCCTGGCACCGCTGCCTATGTTAAAATTGCAATGACGATCGAATCCCGACAGGTGGCAATATTGCCTACCTT
The DNA here is from genome assembly GCF_963971535.1 of Notolepis coatsorum. Taxonomy (NCBI): domain Eukaryota; kingdom Metazoa; phylum Chordata; class Actinopteri; order Aulopiformes; family Paralepididae; genus Notolepis; species Notolepis coatsorum. Next base: position 32,569,462 of record NC_140168.1, on the reverse strand, counting down.
TTGAACTGGGTCTCTAGTCTCTGGGTCTCTCTCTCTGTGGATATGGCTGCAGGAACCCCTCCCCCTCAAAGTGAATCAGAACACAACCATCTGTCGGACATTTGATTGCCTGAAACATATTGTTTCCCGTATGATAGCCATGCCCAATGCACACGAGTGGGATCGCGATAGAACGACTGTGATTATTCATTTTGGAGTACCTTCTGACTAAGGTAATGTCTATTTTAGGTCTATTTGACCGAACCTAAAACATGCTTTTGGTAACGATCGCAGCTTCGAGGTAAAATGACCCCCCCCCCCCCCCCCCCTTGATGATCTTGTGAAGAAACATATATATATGGTATATACCTTTTTGATTTGGAAATAATATAGGTTTCAGGCGAGCAACCTGAACGATTTGGGCATATGCATATAACACGTCATATCTCGCGATCTAGAAAAAAAGACTGGATTATTTCGAAATGGGGCGATGTTTAGTGTGGAATAGCGCACAAACTAAAGTATGTAGAAATGAACTGGTTTGTCAGTGTTGGACTATAAACAATGCCTGTCAAATGAGCCGTACTATTGTCTCCATAGCTATAATACAGAACACACGATGGGTCCGCAAACATCGTGAAAATGCTCAATAACGCTGGCACCATTGAGTAAAGATGGGAAAATAGGGATGCTCGATATTGGCTTTTTTACCGATACCGATATTGTCCAACTCTTAATTTCCGATACCGATATCAAACGATACAGATATTTTCGGATATCACATTTTAATGCCAATATCGGCCGATAATATCGGACATCCCTAGAAAACAGCGTGGCAGTCAATGAGTTAAGGACCAGCCACTTAACGGGTTCTATAGGTACCAAAATTCCATTCCAATAATGCTGTAGTATAAGGAGGTAGCTTACCAATAAGGCCGGGCCTTAAAAATGAACAAGTACCAGTGTTTGTTGTGCCTCACTGTCCGAGAGGACCAATCAAGCTTCTTAATAAAGGACACAGTGATGAGTGTTGTATCTATCATTAGTAGGGGTGTAACAATGCATCGATTAATCGAAATGCATCGATTCTAATGTGACTATTCAACTGCATCGATTTGAAAATGTTAGAATCGATTATAATTGAAATTTATTTAATTTGTTTTTAATGTTATTTTTGTTGTGTGTATTGCAGTTCCCCCAGCCACATTTGTGTATTAAATTTTTTTTGGGGGAATTAACTATGTATAGACAATTAATCGAATCGAATCGTGGTCAAATGAAGAGATTTCATGATGCATTGAATCGTTGCCTGAATAATCGTAATCGAAATTAATCGTTGTGAGGTCGCATTGTTACACCCCTAATCATTAGTGATGAATCTGAGGGCAGAGTGATATAATACAGAGTCCAATGATTTAAGGGTTGAGGCTGCAGCATGCCTATAAATCTCATCAACATAGTCCAGGACTGGTAAGAAAACTGCTTCGACAACTCTCTTCCTACTAATCAATTAATTTCCGATGTAGAGTAGCGTATGCAGCCACGGGGTGCGCGTGAGGTACTGCGTAGGCTCCTCTACATTGGAAATTAATTGAATGCAGCAGCGCTGCCAGACTTGGCTGCTTTCAGTGGAAAAGGCTCCATTAATAACGAGCGCACCCAACCGAATATGGTAGTAGAGCGTTAGCTAAACTTAAACAACTTGGAGGTTTTCAGAAGGCTGAGTTAAAAATGCCTTGCAAAACAACTTTCAAGTCTCTTGGAGTATTTTACACCCCTTTTCAACATTAACGGCAGTATGAATGATGTTTAGTAAGGTAAGCTGATGCCAGCTAAAATACTAATGCGCTTACGAATAAGATAAATCGGTTAAAGACCGGAGCAATGTCGTGTAATGGTGAGAAGTCAACATTAGACTAGTGTGGTTCTTTGACTGGATAGAGGAACTCCTGACTGCATGGCCAACGACATGTAAATAGAGGAATTATTACTAATATAAGTGGAACACGACGGATGCTCCTTCTTCATGCCTCAGGCTCTATCTAATAACTGGTTGGAAAACCAGGCTGATGACTTTTCGGAGAGACTGATGCTTTGGATCTTACGCCTTAGCCAAGTCGACGGGAACGGGCGGCACGGTGGTGAGCGCGATGTCATAGAGGATTTTTTCTTAGTAATACAGCTGCGACTCAGAAGGTCGACCGCATTGCCACACGACACCCGTCAAGTCAGCCGCCTGCCGACAGGTTTTTCAATCATCTCGGGGGTATACACGCCGCGCATGGTAAGGTCGAGGATTTGCCTGGAACTGTTCGACGGCGAGATGGAGACGGCTTCGGGGGAAGGCGCCGAAAGGAGGGATACGCTGGAGGGAAAGATAGAAAGAAGGAAGGAGAGTCTGTAGGAAAAGTAGATTTGTTTGTTTTAAGTGTCCATAAACACACCGGCTGGTTAAGGAAATAGAAGTAGGCAAATTGAGGGAGAGCCAAGAGAGAGAGAGAGAGAGAGGCATGACGCAACAGTCACACAATGTATCACGATAAAAAAAATGACTGCTATAAAAATTATTATAATGACTGCTCTCCTTTTCACTCATTAAGAGAGAAACATGCAGCCTTGACTATAAAGTTGTCTTGACGGCGTTGTATTGTGAACCTCAACCCAGTGTCTACCCAGTTTGATTTGTGAGGTCATTATCATTAAACCCCCACAGAGAGAGAGTGATAGGAACAGGAACACGAGGGAAGCCAGAGGCCAGCAGAAGCGTGTTGTGTGCATGTGGCTGCTGCTTTAACAACATTAGAGTGTTTTTAGCGGAGAGATAGGTAGCAGCAATACAATAAGGCCCTTTCACCGCGTGTGAGGTCGTGTTGGCTCTAACAGCATTAGGTGCGTCAGAGGTGAGATTTCATTGGATTATACACATTGACCTAATCTAATCTACTGTTTATTCGCCGGGATTACGGCGTGTGTGCAACTGTGCATATCTGTGTGAGAGATAGAATTATATATATATATATATAATTTATATATTTTATAGCCAGTTTAATCACCTGTACATTGTATAGGCCTATTACTATTGCACTTTACTGTTACATTTGCACTCTGGTTGGATGCCAAACTTCTTTCCGTTGTACTGTACTTGTGCTGTATAATGACTATATATTTTAATCTAATCTAATACAGGTTTGAGATTAGTAAAATGCACGTGGACACACACACAATCACACACTCATACACGTATAGACACGCTTTAGCAAACTAGGCCTGGATTGTGTGGCCTAATCAGTGATGTAAGAAGTACACTGTTTCTTTACTTAAAGGTGCTATAGATTACATTCAGCATGTCGCACTAGAACACCAGCAGCATGTCATTTATCCAATCAGGTGCATTCCACGTTGAGAAATGGGTAAGGAGGGTACGTTACAGGATACATGCAGGCAACATGTATTCATTTTGGACCCGACAACATTTAGAAATGATACATTCATTAATCAATCATTTCTTTGGGGGAAAAGCAATACATGATTTTTTTTTCTTCAAAGTAATTAGTAATTGACTGATTCAGATAAATGTAGTGGAGTAATAGTTCCAAGGACAAATCGCCGTAAAACTAGTTTTTATTTCTTATTTTTCTCAGACCATTTTTGCAATGTGGAGTTCTCTCTCCTGATTGGAAGTGCGAACGGGATGCCAGAAAACATATTTTCTGTTTAAATACTGCAGAGCGAAGGGACCGGGCTATTCATTTAAAAACGTAGAACACTTCTTTTAACACATCCACCGCCGGAAACGCTTTAGAGCGTTATTGCCCGCCATGCGTTGACCGCCAGACCTCGCTGTACAGCGTTATTGAGATCAATATTTCAATTTTTCGCCATGGCATTCATAATTCATATATACACCCGCGACGCTCCAGCTGGACCCTACAGGTGAAGGCAACGACGGCTCAATACCGCCGCCTGGTGGATGGTCGGGCGAGTAACTTTTTTTTAATCCACTTTTTGTCCCATTTTCTATTTTTCTCCCATCCCAATTTCGTATCATCCAATTCAACCCTCCCCTGTCTCGAACGCTGTTTCTTGCCTCCCACAAGCCGGCTGCAATGTGGACTAAGTCATACATAGCACGAGTCCCCTCCGATACTCGAGGTAACAGCAGTCGCATCTTTTCACCTGCGCGGCGCGATCTTTCAGCGTCAGGGGTCTGCGCTTTGGAGGGGCGCCGCCCCCATCGCTTCCTGATTCTACTGCGCAGGGGCACCAACCGACCTGTGGGAGTCGCTGTCCACAACGCCCGATCCCCACCCATCAGTTGAAAGCAATGTGGAGCGCTGGGCTCGAACAGGCGAACCCAGCGTCTCCAGCATTCGTGGTGAGCGCCTTGCCCACTGCACCATGTAGCCGCCCCGGCACTAATGTTATTTTCAACCCAATTGTGAGTTTCCTTGTTTGCAAACCATCTGATCAATATATCCACTAGGGCTGACCTTCGAAGCTTTTTTTGGCAATCGAAGCTTCGGGGCCGAGCTTCGATTTTAATTCGAAGCTTCGATTTTTTTTTTTTTTTTTTTTATATATATATTTTTTTTTATCTTATGTTGTGGGACTTGTACAGCACTTTCGTAAACTTTGTTGTTTTTAAATGTGCTCTATAAATAAAGTGGGTTGGATTAATTAATTAAGTAGCCCCTTTCGTGACTGAGCCAACAAGGTTTCACTCGGCTGTGTGATTTAATTCAAGGTGGATCGCTGTTGTCGTTTGAACAACTTCAGATTTCATGGGAACTACCAATCCCCCAAATCAAGAATGTTTAAGATGAATGAAGTAAGATTTTGATTATTTGAAATATGGCCTGTGTAGACTAAACTATGCACAGAATTATGTCAGTCTACAAGGTCTGGATTCTACATGGTCCGGCAATGTAGACCTTGTAGACTCCACTACAGACCAATTATCAGTGAATGTTCATGCATTTTTAAGAAGGGCAACTTCCACAAAAAACAAAGAACTCACCAAAACATCTCAGTAGCACCTTATGTAAATTTTATTTCCTATTTTGTTTATTCATCCCAGTATCTTTCTTTCTTATGTGTGGAATTCTACAAGGCATGTAGGTGTATATGTATTTGAGGATGATATCCTTCAAACAGGCAATAGTGATGATATAATTTGGGCAGTGCTGAGCTGGGTTACTTTCCTCCAGTGTCCCCCGGCCCCACCCAATGGAAACACACACACACACACACACACACACACACACACACACACACACACACACACACACACACACACACACACACACACACACACACACACACACACACACACACACACACACACACACACACACACACACACACACACACACACACACACACACACACACACACACACACACACACATCGAAGTAAAAAAAAAAAATTGAAAAAACATATTTGATTGACCGATCATATACAGTTAAATTTTTTAATATAGCGTGTATAGGGGGGAAACGGCTAGAGATGTTCCGATACCATTTTTTCCTTTCCGATCCGATTCCGATACCTAAGCTTTGGGTATCGGCCGATACCGATATTTATCCGATACCAGTGCATACATAAAAAAATAAATAAAAATATTATATAAATTAGATATATATATATATTTTTTTATTACAGATACTGTTATACTGTTTTTTAGTAATAACTAGAAAGTAATGGTATTTATTCAACAACAGGTGATTGTATAGATTTGTATTAGTATCATTAATCAATGAGTATGGGGCTACAGCACTGCAGATATACCCTACTCCAATGATCCACACGGACATTAAACAGTGTTGCACTCGCTACCCAGTGGCTCTGCAGATATACCCTACTCAGTCTGTAAGCTAGTGGCAGATAGAACGTTCTAATGTTGTGATTTTCGATGCAAAATAAATATTCAACATTCTCTTTTGAAACTCCGCCTCAGACTCTTATCCTTTGGCACTTGGAACTTGCTGTACTTTGCTTGCAGGTCTACAGCCATTATTGCTGGATTATGAATAGCACCAACTTTAGACACGGTAACGTTATCAAGCTAAGCTAGCTGACCTAGCTCGTCTTCCCGCATTGACATTTGATAACGTTAGTCAGCTAACGCTAGTCAGTAGCTACTTAACTTAAATACGATTCACCGTGGGTGCATTATTGTTGATAGACTGTCACGGACAGTGTCAGGTCCTGGAGAAAGGACAGGCGATCATCTGATTTGATGTAACGGGCGGATGTTGTTCCAACTAGCTAGCTTTTCAGCTAATGCTATCATAACACCAGCAAAACACATCCCGTCCGAGCTCCCCGTCACACCGTACTGTCGGGGACAATGGAATTTGGAATTTAAGAAAGTGTATCTGCTGTTAAAATGACACAGCATCACACTTTAAAACACGTTCATTTTATAATCCTCACTCTCCGCAGGACTCGGCAGGAGATAAATTACATCATGGGATCGGAGGCTACAATTCACGGGTATACCGATACCAGCATTTTAGGCAGTATCGGCGGCATTTCCGATACTGGTATCGGTATCGGAACAACTCTAGAAACGGCAATCGATAATCTATATATGTGTTTAGGCCTATAACTCACGTTCTAGGAATTACTGCAGAAAACGATAAAAACATACTTATATTCTAGAAGGTATTTTTGTATGAATGAAAAAGTATAACGTTCCCACATCCTGAACGATAGATAATCGATGTTGAATGGGCCATAGTAATGTCAATATAGCAATACAATTTAAAAAGTTATAGCCCTGCAAAGAAGGTAAACATCTCCATACAGGGAGCGAAATTAACTTTTTGACTCACCGGCCAGTGGCGGGTAGATGGGAAGAGTCTACCCGCCAAGCATATTTCTTACCTGCCAAACATTTTTTGATTAAAAAAGATATATATATATATTTTATATAAAAAAATTTTTTTTAAATAAAATATATATTATATAATCATACTTGTAGTTGTATTATCTGCGAGACATCGCCACCACGCAATAAGTCAAAATGCTTGCTATCTGCAAACAGCTCCACTGTCTGTGTGTGTATACTTGAGTAGCCTCCAGCTCCAGCAAGGATTCTCCGGCCCTGCAGCTAGACCCTATATTCAGCTAGACCCTACATTCAGCATGCAAGGATTCTCCGGCGATGCAGCTGGACCCATTTATAACGTTACTGTTCTTGTGTCAAATCACATTCAACATGCCCTCAGCTAGAATACGCATTCAATCAATGTTATAAGACATTGATATCAGGAGCTATCTGTAGCTACTGCTAGCCCGGTAGATAACGTTAAGACAATTTAGTTTACTGGGACAGATCGACTAACGTGAGCTAGCTAACGCGAGCTAACGAGGGAACGGAGGTATTATGCACTCGAGTCGACTATTGCTGGAGCATTTGTTGATATCAGCAGCTATCAGTAGCTAGCCAGCTAGATACCGTTAGACAATGCCTCGTCATGTATTAAACTAAAAGTGAATAGTTGACTGGGTCATTGTTTAAACAGTAACGGAGGTCCGCTCTTCTAGAGCAGACTGCCTGTGTTGACATGAGCACTGCGAGCAGAAGCCCTTAGCCAATAGTATCCCGCTGCAGGGCTGGGCGGATATGACTCGTTGCCACGTTTTTTTTCAAAATAAGAGTATCATACGAACCTAATTGTTGCTAACTGCCAGAGCCATCGATATTATGACTGGAGATGCGCTTGGGGCGGAAATGAGACCCGCACAGATTTTCAAAATAAGAGTATCGCTATGAACTTGATTGATTACACGTCACACGGCGGGCAGCCCTCTAAGTGTCAAGCGCCAACGGTAAAAACTGACCGCCCCTGGCGGGCGGCAGGCTTTAGTTTCGGTCCCTGTCTCCATAGGCTTTCAATGGTGGCAGACTGGATACTTTGATGAGTACAATGGCTGGCAGTCAATGTGTTAACAATCAAAAATAAATACCACAACACTTCCAGTGCCACTGGTTAACATGGTAAAACGTGGTTAAATGCCAGCACCCACTTCAATGATAGCGTTGTGAACGCATAATCTGTCTTAAATTATGGCTATGTGTCTAATCTGCCCGTCGCTTATCAATGACTTGTTTGTAGTCAACATTGTCGAAATGGATTGTTTTTTAATCGGTTCATTTCCGTTTTTTAGCATTTTGAAAAGCCCTTGTTTTTCAGGAAAATATATCGATTCCGTGATAAACGGCATTTACTGGAATATTCTGGCATACACAAACAGTAATTTTTCGGCCTATTTATGAATAGTTTTCAAATAAACGCTAGATTATCGATAGTATGTGTATTTATGCACGCTATAGAAGCGATCTGAAAAGTATATTCTCTCATTTCCTGACCAGCGAGCAAGCACACACACACACACACACACACACATATGGGATGGGACACGTTGATATATCTGTGAAAAAAGCTCTGATTACCCCAAGACTGGTAAAATAGATTCCTTACCTCAGATCAGATGTTATCCAAAAAGATTATTCCAATTCCTGATCGCCATTCCAAATATCGATGGTGTTTATTGATTCAGCGTTGGGTGCTGGAAATGCATAATCCACGCTGTTCTGAGGCCTGCAATCAACTTGGATCTCTTCAGATACTCTCGCCGGAGAGTAACATGAGGAGGCTGGACCCCCCCCCCCCCCCCCCCCCCCCCCCCCCCCCCCATCAGTCTAAACTAATGGGGTGCAGTTACACAGGGAGAGACGATGGGGGGCAGTATCTTCCCAATTGAGCTCAGAGAGACTCTGCAACACTAGCGTGAGGCTCGATTGATTAAATATGAATTCAAATCGCCAATTAAAAAAAAACGACATAAAAACACTATATAGCGTTGGTGGCATTCAAAGGTTGGCATGAACTAACTACAAAACGCGTCGCTGGCACTCAAAGTGTTAAACTACAATAGGCTGTTTTTTGGCGTCTTTGTTCTCGGCCCCCCGAACGGGAACCAAGGCTCTGATTGATGCTTTTAGCAAGGGGGGCGCCGCGTTTCTATGGTAGTAATTAGTGAAGTGAATGGAATAAAGAGAAATGTCATTATGATAAAGGTGTATGATTCAGCCCCCTCTCGTGACCCGCAGGCCGTTCCCATGGTAACATCATCAACATGTGTTTGTCTGTCCCTCAGTAACTCGGGGCCCTACCTATTAGGCACTGTGCAAATCAGGCCATGGTGCTGAAAAGCCTATGATGTCACTGTTCACACACACACACACACACACACACGCATGTGTGCGCACACACACACACACTGGCACACGTACAGTGTTACCACCCAGATATGACCTAGAATGATAAGGATAGGAGCCGGTTGATAAGAGCCCATAGTGAGACTCGTTGCACAGTTGGTCTGGTGCTGATATACTGGCCGCTGTGTTCAAGGATAGACTGAAAGAATAATACTAACTACAGCCTGTCGCCAGCAATAACAGAATCCACTTCTCTGAAGACAAGTGGGGCTTTTGATTTGATTGAAGTTTATTTCAAATATGCAACAACAACAAACAAACATCAAGTACAGATATAGCCTGAAGCCGTTCAAATAATAAATGTATATAAAACTTTTAAATAAAAAAACGAAATGGAAAAACAAACAAAACGCAAGTTAAAAAAAAAATAAAAAAAAATCTAATTTTTTCATTTACATATTTGAAAATGAGTGGGAAGAAGCATACACTTATTTAATCCCACCCCTTTTTACTCATCATCAGATCATACTATATTAACTATACTAATTCATACTTTACTAACTGCTCGTTTTATTGTCAGACTTATATTGAAAAAGTTTACTTAGTTAACAAAACATTTTTGAATAATACTTTTTTCTTTTTTTATATTTTTTTTATTATTGCAAAACAAAAATTATTAAAAGTCAGTACTCAACACATAATGCATAATGAAACTTTCAGTCAAGGTGGTTAAAATTACATGCAAGTACAGAAACAAGATAAAACAAAAATAGTCTATAATAACATTTTAACCGTATACAGTGTATATCCAGCGAAATTACAATTATATAAATGTTAGTATAGAATATACCCCTAATACCTATTTTCTAAAACCCTACACACATATGCTCCAGCTCGAACCCCCCCCTCCCGGACCCCCACTTGGATAGTACCTCCATTATCCCTCACTCCTAACCAGACACTACCATTATAAGCTAGCTTTTATTCTCTCCACCACTTCTACCCACATTGACATTTTGGATTCATTGAGACCCAGAATTCTTGCTGTAGATATTTCTTGATATATCACATCGAGATATGTAAGAAACCAAACTTTCCGGCACATTTTTTCCGGTTGAAACCAGCGTGATGCGATCAGCTTTTTAGCTACTGTGATACCCGATAAAACCAATCTCTTTAGCTGTGGATTCACTGCAAACTCAAAAACATCATTCAATAGTAATACCGAGGGGTGTACAGGTATATTCCAAGATACGAGTTTTGATAATTGTTGGGACACATCTTTCCAGAATGCCTTAACTGGTGGGCAGTCCCAATACATGTGCATAAATGTTCCTTCGTCCCCATTTGTACATTGGGAGCATTTGGAGTCTTGTTTAAGCCCCATTCTGCACAGTCTTATAGGAGTCAAGTATGTCCTGTGAATATAGTTCAGATTGATTTGTTGATGATCCGGGTTCCTTGATGTAAGTCGGACATTTGCCCAGGCTCCTTGCCAATCAAAGTCATTTTCCAGGTCTGGTATATCCCTCCTCCAGACAGTGTCTAGTTGAAGGGTTTCATACGAGGACGTTAGTAATTGATAATAAAAACCTGATACAAAACCTCCCAATGTTTCTCTTTCATAGAATTTTTTTTGGTATCTGTGGTGTTCAATTGGTATGAGTAATGGAACACCGTAAGACCTCAGACATAGTCGTAACTGTATGTAAAAAAGCCATGTGGACTCGGTGAGGTTAAACTTTGTGCATATTTCGCCATAACTACAGAAGCCCTGGTTATTAAAAATATCCCCTAATGAGTGTATGCCTTGCTCTTCCCATATAGGGAATCTTATAGGGCGTTTTCCCATTAAGAGTGCATTGTTATTGAATATGGGAGTGTGATTATGCCATTTTTGAGGGTTAGGATATTTCTTTTGTGTTTCCCGCCATGTTCTGATTGCATGGGTAATTATGGGGCCAAATTCCCACTCACAATGCTTGATTGAAAGTTTAGTGTGTGCTATGTCTTTCAGTCTCTGTGGGGCTACTATGTTTTCTTCCAATTCTCTCCAAGATACCAAAGCCTGGGGATCAAACCATATTTTCAATGGTCTTAATGTGAAAGCCTTAAAATATTGTAAAAAATCTGGAACTGCCATGCCACCGTCTGCTTTATTTCTCTGTGCGGTGGATCTTTTTATGCGAGGTGGTTTGTTATTCCAAATAAATTTGTATGTGGAGGATTGTAATCTTTTCCAGTAGCCCTCTGGAGGAGGTAACGGTAGCATTGAGCTGATGAAATTGATTCTTGGTAATACATCCATCTTAACTATTGATACCCTTGCCTGTACTGAGTTTTTAAGTTTTGCCCACCTGTCCAGGTCGTCTTTGATTTTGTTCTGTATTTTTGTGTAATTGTGCTTCACCGTTTGTCTTATGGTGGGAAATATTTCCACACCCAAGCATCTAAAATGTTTAACCATGGGTATCGCGCCTGGGAGGGTTGTGTCTTTTTTTGCACGGATGTTAAGAGGAAGGAAAGCCGACTTCGGCCAATTTATTTTAAATCCCGATAAATCACCAAAGTTCTCTATCAACTTGAGTAGATGCGGCAATGTGGTGTTGGGGTTTTGCATGAACAATATTACGTCGTCCGCATATAAACTAATTTTATGTTGTGTGCCCTTGATTACGATTGGTTCTATGCAGGGAACAAAATTAACTTTTTGACTTACCAGCCATTTGGCTGGTAGATTTTAAAAACTACCAGCCAGGCAGATTTTTTACCAGCCAAAAATTAAAAATAGTTTTTTAGTATATCGCCATGTGTTATTATTACTATATAATACTCGCATGTGCTATTTTCAATTAATATCATAAACAACATAAGGAATATTAGCATAATTTTGAGTGGACTGAAGGAATGAGTCAGCGTTAATAGTTTTAAATGCAAATAATTTATTGAAACATAGAAGTGGGGTCGGGGACACACACACTGTTTCAGCTCACCACCCCCGCATCATATTGTAGTCTAGTCTGTCTTCAAACTTCCACTCCTCTCGAAACCTTTTTATATTTGAATATCAACATTATCTGTGCATCCTCAGTAATCCTCAATTTACTACAATATACTCCTCTCCCGAGTCCTGACTAGTGACTTCATCGTCTTTCCAAACGCACGCACACACACAGAGAAAGGGAGAGTGCCCCCCCCCCCCCCCATTTCCCTTTCCCCAGTCCACACTGTCTGCTGTTCTCTATGGCTCTGCCGCTGATCAGGATTAGCTTGTTAGCTTACGCTAACATAACGTTCATTTCGGGCGATGTGGGCATAAAGGAATGGCGGCGATGCAATGCATGTTAGATGCATTTGACCCGTTGTGAGAAGAAGAAAAAACCACAGACTTATTTCGGCTCGCAAAATAGGCGCACTGCTGTGTAGCTCTGCTCTCAGGGAACAAACTTAACTTTTTGACTTACCAGCCATTTGGCTGGTAGATTTTAAAAACTACCAGCCAGGCAGATCTTTTACCAGCCATTGGCGGTTGGCTGGTACTTATTTTGTTCCCTGGTTCTATGTGTTGGGATTGTCTTATAAATTGTGCTAAAGGCTCTAATGATAGATCGAATAGTCCGGGACTAAGAGGGCAACCCTGTCTGGCTGAGCGTGATACCGGAAAGATTTCGGAGATTAATGTGCCTGTTGTAATCATGGCCGATGGGTCCTTGTATAGTACTTTAATCATATCAATGAATCCTTTTCCTAACCCCATCCTTTCTAATACTGCCCATAGAAACGACCATTCCAGCCTGTCAAATGCTTTCATAGCATCCAGGGATAGCATCGCCTTAGGTGTGGTGTCCTCTTTGTCTGCATCTAGTACGTGCAGTATTTGCCTTATGTTATCATTGATCAGGCGACCTCTTATGAAGCCAGTTTGGTCCGGATGAACTAAAGACGTCATATGCTTTTGCAATCTGATGGCTAATATCTTAGAGTACAGTTTGACATCGGTTCCGAGGAGGCTTAAAGGTCGGTAACTACCGCACTCAGTGGGGTCTTTGTCTTTTTTGAGAAGGACTGAAATGAGTGCGATATTGTGGTGTTTATGGAAGCTCCCCTCCTTGACTGAGTATAAGATCATATTTAGTAATAAGGGTCCAAATATGTCCCAGCAAGAAAGGTACATTTCTGATGGGATACCGTCTTTTCCCGGAGCCTTACCGTTTTTCATTCCGGATATGGCCTTCTTGAGTTCTTCTAATGTGATCGGTGCTTCTAACTGTTTAGCGTCGTCCTCCGAAAGTTTAGGGAGAGTAATTTGATTAAGATATGTGTCTAATTTGTTTTGATCAAAGGTCGTTTCTGAATTATACAAGTCGGAGTAGAATTCTTTGAATATATCGTTTATTATTTTGGGGTCTGTTACAAGTACTTGTTGTTTTCTAATGGCAGTTATATCTGCAAATTTTGCATTAATTCTTAATCGCATGGCTAATAGGTGACTAGGTTTAGAACCTTGGAAATACTGCTGTTGTCTTGTGCTGCGTATTTGCATTTCCGATTTTTGTCTGTATATTGCTTTGATCTCTGTCTTTAGAATGTTAACTTGGTTTTCTAGTCTAGTAGAGTTGTTGTATTTTAAAGAATTAAAAAGCGTTGAGTAAAGCGTTTCCATTTCAGACAGTTTTGTGCATTGATTTTTGCGCAATATGGAGGAAAATCTATCCGTGAAATCCTTGATCATACCCTTTACCGACATCCATAATATTCTGGGGTCTTGCTCCGCGTTTGTATTATCCCGTAGGAATACTGTGAGAGCTTCTTTAATTTGTGTAATGAATTCCTTGTTGTTAAGCAGCATAGTATTAAAACGCCATCTTGGGGCCCGGGAAGATAGTGTACCAAATGTTGCTTTCAGGATTAAGTAACAGTGATCTGATAGCGCATTGGGTATCATTTCCACTTCATATTTATCAAATATTCTCGGGGATGCAAAGACGTAATCAATTCTGGATAATGTGTTGTGTCTCGCCGAACGACAGGAGTACTTACGGGTCATGGGATTAAGTGAACGCCATAAATCAATTACCCCTGTAGACTTTGACCAATCTTTTAATGCTTTAGATGAATTTTTTTGTTCGCTGGAAAAGGCAAGGTAAGATTTGTCCATCCTTGGATTCCAAATGGCATTAAAATCTGCACCTATTATATATGAGTACTCGGGATGGTTTAACATTTCTCCGGTTAGTGAAGTGAAGAAACCTACTTCGTACAAATTTGGGGCATATACCGCTGCCAACGCAATTTTCCTGTTATTATGTACAATCCTAGCTATAGTTATACGCCCCTCAGCATCCGACCATACCCCTTTCAATTCGATATTTAATTTACGTCTGACGACTATGGCTACACCTCTAGTTCTCGTACCAAAAGAAGAGTGACTAATATTATAGTATATGTTATCCGCTAACGTATTTATGTCTTCCTCTAAAATGTGCGTTTCGCTTAATAGAGCCACGTCCACATGTTCTTTTTTCATCAGTGTGAGCACGCTTTTGCGTTTGTGTTTGTTTATCCCACCGGTGTTCCATACCATTATATTCAAACTAGCCATAATCTATGCATGTTTTTGTGTAGTTTTTGGTAATGCTTCTGGAGTGCGAAGCTACAATAGATGTACATCCAATTAATGAGGTCCCGTTGAGAGCCGAGCTTAAAAACATATATATATACAAATAAAAATCCCCTATTTTCCCCTCGCCCAGAGAGTCGTACAGGCCTGTGTTCCAAAAACACATCCTCCTCGAATGACTCTCTCCCTTAGTCCACCGGATTGCCCAAACTGAGCATTGTAATCCTAATCTTCCTATGCTAATTGCCATAGGATCTAACATTTTCATTCTAATGCAATAGAATGTCGCTTTTGGTCTTGCACCTTCCCTTACTGTAATGAAATATTGTGATAAATGACAAAAAATAAAAAAAGAGTACCTTATTAATAATACCTTATTAATATTTGTCAAAACTTTTCAGGACCAGAGCTTTGCAGAGAACTTTACAAGTGGTGAAGAAAACCGAATCCAAAGCAACTATTTGTTCTATCTGTGCAGGCAAGCGGGGAAATAACACTACGATGCAAAAACAGTCGTGTTTTTATTGAATGGGATGACTGGGTAACGACCATAGTCATAATCTGTAAATCGGGCTCTAATTATGACAGACAGCCTACCTTGGAACTGACTTTGAGTCCAGTTCCTAGAATTGAGAGCAGATATGGAGAAGTTGAATGCGATGACTGTCCATACTTGTGTCATGGAGGTCACCATGAGGTTTTCCATGTTTCTATTGCAGTTTTGCACAATAAATGTTCTTAAAATACCTCTGTACTATGTGAAATATGTCCTAGTAATACAAGAGTACAGTTATAGCTGCCAGTGTTTTACCCCTTCAGAAGCATTTATATAGACATTTTAAGATAAATGAATATACCGTGATATATACTGTTACCGTCTATGCTTCAAATTATACCGTGATATACATTTTAGACCATACCATCCAGCCCTAAGCCACTGCCACTCTGGCAGACAAATAAAAAAAGGTCTACATTAAACATAAATAACACAGCAGTCACCATTTCAAAGGGAGTTTATTTACTTTGTGACACAATAGCCAAACAAATGCACTAGCCATCGATATCTTATGACAAATGATTAGGACAACTGTATTTATCAATGAACAAGTCCTTGTCTGCACCTTCCGAGTCTGAATGCAGTCAATGCTCGAGTCCAAGTCGAGTCACGAGTCTTGGCCTCGAGTACTACAACACTGGATGAAGGGAATTCATGAATTACTGAAATTAAGCCATTTGATCTGTGAAGATACAGAGACAAATGTAAATGATGATGAAATCACACATAAAAAAACAGATTTCATAAAACACAGATCATTTACTCAATGGTTGTTCGCACCATATTTGCATGATTGAGTATGATTCCATACTTATACCATATGCCATACTTATATAGATTTAGGATAACATTATTATTATTTTTTGCCCATCATTGGTTTTCACTGGGAATGTGTTGCATGTTCTAGTGAGGCTTTATTCTTGCATATTTGTCTTCCTCACAGTGAAAAACATTAATTCAACACAAAAATGGCTGACAGAATTAATACGACAACGGTATTTCAGTATTGTTTGTGCAAACGCAACAATATGAGTACACAAAACAATCCAAATAATGCTGGATTTTCAAGTGGCTAACGTCTTTTTTTTCTTCAGTAAATTAGACCCAAGAGAACCGTTATTGCAAATTTGATGCTTGTAGTGAAATGTGAATATTCCTTCTCTTATCTGATTGGCTATAAAGAGAGGTTGGTTCACTCCACCACCAGAGTCATCCGTATCTAAGAATCTGTCATACATATGTTTGTTTTTCTTTCATATTTGAAATTGCTGGTGAATTATTGACCAACCGGAATGTTTAATTTGCTTGTAAATAACAATTTTCGAATAGAAAAACATCTTTAAAACTAACATTTCACCTCGAGATGCCATGTCATTTATAATGTTGCTTACTATACAAGCACATTACATTCAATTTCTCTAAATACACTTTGGAACAAGTTGTTTTGTTGTCGCTGGACTCGCCGCCATATTATTTAGTGTTACGAGGATTCTCTTGTTCAACACCACGGTGATCCATCTCCATATTAGACTCTCCGTAAACGCCTCTGCAAACGGTAGTCAAACTAGTTTGCTGTTCTTGGCACATTTGTCAGCCAGAAAACTGAAGCATTAAAACATTTGTCCGACATGTGTATAATGAAGGAATGTTTTGTTCCAGGAATTCTTCACAGGAACGAGTAAAACACACGCACACACACCTCGTCTCCTACGAGAGAAAAAAAACAAGGTTGTCCCACTTTCCCTCTCCTCTTCTCCCCTCTCTCTGGTAATTTCTCTGGCGTGCTAGCTAATTGGTGTGGGCTTGGGGAGAATTTGTAAGCCCCGCCACCGTCTCTTACAACAAGCTGGAAGGAGAGAAGAAAAAGAGTCTAGAGGGAGAGAGAGCGAGAGAGCGTGGGGGTTAGAGAAGGATGGGAAAGAGAGAAGGTGGGAGGAGGTGGGCCTGTGAGAGGGAGGGGTTTACTCACTGTCGCTGATAACCGTTCTCTTCATGCATTCTTGCAGAAGGAGCATAAACACAAGTCTTAAATGGGTCGATGATTTTTATTGTACTTCAAGGGGGGAAGACGGGATCCTAGTAGGAATATCTGGAGTGTATAGAGAGGGGGGGCCCTTCCGCTGGACCACCATTTTGGAAAAAAATATGTACGGTAGTCAACTACGAGAGAATTACACTCGTGTGTGTCAATCTAAACACGCAATTGTCGGCTAGCTAACATTACGTTACAGCATCACAAGCTAATCTATCGACGATGCTGCTGACGTCAGCAGACCAGTTTGCCGATCGCCGTTCTTGCAAATTATCTTTTAAATGAAATACGACAAACGTCATGTGTAATTCATGCCACAACTCAAACTGGATCAAAACATTATTTGTCTCGCCACTGACTACCATACATTTCACCCCCCCCCCCCCCGAAATAGGGTCCCCATGGTGGTTGTTGGAAGGGGTGGGACTTCGCCTCTCTATTAGGGAAGGAAAAGAGGAGAAGGAGCAGAGAGCTTGAAGACTTGGCCTATCTCAAACCCGCCTTCTTTTCCTGATCCTTCAATCACAGCTGTCGTATCCCTCTGGCGGGGTTTGAGATAGATCCATTGCACACCTTTATTGTCTGCTTTTAACAATGTTTTGATTAAGTTAAATTAATCCGCAAGATCCTTCTTTTCTTCATATATCTGTGATAAGTGGTTATTGCTGTTGTGTTATACTTACAGGATTTTCCCCAGGGTTTTCAAACAAGATGGTGCAGAGTTGCAACTAGGGGGTGGAGGCAAAACTTGCAATGAAGAAAGCCATTTGCTGTACCTTCCTGCAACTTTTTTTTTTATCTACTTTTTTCTCCCATTTTCAATTTTTCTCCCATCCCAATTTCGTATCGTCCAATTCTACCCTCCCCTGTCTCTAACGCTGTTAGGCCATGCCTCCCACTGGTCGGCTGCAATGTGGACGAAGCCTTACATCACATGTCCCCTCCGGTACTCGAGGAAGCAGCCGTCGCATCTTTTCACCTGCACAGCGCGATCTCTCAGCGGCGGGGGTCTGCGTGGGAGGGACACGCCGCCCCCGTCGCTTCCTGATTCTGCTGCGCAGGCGCACCAACCGACCTGTAGGAGTCGCTGTCCACAATGTCCGATCCCCACCCATCAGCTTTCCCACCCCTAACACTGCCAATTGTGTTAGTATGAACGACCAGCCAAGCTGATAGCAATGCGGAGAGCTGGGCTCGAACCACCTGGAGAGAGGTTTTATTATCTGGTATCACCTGGAGAGTGGTTTTATTATCTGGTATCTGGTATCACCCAGCGTCTCCTGCATTGGTGGCGAGCGCCTTGCCCACTACACCACCTAGCCGCCCCCACCTTCCTGCAACTTAAAAACATTAAGTGCAGTGTATAAGGTTGCACAATAGTTTAACGTTGAACACAAAAACACACACACATACACAGTGGAACAGAGGAACAGAGGGTCGAGCAATCACATATTAGACAATGACGTGTCTAAGCTGGTCCCAAGCATTCACTGCAAAAATAAATGACTTAAATGTTTTGTTAAATATCAATTGGTGATAAAAGGTTGGCATTTATTTCTGTAATGCCCTGAAAAGTGGCCCTTTTTCTTACTTGAACTTGAGGACTGCATACTTTTTTTTGCAAAGCTTAGCTTTATACTTGATACTTATAGCACGTCATGCATGAGCCTGGTCTCTTTTGAAAGATAACATTCTGAAGTTACTAATGGAAAAAAGGAAAATTGCTTTTAGTGCTAATGAAATAGAGTAACATAGGTCTGAACTTTTGAACTTGAACTTATAATATTACAGCATAGCTGGAAAGACTGGTTCCATAGCCTGAAGTCTTATGTAGTACAGGTCCACATTTTATAAAAAATCTGCTCAGAAATGGGTCTTTGAGAGACGTATTAGTAAAAACAACGAGAAAAAAAAAAGCTTTCCAAAATCCATTTCCTCGTCCACCGCTGTTCATTCTGAAGTCTGATTTACTTCCTGTTTTCGGCTGTCAACTTTCACCTAGTTCCTATATTTGCACCCCCCCACGTGGGGTATCGTTGGAAGTGTACACTCGTTGGCTACAACGCTGACCAATAATTTTCGCCATCAGCGGATGATTGGCAGTTCTGGAGTGTCTGGAGTCCGGTGTGGTCATCTGACGTGCGGCGCGTAAAAAGACGCTCGCCCGACAACTGTCATGTAACTCGAGAACCGAGGCATGGATTTGGTCGAGTGAGGTGGCGTTGGAACTAGGGCTGTCTTAAATACTTCGAAGCTTCGAAGCTTCGTTCGATGGCACAAGCTTCGAACATTAAAAAAAAATCGAAGTAAAAAAAAAGAAAAAAAATTATTTTTTCAACTTCGATTTTTTTTAATGTTCGAAGCTTGTGCCATCGAAATAACGTGTATCCATTCAACTAGCTGCTGTACTGCTATGGTAGCTAGCCTAGCCGCAATGCTATGGCCGATCCCATTCACGTTAGCATCAGGGTTTCCGTTAGAAAAAATTGTTGCCGGTCTCCGTGACCTGCAAGATTTCAATCTACCGGACAAATGAGATTAATTCCGGTCATAGTTTATTGAGCTTTAAAACAATTGATAGGCAGGCTATATAAAGAGTGTCATCCTCAAGGCATGTAGATTTATAATAGTATTACTTAAAACTAGGCTACTTTTGCGTATACAGTCATTAATATATTCCAAATAAAATAAGTCCCTCGATACTCCGTGCTGCTGCTGACTTGAAATAAAATAGACCGCGTATGTGGGCAGTCGGTCCGACACTAAACAGCAGTCTGTTATAATCACATTTTTATGAGCTAACGAATTCCGTTATATTGGACATTTGTATTAATTATATCAAGCGAAGAACTGAGAAAGCAGAGAGACGGCAACATTATCGTGGTTTGCGTGACGACTCTCTCCACCTCGCAACGACTTATTTGCAAAGAGTATGGCGCTGCAGAGCAGCTGATTCAGCTGTTATTGGCTCTTTTCTGGGAACCGCACAGCAGCGCCCCCCACCCAACATTGGCTGAAAATGGCTGAATTGGAGTACTGCTGGAATACTGCATTGTGCTGCTGTTGCTATGGCTCTGCAGCTTCACAAAAGTTCGCACACCCAGCACTAAGCTCTCGCTGACAACGTCGTTGTCATTATTAGAAGCAACGAGGAAACAAATGTAATGATCGTTTCGTTCATCGCATAGGCTATTTAATTTTAGCCTATTTTAATACAATTCAAATAATCAAATTGTGCTTAGACTCAGGGAATTATTTTCACCGGACATTATGACCGGAGAGATTAAATATGTCGGACTTCAACAGATTTTGCCGGTCAAATACCGGTAATTACCGGCTAACGGAAACGCTGGTTAGCATATAAGCTAACAACAACAAGAGCGTTAGGGTCTCTCGCTTTTTGAGAGACATAAACTCTCCACTCTTGGTGGTACATTGTGTTGATGACTCTGCACCCCCCCTTAACAACTGTTTGTATTGAGCCGTATTGTATTGTACCCATTCTGCAATGTTAAATAACGTTTATCCATTCAACTAGCTGCTGTACTGCTATGGTAGCTAGCCTAGCCGCAATGCTATGGTCGATCCCATTCACGTTAGCATATAAGCTAACAACAACAAGAGCGTTAGGGCAGGGCTGTACGTTAACTTTTTTTGCACATAGCACTGGTGCTAGAGAGGTTGATAGTTTTGTAGCACAGGCCAAAATCTTGTAGCACAAGTATAAAACGTGTTATATTTGTAACAGTCACAAATGTGCCTATTGTATTTGTGTTATTTAGTTGCAGTGCCATGTTTGGCTGTCATTTAGTATATCGCCATGTGTTATTATTACTATGATACTCTCATATGCTATTTTCAATTAATATCATAAACAACATAAGGAATATTAGCATAATTTTGAGTGGACTGAAGGAATGAGTCAGCGTTAATAGTTTTAAATGCAAATAATTTATTGAAACATAGAAGTGGGGTCGGTTGGGACACACACACACACAATGGGGGACCCTGATGTAAACAAGACAAAAGTCTTTCTCTGGTCTGCATCCCCTTAACAATTGTGTGTGTTGAGCCGTACTGTATTGTACCCATTCTGCAATCTGTTAAATAAAGTTTTCATTCATTCACACACAGTTTCAACTCACCACCCCCGCATCATATTGTAGTCTAGTCTGTCTTCAAACTTCCACTCCTCTCGAAACTTGTTTATTTGAATATCAACATTATCTGTCCATCCTCAGTTTACTATAATATACTCCTGTCCTGAGTCCTGACTAGTGACTTCATCGTCTTTCCAAACGCACGCACGCACACACACAGGGAAGGGGAGAGAGTGCCCCCCCCCCCCCTCCCATTTCCCTTTCCCCAGTCCACACTGTCTGCTGGCTCTGCCTCTGATCAGGATTAGCTTGTTAGCTTGCTAACGTTGTAGTGATTGTAATGGTACATAAACGTTAATTTCGGGCGATGTGCGCATAAAGGAATGGCGACGGTGCAAAGCATGTAGATGCATTTGACCCGTTGCGAGAAAAAAAAAACACCTTGGACTTATTTCGGGACGTGTAGGCGCACTGCTGTGTTAACGCAGCAGTGCGCACCAACCGACCAACGCGCTGCTCTGCTTGCAGAAGCGCGGATATGACTCGTCGCGTTGTCACAAGAGTTTTTTCAAAATAAGAGTATCATATGCACCTGAACGTTGCTAGCTTTCGGAGCCTAGCTGGAGCTGCGCGTGGGCAGAAATGAGACCCGCTACAGGATTTTCAAAATAAGAGTATCTATATGAACCGAATCCCTATCGCACCAGTGCTATTGAAGTAAATCCATCCATTGCACAGACCGCTGTTGCTGTAGCACGTGCGATATATATGTCGCACTGTACACCCCTGTAGGGTCTCTCGCTTTTTGAGAGACATAAACTCTCCACTCTTGGTGGTACATTGTGTTGATGACTCTGCACCCCCCCTTAACAACTGTTTGTATTGAGCCGTATTGTATTGTACCCATTCTGCAATGTTAAATAACGTTTATCCATTCAACTAGCTGCTGTACTGCTATGGTAGCTAGCCTAGCCGCAATGCTATGGTCGAACCCATTCACGTTAGCATGTAAGCTAACAACAACAGGTTTAGTCGATTTTCGATTTTCATTTTTTATTTTTATTTTTTACTTCGATTTGTGTGTGTTAACAATCCACTTTATTTATAGAGCACATTTAAAAACAACAAAGTTTACCAAAGTGCTGTACAAGTCCCACAACATAAGATAAAAAAAAAAATTAAAAAAAAAATTATTTTTTATTTTTAATCGAAGATTCGAATTAAAATCGAAGCTCGGCCCCGAAGCTTCGATTGCCAAAAAAAGCTTCGAAGGTCAGCCCTAGTTGGAACGGCAACAAATATATATTTCGAACGATATATTGTATGTTCCACGAAAAATGCAGTCCCGAGCCGCTAGACGCTCGCAAAGTGACTTGCGTTTCCTTCCGCGCACGGGCATGGCGGCCCGATGCCGGTACCTCTCCTGTTAAGAAGTTAAAATGATTACTTGAGCCATGGATCGATATGTTTAAAGCCTACAATGAAGGTGTGTGTATGTGTCACTGTCTTCCCACGTGGAATGCACCTGATTGGATAAATGACATGCTGGTGTGTTCTAGTACAACATCTAGTGGCTGCATGTTATCTATAGCACCTTTTAAGTAAAGCAACTGTGTACTTCTTAAATCACTGATTAGGCCACAAAGACTAGTTTTGCTAAAGCGTGTGTGTGTGTTGGTGCATAATGGTGTGCAGATTCTCCCACCAGTCCTCCGTGGGGCAGCCGGGACGAGGATGCCCCGTAATGTATATATCATGAAAAAGAAAATGACAACAAGATGATTTGAACGAGCGAGAGATGGATTTGGTACATTAGTGGATCTGGAAAGAGCTTCACCAGGCGTCACGCTCCCTGTTCCTATTTAAAGAGGTGGCAGGGAGAGAGGGAACCAAACTAGGACAAGTCCTGAAAGACCATTGTACTCTTTCTCCCTGGGTCTCCGGTGCATTGAAAAGTGCTATCTCACTGCTCCCCCCCCCCCCCCCTGCCCACTCTCTCTCTCTCTCTCTCTCTCTCTCTCTCTCTCTCTACCCCCCCATCTCTCTCTCTCCCTCCCATCCCCTCCCTCTCCCTCCCCCACCCCCCTCTTTCCCTCTCTGTCCCTCTCTCCCCACCCCCCTCTTTCCCTCTCTCTCCCTCCCCCCCTCTTTTCCTCTCCCCCCATTTCTCACTGTCTCTCTCCCTCCCCCCCTCTTTCCCTCTCTCCCCCCCCATTTCTCACTGTCTCTCTCCCTCTCCCCCCTGTCTCTCTCTTGCTTTATCTCATGGCTGGTTTGCCATACATATTACACACACTCGCAAAGATATGATGAGTCAATCTCTGTCACTTACACACACACACACTACATGTACAATGGCTTGCAGAACATTTATTTCATTGCCGTTGTACATGTATAATTTGTATGTGACTGACAAACTATAAACATCCACTCTAAATATCACAATTGGTGATGTGTGTGTGTGTGCGTCAGGCTAACTCACTCTACTATGAAAACGTCCCATTGACCTTCTGTGCGTGTCGTCAGTCGTCACAGGCTCTGTGGCTTGTGTTGTCCTTCACCTCGCAGGGTGTTTCTGCTCCGTCTGACTGAGACAAAAGGCATGTCGAGATAAAAAAAGGGGGTTATTTTCTTTCCTCCATCGACACGTAGCTCGCGTGAGTCAAAACGATGAGTGTATGTGTGACTGCCGAGGAAGCAGGGGCCCTCTTAAAGGGTGGTCTCGTGTTAATGTGAGCAGAGAGAGAGAGAGAGAGAGTGTGGAGGGGGGGATCAGTTGAAGAGAGAAGTGACTGTAAAAGCAGGCTGGAGCATGATATAGTATAACTACTGTTTACAGGAGCCGGGAGAGGTGAGTGTACTGTATGTATGGGAGTGGGTTAGGGGAGTGAGCAGGGCACGAAATTTACTTTGTGACTCACCGGCCAGTGGCGGGTAGATGAGAAAAATCTACCCGCCAAGCATATTTCTTACCAGCCAATTTTTTTTTTTTTTTTTTTATAAAATATATATATTATATAATCTATCAGTAGCTAACCGGCTGGATAACGTTACACAATGCCTCACGTATTAAACTAAAAGTGAATAGTTGACTGGGTAATTTTGTAACGGTAGCTAACGTTAGCTCACGGAGGTCCCACTGACTAGACTAACGTCACGGTGACTGTCCGAGGCAATAGCCTCTGTTTACATGGGTGAGGGAGGGGCAGGAGGAGTAGGAGGAGCAGTGCACTGCATGTCTGTGCTGAGACAGCAAGTGAGAACTCCGCTAAGAATTGGATCATGATTTTCGACGGTTTTCACATGACTATTTGATTGCCCGCCACATGGCGGACAGACCTCTCAGTCTCACTCGCCAAACGTAAAATCTGCCCGCCAATGGCGCTTGGCGGGCTCTAATTTCGTGCCCTGGGAGTGAGTGTGTGTGTGTCTCTCTTTGGGAGAGGTGAGTGTACTGTATTTATGGGAGTGGGTTAGGGGAGTGAGTGTGTCTCTTTGGTAGGGCTGCACGATTCTTGCTAAAATGTGAATCATGATTTTCTCTCTAAGAATTGCGATCACTATTCTCTCACATGATTATTATTTTTCGTCATTTAAAAAAGTTAAGTCAAAAGTCAAAAGATTATTTTTATGTAAATAAAATAATTTTAAAAATCGTCATTTAGAAATGAGATTGCATAGGTCTATGAATCGAGATCGCGATTTTCTTTTGATAAATTGTGCAGCCCTACTCTTTGGGAGAGGTGAGTGTACTGTATGGAGTGAGTGTGTGTGTGTGCGTGTGTGTGTCTCTTTGGGAGAGGGGAGTGTACTGTATGGATGGGAGTGGGTTAGGGCAGTGAGTGTGTTTCTTTGGTAGAGGGGAGTGTACTTTATGGATGGGAGTGGGTTAGGGGTGTGACTGAGTGTCTTTGGGAGAGGAGTGTACTGTATGGATGGGAGTGGGTTAGGGGGGTGAGTGTGTGTTTCTTTGGGAGAGGGGAGTTGGGAGGGTTTTATGGGATTTGAGTCGTTGCATTTTTGCTTTGTCATTTCCTCTATGGCCATTCGTTAGTTGTGTGTGTGTGTGTGAGAGAGTGAGTTGTTTTAAATTTCTTTCAAAAACGGTTCGGCTGACGTACTGGCAGCGTGCTTATCCTGCTATGGTCTGTAACACTGTTCGCTCTGTGTGTGTGTGTGTGTGTGTGTGTGTGTGTGTGGGGGATTAACCCACTTCTTAAAGAGCCAGATCTTCTAGGATCAAAAGACAAACCTCTTTTCTCTCTCTATGGGTCGGTGCTCCCAATGTGACCCCTGTGTGAGTGTGTGTGTGTGTCTGTCTGCTCACTCATGCGTACAGCTGTGTTGTGTTTATCTCCGTTTGTTTGTGTGTGTCTAGTGTGTGTGTTTGAGGTCTAGCTTGACCTCAAGATTTATTGTTTGAATTGTGATAAGATTCAGGCAGCGGCTCCTGTGCTAGCCTACAACATTACATTGTTACACGTTTGTGGCTGGAGTCGACATCGCTGGTATTACAAATATGCCAAGCATGCTCGTGTTTGGTCTTTCCCCTCTCTCTCTCTCCTCTCTCTCTCCTCTTTCTGTCTTTCATCCTTCTCTCTCTCCCTCTCTGTCTTTCATCCTTCTCTCTCTGTCTTTCATCCTTCTCTCCGTTAGTGTTTACTGCTGTAGGACTTTGCTCTTGGCTCAACTTTGAACTAGCAGTGGGGGGGGGGGGTTCTCTGGGATTTTAAGAGAATAGAATTTCTCTGTGGTTCTCTACCCCTCATTCCAACTTCTCCGTGCTTTTGCGTGTGCATCTTTGTGTGCCTGTTTCTTAGTGCGCTCATGTCTCTGTGATTGTCTCTTCTCTCTGTGTGTGTGTGTGTGTGTGTGTGAGCAAGGACTGGTCATAAAAACCAAATACTCGTCTGTGGGGATCAAAGTCGACTTTTGTAACGTGGTCGTTCATTTTCTTTTTTCCATCCAATAAAGTCCTGAGCCGAGTTGACTGAAAAGCGACTTTAAATGTCGGCCACAAGGAGGGAGTGTCGTGTCAAACGACAACCTCCACTTGAACTCTGAGTGCTGGTCCTGCCCGACCTCTGACCTGCATGCACTGTTGTTGTTGTTGTTGTTGTTGTTGTTGTTGTTCTTCCTCGGCTCAGCAGCTGGCAGCGACGTAGCGTTAGCCCCGTGGCAAACGTCAAGAAAACTGAATGAAAGTCTAGTCTAGTCTAGCGTTGGGACATGTGGACCGGAGTTGTTCTACACTGGCACCATGTCCACAACAAGGCTGACTCGTAAAAAGCGAGGAACGGCGGCTCTAGCTTAGCTAGTCAACTCAGCCCAGCATGATGAGCGTAAGTGCATGATGAGAATTATTTAGCTCCAGCCTTTGTGAACATGGGCAGACAGACAGACACACACGGCTTCAGTGGTTTGTTCGGACTGCCCACCATGAACTAACCCAACATGAACAAGCCGTGCACATCCCTAAGAGCGGCGGTCCGCTCGTCTGCTGCTCCTCTCTCTCCCGCCAGGCGGTGCTCCGCGAGGTCATAACAGGAAGAGGAAGTGGGTAGTGAGTAGAGCACAGGGCAGTGGCAGCGACGTGTGTCTGTGAGTCAGCTGGCCAGCTGGGCTCATGTTTGCACTGTGTTGACGCCACATGATGTTGACGGACTGTTGACTGACGGGACACACAGTTCTGGGCTATAGGTCTAATGTCAATGGGGCTCATTGTGCTACACAGTGAGAAGCCACTGGCTGTTAATCATGGGTTAGCTGGCATGATGGAGAGACCACTACAGGCCCATTGATTCAGTGAAAACATTAAAGGAACACGCCAACATTATGGGAAATTCCGCTTAACATCTTCTCCAGAGTCGGCCAAGAAGATGGATACCAATTTCCTTTTATCCGACTGCAAGCTAGCCTAGCTCAGCACAAGTGAATGGAAGCCGATACGGACCACTAGCCTAGCTTGAAACTCTGGGAGACGTGTTTTTGGCCATCCGCTTCCATTCATTTGTGGTAAGCTAGGCTAGCTTGCAGCCGGTAAGCTTTCTACTGAACGTACAGAGAGAAATATATATCTATCTTCTTCTGATTCTGGAGAAGACTAAACGCATTTCCAATAATGTTGGCTTGTTCGATTAATGTTATCTTGTAATCTTGACAAATAAAGACTTCTTCTTCTTCTTCTTCTTCTTCTTCTTCTTCTTCTTCTTCTTCTTCTTCTTCTTCTTCTTCTTCTTCTTCTTCTTCTTCTTCTTCTTCTTCTTCTTTGGCTGTTATCTGCATTCATTTCCTCTGCCGTTCCTCTCCATCTCTTCACATTGTATCTTGATTTCGTCCAGACTCCATAGTAGAACTAGAACTCCGATCTGACCATCAGATCACGAGCAGAATCCCATTTGGAACCGGGAATACCACCCATATGTTGTTCCCATGAACCCAGGACAGTTCCGTCAGTGCACGTCCACTCTCTCCTGAAGCTAGGACTCATAGAGGGAGAACCCTCCAACTGGCGATGTCACTGGGATGTAAAATCTGGCACATAAGACATATATAATAATAATAATAATGCAGGACCTGTTGAGGCTCTGACTTTAACCTCTTAACAGGCACCCAGAAAAGGTGAACTTGAGGACTGCATACTTTTTTTGCAAAGCTTAGCTTCATACTTTATAATTATTAGCACGTATGCATGAGCCTGGTCTCTTTTGAAAGATAACATTCTGAAGTTACTAAGGCAAAAAAGGAAAATCACGTTTTTAAATTTTATTTATTTATATTATATTTATTTTTTTCCCGTTTTTCTCCCATCCCAATGTTAGTCGTTATGCCAATTCCCAATCCCCCTTCCTGGTCGTTGCGCACTCTACCCCCTACCGTCGGTATGGGAGGGCGGAGACTATCGCATGCTTCCTCCGACACATGTGTAGCCAGCCCACCGCTTCTTTTCACGTGTGTAACGTGTGGAAGGTCACACTACCTCTCCTAGATCCTTCCCTTGCTGTGCAGGCGCCCCGACCAAACTAGGAGTTGCTGTTTACAACGACCAGCACCCACCCACGCCGGCTTCCCACCCGCTAACACTGCCAATTGTGTTAGTATGGATGGTTGGCCAAGCCGGAGGCGCCACAGCTGGATTCGATCCCACTGGCTCTGTGGTGGTAGACAGACGCTTAGTCCGCTGCGCTACCCGGCCGCCCGGAGGTCTGAACTTGAGTTGAACTTGTGTACTCGCATTCTTCTGTAGTGGTTGCACTTGCAATATTCTAATATTCCAGCATAGAGGTATAAGCTGGAAAACACAGCGGTTCCATAGCCTGACGTCTTATGTAGTACAGGTCAAAATTTTATAAAAATGGGTCTTTGAGAGACGTCTGAGTATAACCCGGCGATAAAAAAGAAAGCGCTCCCAAATCCATTTCCTCATCCACGGCCGTTCATTCTTAAGTGTGATTCACTTCTGGTTTTCGCTGGTCAACTTTCACCTAGATCCCTTATTCACACCCCTCCACATGGGGTATCGTTGGAAAGGTACACTCATTGGCTACAACCAGGGCCCGAAATGAACTTTTGACTCACCGGCCAGTGGCAGTAGATGGCAGGGCTCCAGACTAACTTTTTTCACCACCGTCCCAGAACCGTCCCGAAATACAATTTTAACCGTCCCAAAGTGAATGTAACCGTCCCAAAAATCAAATGTCGTTTCTTTACTTTGGTTTTGTTGTCTATAGTTGTTATTGCCATAAGAAACACCATTCAGAGAAGGGGAGAATAAATAGATTTTTCCAGGTGGAAAGATTTCACAAGAATAATTATGATTAAAAATAAATAAATATATATATATATATATATAAATAAAAAAAAAGTGTTTAACAAGGTGCTAGTATAGGGATATTTGGTCACGGTGCTGTTATAGTCAACCAATTGGAGCCATGTTGATTATTCCTTCCATAGGAAAATATATTTAAATGTATTTGTATTTTATTTCGTTTTAGTTTTTTTTGTTATTACAAATGTGTGTTTATGGTTGAAAATGTTAGAGATAAATAAAGATAACAAGAAAGAAAAACGTAGTTTAGCTTTAAACTATACAATGTCATTGCGTCCAGAGATTCCACCTTTGATAACTAAAGTAATTGCACTGTGCAATACTCCAATTCAGCCGTTGGGTGGGGGGCGCTGTTGAGCGGCCCTGTGACCGGACCTGAAAGCGCCCCTGGCTCTGCGGCTCTGCAGCTGCATGCTATTCGCAAATCCAGCATGAGCCAGCTCCCGCTGCAGCCGTCGTTATCAGAACGCTACACACATATCATAATGTTTACAGCAAACTGTAGTTGATCACCAGGTATGTTTTATTAACGTAGAATAATTCATATATATATATGCGCGCACTGACAGTCGGCTAATTGACATTTCCTGTGAAAAAAATTAAATCCTCTCATCCCGTTTGCGTCCCAAAAAAGATTTCTGTTCGTCCCAAATCAATATTTGATCGTCCCCGGGACGACGGGACATCGTTAGTCTCGAGCCCTGGTAGATGGGAAAAATCTACCACCAAGCATATTTCTTACCGGCAAAAAAACTCATTTTTGTGTCTCATATATATAAAAAATTTTCAGTACATTTCAAGTAGATTAGGTATTACGTTGAAGAATACACACTTAAATAACATAAGAGGCCAGAGTAACATTTTAAGCAAATTATTTTAATATATTGATTGATTCATCAATACATGTCAATTCAATCTTAAGCTTAAATTGTAACCTACTGTTAAATATCATCAGACTCCTCACTCTACCCCCTTTGCAGGATGTTGTTTCTGTTTTTCTTTTTGACATACTTGCCAAACACACATATATATTTTCTCACTACTGTGAGAAAATAATAATCACACACAAAGGGATAATGGCTTATAGCAGACTTAATGATTTTAGAATATTTCAGATAATGAAATTAAATGTTTATCAACTATCCAGTTAGTATTTATATTTATAGTGTTTACCAAAACACACCGCAGTTTTAATTTAGGCCTAAACATTTTTTTGTTTCCTGTTGCCGACCGACCCTGCCGATTTAGGTGCGACCCAAATTATTTTATGAGTAAAAAAAAAATATATATATATATATATATATATATATATATATATATATATATATTTTTTTTTGGTAATAAAGTTTAGTTAAATCTTAGTCAAAGTGCAGTCCATGTCAATAATGAGAATATATAAAAAGCAAGTATTTCACAAAGAAATTCCTTATCCATAGTCACAGTGAATTTTTTTTAATAATAATCCCCTACCTACCCATGGCCTTAACTGACAACCAACAGGAACCAAACTTTTTTAGGCCTTATTTTACATGGCTATTGTGTTACCCGCCACATCGTGGACAGACCTCTCGGTGTCACTCGCCAAACCTAAAATCTGGTTGCCAATGGCGGGTGGCGGACTTTAATTTTTCGGGCCCTGGCTACAACGCTGACCAATCATTTTCGCCACCAGCAGATGATTGGCAGTTCTGGAGCATTGGGAGTCCGGGGTGGTCATCTGACAATCGGCGCGTAAAAAGACGCTCGCCTGACATATTGTCATGTAACTCGAGAACCGAGGCACGGATTTGGTCGAGTGAGGTGGCGTTCGAACGGCAACAAATTGATCTATCAAACGGTCATTTATATGTTCTGCGAAAAATTCAGACCGAGCCGTTAGACTCGGGTCCAGATCTTCTAGCAATGCTAGAATGTGAACCTCATTTGGGTGTAAGAGCTCACACTAACATCTTACTTAATGCCTCTTTACCATCTCTGGAGCAGACTCAGATTTTGCGTCCCTGTTTGGAGGGTTCAGAGAGAGTTCTCCCCAATTTATAGTTTTAGGACACATTGGTGCATGTTCACAAACGCAGACTCGGCTGTCCTGAGAGCGCAGGAAGAACACATGTGACTCAGGGTTTCCGTTAGAATTTTTTTTTTGCAGGTCTGAGTGTCCGGTAGATTTCAATCTACCGGACAAATGGGATAAATTCCGGTCAGAGTTTATTGAGCTTAAAAACAATTGATAGGCCTAATATAAAGAATGACATCATCAAGGCATTTATAATATTTTAACTTAAAACTAGGCTACTTTTGCGTATATACAGTCATTAATATATTCCAAATAAAATAAGTCCCTCGAGACTTCGTGCTGCTGCCCGACCTTAATAAACAGCAGTCTGTTATAATCACATTTTTATGAGCTAACGAATTCCGTTATATTGGACATTTGTATTAATTATATCAAGCGAAGAACTGAGAAATTTGGCAGAGAGAGACGGCAACATTATCGTGGGTTTGCGTGATGTATATCTCCACCTCCCAACGACTTTGTGCTGGTCATAATGTCCTGTGAAAATAATTCCCTCTAAACACAATTTGATTATTTGAATTGTATTAAAATAGGCTAAAATTAAATAGCCTATGCGATGAACGAAACAATCATTTGTTTCATCGTTGCTTCACCAAGCAGCCGGTCTAATAATGACATCCTGTTGTCAGCGCGAGCTGGCTGCTGATATATTTACGTGAAGCATGGAGCAGCAGTGTTTTTAGGTCCGGTCTGGAAACCGCTCAGCAGCGCCCCCACCCAACAGCTGAATTGCCAATGGCTGAATTGGAGTACTGCACCCTGCCAGCCGGCAGATGGATGCTTCTCGCAAATATATCAGCAGCCAGCTCGCGCTGACAACAGGATGTCATTATTAGACCGGCTGCTTGGTGAAGCAACGATGAAACAAATGTAATGATTGTTTGTTTCGTTCATCGCATAGGCTATTTAATTTTAGCCTATTTTAATACAATTCAAATAATCTAATTGTGTTTAGAGGGAATTATTTTCACCGGACATTATGACCGGAGAGATTAAATATGTCGGACTTCAACAGATTTTGCCGGTTAAATACCGGTAATTACCGGCTAACGGAAACGCTGATGTGACTTCTCAACGTGGGTGGTGTTCCCCTTTATTTATTATAACGTATAATATAACTGATGGTACATACCCTCATCTGCACCTTTACATTTACACTGTTTACTTATCTCATATTTTTATATTCAGTTAATTATATTGTTTACAGTTTATTTGTTCTCATACTTTTATATTCAGATCATTCTTTTTAGCCTATATTTATGTCTTTCTGCTATTACCCTGCCCATACCTGTATCTCCCCTCCCCCATGCTGCTATGATGCCTGAATTTCCCAAAGGGGATCTTATCTTCTCTTATGTGGTGGATGAACTATGCAGTTCCTTTTACTTAAGTGAAAGTAGAAATACCCATTTAAAAAGGTTGTCCTTTAAACATTCTACTAGTAAAAGTAGAGAAGTATTTGCTATTGAATGTACTTAAGTATCAAAAGTAAGTAAGTGCACAGGTTATCTTAAAGTGGTGTAGGGTTGGGCACCGAGAACCGGTTCTAATAGGAACCGGTTCCTAACTTCCGGTTCTGGAAGTAACATATTTGCATTTCGATTCTTAATTTCGATTCTTTAATACCCGTTACAGTACAGCAACCAAATTAAATGGTATCAAGTCAACTGACAATGTGAATACTATGAAAAAAAATTAAGATTTTTCAAAAAGAAAAGAATCTCCTGCGAAATAAGCTGTGACCTGTTTTGACCTGCACCTCAAAGAATCGGAATCGAGAATCGTTTAGAACAGGAATCGAAATGGAGAATCGGAATCGGAACCAGAATAGTTCAAATCCAAACGATGCCCAATCCTAGTCCAGTGCTCTGATTACATCCTCTTAAAGTCATTGGGCTTTAAATGAGAAAGTACACGATGTTCATCAATGTAGTGGAGTAAAAAAAAAGTTCCTAAAATGAAAATACTGCAGTACCTTGAAATTGTACTTAAGTACAGTACCGGGTAGGGGTGGACGGTATGGTCTAAAATGTATATCACAGTATAATTTGAAGCATAGACGGTAACGGTATATATCACGGTATCAGTGTTTCTGTTTTTTTTGCCTGATAGGCAGGCTATATAAAGAATGACATCCTCAAGGCATGTAGATTTATAATATTTTAAGTGCAATACTCCAATTCAGCCATTGGCAATTCAGCCGTTGGGTGGGGGGGCGCTGTTTGACGGGCCTATGATGGGCCTATGACCAGACCTGAAAGAGCCCCTGGCTCTGCGGCTCTGCAGCTGCATGCTATTCGCAAATCCACTGCTGCAGCCGTCCTCCCGCTGCAGCCGTCGTTATCATAACACTACACACATATCGTAATGTTTACAGCAAACTGTAGTTGATCACCAGGTATGTTTTATTAACGTAGAATAATTCATATAAGAAAAACGATAGGGAAATATCTTACTTTTCTCCACTGGTTAAAAATGCCAGGAACTGAAATTGAAACTTGCTGTGCGCCGCGGTGATATGTGTTTATTATGAAATGACAATTGCGTGTTGACACGCCCGCTGCGCGAAGCCTCCTAAATAACTTTTTCCAGTTTGCACATATCTATTATCTATGACTAATTCTAGTGATGCACCGATGTGAAAATTGTGGCCGATACCGATAACCGATATTAATATTGCTGTTCTGGCCGATACCGATATTTACCGATGTCGATATCTCTGTATAGAAAACACTTTTTTATGATAATCAAATAGAGCTATTTTCCAAAACGCATAATTTTCTTTTACTTTTGTAACTTATTTTCAGAAATGACTGATATTTTGAAACTATTTAAGGCCAAAACATGTAAAAAGAAGAAAAAAAAGATAAAAAAAGAAAAAGAAAAAAAATTTAAAAAAAATGTTTTTTTTTTTTTTTTTTTTTTTTTTTTTATCGGCCCTATCTTGATATCGGACCGATACCGATGTGTAAAAAAACGGCCATATCGGCCGATATTATATCGGCGGCCGATATATCGTGCATCACTAACTAATTCTATCTATTTTTAGGGGCAAATGCGATTGAAATAGTCGTGCTGTGGTTACATGACGTCATTGCTATTTTAGAGCTGCTCTACCGGTTACATGGTATTAGAGCTGCCGCGATTACCGCATTACCGCGGTATCGCTGTTACATCACGGCCACCGCAGAGTAGGCTGAATACCGCATCACTGCTGTTTTTTATAATAATAATAATGAAGTACCCTCCTCTCGTTGGGCTTTCGGCTCTGCAGATATACCCTACTTCTCTATCGAGGTTCCAAGCGACCCTATTGGGTACCAGAAAAGTCACGTGAAACATTGCAGACCACTGATTGGTCAGAAGAGAGACGCGTCACACGTTGGGAGCGTCCTGCAGTTTTTTACATCCTGAATGTCAGCCATTGATCAGAGCTCATCACAATACGGCTAATAACGTTAGCTTTAGCTCCCCGCCGGAGTGGACTACCATCGCTCATCAGGAGTACTAAACGAGACATAATGATTTTACTGTCTGCAACGAATGTTATAATAAAAGCCCTTCGTTCTATACACTTGTCTGATTGAAAACTTTATTAACAGACCGCAGAATGGGACAACTCAGCACGCTCTGAGCAAAGAAAGGAACTGAGATGGTCCGGTAAATACGCTGATGTTATTGAACGTATAACTATATAATGGTAATGGCACAAAACGAATGCCTTTATTATAAAGTAGTAACTTTATAGTAATAATAATAAGAAAGGGTCGGGGGGGTAACCACCCCTGCCCGCGACACCGAGTGAACGGCGCACGACCATAGGGGAAACTTCGAATCTGTGTTTCACTTTCAATAACTAATGCGTGCTTGCCGAATCCCAAACAATATTCATGCTGCAAAGTCATCCTCTAAAGATCGACATTTAGACTAGAGGCAGGCTATATGCTATAAAAAGTAGACTACTACTAAAAAAAAAAATGCATTCAAACTTTTTTTTTTTTTTTTTTTTTTTTTTTGTGCGTGCGGTAATAACCGCGCGGTAGGAAATATTTTGCAAATCCGTGCGGTAAGGAAAACATCAATACCGCGGCAGCTCTACATGGTATAGTCAAAATCCATACCGTAGAGCAAATTAATACAGTTTATACCGTCCACCCCTACCGGGTACAAACACTGTTACAGGGTTAAACAGGGTTAATATGTCCAGGCAATAGGCATGATAGGAAATCTATCCTCTTCGTCTGATTCTGGACAAGCGCATTTCCAATCATGTGTGCTTGTTCCTTTAATGTTATCTAGTAATCTTAACACTACGCCACGGTTACACTCATTTCAATGACAATGGAGATTGGATGTTTGTGGTGAGCTATGAGTTAGAGACGCTTAATATACTGTACATTGTGTTCTGAATAGGGGTGTAATGATGCGACCTCACAACGATTAATTTCGATTAAGATTATTCAGGCAACGATTCAATGCATCATGAAATCTCTTTATTTTACCACGATTCGATACATTTTCGATACATTTTCTATCAGTTAATTCCCCAAAAAAATTTGAATACACAAATGTGGCTGGGGGAACTGATTCACTCAGCATGAATGGACTAGGTCAGGGGTGGCCAACCCGCGGCTCGCGAGCCGCATGCGGCTCTTTGCCCGTCAATGTGCGGCTCTTCCATCCATAAAAAAAAATTAAAAAAAATTTAATTTTTTTTTCTTTTACTTTTTTTTTTTTTTTTTATTATTTTATTTTTTTATGTCACTCATTCCATAAGGACGTAGAATAAACATTTACAATTTTTTTTTAAATGGTCCATTTGCATGTTCTTGGTATCTGAATCTAGGGACATATATGGATCAGTGTCAGAAATAGTGTGTCTGTTACTAGGCTTGAGTAAATTGTAATGAACCAAAGGAGAATATCAATCCTATTTAAAAAAATATATATCTTTGACTGTAAATAACACCATGCTAAAATTGACCAGACCTGAAAAATCTAAGCAAATGAATAAAGGGAAGATGATTAAACAGAAGGTTTTGTAGATACAGTACTGAATTCTGCCATCTTTTTTATAATGTAAATTTCTCCACCATTTTTCATCATATTGCAACACCGTTTTTTGCAAGACGTTCACAGAAAGGTAGAGAAACTAACTGCGTTCTGTTTTATGGCAATAACGTTCAGGTTTGTGGGAGATAATCCCAAAAAATAAGAGAAATTAAAAAGTAAATCCAGAAGTCAGATGATTGACAGGGGCTGGTGTGAGCTGGGTAGGGTAGTTTTTCGAAATTTGAAAGCCCTGAGTCTCTTCCTTCAAAAGACTACACTCACTTTTGGCTGTGCCACTTCCTCCTGTCAATATGCGCCGGTTTCCGACTCAATGCCCTGAGATTTCTATAATCTTATATTTCACTAATAACAGTTAAAATAATTGGTAAACAAACATAATGCTGAAAATATACACTTTTACTGTATATCTCGGGCTTAAGAGGTTAACCCTGTGAGGCCCAAATTAAAAAGAAATTAGCAACTTCAGAGGCCAGAGGGTGGGACATATAAACACATTTACTATCAAATAGCATTGTGAGGCTGAACAACAGGACCAATTGACTATACATGTGCTTAAAGGGGAACTATCTTATAAATGGCTTTTTTCAGTGTTTACCATTGTTTCTTAGCTATGTGGACTTATATTAATAGGATATATGTCTCTAATTCTCATATTGGCGAATTCTTCCAATTCTCCTCTCACAATATTCACCCTCACTGAACTGAGTCATCTGAAAATGTGCATATCTGTGATGTCAGAGATTTCTCAGCTGCATAATAATGTGGCAGTTGATGTGGCAGTTGGCACCAGGCCACACAGTGGTTGGAGCCCAGCCTCAAAACGGCTTAAGATCTTGAGGTAGAAAAATGCGGTTTTTAGTACTTGATTAGAAATACAAAACAATGCATTTTTTTTGAAAAAAAAACCTAGGTGTTCCATAGACTCACAGGAATTGTGTAAAAGTGCCCAAATAGTGAAAGAAATAGTAAATAGTAGTATAATAGTTAATAGTTCCCCTTTAACATTTTTTAAATAAACATTATTTTTTTAAATGGCTAAAAGTGATTTTGTAATTTTGCAACCGTGGGTCTCACAGGGTACTTTTAACCCTGTGAGGCCCAAATAAAAAAGACATTAGCAACTTCAGAGGCCAGAGGGTGAGACCTATAAACACATGAAGGGTGCCGTGACTGAAAAAAAAGGTTGAGAAACGCTGGTATATGGTGTGGCTCTTTGTGGTACCACAGTCATTTTTTTGTGGCTCTTAGTCTCTGACTGGTTGGCCACCCCTGGACTAGGTCAATAAAAACAATACACACAACAACAACAAAATAATATATATAATTTTTTTATTTCGATTAATTTCAATTATAATCGATTCTAACTAGGGATGCTCGATATTGGCTTTTTTACCTATACCGATATTGTCCAACTCTTCATTTCCGATACCGATATCAACCGATACCGATATATGCAGGGTTTCCCCCCCCCAAAAAACTGAATAATTTCAGGTAATTAACATTACATATCTGTTGTCGTGTGTATTTAACACAACATTATGCATACTTCGACAATAAATAAAATTAAAATGTGTTCTTACTTGCTTGCCTGGATAAATAAAGGTTAAATAAATGTTAAAAATAAAAATAAAAAAAATCTTTTTGAAAACAGATACCGATAATTTCCGATATCACATTTGTATGCCAATATCGGTAGGCCGATAATATCGGACATCCCTAATTCTAACATATTAAAATCGATGCAGTTGAATCGTCACATTAGAATCGATGCATTTCGATTAATCGATGCATCGTTACACCCCTAGTCCTGAATGATTCGGCTTCCTGTTCTGTGTCATGCGAGATTGTTTCTGTTCTTCTCTCTTTGTAATGTAATACGTTTCTCTCTTCGTCTCTCTTCACAGACGGTTCCCTCCCTAAAGAGCCAAAAGGAGATGTATCGAGTCAGATAGCAGGTAACACACACACACACACACACACACACACACACACACACACACACACACACACACACACACACACACAGCCTCTCTAAGCATTTGTGTGATCCTTATTTCCACCACTCTGTTATCGCTCTCTCTCTCTCTCTCTCTCTCTCTCTCTCTCTCTCTCTCTCTCTCTCTCTCTCTCTCTCTCTCTCTCTCTCTCTCTCCCCCTCTCTCTGCCTCATTTGTTCCATATTGTTTTGACTGCTTGTCTGGATCATAGACATATTGGAGGGATTGATGGGCAAGCCTCTCTGTCAAGGCCTCACTGTGTGCAGCATTCGTCTGTCTGTGTGTGCGTGTTGATACATATAATAGAACGCTTTGGGATGCATTTATTTTTATGTTTGTTTGTCATCCCTCACTTTTCTCTTTCTATCACCTTCCCCCATCCCTCCTTCTCTTCTCCCATCTCCTCTCTTCTCCTACTCCATCTCTTCTCATCCCCTCTCTCTATCTCCTCTCATCCCCCCCTCTCTTCTCCCACTCCATTTCCTCTCATCCCTCCCTCACTTCTCTCTCTCCATCACCTTCCCCCATCCCTCCCTCTCTTCTCCCACTCCATCTCCTCTCATCCCTCTCTATCTCCTCTCATCCATCCCTCTCTTATCCCACTCTATCTCCTCTCATCCCTCCCTCACTTCTCTCTCTCCATCACCTTCCCCATCCCTCCCTCTCTTCACCCACTCTATCTCCTCTCATCCCGCCCTCTCCTCCATCTCCCCTCATCCCTCCCTCCCATCTTTTCTCATCCCTCCTCCCTTCATTCTCTCTCTCTCCATCTCTCTCCTCTGCTCCATACATAACATTCCCTGTGTCTCCCGCGCAGTGATTGGCTACCTGTGTCTAGGCGCCTGTCTCCGTAGCGACGCCGGGCTTATGATGATGAGTTGAAACAAACGAGGCCCCCCGCCCCCCCCCATCCATTCTTCAGTACTTAGCCTTTTAGTTTGCCTGTGTGCTCCAGCCTGCCGCTGCTGTTGCACTTCCTGTTCCCTCATGATAGATTCTTCTGTTTGTCTTTTATCCAAAATGCTCTTCCTCTGTTTGGAGCCCAGCATCTTCATCGCTTCTCCCCCCAACTACGGTATCTGATTTCATTAACACTGAGTGCCAATGACGAGATTTCTCGTTGGTTCATGCCAACCGTTGAGTGCCAATGACGAGAGATCTCGTTAATTTTTTTATTATCGATTTCCATAAATGTTTCATCAATCTAGCCTCATGTTACCAGTGGGGATCTGTCTGAACTTGAACAGGGAAAATACCGGCCCCTATCGTCTCTCCGGATGGTACTGCACCCCTTTGGATTGGATTGAATGAAACGCATGGAGAAAAAAAAGTCCTGCTTCCACATTTTACTTGTCAGACAAGTAACCGGAGACGATCCAAGTAATCGCCCACCACCAGAACAGCGGAAATGTGTGTTTCCAGTACCTAGCGTTGGATCAATAAACGCGATCGATATTTGGAATGGCGATCAGGAATTGGAATCATCTTTTTGGAGAACATCTAATCTGAGGTAAGGAATCTATTTTACCAGTCTTGGGATAATCAGAGCTATTTTCACCTATATATCAGTGTGTGCCATATGTGTGTCTGTGTGTGTGCGATCAGGAAATAAGAGAATCGATTTTCAGCCCGCTTCTATAGCGTGCATAAGTACACATATCAGGGTTTCCGTTAGAATTTTTTTTTGCAGGTCTGAGTGTCCGGTAGATTTCACTCTACCGGACAAATGGGCTAAATTCCGGTCAGAGTTTATTGAGCTTAAAAACAATTGATAGGCCTATATAAAGAATGACATCCTCAAGGCATTTATAATATTTTAACTTAAAACTAGGCTACTTTTGCGTATATACAGTCATTAATATATTCCAAATAAAATAAGTCCCTCGAGACTTCGTGCTGCTGCCGACTTGAGGTGTCTGTGGGCAGTCTGCCCGACATTAATAAACAGCAGTCTGTTATAATCACATTTTTATGAGCTAACGAATTCCGTTATATTGGACATTTGTATTAATTATATCAAGTGAAGAACTGAGAAATTTGGCAGAGAGAGACGGCAACATTATCGTGGGTTTGCGTGATGTATATCTCCACCTCCCAACGACTTGGTGCTGGTCATAATGTCCGGTGAAAATAATTCCCTCTAAGCACAATTTGATTATTTGAATTGTATTAAAATAGGCTAAAATTAAATAGCCTATGCGATGAACGATTCATTAAATTTGTTTCATCGTTGCACTTGCTTCACCAAGCAGCCGGTCTAATAATGACAAAGCTGTTGTCAGCGCGAGCTTGCTGCTGCTAGATTTGCAAGAAGCATCCAGCTGCAGACCCGCAGAGCAGCTGTGTTTCCAGGTCCGGTCTGGGGACCGCACTGTGTACTGCACTGTGCCAGCAAAGCTGGTGGGTTCTGTGGGTCTGCAGCTGCATGCTTTTCGCAAATCTAGCAGCAAGCTCTCGCTGACACAGCGTCGTCATTAGACCGGCTGCTTGGTGAAGCAACGATGAAACAAGTAATGATTGTTTCGTTCATCGCATAGGCTATTTAATTTTAGCCTATTTGAATACAATTCAAATAATCAAATTGTGCTTAGAGGGAATTATTTTCACCGGACATTATGACCGGAGAGATTAAATAAACGTGTTTTGTGTATTCCAGTAAAGGGCGTTTATCACAGAATCTTTATTTTTTTTTGGAACTTTAAAAAAAACGAGCGTTTTTCAAAATGGTATAAAACTGAAATGAACCGATTTTATAAAAAAAAATATGTGATATCGGAAAATATCTGTATTCCGTTTTTGGGGGGGGGGGGGGGGGAAACCCTGCATATGTCGGTATCGGTTGATATCGGTATCGGAAATTAAGAGTTGGACAATATCGGTATATCGGTATCTGTAAAAAAGCCAATATCGAGTATCCCTAGTCGCGACCCAAAGTGGGGGGCGCATTAACAAGTAATTTCTTTTATTAAAAATACTAATCTATTATTATTATTTTTTTACTGTTCTGGCAACATATTTTGGCTAAATATGCCTAGTTTTATAAATGTTTATTGATAACATAGTGCCGTAATTAAATGTTCTAATAAATATTGGTCCATCGACACAAAGGTGACATTAACGTCGGTGCGCTCGGCGGCTTGAGAGCGCCCGAAAAACGCAAGGTGTGTAGTTTGGAGGAGACGCACGCCTGTCATGACAAAAAACATTTAACGATGCGCGTTAAAAAGGCATCCAATGTGATCACAGCCTAACGCTCGTTATGTATCCCAAGTGGAAGCCCTTCCCTGGCGCATCAGCAGCTATCTGTTGATGGTACCAACATGACCAAAACATGCCCACTTCCACACTGGACTCTTAGTGGTAGGAGTCAGGGTAGGGAGTCACACGGGACAACATGTAATGGGTCCTAACTAGGGCTGTCAGTTTATCGCTTTAATTAGATTAATTAATTACACAGCAAATTATCGCGTTATGAAAATTAACTCAAAATTAATAAATAAAATAAAAATTAATAAATGTTCTTTAATTTTTTTTTAATCTCATTCATTCCATAAGCTAGAGCCATATGAAATCCATTTTATTATTTTCCAAATTCCATTAGATTTTTTCCCAAATTCTGTTTTTTCCATTTTATTATTTCAGAATTCTGTATTTGGCCTTTTACGCCCATTTTACCATCAGAAATAGTGTCTAATAAGTGGGAATGAATAAATGTCCACAATTTAATAAGATATAACAGTCCATTTAATGTTTTTAAGTGCTGCAACTCAGAAATACAGTTCAATTTTACACTATTTTTCAAATAATATTGTGACAAAATAAAAATACACATTTCAAGTGTATGTTGACAGAATTTGCAAAACACCTTATCGACTGAAGCATAAAAGTCATTAGGATACTGCTCTGCTCTGAATTTAGGGCTTATTGCGGAATTTCTTCCGACGTTAACATTAACGACGCACCGAAGCAGCCAGACGCTTGGATATTTCTCAGTGTTGTGTGTAACAGGCTGTAGTGTCCCCGATCATGTTCGCGTTGCACCAAACGTTCCATATTCTCCCGAACACGGAATTGCAGTCCAGATTAGGGCAAATTCTGCAATATTCCACGTTTTACAGTTGATTCCATTTTTATTGGTCAATTCCGCAATTCCGTCCGCGATTCCGTGAACGTGGATTCCTTATGGCTCTACATAAGCACGTAGAATAAACATTTGCATTTTTTTTTTTAAATGGGACATTTGCATGTTCTTGGTATCTGATTCTAGGGACATCTATGGATCTCAGGGAATGTATTCCCAGTGTCAGAAATACTGTCTGTTACTAAGTTGAGTAAATTGTAATGAATCATATGAGAATATCAATTCAATTCTTATTTTTATCTTTTTTTTTGACTGTGAATAAATGCTAAAATTTACCAGACTTGAAAAATCTAAGCAAATGAATAAAGGGAAGTTGATTAAACAGAAGGTTTTGTAGATACAGTACTGAATTCTGCCATCCGGACACATGCCATTTGAAATATGATTATAGAATATCAGGCCTAAAATGGTTATGCGATTAAAATGTGATTAATTAGATTAATTAATTACAAATCCTGTAATTAATTAGATAAAAAAATGTAATCGCCTGACAGCACTAATTTTATCACATAACATTAAAAACGGAAAGGTTTTATGATAATTCTATCACATCATTTGAAATATGATTATATAAAATATCAGGCCTAAAATGGTTATGCGATTAATTAGATTAATTAATTACAAATCTTGTAATTAATTAGATTAATTATTTGAATCGCCTGACAGCACTAGTCCTAACTATTACCCAGCAAGTTTAGCTCAAAGCCCCGCCCCATAGTGTGACGAGCTGCTGTGGCATTGGGTATCGCACTGTGATTGGCTGAGACACTCGCTGCTCTCTCGACTCACTGTTACATATTACTTATGTCATATTTTACAACGTTGAATAATAATAACCACAA
Source organism: Notolepis coatsorum (assembly GCF_963971535.1). Taxonomy (NCBI): domain Eukaryota; kingdom Metazoa; phylum Chordata; class Actinopteri; order Aulopiformes; family Paralepididae; genus Notolepis; species Notolepis coatsorum. The sequence goes on along the minus strand of NC_140168.1, from coordinate 32,525,990 downwards.
CAACAAGGATGGGAAGGGATGCTGCTGCATAATTTATGCTCTGAGATGGCGAGATCTGCAGTTGGCGCTGTGTGGGGGCCGGGACACGTCCAGGACATGCCAATGAAAACCATGTGGGGCGGGATGGGGGAATAGTTAGGATTAGGATGCCTATGTACAGTAACGGTGCTTGGAGAGGTGCTAGCTAGACGCTACTTCCTGGTTTTAGAATATTTCTAGGCAGGGCCGCCTGCCTGGGAAGTCCATCTGTAGGCCTGCTCTGCCCCTGCCCTGCCACTGTTCTTACTGCCAGGGTGTGGAGGAGAGGAGAAGGAAGAGCAGGAGGGAGATGAGGAGAGGGATAGGAAGAGAGAGTATTGGAGAGGAGAAGGAATAGGGGAGGTTGAGGAGAAGGAAGAGCAGGAGGGAGAGGAGAAGGGAGAAGGAGGAGGAGGGAGGAGAGGAGGACGGTTAGTGGTGTTATGTAACCATGCTAATGCCTTTGGCCCCCAACAGATGTGCTGCTGAGAAGTACTTTAATATGAGAGGGGATATGGTGGGCTTATCCCCCTTCCCCTCTCTGTCTGGTGCTCTCTCTCTGTCTTTTTATGTATGTCTATCTGTCTCTGTGTCTCTGTCTATCTGTCTCTTTATGTCTGTATCTGTCTCTTTATGTCTGTCTATCTATCTCTTTATGTCTGTATCTGTCTCTTTATGTCTGTCTATCTATCTCTTTATGTCTGTATCTGTCTCTTTATGTCTGTTTCTCTGTCTCTTTATGTCTGTCTACCATCTCTTAATGTCTCCGTCTGTCTCTTTATGACTCTCTGTCTGTCTCTTCATGTCTCTCTATGTCTCTCTGTCTGTCTCTTCTTCTTTCTTCAATCCTCTTTCTCCATTGTGTCTCAGAATGGGATCAGGTGGCATCATGGAGAAACTGGGGTAAATGAACAGCTTGGCACAACCAACAAGCCAGCCTTTCTCTCTCTCGCTCTCGCTCTCGCTCTCGCTCTCGCGCTCTCGCTCTCTCGCTCTCTCTCTCTCTCTCTCTTCCCCCCCCCCCCCCCCCCCCTGCTGTGTTTGGGTCGCTGGGGTAACCCTGGCCTGCGTCTCACACTCTGTTACTCTACCCTGCTATTAGAGGTCTGCTTGGACGGGGTGAACGGAGAGAGGGGGGGTGGAGAGGAGGCACTTTCAGGGCCAAAATACAGACTGGGACTCTAGAGGAAAATGAGAACTGAGAGAGGGAGACGGAGAGAGAGAGAATGAGAGAGAGAGAGTATCTACTAGAGGAGACTGGAGATGAACAAACAGGCCATGTTGTCTATCTGTTATCACACTGACTTTTCAAACAATAACACTGTGGTTTCATTGGAAGTGTGTGTGTGCCTCTCGATGCTCAGTGGTACAGGGTGTGTGATTACATGTACTTTGTCAACTAGTTGCCTGCTGGTATTGTGTGCGTGTGTGCACTTACTGCACTATTGCGTACGTGTGTGTGTGTAGGGGCATTACTGGTGCCAGCTGTACCCACAGTGAAGGCATTGTTAGAGTGCCACAGCTGTGTCTGATCAGCCTGGCCAACTGCCAATAAGATCAGTCCCCCCCCACACACACACTGTTTCGGTGTCCAATAGGACGACTCCGTCCGTGTCTGTGGCCATTCAGAGCCGCTCTGTGGGACTGGGAGGCGGGACGAGGGATGCCAGTCAAAAATAAAGTAGGCTAATGGGGGCATAGAGTATTTGGCACTGTAGAGAGAGAGAGAGAGAGAGAGAGAGAGAGACTGACTGTGGTAGAGAAGAGTGGGTATTGTCTAGTAAATAATTACTAGCAACAAGCTGGTTCATTAAGCAGCAGGGAGGGAAGCAGAAGAGAAGACTACTGTAGGCTGTGAAGGAAGACAAGAAACAAACAATAGAGGGAGAGGGAGGAGAGGAGAGGGAGGAGAGGAGAGAGGGACAGGAGAGAGGCAGAGAGGGGGCAGAGAGAGGGGCAGAGATGCATAGGAGAGGGGGCAGAGAGAGACATACTGTAGGAGAGGGGCAGAGAGAGACATACTGTAGGAGAGGGGCAGAGAGACATACTGTAGGAGAGGGGCAGAGAGAGACACATACTGTAGGAGAGGGGCAGAGATAGAGACATACTGTAGGAGAGGGGCAGAGAGAGACACATACTGTAGGAGAGGGGCAGAGAGAGAGACATACTGTAGGAGAGGGGCAGAGAGAGAGACACATACTGTAGGAGAGGGGCAGAGAGAGAGACATACTGTAGGAGAGGGGCAGAGAGAGACGCATACTGTAGGAGAGGGGCAGAGAGAGAGACACATACTGTAGGAGAGGGGCAGAGAGAGAGACACATACTGTAGGAGAGGGGCAGAGAGAGAGACATACTGTAGGAGAGGGGCAGAGAGAGAGACATACTGTAGGAGAGGGGCAGAGAGAGAGACACATACTGTAGGAGAGGGGCAGAGAGAGAGACACATACTGTAGGAGAGGGGCAGAGATGGAGACATACTGTAGGAGAGGGGCAGAGAGAGACACATACTGTAGGAGAGGGGCAGAGAGAGAGACATACTGTAGGAGAGGGGCAGAGAGAGACACATACTGTAGGAGAGGGGCAGAGATAGAGACATACTGTAGGAGAGGGGCAGAGAGAGAGACACATACTGTAGGAGAGGGGCAGAGAGACATACTGTAGGAGAGGGGCAGAGATAGAGACATACTGTAGGAGAGGGGCAGAGATAGAGACATACTGTAGGAGAGGGGCAGAGATAGAGACATACTGTAGGAGAGGGGCAGAGAGACATACTGTAGGAGAGGGGCAGAGAGAGACTCATACTGTAGGAGAGGGGCAGAGAGAGACACATACTGTAGGCGAGGGGCAGAGAGAGACACATACTGTAGGAGAGGGGCAGAGAGAGAGACATACTGTAGGAGAGGGGCAGAGAGAGAGACACATACTGTAGGAGAGGGGCAGAGAGAGAGACATACTGTAGGAGAGGGGCAGAGAGATAGGGCTGGGCGATATGGCCTAAATATGATATCACGATATTTTCTGACCTTTCGGCGATACACGATACGCATCACGATGTTTTTCTTTTTTTCCCCAAAATTCATTATGAGGCTTACCAAGACAGTATTTGAGTTTGCAAGCTAACATTAAAGACGAAATAAAATACCCATGCATTTAGCATTTTTATATTATATATTAGATTTAGATTATTGGATTATTAGATTATATATTGCATATATTTAGCAATGAGATATTATATGATTTAGATATGAAATATGATGAATTGAAAATGGGGGACCCTGATGTAAACAAGACGAAAGTCTTTCTCTGGTCTGCATCCTCCAGTCCGCTGTTGACTGTTGTTGTATTGAGCTGTACTGTATTGTACCCATGCTGCAATCTGTTAATAACGTTCTCATTCATTCAGTCGGCAAACAGAATCATTTTGATTGACAGTCGCGTCTGCCAATTACGTCACATCGCTTGCACCCGCCCTGCTGTTCTTAGCACCAATCGGCAAGCGCGTATTCATTTTTTACTTCCGCCATTGGAGAGCTCAATGACAATAACAATGGCAGCGGTAGCTCGCCGCGGCCGACGTTTAGCTTTTAGCTCCGCAGAAGGACTAAACGACTGGAGGCATAATGATTTTACTGCAACGGATGTTATAATAAAAGCCTTTCCATACATCTGTCTGATTGAAAACTTTATTAACAGACCGCAGAATGGGCACAACTGAGTCAGCACGGGCTGAGATATGAACGACTAATGCTTGCTATATCTAGGTCGACCTCGGTCGTTGCTATGTAAATACGCTGATGTTATTGAAAGTGTAACTATATAACGTTAATGCCACAAAACGAATGCCTTTGTTATCATAAGTAGTAACTTTTGATGCAGTAGTGTGTGTGTGGGGCGGCGCTGTTCAAAAGTGTCAACGTGTGGACCAGATTGACGCGACACAAGCCTCTTGGGCAAAACATCACGATATCCACGATACGTTTAAAAAGTGTATCGTTAATGAACTGTACCCGATATTTATATAATATCGTCATATCGCCCAGCCCTACAGAGAGAGACTCATACTGTAGAAGAGGGGCAGAGAGAGAGACATACTGTAGGAGAGGGGCAGAGAGAGACACATACTGTAGTAGAGGGGCAGAGATGGAGACATACTGTAGGAGAGGGGCAGAGATGAGACATACTGTAGTAGAGGGCAGAGATGGAGACATACTGTAGGAGAGGGCAGAGATGGAGACATACTGTAGAAGGGGCAGAGGGAGACATACTGTAGGAGAGGGGCAGAGAGAGACTCATACTGTAGGAGAGGGGCAGAGAGAGAGACATACTGTAGGAGAGGGGCAGAGAGAGACATACTGTAGGAGAGGGCAGAGAGAGACACATACTGTAGGAGAGGGGCAGAGAGAGAGACATACTGTAGGAGAGGGGCAGAGAGAGACATACTGTAGGAGAGGGGCAGAGAGAGACATACTGTAGGAGAGGGGCAGAGAGAGACATACTGTAGGAGAGGGGCAGAGAGAGACATACTGTAGGAGAGGGGCAGAGAGAGACATACTGTAGGAGAGGGGCAGAGAGACATACTGTAGGAGAGGGCAGAGAGACATACTGTAGGAGAGGGGGCAGAGAGAGAGACATACTGTAGGAGAGGGGCAGAGAGAGAACATACTGTAGGAGAGGGGCAGAGAGAGACATACTGTAGGAGAGGGGCAGAGAGAGAGACATACTGTAGGAGAGGGGCAGAGAGAGACATACTGTAGGAGAGGGGCAGAGAGAGAGACACTACGTAGGAGAGGGGCAGAGAGAGAGCACATACTGTAGGAGAGGGGCAGAGAGACATAGGGGAGAGGGCAGAGAGAGAGACAGGAGAGAGGGGCAGAGAGAGAGAGAACATAGGAGAGGGGCAGAGAGAGACACATACTGTGGGAGAGGGCAGAG
>NC_140168.1:32315627-32520840 GCF_963971535.1 Notolepis coatsorum | reverse complement strand
AGGAAAATGAGAACTGAGAGAGAGAGAGTATCTACTAGAGGAGACTGGAGATGAACAAACAGGCCATGTTGTCTATCTGTTATCACACTGACTTTTCAAACAATAACACTGTGGTTTCATTGGAAGTGTGTGTGTGCCTCTCGATGCTCAGTGGTACAGGGTGTGTGATTACATGTACTTTGTCAACTAGTTGCCTGCTGGTATTGTGTGCACTTACTGCACTATTGCGTACGTGTGTGTAGGGGCATTACTGGTGCCAGCTGTACCCACAGTGAAGGCATTGTTAGAGTGCCACAGCTGTGTCTGATCAGCCTGGCCAACTGCCAATAAGATCAGTCCCCCCCCACACACACACTGTTTCGGTGTCCAATAGGACGACTCCGTCCGTGTCTGTGGCCATTCAGAGCCGCTCTGTGGGACTGGGAGGCGGGACGAGGGATGCCAGTCAAAAATAAAGTAGGCTAATGGGGGCATAGAGTATTTGGCACTGTAGAGAGAGAGAGAGAGAGAGAGACTGACTGTGGTAGAGAAGAGTGGGTATTGTCTAGTAAATAATTACTAGCAACAAGCTGGTTCATTAAGCAGCAGGGAGGGAAGCAGAAGAGAAGACTACTGTAGGCTGTGAAGGAAGACAAGAAACAAACAATAGAGGGAGAGGGAGGAGAGGAGAGGGAGGAGAGGAGAGAGGGACAGGAGAGAGGCAGAGAGAGGGGCAGAGATGCATAGGAGAGGGGGCAGAGAGAGACATACTGTAGGAGAGGGGCAGAGAGAGAGACATACTGTAGGAGAGGGGCAGAGAGACATACTGTAGGAGAGGGGCAGAGAGACATACTGTAGGAGAGGGGCAGAGAGAGAGACATACTGTAGGAGAGGGGCAGAGAGAGACACATACTGTAGGAGAGGGGCAGAGATAGAGACATACTGTAGGAGAGGGGCAGAGATAGAGACATACTGTAGGAGAGGGGCAGAGAGAGACACATACTGTAGGAGAGGGGCAGAGAGAGACACATACTGTAGGAGAGGGGCAGAGAGAGACACATACTGTAGGAGAGGGGCAGAGATAGAGACACATACTGTAGGAGAGGGGCAGAGAGAGACACATACTGTAGGAGAGGGGCAGAGAGAGACACATACTGTAGGAGAGGGGCAGAGATGGAGACATACTGTAGGAGAGGGGCAGAGAGAGAGACATACTGTAGGAGAGGGGCAGAGAGACATACTGTAGGAGAGGGGCAGAGAGAGACACATACTGTAGGAGAGGGGCAGAGATAGAGACATACTGTAGGAGAGGGGCAGAGAGAGACACATACTGTAGGAGAGGGGCAGAGAGAGACACATACTGTAGGAGAGGGGCAGAGATGGAGACATACTGTAGGAGAGGGGCAGAGAGAGAGACATACTGTAGGAGAGGGGCAGAGAGACATACTGTAGGAGAGGGGCAGAGAGAGAGACATACTGTAGGAGAGGGGCAGAGAGAGAGACACATACTGTAGGAGAGGGGCAGAGAGAGAGACATACTGTAGGAGAGGGGCAGAGAGAGACACATACTGTAGGAGAGGGGCAGAGAGAGACACATACTGTAGGAGAGGGGCAGAGAGAGAGACACATACTGTAGGAGAGGGGCAGAGAGAGAGACATACTGTAGGAGAGGGGCAGAGAGAGAGACACATACTGTATGAGAGGGGCAGAGAGAGAGACACATACTGTAGGAGAGGGGCAGAGATGGAGACATACTGTAGGAGAGGGGCAGAGAGAGACACATACTGTAGGAGAGGGGCAGAGAGAGAGACATACTGTAGGAGAGGGGCAGAGAGAGACACATACTGTAGGAGAGGGGCAGAGATAGAGACATACTGTAGGAGAGGGGCAGAGAGAGAGACACATACTGTAGGAGAGGGGCAGAGAGAGACACATACTGTAGGAGAGGGGCAGAGATGGAGACATACTGTAGGAGAGGGGCAGAGAGAGAGACACATACTGTAGGAGAGGGGCAGAGAGAGACACATACTGTAGGAGAGGGGCAGAGAGACATACTGTAGGAGAGGGGCAGAGAGACATACTGTAGGAGAGGGGCAGAGATAGAGACATACTGTAGGAGAGGGGCAGAGATAGAGACATACTGTAGGAGAGGGGCAGAGAGAGACACATACTGTAGGAGAGGGGCAGAGAGAGACTCATACTGTAGGAGAGGGGCAGAGAGAGACACATACTGTAGGCGAGGGGCAGAGAGAGACACATACTGTAGGCGAGGGGCAGAGAGAGAGACACTGTAGGAGAGGGGCAGAGAGAGAGACACATACTGTAGGAGAGGGGCAGAGAGAGAGACATACTGTAGGAGAGGGGCAGAGAGATAGGGCTGGGCGATATGGCCTAAATATGATATCACGATATTTTCTGACCTTTCGGCGATACACGATACGCATCACGATGTTTTTCTTTTTTTCCCCAAAATTCATTATGAGGCTTACCAAGACAGTATTTGAGTTTGCAAGCTAACATTAAAGACAAAATAAAATACCCATGCATTTAGCATTTTTATATTATATATTAGATTTAGATTATTGGATTATTAGATTATATATTGCATATATTTAGCAATGAGATATTATATGATTTAGATATGAAATATGATGAATTGAAAATGGGGGACCCTGATGTAAACAAGACGAAAGTCTTTCTCTGGTCTGCATCCTCCAGTCCGCTGTTGACTGTTGTTGTATTGAGCTGTACTGTATTGTACCCATGCTGCAATCTGTTAATAACGTTCTCATTCATTCAGTCGGCAAACAGAATCATTTTGATTGACAGTCGCGTCTGCCAATTACGTCACATCGCTTGCACCCGCCCTGCTGTTCTTAGCACCAATCGGCAAGCGCGTATTCATTTTTTACTTCCGCCATTGGAGAGCTCAATGACAATAACAATGGCAGCGGTAGCTCGCCGCGGCCGACGTTTAGCTTTTAGCTCCGCAGAAGGACTAAACGACTGGAGGCATAATGATTTTACTGCAACGGATGTTATAATAAAAGCCTTTCCATACATCTGTCTGATTGAAAACTTTATTAACAGACCGCAGAATGGGCACAACTGAGTCAGCACGGGCTGAGATATGAACGACTAATGCTTGCTATATCTAGGTCGACCTCGGTCGTTGCTATGTAAATACGCTGATGTTATTGAAAGTGTAACTATATAACGTTAATGCCACAAAACGAATGCCTTTGTTATCATAAGTAGTAACTTTTGATGCAGTAGTGTGTAGGGATGGGAATTGATAGGATTTTATCGATACGATTCCATTATCGATTCTGCTTATCGATTCGATTCTTTATCGATTCTCTTATCGATACCTGATCAATTTATAATTTAAATAAATAAATTGGAAATGCAACAGAACTAAGCTGGTTAGAATAACAACATGCAACTTGACATTTCTGATTGTCATTTATTGTTGAGCCCCCATGTCAGGGGCGACAGTGGCTCGGGAGGTAGAGCAGTCGTCTGGCTATCCGGAGGTTCCCGGTTCGATTCCCGCTCCTCCCGGGCAGCGTGTCGATGTGTCCTTGAGCAAGACACTTAACCCCTAACTGCTCCCGATGAGCAGGTTGGCACCTTGCATGGTTGCCTGCGCCGTCGTTGTGTGAATGTGTGAGTTTGATTGATTGAAAAGTTTATTAACAGATTGCAGAATGGGTACAGTACAGTACATCTCAATACATACAATTGTTAAGGGGATGCAGACCAGAGAAAGACTTTCGTCTTGTTTCCACCAGGGTCCCCCATTTTCAATTCATCATAACATATATGACATACATGACATACAGATAGACAGTACTGCTACATCTATACATTTATGACATATCAGATTTGCAAATACAGTACTGTTTGTGATACAAAAGTGTCCAGAAAAGGAGTGTATATACATTTGGCGTAGAAACTGTACATTGGAGGAGGTTGGTGGGGTGGGGTTGGGTGAGGGCTGTACATTGGAGGTGGGGGGGGTAAAATGTAAGGAACAAATTGTAAAGCGCTTTGGATAAAAGCGCTATATAAAAAAGCAGCATTTACCATGTCAGAAAAATACAAAAACTGTAAAAAATAAAACATTAACTATAGCCTACACTTAAATAAAATAATGTATTTGAGATTCTCTTAAAATGTATTTATTTTTTTATTCTTAAACTAATTTAATCTATTGAATAACAGTCGTTATTCCTCTGACTTCTGTCTCACACACACACACACACACACACAGACACACAGAGCTCCCTCCCCGGGCCCCTGTCCTGTAGGTATTGGCTTGTGTTGCTACACGGACACATTTGTATGTTGCACCATGGTACTTCCTGTCTGACGGACTTAGTAAATAAACAATCCGGCTCTTATTATATGTGAACTAAAGAGTACAATGTTTACAGAACAGTCCCCACCCGCTGTTTTATTGTATTTGTACCTGTACTATCCGCTGTCAGCTGTTTATCTCTCTTTGTGAGCTTGATTAAATAGCGTTAGCTCACGTTAGCTAGCGATAGCTCCGCGGCTAATTTTAGCTCACCCTAAACTAAATCAATGAAAGCATTCAAGTAGTTTTCACTGCACATAGAAGTAGCCAAACAGCGGGAGCATTTCGGGAGCATATAACCAAAAGCCAGGCAATTTCGAGCCCTTAAGGAATCAAATAGAGTCTGCCATGGCTACATGCTAACGCGCGCAACTGTAGGAAAAACCTGGCAGCGTTAAGGGAATCGAAAGTCACAGGAGCCACACGGTTCCAGGCATCGGCCAATTAGGAACCGTTTCCCAACGGGAACCGGTTTTCGATTCCCATCCCTAGTAGTGTGTGTGTGGGGCGGCGCTGTTCAAAAGTGTCAACGTGTGGACCAGATTGACGCGACACAAGCCTCTTGGGCAAAACATCACGATATCCACGATACGTTTAAAAAGTGTATCGTTAATGAACTGTACCCGATATTTATATAATATCGTCATATCGCCCAGCCCTACAGAGAGAGACTCATACTGTAGAAGAGGGGCAGAGAGAGAGACATACTGTAGGAGAGGGGCAGAGAGAGAGACACATACTGTAGTAGAGGGGCAGAGATGGAGACATACTGTAGGAGAGGGGCAGAGATGGAGACATACTGTAGTAGAGGGGCAGAGATGGAGACATACTGTAGGAGAGGGGCAGAGATGGAGACATACTGTAGGAGAGGGGCAGAGAGAGACATACTGTAGGAGAGGGGCAGAGAGAGACTCATACTGTAGGAGAGGGGCAGAGAGAGAGACATACTGTAGGAGAGGGGCAGAGAGAGAGACATACTGTAGGAGAGGGGCAGAGAGAGACACATACTGTAGGAGAGGGGCAGAGAGAGAGACATACTGTAGGAGAGGGGCAGAGAGAGAGACATACTGTAGGAGAGGGGCAGAGAGACATACTGTAGGAGAGGGGCAGAGAGAGAGACATACTGTAGGAGAGGGGCAGAGAGAGACATACTGTAGGAGAGGGGCAGAGAGAGACTCATACTGTAGGAGAGGGGCAGAGAGAGAGACATACTGTAGGAGAGGGGCAGAGAGAGAGACATACTGTAGGAGAGGGGCAGAGAGAGAGACATACTGTAGGAGAGGGGCAGAGAGAGAGACATACTGTAGGAGAGGGGCAGAGAGAGAGACATACTGTAGGAGAGGGGCAGAGAGAGAGACATACTGTAGGAGAGGGGCAGATAGAGAGACATACTGTAGGAGAGGGGCAGAGAGACATAGGGGAGAGGGCAGAGAGAGAGACAGGAGAGAGGGGCAGAGAGAGAGAGAGAGACATAGGAGAGGGGCAGAGAGAGACACATACTGTGGGAGAGGGGCAGAGAGAGAGACATAGTAGAGGGGCAGAGAGAGAGACACATACTGTAGGAGAGGGGCAGAGAGAGAGACATAGGAGAGGGGCAGAGATACCATAGTCCCCTCCATACTCATAGCCAAGCTCAGGGACCTGGGCTTGGGCTATGACCTCTGCCAGTGGGTCTTGGACTTCCTGACTGGCAGACCCCAGGTGGTGAGAGCAGGCAACTGCACCTCCTCATCCATCACCCTCAACATAGGGGCCCCCCAGGGCTGTGTTCTGAGTCCCCTCCTCTACTCCCTGTACACACACGACTGTGTGGCTCAGTGGAGTAGCAATACAATCGTCAAATTTGCTGACGACACAGTGGTGGTGGGCCTGATCTCTGCCAACGACGAGAGGGCCTACCTGGAAGAGGTCAAGGTCCTGGCGGGATGGTGCCAGGAAAACAGCCTCTCCCTGAATGTCAGCAAAACAAAGGAGATGATTGTGGACTTCAGGAGGTCGGGGGTCAAGGACTACAGCCCCCTCAGCATCGACGGGGCACCGGTTGAGAGAGTCAACAGCTTTAAGTACCTCGGAGCCTACATATCCGAGGACTTGACATGGACCACACACATTAACAGTGTTGTGAAGAAGGCACGACAACGCCTCTACTTCCTCAGGCGCCTAAGGAAGTTCCAAGTCAGCCAGAAGATCCTTAAGAACTTCTACTCATGTACAATAGAGAGCATCTTGACCGGCAACATCACCTCCTGGTTTGGGAATAGCACTGCACAAGACCAAAGCAGACTACAAAGAGTGACACGTTCAGCCGAACGCACAATTGGAGGGGGGCTCCCCACCCTCCAGAACATTTACTACAAGCGTTGCAAGGGCAAGGCTAAGAGAATCATTAAAGACTCCAGTCACCCGAACAACTGCCTCTTTGAACTGCTGCCGTCAGGCAAGCGATACAGGAGTCTCAAGGCGAGCACAGAAAGACTCAGAAGAAGCTTCTATCCCCAGGCCATCAGGCTGCTAAACGAACAATGAATGAACACTACACAACAACAACCACCAAACGCACATAGCACACACATCCACACGCACACACTCACTTTAAACAAACACACTGTAGCACCCACTCCACACACTTATAGCACACACCCACTTTAAACAAACACACTGTAGCACCCACTCCCCACACTTTATATTTATGGATGAAGGATTGCACTACAACTCGTACACCTTACTGTAAATTGTACCTAAAATTGTACCTCATCCCATTTCTGCTTTGCACTAGATAGTACTGTACATTAGTACACTGCATAGTATTGTGTATTGTATATTATATGGTAACTCAGAACATTGTACATATGTCTATACCGAACACTGTGACCTCATTTTCTTCTTCTAAATTCATGCTATATTATGTTATTATGTTATTTGATACTATCTTGTCTAGCACAGTCTCTGGAGCGTAACAGTAAGAAGCATTTTGTATGAAAGTATTCTGTACTTCTGTATGACAACTATTAAAGAACTTGAACTTGAACTTGAGAGAGACACATACTGTAGGAGAGGGGCAGAGAGAGAGACATAGGAGAGGGGCAGAGAGAGACACATACTGTAGGAGAGGGGCAGAGAGACATAGGAGAGGGGCAGAGAGAGACACATACTGTAGGAGAGGGGCAGAGAGACATAGGAGAGGGGCAGAGAGAGAGACACAGGAGAGGGGCAGAGAGAGAGAGAGAGAGAGGACATCACCTTCTGGAGACGCACACGTTCACAGGTTCCACAACAATCACAAAGCCCTCTGTTGCGGCCCGGTTTTATATAGTTCTGTGGTTGCGGTAGACTCGGACTACAGTAATGGTGAAACCCTTTATACAAACCCCCCCTCCCCCCACTACCAACAAGAGGCACATTCTGAAAACGTTGAGGTCGTACACAGGACGAGCTACACTACTATGTTTGCTTATTATGTTGGTGTTTGTTAGGTAACGTAATGTTAGCAGTATTCATGTGAGATTGACCAAAGGAGTCCGTCTGATGGTTACATAGGAGAACAAATGTGTTCGCAAAATGTTACGTGTAACATTATTGAAGACTCCCGTGACCCATTAATTATGATTACTTCCCCTAACCATGTTTTCATGCATTTCTCTATGACCGCGTACGTGTATTACATGATATGGCCCTTATATTTTACATTTGGCCGGTAAAATCTCATCGTAAAATCTTGTAAACTTGCCAGTGTAAATCCAGACACACACAAACATACAAACACACATATAACCATGTCTCTGTGTGTGTATATGAAAATATCCACTTGAGTTATTGCTCAATTAATCAATTACATGTGATTTAAGACTCTGGCAGTAGTTCATTATGTTTTTATTATTATTTTTTTAACCCTTTTTACATTTGAGTGTAAATTGCTACCAGTTCCAACATTACAGAATACTTTTATTCAATTTAAGATCTATTCAACTAGGCTTATTCAATTCAACATCTATTCAATTAGGCTTATTCAATTCAATATCTATTCAACTAGGCTTATTCAATTCAATATCTATTCAACTAGGCTTATTCAATTCAATATCTATTCAACTAGGCTTATTCAATTCAATATCTATTCAACTAGGCTTATTCAATTCAACATCTATTCAATTAGGCTTATTCAATTCAATATCTATTCAACTAGGCTTATTCAATTCAATATCTATTCAACTAGGCTTATTCAATTCAACTCAACATCTATTCAATTAGGCTTATTCAATTCAATATCTATTCAACTAGGCTTATTCAATTCAATATCTATTCAAGGACGGGAGGTGTTCCGGGAATAACGTTTAGAGAAAATATTCACACATCCACTGAAAAAAAGGCATGGATTACAATTTAGTCATTTAGCTTTTTCTTTATCCAAAGAGTAAAGACCACCACACGACTTCCAGATTGTGAACAAGTCAGCAAGAGGGGTACATCTCTGGCAGCTAAGGGTCAGTGGCATTGTTCGTCAAATAGTATTGAGCTTGAGTGTTACACTATGAGGGCATTGTAGTATAGACATTATTAGCAAGATGGGTAGTAGTATAAGAATAGTAGCATTATTATTATTTTCCTCTTTAAACAGGCACCCAGAAAAGTGGCAATTTTCTTTACTTGAACTTTAGGCCTGCATACTATTTTTGCAAAGCTTAGCTTTATACTTTATACTCAAAGCACATACATGAGCCTGGTCTCTTTTTGAAAGATATAAGTTACTAATGCAAAAAAGGAAAATCACTTTTAGTGCTAATGAAATAGAGTAACAGAGGTTTGAACTTGTGTACTCAGATTTTTCTGTAGTGGTTGCAATACCCCCCCCCCCCCCCAAAGAAATATTGTTATAAGCTGGACACCTGAAACACCAGGGATCCATAGCCTGAAGTCTTATGTAGTACAGGTCCACATTTTATAAAGATCCGTTCAGAAATGGGTCTAGATCCGGGTAAACCGTGCACCAAAAAAAAAGCTCTCCAGAATTCCATTTCCTCATCCACGGCCATTCATTCGAAATGTGTCTGGAGTCCGGCGTGGTCATCTGGCGCGCGCGAATAAAAAGACGCTCGTCTGACATATCGTCATGTAACTCGAGAACCGAGGCATGGATTTGGTAGAGTGAGGTGGCGTTCGAACTGTAGTTTAATTCGGTAATTTATATGTTCAGAGAAAAATGCAGCCCCGCAAAGTGCCGTGACTTTGTGCGTTCCGCCCACAGGCACGTCCACCCGAATACGGGCCGGTGCAAGTTAAGAGGCTAATTAGAAGATGTATCTTATTTATCAAATTAAATTATAAAAAAATTTCCTATATTTTTCCTGGCCCTAGTGTTCATAATTTTTTTGTGCAGAAGTCTCAACTCTTGATTTAACAAAATGTTTATAGTATCATAATTGATCACAATATTGACTTTTCTATCACGGTGTCGCGCTGCCATAACCTTGCCAAGACTAGTGTTGTCACGATACTGGGATTTCGACTTCGATACGATACCTTGAAAAGTATCGATACTTCGATACCATTTAGATAAAAAAAAATATATATATATATATATTTTTTTCTTTTTTTTTTAAACAAATTTAGCTTTTGTTGCTGGTTGATTCTCCTCAGCTTCTCTCTGGTACTATAAGAGAAGATAAATATAACACTTTTAAAACCCTTTGTTTATCTTTAGATCTCAGAGAGAGAGAGAAAGAGAGAGAGAGAGAGAGAGAGAGAGAGAGATCTACACTGAGCGCACCTTTCTAGTCATGACCCGAAAACAAGGGTACTTGAGAGAGAGAGAGGGAGATTTCTCCGGAGCTATGCTCGGAGCATTTATTAACGTTACATTTTCAACAACATTGCTGCTAATTGGACACTTCATGGAGGCGGGGTAACGTTGTGTAGTGTGGGTGGGCTCGGCTTGACGTTACTCCGTTTCCATGAAGTAATTATAAATGTGGCCAGCTAGCTAGCATAAGCTAACGGAGGAACGACAGCTAACGTTAGCTAATAATAGCTTTGTTTACTGAAGACAGGGCTCCCGGCTGTGAGGGGGAGGAGGCTGTAGCAGCTTGTGTCTGTTGCCGGTCTCTGAGGAGGAGGAGGAGGCAGAAGGGCAAGCATGCTCTGGCAACTTGCTTGCGGGAGCAAGCCAGCTGGTATCGGTACTGCAGAAAGTATCGATACTTCGGGAAATGAGTATCGAAACCATTTAAATATTCATTATCGATATGTATCGATATTTCGATATTTTTGACAACACTAGCCAAGACACAGCGCTACATGTTTGCTTTGTTTCTTTTGTCATTCTCGTTTTCTCACTTTGGTCCCATGTGGTTGTGGGCTATGCCTTGCATTGTTGTGCTACAATAGGCCTCCATTGTTGGTTTAGAGGTGTTCTGGGATCAGTATCCTGGTCAGAAGTCATGGACGCAGTATTCCCATCTCCGCCCTGCTCCACTGAATGGAGGAGCAGCCTTTGGGAATTCTGGTCATTCCGACACATCCCTCAGTGAAGAATTCCAGACATGTGGTGAATGTGGGAAGTACACTTACATGTGCACACACACACACACACACACACACCACACACGCACACACAGGGATCTGGTTACTGTTGACCTAGAACAGCTGGTTTGGACCCAGTGTCTGACCATACTGCTGACTGGGACCATTATGAGAGTACTGACTGCAAATCAGATAGGAGAGGCACACTGGCATGTTAACGCTGTGTGTGCGTGGTTCGGGGGGTATGAGGAGAACGTTACCCCTCCCTCTCCATCTGTCTCTATCTAGACAACTGTTGCATACTCTCACTTACACACACACACACACTCTCTGAAGCCCTCCCTGGCTTGTGGTCGTGTTCCTCTGTGGCCGTCCCTCCAGTGTGTGTTGTAGTGAATTACTTTGTAGTATTAGTGAAACGAATGCCTACTTGACCTCTTAGAGGCCCCTAGAGACTGGAGCCTTTGATATGTGAATTGGCACATGCACACGTACGCGAACACACACGCACGCGCGCGCACACACACACACACTAAGGCTGAGCCCGAACGTTCGAACGTTCGTTCGTTACGCTGACATTCAGACTTTAATTAATAGGTTCGAACGTTCGGTGAAAAAAAATTAAAGGATGCGCACAGGGTTGAGGTGATGTGAAGCGGCGCGTCCCCCGAGGCGCTCGGCTCAACCAGTATGGTCTGCCGGGCTGCAGCGGGATACTATTTCTCAACCAGAGCTCTATTTTGATTGACAGGCGATTTTGCCAATTACGTCACACCGCTTGCACCCGCCTCTGCTGTTACCACCAATCGGCAAGCGTTTATTCGTTTTTTACTTCAGGCAATGCCGCCATTGATCTGCTTGCGAGAAGCCTCAACAGACTTACCGTAGCTACCGGGGAGCCGTAGTTAGCTCCCCGCCGAGGAAGTAATCGGTAACGAGGTTTCCGTAGGTGAACCTGCAGAAGGATCATTAATGAATACCAGCCTTTTTCGGCCACGGAGCGCGAGCTTCATGGCGGGAGGTGGTTGCGTTGGAAACAACAGCAGGCGCACGCCTCGGCTCCTCAACAGACCCGTCCACCGTCTACCTCGGAACGGTGGTAGGGCGGACGGGCGGCAGGCGTGTTGGGAGCCCGTCCGCCCTACCACCGTTCCGAGGTAGACGGTGGACGGGTCTGTTGAGGAGCCGAGGCGTGCGCCTCTCCTCCCGGCTCCCCTCTCCCCTCCCCGTCGACCAAGAGTGAATACCTGTTATTGAACGTGTAACACTAACTATATAACGTTAATGCCACAAAACGAATGCCTTTGTTTATCTAGCCCCTTACGTGACTGCAAGGGCTATTGTTTATCATAAGTAGTAACTTTGATGCAGTAGCTTGTTTATTTTCTTCTGAGTGCTTTGTTTAATTACATGTTTACATGAACAGCCACCACTGTAAACAACATGTTTTTCACCAATAGACTATGCAATGCCGCCCTCCGTAGGATCTATAATAATACAATAAAAAAAATATATATATATTAAAAAAGATGAAAAAAATAATTTTATTAAAAAAAAGTTAATTAAAAAATTTAAAAAAACGAACGTTCGTTCGATAAACCCTGGCGAACGTTCGAACCCTAAAAACAGGGTTCAGGGACAGCCTTAACACACACGCACACGCACACACA
This sequence comes from Notolepis coatsorum, assembly GCF_963971535.1. Lineage (NCBI taxonomy): Eukaryota > Metazoa > Chordata > Actinopteri > Aulopiformes > Paralepididae > Notolepis > Notolepis coatsorum. Next base: position 32,508,315 of record NC_140168.1, on the reverse strand, counting down.
CACACAGTGAAGACAAGTGACTCAAGGCCAGTGTTGTGGTCAAAATAAGTAACGTATTACACATTACTTAAACAGTCTCTCCTCTCCTTCCCTCCCCCAACTATCGCACCTCAACCTACAGCAGGAATCAAGGTGGGATAAAAAAACAAATGGTTGTTTAGGGGAATTTTATATACCGTCACACTGATAAATATATTTACACCTGTTACACTGAAATATATTTACACCTGTTACACTGATACATTTATTTACACCTGTTACTAGGGGTGGGACGATACATCGATCCAGATCGATATCTCAATCTATTATCAATGATCCAATAGGATCGATGCAACGTAAAAAGATCGGTTCATATGGTGATAGTCTTATTTTGAAAATCCCGTGGCAAGTCGTATCCGCCCAGCACAGCAGTAGCAGCAGTAAATGCACAGCAGTAGCGTCTGAAACGCAGTGTAGACATTACAACAGAGCAAGGCTACAAATGTATCTAACATGCTTTGCATCCTCGCCATTCCTTTATGCCCACGTCACGTTAAAGACCGAAATTAACGTTACGAACTTACGTTGGCGTAAGCTAACCCTGATCAGAGCCATGTCTTTCTGTGTGTGTCCGTTTGGAAAGACCAGATGAAGTCAGAGGTGTATATTATATTGATAGTAAATTTACTGAGGATGGACAGATAATGTTGATATTTAAACATAAAAAATACAATACATAATAAATATATTCATGATCATCATGCAACATAAAACAATTGTAGGAACGGTTTGGGAGAGGAAGGGGTTTTAGGTTGCGTGTTGTGAGTTCCAAACAAATGTACAGCTCAATATATCAAAACGTGAACAGGAGGTCTATTTGATTTAAAAACAATAGATTGTTTTTCATTTAAATGTCTGGAAGAGCTCAAACATAAAAATGTCAAATGATATTTCCGTTGCCTTTTTTGAGTTGATCTAAATGTTACTGATTGTGTTAAATGGGCATATAATATCGTCTCATATCGATCGCAGGCACCTGAATCGAATCGTATTGTGGCAGACTTTGTGATATCGGAAAATATCGTATCGTTGTCTAATCGATATCGTATCGTGATGAAACTCAAACTGGTGATTCCCACCCCTACCTGCTACTCTGATAAATATATTTACACCTGTTACACTGATAAATATATACCCATCACTCTGATACATATAGTTACACCTGTTACACTGTTAAATATATACCTGTTACACTGATAAATATATATACACCTGTTACACTGACAAATATATATACACCTTTTACACTGATAAATATATATACACACCTGTTACACTAATAAATAAAATATATATACCGTAATTCCTCTAATAGTAACCGGGTCTCAAATACAAGCCGGGTCTCTATTAATGGCCGGGTGCGCTCTTGAGCTAAGCAATTATAAGCCGGCCTCCTAATACAAGCCGGGTTACTAATATACTGAGCTGCATACTGAGCTAGTTACTTGATTTCACTTTGAAAACGTTGAAATGACCAGTGACCACCTGTAATTGCACTGTTTACTATTTCATACAGTACTTTGTTTCAATAAATTAACCCAGTAAATTTTACTGGGTTCAAACTGACACAAAATATTGATTTATTCATTATGATCCGTTTGAAAATTTGAAATATAGGCCTCCCTCTTATACAGGCCTCCTCCTAATACAAGCCTGGTACCCGCTACAGTTGAAACAAATACAAGCCGGGGTTACTATTAGAGGAATTACGGTACGTCACCTGTTACTCTGATGAATAGATATACCTGTTACACTGATAAATATATATACCTGTTACACTGATAAATATATATACCTGTTACACTGATACATGTTACACTGATGCAAATATATACCTGTTACAAATATATATACCTGTTACACTGATGAAGGCTGATGAAGATATGCCTGTTACACAGACCTGTAGCACTGATAAAGATATACCTGTTACACTGATAAAGAGGGAATTATTAATGCATAACATTACAGAGGGAAATACTTAATGCAAGTAACTACTGTTGGCTGCTGAGCAGCTCCACTGGAGCAGCTGGGGGGTTAAGTGCCTTGCTCTGGGGCACTTCAGTGCCGGGTGTTGAGGAAGGGGAGACATGTCTGTGCTGTAAGACTGGAAGTCCAGGGGTGCTCTCCTACCTTAAGGACCATCATGGTGACTCTAAGCAGCTTGTCGACCAGAGTTGCAGAGCAGGCATTATCTCTCCATACTTTCAGGATTAGTCTCAACCCCTCCCCCCCACCCCCTGCCAGCTCAGACCCTTCTCAATGACGGCCTTTAACCCCCCCCTCTAAAAGACAGGCCGATTTATCAGAGTGAAGCCTGCTCCCCTCCTAAAGACACAGCAGGCCGGCAGCACCAGGCTCCGTTAGCCTAGCATCCTGGCCAGGACAATATATCAGTGTTTTCATATACTGTAGTTACCCTTCTTCATGCTGGAGATGTGCGCCTTACCATGACCTTTAGGGGAAGCCAGATGGAGACTGGGATTTCCAAACCTCTGGCGTGTGCTTGTGTGGAATAACTCGTCTCTGGGGCTGGAATCGGGATTGGCTATCAATGGACTACATGTCCCATCAATGGACTACATGTCCCATCAATGGACTACATGTCCCAGCAACCAAACGGAGTCAACTTTCCCAGAGAGGAGACCGTTTGGTGTTTCTGAGAGGTATTTTCAATGAGATGACATCGTTGGCGACCAGTCACGATTGGCGGTATGCTCAGACAGGCTCCGCCCTCATACAGCTGACAGGTAGGGGTGTCTCTGATTGGCTCCGTCCATGTTGCTTTGACATCAAAGGGAAGGTCAAGAAGGTCTCTCTCTCTCTCTGATTATGTCTGGATGACATCAACGTCTGCAGCAGCATCTCTCACCCGTTCTCATCTTCCTCTCTTTTTCCTCATTCACTCCTTCTCTTCTCTCATCCGCCCAGCTTGTATACATCCTCCAGTCCTGTTTCACTTTCATATTCTGTCTCCTCTCTGGTGCTCTCCTTCAGCGCTGGACACTCACTGACCCCACTGTGTGTGCGTATGTATTGTGTGTGCGTGTGTGTGTATGTGTGCTGTACGTATCCAGCATGGCTGCAGAGTTTTAAAGTAACACGTCGACATTATGGGAAATTCGCATCCCGTCTTCTCCAGAGATACCAGTTCCCTCTCTGTGCGTTCAGTAGAAGGCTATCTGGCGTTAGCCTAGCTTAGCACGATTGAATGGAAGCGGAACTAGTTAGTAATTAATGTAGCTAGTTAGCTAACCTGCAAACACTCCGCTTCCTCTGGGTTTACTTTCTACCCAAATTGTAACCTACTGTGCCTCCATTCTCTTTCATGGTAGTTGCATTACTATTCAGAATATAAATGTGAGGAATGATGTGGGCTAAATGTGCAGGAAATATTGCCGGGTAAATAATTGTCTTACTTAAATCTATATTTGGGCAAAAGTGATAACGAACGGAAATTTGCAATAGCTGCGTCCTTTTTTTGCAATAGGCTACTCCCATTGCTATGCTCCCTTTTAGCCAATTGGCATGGACACACACACACACTTTACCTCCATGCCCAATTTCAGCCTTGCAGGGCAAAACCTGTGGCTGCTAGAGGGTGGGGACATTTTTGTGGACCTAGTACCGACGGACGAACAAAATACCCTGAACCCTGAAAAGACTGCCTGTACTCTAAATGAGACCGGAAGTTGACTAGATTCATTATGACAACAGACTGTCTGTACTCTAAACGAGACCGGAAGTTGACTAGATTAATTATGACAACAGACTGCCTGTACTCTAAATGAGACAGGAAGTTGACTAGATTCATTATGACAACAGACTGCCTGTACTCTAAATGAGACAGGAAGTTGACTAGATTCATTATGACAACAGACTGCCTGTACTCTAAATGAGACAGGAAGTTGACTAGATTCATTATGACAACAGACTGCCTGTACTCTAAATGAAACAGGAAGTTCTAGATTCATTATGACAACAGACTGCCTGTACTCTAAATGAGACAGGAGCCCTTGGCAGGTGAGCCAAAAAGTTAAAGGGGCACCATAAAACAATGCTGGTTTATTTTCCATATAATCTCACACATCTAAAAACCGTTTTGCACACATTCATTTAATTCGACAGTTATGGAGTGTTTGAATATGGCCAAAAGTGATGTCATCGTGGACCTTGAAGCCTTGTGTTGTGTTAATTACAGCACCACGAAATGATAAGGTAGCAGTCCCTGTAAGACCGGTACTTTCTACATCATTTTATGGTGCTGTAATTAACAGGAGGATTTGATGGCTTGACGGCGCTGGTTTCAGGTTGCCAGCACCTGCCATTGTTGTTAAAAGAGGCCTTTTTGAGAACTGATTTTCCATAGCAGTTCTGCAGAAACTCTGCTCAAGGCAAACTAGAGACACCTGCAGGTCTATTCAATTTGGTTCAAATGAAATGATTAGATATCGGATGTGTTTGGATATACTGTATGTTTGTGAGTGTGTGTGTGTGTGTTAGAGTTGTAAGAAAACATCACCTCAATATATCTGAATGAGGGGTCTATGGGTCCTATGGGTTATATGGGTCCTATGTAGTGATGCACGATATATCGGCCGCCGATATAATATCGGCCCATATGGCCGTTTTTTTACACATCGGTATCGGTCCGATATCGAGATAGGGCCGATATATATAAAAAATTAAAAACATTTATTAAATTTTTTTTTTTTTTTTTTTGTCTTTAAATAGTTTCGAAAATATCAGTCATTTCTGAAAATAAGTTACAGAAGTAATTAAAAAAATCGTTTTGGAAAATAAAAAAGTGTTTTCTATACAGAGATATCGACATCGGTAAATATCGGTATTGGCCAGAACAGCAATATTAATATCGGTATCGGCCACAATTTTCACATCGGTGCGTGTAATCCTATGCACTTCTGGGCAGAAACCATGCATCCTTTTGCATGCAGTAGAAATCTGTACCATCTGTGCAGCGCTCCCCTCATCAGTGGTTAGAGTTAAAAGGACATCTTCACACTGTGCCAGGCTGACTAGACCCAATGCAGGATCATGACACCTTGATAATGTCAGAGGAGAGGGCGTGCTCACTCTTTATCTATCATAACACCACTTCATGCCAGATTCTATGCATATAGGAGGCGTGTTCTTTAAACTAAGACAGTTTTCCTAAAATTGTATACAAATTTAATAGAATATCGACCTTGCGTACAGTATCGCAATATGGAATCGTAGCCCCTGTAACGTGTCGCCAGATTCTTGCCAATACACTGTGTGTGTGTGTGTGCGCCCGTGCGTGTATCCCCTGGTCCCGCTCCCTGCTTCTCTCCTGGTGCTCTGAGCTTCTATTATTCCAGCTCTGTTTGGTGACCTGGCTGCTCTATATTTAGCTGGCCCTGTGCTGAGCTGCTGTGCCACTTTCTACACTCCCAGCACACACTGCACAGCTAGGGAGAGGGGTGTGTGTGTTTGAGAGAGGGAGGTAGAGATGGGTCGTCCCACTATATTTAATACAATGTTTTGGTCTGGGACGTTCTCTCATCCGACCAAGATGGAAACCTTGCGTTAAATGAGCAAATTACATCAGTGTCCTTATTGCTTCTGTCCTGTTTTGCTCCACCTACGCATCTGTCAGAGAGAATGTTAGTAGTAGTAATCAGATGCGCAAGAGACTTTATCTGGAATGAGAAATATATTAATGAAAAAAATAAGACCTTCTAACCGTTATGTACTCTGTGTTACTTACTATGTCTACACTACTATCTACTATGTCTATACTACTACCTACTATGCTAATATGTCTGTACTGATATACACTCAAGAGTGTAGCACTCAAGTTCGACACTGTTTGACGAACAATATCACTGACCCTTTGCTGCCAGAGTTGTGCCCTTCCTGCTGACTTGTTGTACACAACTTGTAAGTCGCTTTGGATAAAGGCGTCAGCTAAACGACTGAATGTAAATGATCTGAGATTAACGAGAAGAAAAGCCGCTCATTTTCGTCCTGTGTGTCTATCTGTCTATCTATCTCTCTGTCTGTCTGACAATTTATCTACACAGTATGTATATATCACACTTTGTCTCTGAATGTCTTTCAGATTAGCACACGCGCGCACACACACACTAACGCACACATACAAACACATACATTGTGCACACACAGACCTTGGATCACCTGCAGGAGAGGATGAGGGAGAATGTTTTGGTTTGAGACCCTGACTATTTAACATTAGATCTAGTGTCTCATTTTAATCTGGTTATCTACTGAGAAAAACGTCTGTTTACTGTATGTGTTTGTGTGTGTGCGTGTGCTTGCCTGCCTGTTGTGCTTTTCCGCGTGGGATCTTTGTTGTCGTCGGTGAGGATCTGGAGATATTCCCCCCCACCCCACCTACCCAACCTCCGCCAATGTACAGTTTCTTCCCCCTCAAATGTATATTCTCTCTTTTTTTTAGACTTTTTTTTGTATCACAAACCGTACTGTATTGCTAGATAAATGTCTAGATGTAGCAGTACTGTCTACCTGTATGTCATGTATGTCATATGTTATGATGAATTGAAAATGGGGGACCCTGATGTAAACAAGACTAACGTCTTTCTCTGGTCTGCATCCCCTTAACAATTGTGTGTATTGAGCTGTACTGTATTGTACCCATTCTGCAATCTGTTAATAAAATGTTCAATCAATCCTATTTCATCCAGTGGATTTTGAGCTGGTGATACTGTAGTTTACTTGCACACAGTCGTGCGGAGCTGGAGAGAGTATGTGTGTGTTTGTGTTGGGAACACCCTCTGGGATTTAGACAATTTTGTGACTGTAAAAAATGTACGCAAATTCAACCCGAATCCCACAATGTTTGCGAGAGCTTTCAACCTGGTCTAAAGCTGCACGGCAACCGGCTTCGCGAGGTCACGCGAGGATCCGTCTCGTCGGGGGCTTGAAGTTATGCGGCGGCGCCAGAAGAACCACGGCGGCTCGGACCGATCGCCGTTCTTCGAGGAACCACTGGCGGCTATGGGCAAAGACACTCTGCCAAGTGGTCGGCCCACATTCAGTCAAACTAGCCTATATTATACGTCAATAAACAGTATCCCCCGCCAGTGTGTTCACATGTGGTTCTCGGTGTCAGCTTAGCCTCTTAGACTTTAGCCATGCGACGTTGTAGTGACAACTTGGCCTGTCCTCACTTCACGTCTCAGCCGGCAAACGTGTCACGGGGGACGACGGAGACGATTGGTCTGTCCTGTAGGGTGTTGTTGCAGGGAGTCTCCCATTGGCCGATGATCTCGGTCGGAATTCTCCGCGCGGGTTCTCCTGCCCCTCGAGTCTAGCGCTGCCCTAGATGATTGAGATTGGTTGAAGAAATTAATAGAACCCAGAATCCTCCCCTCCCCTCTCTCTATTCTTAAATGCTAATGGAGTCTGACGGACCCTCCTCCTGCTCTGTGCCGTGCTGAGCGTACTGTGAGGAGAGGCTGTTGTAAGACCAGACCCCCCTCCTGCTCTGTGCCCTGCTGAGCGTACTGTGAGGAGAGGCTGTTGTAAGACCAGACCCTCCTCCTGCTCTGTGCCCTGCTGAGCGTACTGTGAGGAGAGGCTGTTGTAAGACCAGACCCTTCCTCCTGCTCTGTGCCGTGCTGAACGTACTGTGAGGAGAGGCTGTTGTAAGACCAGACCCTCCTCCTGCACTGTGCCCTGCTGAGTGTACTGTGAGGAGAGGCTGTTGTAAGACCAGACCCTCCTCCTGCACTGTGCCCTGCTGAGCGTACTGTGAGGAGAGGCTGTTGTAAGACCAGACCAGACCCTCCTCCTGCACCAGCGCCCTGCTGAGCGTACTGTGAGGAGAGGCTGTTGTAAGACCAGACCCTCCTCCTGCTCTGTGCCCTGCTGAGCGTACTGTGAGGAGAGGCTGTTGTAAGACCAGACCCTCCTCCTGCACTGTGCCGTGCTGAGCGTACTGTGAGGAGAGGCTGTTGTAAGACCAGACCCTTCCTCCTGCACTGTGCCCTGCTGAACGTACTGTGAGGAGAGGCTGTTGTAAGACCAGACCCTCCTCCTGCACTCTGCCGTGCTGAACGTACTGTGATGAGAGGCTGTTGTAAGACCAGACCCTCCTCCTGCACTGTGCCCTGCTGAACGTACTGTGAGGAGAGGCTGTTGTAAGACCAGACCCTCCTCCTGCACTGTGCCGTGCTGAGCGTACTGTGAGGAGAGGCTGTTGTAAGACCAGACCCTCCTCCTGCACTCTGCCGTGCTGAACGTACTGTGAGGAGAGGCTGTTGTAAGACCAGACCCTCCTCCTGCACTGTGCCCTGCTGAACGTACTGTGAGGAGAGGCTGTTGTAAGACCAGACCCTCCTCCTGCACCAGCGCCCTGCTGAACGTACTGTGAGGAGAGGCTGTTGTAAGACCAGACGTGACCAACATTACAACTTGTTGAACAGAAGTGAATCACAGCGGTGGCAGGATCCAAAGTGAGAGCTGAAGTTAATGTGACGGGTAATGGAAAATAGTTGGCAAATATGAGAGGGAGGGAGGGGGGGGGGGGGGGGGGGCGTGAGGAAGAGTGGGATATTTCTAAAGCACATTTAAAACAACTGTAGTTGCACCAAGTGCCATACAAATATAACAAGTAAGATTAAGAAATAGAATAATCTGACTATCCAGGCAAAACCAGTTAAAAGTTAAAAGCCCTGGGTAAACAGATACAGGCAGGCAGGGAGGAAGCGTACCTTATGTGTATGTATATATGTTTGTGTGTGTGTGTTGGTGAATGTGAGAGGAAGGGGGAGAGAGAGAGAGATGGGGTTAGACGGGGATACTGTGTGTGTGGAGTTCACTTCTATCCGTGTGTGTTTGTGTGGACTTCTATCTGTGTGTGTATGTGTGGACTTCTATCTGTGTCTGTGTGTGTGTCGCGTGATACAGAGGTTGGACTGTGTCAGTGCCGTTAGCGGTCTGAGACCTAATTCGGTGACCGTTAAATGACTGTACAGTGGTGAATTCACACAGCACAACAAGGCTCTCACTGTGTGTTCCATACAGTTCACACGCACACACACACACATGCGCACACACAAACCACATTTTACAGAGGTGAAATTAAGGACCCTAACGTCCATCATCACACACTCTTCATCAATGTTGCTAAGCTAAAGGGGGAACACGCGCACACACACACACACACTCCATGCAATACAGCTGACTGGGCTCGCTGGCTGTCCAGCATGTCAACATTACAAGTTTCATTGACCTTTTGATTATCATATGGCCTGAGGCCAGACGGCCAATCAGACCGCTCGTCTGTGGAAAGTGAACATGCAGGACTTGGGAGAAGTATGACGGGTTACTATGGCGTAAAGCAGGGGTCAGCAACCTTTTTGACATGAAGTGCCAGTTTGAAATATAGTTGTAACTAGTGTGCCATATCAACAATATTCCATGCATCGTAATTTTTTCTTCTTCTCATAATCAGGTATTTTTAATGATACATTTTACATTATTACATCGTTATTGTTATTAACAATATTATTATGATGGTTGTATCAACCCTAAATCTGAGTTGGGGGGGGGGGGGGGGGTGCAATGCAGACAAACAGTTTTGCTTTACTGAGCTCTGTTATCTGGGGGCTGTAGTTGGTCACTTTAAGCTGCACACCGGAGCATCTTTTAATCCAGCTGTTTGCTGTTCTCTGATATTTTCTGACATTTCGTTGATGCGTCGCTCGACACTTCGAGCTGACATGGGGATATCTTCTATCCTTGATTTGATTCTCTTTGTTTGGCAAGCCTTCAAACAAAACATCTGAGCTACAGAGAAAAGCCTCCTTGATATACTCGCCATCAGTGAATGGCTTTCCACATTTCGCAATGCAATGAGCAATGCGATAGCTTGCTTCAGTTGCATGGTTTTTAGCAGTCGTGAACTCCATACCTGGCCATGGCACGTTTAATCGATTCTGCCTTATCCGCCTGATCTTTGAAACTTTTTTGATGCTTCGTCTTAAAATGGCGTTTCACACCTGACGTTTTGCAAACTACATTTTCTAAACATAAAGTACACACAGCACGGTCCTTCTGACACACAAACCCGTAGTCGTCTGTCCACGAGGGCTGGAATGCCTGAATTTCCTTTGCTTTAACTTTCTTAGCGGGTGTTGCCATCATGAAAGACGGCACATACAGAATGCAACCGGGCGGGCGCGGGAGGCCAGCTGACTGCTGACAGCTGAGCACCATGGGAACAGCTGTATAGCTGTCATAGGGGTGTGCAAAACAGCCAACTTACAAAAAAGAACCTGTGGGAGGATTTCAACAAGATAAATGCGACAACAGTGCAACATTTTTCACTATAATATTTCAAAGCGAAGTAAAATAAAAAAAATATTAATTATTTTTATTTTATGCTGCCCCCTGTGCCAATGAAAATGCTCCCGCGGGCCAATGCTGGCACGCGTGCCTAGGGTTGCCGACCCCTGCTGTAAAGAATTGAAGGGGCACGTTCAGTATTCTACTAAGACTCCCAAGATGTAACACTGAACGGCACAGGAAGACCTTCAATCCTCACTGTATCACTGAGCACAGGGTGACAGTACTATCTAATCTTCCTGGACTTTTAAATCGACATTGTACAATTTTAAATTTTTTACTGTACACTTACTGTATATTTCTGTATATTTTGACTCTATATTTTAGAATGTATATACATAACATAGAAACATATATATCTCGGGCCGTATTTTATTCTTATTCGTGACTTTTGTTTCTGACTACCTAAAGGTTTACTGTTTACTGTGACATTTACATTTTACATTTAGTCATTTAGCTGACGCTTTTATCCAAAGCGACTTACAAGTTCTGTACGACAAGACAGCAAGAAGGGTACAACTCTATCAGCTGAGTAACAATGTTCATCAAGTGTTGCGTGTTACAGTGTAGGTTAGTTTATTAGGACAAGTGCATGACAGTAAGGTTAGTCAGGGTTAGATTTTTTTTTTTTTTTTTTTTTTTGTGAGCGATCTGTAGTGCTGAATTTCCCTCGGGATAAATAATGTATTTATATTATATTATATATATTATATTTTAATCTAATTTAATGAGATTTAAAGAAAACACACAGTTATATGGGTCACTTTTCCTCGAGTGAACACACTGGAGCACAGTCTTTTAATATTTTAATGATCAAATCAGATTTATTTGTAAGGCCCAACAACACACGTTAATGTCCCCATGGGCCGGACACGTCTTCTTTAAACAAGTCAAGAAGAAACATAACAATAAGTCAAGAACAAAACAAGAACACCATAAGGTCCAACAAATTTAAAATAAATGCTAAATTAATGAATGCAAACACTCCCAGATATACCCCACGCGAAGGTAAGGAAAAACTCACTAAAACCTAGCAATAGGAAAAAATGCACCACAGGCAATGTGGAGGAGAGAAACCTTAGAAGGGCCATTCAAGGGGGGGATCTCCCTTCTTAGATGTCGGTGATAGTAGTGTTGCAGACGGACAGTTGGTAAGCATGCACTCATGTGTGTAGTGAAACACAGATGAGTGCATGCAATAGCAACTGAACATTTAAAAAAATGTAAGATAGAGCTGATAGCGATAGCAACTGAACATTTTGAAAGATTAAAGATAGAGCTGATAGCTGATCTATTTGAGCTACAGGGGTGGCGCAAAGAGGGTCGCGTCCTCCCCGTCTTAATCACGGGACGTTCAACACTCCGAGACAGCCGGAGACAGGGAGATAGGGGGCGGCGCAGAGAGGGTCGCAACCTCCCCGTCATCATCGTGGGACGTCCAGCACTCCGGTCATCACTGCGAGACAGCCGGAGACAGGAGGGCACGCAGAGAGGCTCGCATCCTCCCAGTCTTCATCACGGGACGTCCGACACTCCGGTCATCACTCCGGGACAGCAACTCACAGAGAGACAGGGAGACGGGACAGGCGTTAGACAGCTCGCGTGATTGTAATGGGCGGACATAGCAATAGATACAAGTGGTAAGCATATATGTGAATAGAATAGATATATGAAGTAAGCATATTATGTGAATAGAATAGAAGTACTTAACCCAGCAATGAAACCACGTTGACAGACCACAAACCAAAACGGTCAAATCTGACACAGTGAGACCGCGGGCTAGGACTAGGTCAAGGGTGTTCCCACCACTGTGAGTTGGTTGGTCAACGATTTGAATGAGACCGACAGAGTCAATGATGTCGGTAAAAGCCTTATTTAGGGGATCTAGAGTTTTGTTGGAATGAATGTTAAAATCACCAACAATTAAAACGTTATCTGAGCGTGTAACAAGCTCAGAGATGAAAGTGGAAAACTCATCTAGGAAGAGGGTGTAAGGGCCTGGGGGGCGGTAAAGGACAGCCATTACAAAGGATGCAGTGGAGGTAGGAATCAGACCACCACACTTTCTGTTGGGGGGAGAGAGCGGCAACAGGAGCACCTCAAACGAGGAAAACTTGCAGTTTGCGTCGGATGTAAAGTTGTCCTTAGAGTCGTAAATTAGAGCAACTCCGCCTCCTTTCTTGGAGGTGCGTGCGATATTGGAGCTACTAAAATTAGGGGTTGATCCGGTACAAACAACCTTTCCACACGTGCTGCGTCTTCCTCCAGAGTCTAGGGAGAGGTTACACCTAGGGTGTTTTCGTTTCGTTTTCCAGGATGAATTTCGCTTTTCCAGGTCGCAACGTAGTGGCAGCCGAGTTAGACATTCGTTTTGCAACCTGAGCACTATCGTTTTGCCTCCTGAGCACAGTGATGTAGTACAATGCCAAAGCAGTAGGTGGCAGTAGGTGGCGAACATGAAGGCAATTTTCAACCAATCAGAACTTGAATGTGCCAATACACTTCCTGCAAAGAAATGTCAACAAGCCGCCATCTTTAAATGCCTATTTAGCCAATGCAGCACTTATTTTTCAGCAAAGTGTAATAAAGTGCAATAAACAAAACGGATACATTCACTGTGTTCTGCCTCTCATTTGTTGATGAAACAAAACTAACATCAACACAAGTGACCACCAAGAGCGGATAGTTTAGTCTAAAAAAAAGATTGCCGTTGTTAGCTACATGCTAACGTGAATGGAATATGCCAGTATAACAGTATAGCATTGTGGCTAGCAGCTAACGTTAGCTCACGTTAGCCAGCCAGCACCAAACTGATTATCGGGAGCTATCAGTAGCTAGATAACATTAGGGACAACGCCTCGTGTATTAAACAAAAGTGAATAGATGACTGGGCCATTTTGTTTAATGCTTGTTAAGATTGAAAGAGGAGCTTGAGCTAACAGGGTCTGGTAGCTAACGTTAGCTCACGTTAGCCAGCTGCTCATGCAATCGTTAATGCTAGCAGAATGAATGGATGTAAACTTTATTTAACATATTGCAGAATGGGTACAATACAATACGGCTCAATACAAACAATTGTTAAGGGAATGCAGACTGTTGTAGCTTGGACTGGGGTCCTTATAACAATAACTTGACAACACATGGTAGCTGCAGCTAATTGGGACAGCTCTGTTGTCACCGGACGTTGGTGAGGGCACGCAGATGTCGGTATCTGCGCATGGGCGTTGAGCAACAACGGCTCCGCGCAGATTACACGACACGTTGTCGGTGAGTTTTTGGCTTTTTTCCAAAACGGAAACACAATTTAGCGTTGTCAGTAGGGCAACGCGTTTTCCTGCCAAAACGGCATTTCTATTTAACAGGGACAGCAAACATATTCAAAACGAAAACAAAAACAGTCTGTGTAACCATGGCTTAACAGTAACGGCACAGAAAGGACAAGTTGTTCTAAACCCTCCTCCATCCAGAGAGCAGTGGTTAATGGGGGGTGGGGAGGGAACCAATCAATAAGCCACTACCTCGACGGCGCTCATTCAAGGAGGGAGGTGCTATTATACACACACAACATATTTACCATAACAAGAAGCCAAATGTAGCGATCAATATATCATCTTAATATCACATCTTAATATCTTTATCTTATCTTAAACTCTTAATATCATATCTTATCTTCACTCACACCCAGAAATACTTTATTCACCCAGGGTAGTTTTTCTGAGCGCGGTCGCTCTATTTCAGCAACGCCCTGCTCCATAGGGATGGGAATCAATACGGTTTTATTTATACTTGTGCCATTATTGATTCTGCTTATCTGTCCGATTCTTTATCGATTCCCTCATTGATTCCTGATACATTTTCTGTGTGTTTGGGGGGGGGGGGGGGTGATGGGGGGTCGGCCTACATGGGCCTAGCATTCTCGTCTGCCATCATCTAAATTGGATGATTATGAGGTAATATTTGTACGGCATTCGTTTTCATTTAGGTTTTCTTAGTCAAAGAAACAATCAGCTGAGCCTGCTTGCGTGGCGCTACTGTTAGCCTATAACAACAACATAGGATATCTATCCTCGGTAACGGGCACGCCGCTCGGTTGTTCAGAAGTCAAATACATGGCGTTCTTGGAATTTAAGCCTGTAGAAATATGTTTCAGCGTATTGCTGGCAATATTGTTTGTGCAATGAAGCCGGCGCTCTGGAGTGTTTGGTCACAAGGCTGCTTCCTTTGGGCCACCTTCGTCCCCAAAGTCACATAATAGAGATTAGGGTGGTAAGGCATAAAAGAAAATATTGTTTGGTTCCTGTTGGTTGTCAGTTAAGGCCATGGGTAGGTAGGGAATTTATTTAATTTAATTTTTTCCCACGGCGACTATGGATAGGGAATTTCTTTATTTAATTAAAATATTCACGACAACATGGATGCATGTACTCTGCCAGCATGTTTAATATCCATAATACTAAAGGTTTGACTAATATTTTTATGAAACTTTATTGTAAAAAAATAAATAATAATAATTTTTTATTAAATTTTTTATATATAATTTTTTTTAACTCTTAAAATAAATTGGGTCGCACCTAAATCGGCAGGGTTGGTCGGCAACCGGAACCAAACCATTTTTTAGGCCTAAATACTGTAAGGCACTAAGTACACATATTCCCGCAATACACTTCTGAAAGTTTGAGACGACTTCAAAAGGAAATCACAGCCTTTACATTATATCTAGTATATCAAGTTCACAGCATCTGATTAAATAATCGCAAAATGGTATTGTGTCAGTATCACCTCACCCTAGTAATCGTGTTTTATGCCGCCCTCAGGGAGGGGAAGATAAAGAGAGAGGGGGAGAGAGAAGAAGAAGTAAAAATAGAGAGACCTGATTCTCCTTGGGTTGTGGAAGGAATTAGCATCTCGTTAGCGTGCAGCCATAAATACGCCTGTTTGAGAGGAGGGTCTGTACAACATACTACCTGCCCCCGAGGTGTGTGTTGTATGTTGTGTGTGTGTGTGTGTGTGTGTCTGCTCGTACAATTCCGGATATGACATCATACGGATAGAACTACCCTCAGGCTCTAACACAAGCATATGCCTGGTTTATACCTACTCTTTAGTCATTATGTAGTGCTTGGTAACCATTTGCATTGAAGTGTGTGTGTCTCTGTGTCCGTCCACCAGCATGTGACGTGTCTCACCACTACACCCCGCTGCAAGGCGCTGTAGGCTAGCGTTGGAGAGCAAGTCAGATGAATGACATCATCGTGATTCTATCTCCCTCTCTCTCTCTCTCTCTCTCTCTCTCTCTCTCTCTCTCTCTCTCTCTCTCTTGCACGCATTCTCTCTCTTCTCTCTGCCCTCTCTCTCTCTCTAATGGGGATATGTTGTCCTGAATAGCCTCTAAGCGGCCAAATTGATTAGTGTGTGGGGATGAGGGGAGAGGTAGTTTATGTGTGACATTAAAAAAGGCCATAATATGGTCCTCTGGAGAGCCATAGCTGAGAGAGAGAAAGAGAGAGAGAGAAAGAGAGAGTAGGGGAGGGAGAGGGAGATTGAAGGAGGATAGGGCGGATCAACGGGGAATAGGCAGAACAGATGGATATAGATAGATATAGTCAGGTATACTAGATAGAGATGGATGGATGGATAGATGGACATAGGTAGAGAGAAGGAGAGAGAGACCGAGAGAGAGAGGCTAGAAGGTCAGGCACACAGAAAGACTGAGGGGGCTGAAAGATAGAGAGAGAGGGAGGTAGGTAGAGAGACAGACGGACAGGAAGGACTGACACAGCCAGACAGGAAAAAAGATGGCTAGAGATTATAGCCATTGGGATGGGGAGAGAGAGAGCGAGAGAGGGCCAGAGGAGAGAAGGCAGGACAGTTGGAGGGGGATGAGGGGGTGATGGAGGGAGAGATAGAGGGATAATGGGTCTCTCTTGGGCGGTTGGGGGGTGGAGTGGCTCCCTGTGTCTTTATCTAGACCGTGTGTGGAGTCTGGGATATGGTCGTCTAACGAAGCATCATCGCTCTTACAAGCTACACCACTGTACTGTCCCTCTGCCTGCACTCATTCTGTCATTCCTCTGTGTGTGTGTGTTTTGTTGTAACTGCGATCGATGGCGGCACCGAGCGGGGTGTTGCGTATATCAGGGTTATTTGAAGGAGGTTCCACTCCTCTACAATCCCTTGTGGCCCCATGTTAATGGTAGCATAGCAGGAGCTCAGTGTTAGTGATAACACAGAATGGTTCCGGCACAGTGTTAGTAATAACACAGCAGGGGTTCAGTGTTAGTGATAACACAGCAAGGGTTCAGTGTTAGTAATAACACAGCAGGGGTTCAGTGTTAGTGATAACACAGCAGGGGTTCAGTGTTAGTGATAACACAGCAGGGGTTCAGTGTTAGTGATAACACAGCAGGGGCTCAGTGTTAGTAATAACACAGCAGGGGTTCAGTGTTAGTAATAACACAGCAGGGGTTCAGCGTTAGTGATAACACAGCAGGGGTTCAGTGTTAGTGATAACACAGCAGGGGTTCAGTGTTAGTGATAACACAGCAGGGGTTCAGTGTTAGTGATAACACAGCAGGGGCTCAGTGTTAGTGATAACACAGCAGGGGTTCAGAGTTAGTGATAACACAGCAGGGGCTCAGTGTTAGTGATAACACAGCAGGCGTTCAGAGTTAGTGATAACACAGCAGGGGCTCAGTGTTAGTGTTCACAGCAGGGGCTCAGTGTTAGTAATAACACAGCAGGGGTTCAGTGTTAGTGATAACACAGCAGGGGCTCAGTGTTAGTGATAACACAGCAGGGGTTCAGTGTTAGTGATAACACAGCAGGGGCTCAGTGTTAGTGTTCACAGCAGGGGCTCAGTGTTAGTGATAACACAGCAGGGGTTGATTGAAGTATTCGAACGAAGCTTCGAATGTCTATAAAAAAAATCACTTCATAAAAACAAACTATTATTATTATTTTTTTTACTAAATCCTCAATTTGAATAAAGTGATTAATCTGATTAATTAATTAGTATTTTTCTTTTATTAAATCAACTTTCTTTAATGAATATAACTCAGTTTCGTCAACGTAAATAATCCAATAAGGGTAGAGCCATATGGAATCCGCGATCACGGAATCGTGGACGGAATTGAGCAATAAAAATGGAATCAACTATACATTTTTTTATTTATTTATTTTTTATGTTGTGGGACTTGTACAGCACTTTGTTCAACTTTGTCAGTGCTGTAAAGTTTAAACCTTTTTAAATCTTAGACAAACAAAACACTTTGCTTTCATGAAATATTGTAAGCCGTCATTTGAGGGTTTATAAAAGCAGCACAATGAACACAAATCTGTCAGTGCCGAGTCCGACCTCATCTTAAATAACAAACAGCATTGCTTGTTGTAGTTAACAAAGAGAGGCAGAGTTGATTTTGCAAAAATATATATAATCTTTATTTTTTTTTTATAATCGAATTTTATTTTCATATTCGAATCCCATGCCCATCGAACGAAGCTTCGAAGTATTTAAGACAGCCCTATTAAATGTTATATCTTATTAAATTGTGGACATTTATTCATTCCCACTTATTAGACACTATTTCTGATGGTAAAATGAGCGTACAAAGCAAAATACAGAATTCTGAAATATTAAAACGGAATTTGGAAAAAAATTTAATGGAATTTGGAAAAAAATAAAACGGATTTCATATGGCTCTAAATAAGGCCACGGTTGGTATGAAAGTGATGGTGACGTCTTATAGTATAATATTATAATATTAGTGTAGCCTAATCTTTAACTGCAACTGTGAAGCAAACCCCCATTGGTTTAAACAGATTGAATAGACACAACAACAAAAAAGAATTAAATTAAAATAAAAAAAGATTATAAAAAATTCGAATGTTGATTTCGAATTCCAATGTCAACATTATGATCGAAGCTTCGAAGCATTCGGTACAGCCCCAGTTATAACACAGCATGGGCTCATTTTGTCCACTGCACGTGTTTCACTGAGAGATTTCTATGGTCGCAGCCTCTCCTGTATGTAAAAACTCATTTAATGCAGTAGAGCAGGATTTCCCTGGAGGAACCCAGAGGAACCTCCACCCGAGCTACACAAATGTTATTTGTATTAGAGCCGTATATTATATGGGGTGGGGGGAGGGGGTGGATTTTGCGATTCTTTTGACCAGTATTTCAAGTCTGACATGAGTCACAATATCGGAGGGAATTGTACTTTTTTACGTAATTATTTTCATTTTCATTGAAAAAAGTATTACAATGATGAAGTGATTTTTGCATGGCCGGTGTACCAAACATGAGATGTTTTCTGGTCTTACAGTATGTAGGCCAGGGCATCACTGTGGCACTACAATACCTCATTTAGAATGGTAGGCCAGGGCATCACTGTGGCGCTACAATACCTCATTTAGAATGGTAGGCCAGGGCATCACTGTGGTGCTACAATACCTCATTTAGAATGGTATGCCAGGGCATCACTGTGGCACTACAATACCTCATTTAGAATGGTGTTTTGGTTCACATTTGCCCTTTATCAAATATCGCACCGTCCTGCAATTTGGATATTGCACTAGGATATACTGTGTTGGGATTTAGCTAAATGATTTGCGTTTTTTAATTGAAATGGTCAGCGTTTTTCCGAATGGAGGGGACCTTTTAATGTTCCAGTACTGTATATCTGATAGACCAAGGTCTATTGATCTTAATGTTCCAGTACTGTATCTGATAGACCAGGGGTTCCCAACCTTTTTTCCCCCAGGGACCCCCAAACATCTCTGATGAAATTCCTGGACCCCCCTCCTAATAAAATACCATAAAATACTTTTTTTTTTCATTTTAATAACAAACTGCTTATACACAGGCATACGCATCATAATTAGACCCACTATGCTTCTTTGACTTGTGCCTTCAATCAACAAATCTCATCTAGCACCATATGTATTTCAAAATGTTGGCCAATATTCAAATCCTGTATTCATCCTCTCAAATCAGGCCCTAATGGTGAACGGTTTGCATTTATGTTGAATGAAGTAAGAATCCACTGCAGTAAAAATATCCTCACCTCGAGTGGTGGTAGTAAGGTTGACTGACATGAGAATGTCCTGCTTCAGATCCTCATTTTCGATATACTGCACATAAACGATGAGCACAGCCTCGTCTGCGACAGTTGTAGTTTCATCAAGTTGTATGGCAAATGGACCCTTTCTAAGCTTTTCTGACAGCTGCTGCTCGCAATCACTTGACATCTTATCAATTCAGTCTTTCACTACATTGTTCGAGAGTGGTACTGATTTTAGTTTATCCGCCACCTGTGGGCCGCACAGTTTCTAAACCATTTTGATGCAGGCTGGTTTGATGAGCTGCTCGCCAATATTGTGCGGTTTCTTTGCTTTTGCAATTAAAAGCGAACACTCAAAGGAGGCTTCGGTAGCCTTCTGTAAATCACTGCCACCCCTGCTCCACGCTACTCTAACATCAACGGGCTTGTTCGCCTTGAGAGACTGTTCTTTCCTGAGTTTCCTCCGAAAAAAGTCCGGATCCTTCCCAACGGTTTCTGGGTGCTTAGACGCCTGATGTCTCTTCAGCTTGCTGGGCTTCAGGCTCGAGTTTGCCAACTTTTCTCCACAAATCACACACTCAGGTCGTTTGTCTGGTCCCTCAGTGAAGCCCATGGTGATGTAATTTTCGCGATTGCTGTAGGTCCTAACTTTTTTTGCAGATGAGCTGCCGTCATCTCCTTTTCGTTTGTCACACATTTTCGCCTCTGGCGGCTGACTGCAGATGAGCCGAGAAAGTTAACTAGCGTGCTAGGCTAGCTACGGAAAGTGATAGTCAACTGATTCGCGTTTTAGCGGCTACCCGGTAGCCTACTGTTAACGTTAAAAAAATCATGTCTAGATGTTTATTTATTTATCTTTATTTTTTATTGTAGTGGAGAGACTATTCATGCTTCTGATGATAAAAATATGCTAATTAAATATTTATCTGGGAAAAAAATGAATACAAAAAAAAAACTCATCATCTGTGGTCTGGCGGACCCCCTGCGCCCCCTGGCGGACCCCCAGGGGGTCCGCGGACCCCAGGTTGGGAATCACTGTGATAGACCAATAGGCCTATTGATCTTAATGTTCCAGTACTGTATATCTTATAGACCAATAGGTCTATTGATCTTAATGTTCTAGTACTGTATCTGATAGACCAATATGCCTATTGATCTTAATGTTCTAGTACTGTATATCTGATAGACCAATAGCCTAGGCCTATTGATCTTAATGTTCCAGTACTGTATATCTTATAGAGTTAGACCAATAGGTCCTTCTCCTAAACCTGCCATGACCTTGTCAGCCTGCTGCTGCCTCTACTTAGATCTGTGTGTGTGCGTGTGTGTGTGCGTGTGTGCGCGCGTGCGTTCCGTCCGTCCGTCAAGCACTAATTAGAATCCAGTGGAGATTTCTGTGTGTGTGCTCAGTATTTCTCTTGGCGATGGGAGCGTCTGAAAAGGGGCTAAATCTCGTCTCCTAAACCGTGGATTTTGAGATTATAAAGTGGACAAGATGCGCCCCAAATAACCTGTCACAGACCAGTGGGTAAAGAGTGCAGAGCAGAATGAGAAATTTTTTAATGAGTTTTCTCTTTTTGTCCCCTCCAGGTTTCCGTAGGAATGAAGAGATGAGAGCTATGGAGGTGTTGCCCATCCTCAAAGAAAAAGTTGCCTTTTTGTCAGGTGAGTGTGTCCTTCATTTGTGCGTGTGTTTGTATGAAAGCTTGCGCACATGTGTTTGTGTGCGTGATAGTGTGTGAGTGTCTATATAAACAATATGGGCTAGATCCACAAAGAATGGATTGCACGGTGCTAGTTGCACCCTACTTACAAATCATTATAAATTGAAAATGGGGGACCACCCTGGTGTAAACGAGACGAAAGTCTTTCTCTGGTCTGCATCCCCTTAAACAAATTTGATTGATTGAACATTTTATTAACAGATTGCAGAATGGGTAGAATACAGTAAGGCTCAATACACACAATTGTTAAGGGGATGCAGACCAGAAAAATACTTTCGTCTTGTTTACACCAGGGTCCCCCATTTTCAATTCATAATGAATTGTAAGTAGGGTGCAACTAGCACCGTGCAATCCATTCTTTGTGGATCTAGCCCATATGTGTGCGATGTGTGTGCGTGTATATTATGTGTGTGTGCAGCCTCCCAAGCAGAACCCTGACACACAGCCTTCTGATCTCAATAGACAAGGTTAATGAAATATGATGCAGACACTGCTTAACCTCATACACCAAAAGCTAGCAGGTATTAAGTTGCTTGTCTCTCCTTCTCCTCTCTCTCTGTCTCTTTCTCTCTCCTCTCTGTCTCTCTCTGTCTCTCTCTCTCTCTCTCCTCTGTCTCTATTTATGTCTCTCTCTCCATCTCCTCTGTTTTTATCCCTCTCTGTCTCTATTTATGCCTCTCTCTCTCTTGATCTACCTCTGTCTCTCTTTACCCCTCCCCCTCTCTCTCCCTCCATCTCCTTATATCTCTTACACACACACATACACACACACACACACACACACCTACACACACACACACACACACACACACACACACACACACTGGGCTTAATAAGCCATCGTTTCTTTCAGAGGTCAGACCAAGGCCCAGACTCTCAACCTTTGACCTCCTGTCTCAATGCACGTGTAAACACACAACACACACACACACACACACACACACACACACACACACACACACACACACACACACACATCCAGCCATTGTTCAGTCAGGGACACCAGCGCTACATAACACAAAGGGAAGCACAGCTCTAGACGCCTCAGGACCCCTGGGTAGCTCAAACCATGCCTGACCAAAAACAACCACAGCTGAGCCAAAAAACACTCACCAGAGGTTAAAACCAGAGGCTTAAACCACTCATGTTACAGTCAAAACCATTCAGCTCTGATATTTATACAGAGTAGGAAAAACATTATTCAGCTCCCTTGTGTGTGTGTGTGTGTGTGTGTGTGTGTGTGTGTGTGTGTGTGTGCGCGCACGCACGTCATTGTGTCTGTCTGCATGTGTGTGTCCTTTTAGAAACCCTCTCAAAGGTCTATTAACAGAAGGAGTAACGGATGAACTGGAACATGGTGCGAGTGTCCAAATTGTCAGAGAGAGAGAGTACTGTACAACACAGGTGCTGTGCTTGCACGTCCTGTTCTCGTTGTTCTGTTCTCCTTGTGGGCGCTGCCAAGGTCAGGAACAGTCTGCCATGGCGGTGATGATGGTGGTGGTGATGAGGAGGGCTATGAGTCAGAGAATCTCACATAGATGGATGCATCTGGTCTGATTGCATTTTGTTTCACATCATTATTCAGTCTGAAAGTGTCCAGTCTGACCGGTTTATGAGAGGGGCGTCGCAAAGGATGGAGTTGTTGATTGGTTCATCCCCTTCCAAGTGACACTGATTCGTCTACCTAGCTTAACCTCGTCCCCGACACGGAGCTATTGAAACTATCTCAAACTCTGCCCACTTTACTTGATCTTCAAATCTTCAAAGCCCTTACAAATTTAGTGACTGCTCGGTGAGTCACGGTGACACTCGTTCACCTTTTCCTGAGTCAGTTTACCCCGCTGTGCTAGCGTGAAAGGATTTCCCTGAGGTGCGCGAGAACCACTAGCTGCAGCCTCAGTCTATTGTGATCATCTTTTTTTTTAATCTACTTTTTCTCCCATTTTTTTCGTCCAATTCTACCCTCCCCTGTCTCGAACGTTGTTAGACTACGCCTCCCACAAGCCGGCTGCAATGTGGACTAAGCCTTACATCACGTGTCCCCTCCGGTACTCGAGGAAGCAGCAGTCGCATCTTTTCACCTGCACAGCGCAATCTCTCAGCGTCGGGGGGTCTGCGTTTGGAGGGCACGCCGCCCCCGTCGCTTCCTGATTCTGCTGCGCAGGCGCACCAACCGACCTGTAGGACTCACTGTCCACAACGTCCGATCCCCACCCATCAGCTTCCCACCCCCTAATACTACCAATTGTATTAGTATGAACGACCAGCCAAGCTGATAGCAATGCGGAGAGCTGGGCTCGAACCCAGCGTCTCCTGCATTGGTGGTGAGCGCTTTGCCCACTGCACCACCTAGCCGCCCTATTGTGATCATCTAAAATGGGAGAATATTTATACAGTGAAAGTATTCGTTTTCATTTAGGTTTTCCTAGTCAAGGAATCAAATAGTCTGCTATGGCTGCATGCATAGCGCTAACGTTATTGTTTTAAAATGCGCAACTGTCAGAAAAACATGGCATCGATAAGAGGAATCGATAGTCACAAAGGCATGCGATTCCAGGAATTGGACAATTAGGAACAGGGCTCTACAGTGCGACCAAATTGCTCGCATATGCCCCTAAAATATTTGTGTGCGAACCAGTGCATGTGAGCGGATCGGAGCGTGAGCGGCGCGGGGCGCGGAGCGGCCGGTTTTGACGTGAGCGAGGAGTGGGTTTTAAAATGAGTCGGCGCGACGTCCGGAGCGAGAGTTCTCCTCCGCTCCAATCCACTCCAGGCCGCTCACAGTGGTTTAACACTGTTGATGTAATATATACATGCAGTACAATGTCAAAGCAACAGATGGCGATGTACAAACATGAAGGCCATTTTCAACCAATGAGAAGGGTTCAGGCTTCGTCACTGTAGAGACGCCCACCATAGATATCTATGACGCCCACACTCACTCTCCTGTTAGAAAAGGTATCGACGCCATTGTTGTTGACGTTAGCTTACATGCTAACGTTAATGGCAGCGACCATAGCATTGTGGCTCGGCTAGCCTATCATCGCTTAATAGAACTAGTGAATGGATAAACAACGTTATTTAACATTGCAGAATGGCTACAATTACAATGCGGCTCAATACAAACAATTGTTAAGGGGCCCAGGGGGTGTAGACTGTTGTAGTTTGAGCTCATTTACACCATGCTCCAAAAAAGAAAAAGAAAAACTGGCGAGCGATCTGGCGCGGGGAGCGGGGAGCGCTCGATTCAAGGTGAGTGGGGAGCGAGCGGAGAGCGACTTGGGGGCGGGGTCAACATGAGCGATTAGCGGAGCGGACCAAGCTTTAAAGAGCGAAGAGCGGATTTCTCGGCCGATCCGCTCACGTGGTCTGGTGCGAACCGTAAAAATCAATTACGCGCACGCTGTGCGAATACAGATTATAGCCTCTCTCGTCTTTTTTTTTCCTCCGCTGCGAGATCGTTAAAAAACTACAAGTCCCACATTGCACTCAAGCCAACGGTCCAATCACAGTAGAGTGACATGCCTGGTTTCATGAGAAAGAAAGCAAATGACCAATCGGAAGCTCTCATTTGGCTTGTTTACTTCCTGAAACGCCACCATTGCGATATGCGAGAGTTTCCCCGAGACATGTAACTTCTAGTCTTACCAATAGCAATATATTTTAGAACACCTAGATTTAGCGATAGCAATAGTAATATAACGTTAATGCAACAAAACGAATGCCTTGCTTTGTTAATCATAGCGTTGATGCAGTAGCGTATGCCGTTGTGTTGACTGTAATGGACATGATAACAACATAACACTGTGTACACATTCAAATTGCCATAATCGATTCTAACATTTTCAAATCGATGCAGTTGAATTTTCCCCTTAGGATCGATGCATTGTTACACCCCTACACCAAAGTAACTGGCCCACTGTGTATGTGTGTACAGCTAACTTGGCTAGCGTTATGAACAGCAGAGGTGGGCAATAGGGTCCAGCTTTTATCTCTCGAGATAAAGCTGGGAACGAGGTTAGGGTCCAGCTGCAGCGCCGGACGGCTGGAGTGCAAGCGGTGTGACGTAATTGGCAGACTCGACTGTCAATCAATGGTCTACCTGACACGCAAACTCATAAACAATGTTTCTGTACTGGAGGTGTACAGTATTTCAATAGGCAACCCTGAAAGGATTATTTCTCTAGAAGAGAAACACAGCCAAAACATAGGCATTGTATGCATAAAAGGGGCAAAAGCTAAAGTTAAGTGACTGTTACTTTTGTAGCAGTAGTTTGATTTGATAGTTTATTTGATAGGGACAGCACATGTTAATGAACATCAAGTACAAAATACAAAATGTAAACATGCAGGGTTGTAGCAAGAGCTAATTTACACACATGCACGCACAGTACAAATATACATTTATTAAAAAAAAAACTCTTTTACTTGAAATATTTTCACTGTGCTCCTAAATATTTTTGGGTGCTCCTAAATTTCTTTGTGTGCTCCTAACTTTTTTCATTTAGGAGCACCTGTGCCCCTAGTGAAAAAGGTTAGCGTAGAGCCCTGAGGAACCGGTTCCCAACCGGTTCCGGGTCTCGATTCCCATCCCTATCAGGAGCGCTGAATTGGATGAGCGGAGTGATCGGGAGGGAGTGTGGTGTTGAAGGAGGTTGTAGATGTAGGCAGGTGCTAGGGAGTGGAGGGCTTTGTAAGTGAGGAGACGGATCTAAAAAATTCAAGCCTATACTTAGCAGGGAGCCAGTGAAATACAACAAAACTTGAAACTTGAATTGAGAGGAACATGTTTGGTAGTAAACGCTTCCGAGTATAGATGTAATATAACGGTGTGCTGTCGAACATCGAACAAGATAAACACTTAACTTTCATGCTAAACGTTTCAGATTACATTATTTACATTTACATTTACATTTTGACTAAAGAGAGAAAAGAGAAGGTTCACACATGATCCGGCATTGTACACACATTTCATCAAGATATCTTCACACGCTCGTACACTGTTTACTTTATAATTATACTATATTCTATTGTGCTTAGTATTTCATTTAGTTTATATCCCATTTTATGTTATTCCACCTTTTTATTTTATCATCTGTCCGTTATTGTCTGTCCCGTTAATGTCGGACCGAAAACTACCAAATCTAATTCCTTGTACGTGAAAACTACTTGGCAATAAAGACCTTTCTGATTCTGACATGTATACAAGGTCTCTGGGAGACTGTTGCTGAACTGAGCATCAAGCAGAGACGTTCAGTTCAGTTCAGCAACAGACTCTAGATGGTATTTACCATGCAGTGTTTCCAAAGAGCGCTAATCAAACACGGTTTTAATGATCAATTCAAATTTGAACGTTGACATAATTGATCATTAAAACCGGTAACCGTTTCATCCCTACTTTGGAGTTAGATACTCATTAGATAATATCCTCATTTGAACATCATACCATACTGTATGTACTAATCCTTTGTGGATTGGACGTTTCCATCCTTGTTCCGTTGATCTATTCATGAATTCATCTTTTGAGACTAAGAAAAATAAATAAATAAATCGGTATGCGAACTGAATACACAACAACACAGATCATCTTTTTGTAGAATTACTGAAACAAGCACACACACACACACACACTGAGAGAATTTATATTGTATATTGTATTGCAGAATGCTTTGGCAGTATTTTCTCTTTGTAAACATTCATGGCAGTAAAACACATTGAATTCAGAGGAAGAGAGAGAGGGCCCATGGAGATGACTTACTGTCGAAGCCTTATCCCATAGTAGTCTTTTGGCCAATTATTTGTCTTTGAAATGGAGGAAGAGGAGGTAGAGAAGAGGGGATTATGAAAAAAGGAGGATATAATAACTGACTCTTCAGACAGAAAATACTGCCTCATAGCTGAGTGTAGCTGATCTAAAATACACTGATAATCTCACACTGAATTTCAATGAGCCTCTTGTTTATAGGCTACTGGTCTCCATGTTAAATAGTGGTTCCATTACTGGTTTCCATGTTAAATAGTGGTTCCATTACTGGTTTCCATGTGAAATAGTGGTTTCATTACTGGTTTCCATGTGAAATAGTGGTTACATTACTGGTTTCCATGTTAGATAGTGGTTTCTTTACTGGTTTCCATGTTAAATAGTGGTTCCATTACTGGTTTCCATGTTAAATAGTGGTTTCATTACTGGTTTCCATGTTGGATAGTGGTTTCTTTACTGGTTTCCATTTTAAATAGTGGGTTCATTACTGGTTTCCATGTTAAATTGTGGTTTCATTACTGGTTTTCATGTTAGATAGTGGTTCCTTTACTGGTGTCCATGTTAGATAGTGGTTTCATTACTGGTTTCCATGTTAGATAGTGGTTTCATTACTGGTTTCCATGTTAGATAGTGGTTTCATTACTGGTTTCCATGTTAAATAGTGGTTTCATTACTGGTTTCCATGTTAGATACTAGTGGTTTCATTACTGGTTTCCATGTTAAATAGTGGTTTCATTACTGGTTTCCATGTTAAATAGTGGTTTCATTACTGGTTTCCATGTTAAATAGTGGTTTCATTACTGGTTTCCATGTTATAGATACTAGTGGTTTCATTACTGGTTTACATGTTAAATAGTGGTTTCATTACTGGTTTCCATGTTAAATAGTAGTTTCATTACTGGTTTCCATGTTAAATAGTGGTTTCGTTACTGGTTTACATGTTAAATAATGGTTCTTCTTACTGCATTATTGTGACTTAGGTCCAACTATGTATTCAGGAAATCTGTTTAATAATTTATGATTGTATTCTGATCTTGGTGTGTGTGTGTGTGTGTGTGTGTGTGTGTGTGTCTCTCTCCAGGTGGCAGAGACAGGCGCGGGGGTCCAGTATTAACTTTTCCGTCACGTAGCAATCATGACAGAATACGACAAGAGGACCTGAGAAGACTCATAGCGTACCTGGCTGGCATCCCCAGGTGAGTAGCAGGGTGCTTGTGTGTGTGTGTGTGGGACGGTGTGTTGGGGTGTGTGTTTGTTTGTGCATACACTGGCATCGCAGACATTCCCAGGTGGGTAGCTCTGTTTGCGCTGTGGTGTGTGTGTGTGAGAGAGAGAGAGAGAGAGAGAGAGAGTGTGTGTGCGTGTGCATGCACTCTGACAACACTGGCATTCCAGTGTGGGTAGCTGTGTGTGTGTGTTGTGTGTGTCATATTGAATGATCTCACCATGTCATCTGTTGTTGCTGCTATCGTCAGTGCAGTGTGTTTGTATTTTTTATACGCATGTTTGACAAATATAGATTCTATAGTCATCTGGTCTCTTGTCAGAGGAGGGGATTAGCAGAGACTAGCAGATGATGAACCATTTAACCACACAGCCAGCCAGGGCAAGTAGGAGACCAGCCACCACCAACCATCCAACCACACATGTGAGCCGTGGGGTGGGGTGGGGAGAGGGATCTGGGGGGGGTGGGTGGGGAACATGGACTACAGGGGGAGAGAGGGATGAGGAGAGAAAGAGAGACGGAGAGAGATATTGTGGTCCAGAAAACCTGCTGCAGCTTCTCTGCTGCCAAATGCCCTTCCTCCACACTCGTCACAGAAGAGGGAGAGCGAGGAAGAGAAGCCTTGAACTAAAAGCTGGGAGAGGGAGGGATAGAGAGAGAGAGAGACACCAAGTGAGGGAGCGAGAGGAAACGGAACGAGGGAGGGTTCAGGACAGAGAGACGGATTAAAAGAGAGAGAGGGAGGGAGGGAGGGAGCGCAGGGAGGGAGGTGTGTGTTTGTGGGGGTGTGTGAGAGAGGGAGAAAGAGAGAGAGAGAGAGGGAGGGCAGGCGGGAGTGTTTGTGGGGGTGTGTGAGAGAGAGGGAGAGCGAGAGGGAGTGTGTGTGTCAAAGCAAAACAAAGTGTCGCAGTAGAGGCAGTGCAGTATAGTTGTTGTGGCTGATATGGATGAGTAGCTCTGAGCGTTTCGCTCTCCTCCTCCTCACCTCTCGAGAGGTAAGATCTCCATCTCCTTGAGCTATCTATCTATCTTTCTCACTTCTTTATCTCTTAATCCATCTCTCTATCTGTTTTCTCTTAATCTGTCACTCCTCTCCGCTTTCACACTGGTTATCTGGGTCTGGTATGAATCTTTCTTTGTTTTTCAGTCATCTCTCTCTCTCTCGAATACTTGATCTCTTATCTCCGATTTGGATATTTAAAAAACGGCTTTGTCGCTCATCTCAGTATTGCATCCCGATAATTTTTTGTTGTTGTTGTTGTAACAAAACGTGCCCTTCGGAATGCGCGTTTCCTCTTCCCTGGCTCAGTAAAAGTCTGTCGTTGCGTTTGTGTGTGCACTCGCCATCTCTGTTCCTGTTTGTCGAGGGCGACCAGAGGTGTCGTTCTATTTTGGGGAAAGCAACATCTGCATATAATTATAACCCCCCCCCCCCCCCCCCCTGGTGGACGCACCTCCTGACAGCTGAGGGAACCAGAGAGAAGGGGTGTGGGGGGTTATTTGGAAAAGGATAGAAATAACTCAATGGAATCAAATGGAAATCTGTGCGAAGGTTAACGGAATAGGAGCCGGTGTAAACACGAGAGAGATTGAAGAACTGTTTTCTTTGGGGCTGCGCGGAAGAGAGGAACTCGTGCAGTGACGGAGGTAATAGTAATTTGAGTCACGATGCATATGTATGTGTGCTTGGCGGAGCATGTGTGTGCGTGTGCGAGAGAGATCTGTGATGCAGCGGGGTAAATACCGTGATAATCTCTGTGAGAAGGGATCAACATAGACAGGCTGTGTTATTGAAGAGCATCTCCGTGAGAAGGGATCAACATAGACAGGCTGTGTTATTGAAGAGCATCTCCGTGAGAAGGGATCAACATAGACAGGCTGTGTTATTGAAGAGCATCTCCGTGAGAAGGGATCAACATAGACAGGCTGTGTTATTGAAGAGCATCTCCGTGAGAAGGGATCAACAGACAGGCTGTGTTATTGAAGAGCATCTCCGTGAGAAGGGATCAACATAGACAGGCTGTGTTATTGAAGAGCATCTCCGTGAGAAGGGATCAACATAGACAGGCTGTGTTATTGAAGAGCATCTCCGTGAGAAGGGATCAACATAGACAGGCTGTGTTATTGAAGAGCATCTCCGTGAGAAGGGATCAACATAGACAGGCTGTGTTATTGAAGAGCATCTCCGTGAGAAGGGATCAACATAGACAGGCTGTGTTATTGAAGAGCATCTCCGTGAGAAGGGATCAACATATTAGGCAGGCTGTGTTATTGAAGAGTATTTATGCTGATTTGGCCATTTTCTGTGAGTCATCTCGTCATTGGTGCGTTTGTGTGTGTATGTGCATCTCTGACTGTGTGTATGTGTGTCTCTTGACTGTGTGTGTATGTGCGTCTGACTATGTGTGTTTCTGACTGTGTGTGTATGTGCGTCTCTGACTGTGTGTGTGTGTATGTGCGTCTCCGACTGTGTGTGTGTTTCTGACTGTGTATGTGTTTCTGACTGTGTGTATGTGCGTCTGACTGTGTGTATGTGTGTTTCTGACTGTGTGTGTATGTGTGTTTCTGACTGTGTGTATGTGCGTCTCTGACTGTGTGTATGTGCGTCTCTGTGTGGGTGTTGGGGGGTGCTTGCTGCGTAGGCTGCTCATGGTATAGAAAATGCGTCACCTCACGGTTTGTTATGATTCGCTTTCTCTTCCTCCCTCCTTCTCATTCTCTCTACCTCACTATACCTTATCCACTCCTCCCTCTCTCTCTCTGGATTATATTCTCCGCTCCCTCTCTCTATCCCTCCTACTCTCTCCTCCCACCTTGTTTACATCCCTCTCGATCTCTCTCTCTCTCTCTCTCTCTCTCTCTCTCTCTTTCTCTTTCACCCGTCTCTTCCACTGTGTCCTCATCACCTTCTCTCATCCCTCCCTCTTTCTCTACCTCTCATCCATCCCTATCTCATCCATCCCTATCCCTCTCATCCATCCCTCTCTAATCTCTCTCATCCCTCCCTCTTTATCTCTCTTTATCACATCCCTCCCTCTTTCTCTCACATCCCTCCCTCTTTCTCTCTCTCCTCACTCTATCTCATTCCTCCCTATCATCCATCCCTCCCCCTCTCTAATCTCTCTCATCCCTCCCATCCCTCCCTCTCTCATCTCTATCTCATCCCTCCCTCTTTCTCTCACATCCCTCTCTCTCTCTCCTCCATCTCTCTCTATCTCCTCTCTCTCTTCTCTCCCCCCCCCCCTCCCCCCGCAGCGAGGAGGTGTGTCGCCATGGCTTCACGGTCATTGTTGACATGCGAGGTTCTAAGTGGGACAGCATCAAGCCACTGCTGAAGATCCTGCAGGAGTCGTTCCCCTCCTGCATCCACGTCGCCCTCATCATCAAGCCGGACAACTTCTGGCAGAAACAGAGGACCAACTTCGGCAGCTCCAAGTTCGAGTTCGAGGTGAGCGATCATCCGCGTCGAGCGGAGAGAAGAGGGAGGTTCCGTTTGAGTCGAGAGTATCGAGAAGAAAGCTGAATTAGAATGTATCTTGTTTTATTTCTCACTTGAGTTGGACGTTTTTTTGTTAAAGGTAACTTTTTTTTTACTCCCAAGTATACATCTCAAAATATATCTTGTTATCAAGAACCTATAACAACCACTACCTGCTGTCGGCAGTCTTCTGTCTCGGATACATAACCCTCGAATACTGTAGAATGCAGTAGCAAGATGCTAGCATGTCAGTCATGAGAGAAGATGCATAAATAACTAAATACAATTTCCAAGGACGGCTAGCATGCGCGCTCCGTCCCAGGAGTTGACACTGGTTGTAGAACTGGTTGTAATCATCAGTATTTATATGAAACGAGTATAGTTTTGATAATTCCTAGTGAGGTTTCTAAACCGTCGACATTCCTGCCTTTGGTGAAGGTTTCATGAGCCACGTTCTCTTTTCCATACGGCATGTAATCTGCTAAACGGTCTTAGTGGAAAAAGAAGAAAACCCCTAGTGTTCTGCAATGTTTCTCAAAGCCTGTTTCACAGCCATGTCGTTCTAATCTGTCTCTGTGAGTTTGGATGGAAAAAAGTCTTTATTATTAGCCTCTTAGTCATGTGTCGGAACACATGGAACACACGCATGCATGTACACACACACACACACACACGCACACTCACACACACACTCACACACACACACACATACACACACACACACACGTACACCATAAAACACTGCTGTGGAATTGATTGGGTTTCGATCTCGCACAAACACACAGTCACACATAGACACACACACAGCCCCCCCCACACACACACACACACACAGGGCACATGGTGATATTGATATTGGCTGCGATGACATCATATTGATTGGTTGCTGGAATGGGAGGCCAGATGCCACAGGGCAGGAACCAATTAAATGCCACCTGCCCTGCCACTGTGTGTGTGTGTGTGCGTGCGCTCGCGTGTTTGGGAGTTAGCACACAGTGCTGTTTAGCTGAATCAGATATGGGATTTTGGCCAGGACTGCTATTTCACTGATTAGATGTGTGTTTGAGTGACATTCCAAGTAGAAGTGTGCAAACGCACATCCCGACCAAGGAGGGCAGGCGCTGAAAATCCACAGATTAATAAATAACCAAACACCTCCGATCTTGGCATGTTTATCGCACCCGGCTAGCGTAACGTTTTCCAGCAAACACCTGTCCTTCCGTCGGCCTAATTAGTTGATGAAGTGCAGGTGTGGCTGGAAACGATACACTAGCTGGGTGCGATAAACGTAAAGAGGATGGAGCCCTGCAGTGTGAGCTGTTCATTTATTTATCACAGTGAC
Source organism: Notolepis coatsorum (assembly GCF_963971535.1). Classification (NCBI taxonomy): domain Eukaryota; kingdom Metazoa; phylum Chordata; class Actinopteri; order Aulopiformes; family Paralepididae; genus Notolepis; species Notolepis coatsorum. The sequence continues at coordinate 32,475,313 of NC_140168.1, read as the reverse complement.
TTTCTGCCCGTCTGTCAGGCAAAAGTTTCCATTCCAAATCAAATGCCCCACTGCTCCCACAGTGAACACAGCAGGATCAACTGTGTGTGTGTGTGTGTGTGTGTGTGTGTGTGTGTGTGTGTGTGTGTGTGTGTGTGTGTGTGTGTGTGTGTGTGTGTGTGTGTGTGTGTGTGTGTGTGTGTGTGTGTGTGTGTGTGTGTGTGTGTGTGTGTGTGTGTGTGTGTGTGTGTGTGTGTGTGTGTGTGTGTGTGTGTGTGTGTGTGTGTGTGTGTGTGTGGCTTTCGCCTTGCTCTGTGGAAATAAAAGCAGTGGTGGGATTTGCTTTGTTAAATTCGTTGGAAACATGCCATGGAGAGATGGAACGCTCCTCTTGTCCTGCTGTTGACGTGGACGGATTTTAAAAGTAGAAACGTTGGAGAGCAGCGAGCGGATTCTAACCTTGACGGCTCAAAGGGGGGAGAGAGGGAGATGGAGAGAGAGAGAGAAGCCGTCCTGACCGCTGGCCCTGAAACATCCTCCTTCTTTATTGTCCTCAACATTACAAATCCATTAGCTTCAACAAAGACAGCAGCAGTAACCATGTCAATATTTTACAATCTTTTATAACGACAACAATGGCAATGGTCTCCCTACACATTGCAGAGCCCACACAAATACCTCACTCCATTTCTCTCTCTCTCTCTCTCTCTTTCCTTCATTCACTCTCTTGTTCCCTTTCACTTTATCTCTTTTTGACACTCCTTTTTGGTTTGTCCATCCATTTCTCTCTCTCTCTCTCTCTCTCGCTCTCTCTCTCTCTCTCTCTCTCTCTCTCTCTCTCTCTCTCTCTCTCTCTCTCTCTCTCTCTGCTGCTCCTTCCATCTGTGTCTCTGGCTGTGTGTTGTGGGGGGGGGGGGGTGGAGGTGGCATAAGCACGTTATCAGAAATGTGAAGCACTAAAGCAAAACGGGAAGACAATCCTGTATCTCCTTAATGTCTTATGGAATTCACCTGATTGAACTGAATTTGAGGGGAGTCATTTCTGAGGTAAAACCGAATTTGAAGGGAGGAATTTCCCCGCTTAGTTCAAGAGATGGAACCTTCTCTGAGGTAGAGGAAAGAGGAAAGAAGACGGGAGAGAATCTGATGAGGAGAAATGTCTCCTGATTCATTGGATAAAGTGGGAACGGGATACCAGAACATTTATTTTCTGTTTACTGCAGAGCGGAGGGACTGGGAGACCCATGTTACTGACCGAACACCATCAGTGATAGCTGTTGGAATGTAGAGCTATTTAACACCTATTTTAATTGAAAGAAATACCAATTACAGCATCTGTAAGCTGTGGATCATGACTCAAAATTGAGGCTCCACGCTGCTTTGTATGTGTGCGTGCGTGTGTGTGTGCGTGCCTTGCCTCTTCCCGTCCAGCCGAGACCTTTCCAGCCCAGGCCATTGCTGCAGATAACAAACACAAACATATCCAACTCTTAGTAGCGTACGACTGAAGGCTGTTGATGTTTGTTTTTTTGTATTATATAATGGTTCTTCTCAACCCTCTCACAGACCACCATGGTGTCGCTAGAGGGCCTGACCAAGGTGGTGGACCCCTCCCAGCTGACGGCCGACTTCGACGGCAGTCTGGGCTACAACCACGAGGAGTGGATAGAGGTAGGAACTCAAAGTCTTGTCTTTTATAAAAAAAAATTATTGAGTCCCACAGAGGTGAAACATCTTTTTTGCCCCAAAAGAGACGTTGGCAAAAGATTAAAAAAATGTCAAACAATAAACAGGAAAAGAAAACGGATAGAATACAGATAGAAAACACAAAAATAGATGAGAAAAATCTCACACACACAACCAAAACGCACGGTCCCCCCTCCCAGGCTGCCACCTGGTGGAGATAATTAATTCCCACTGAGCTGCGGGGAGAGCGATGGAAGCTGAGATGAAAATGGTGAAAAGAAAAGATGGAGAGAGGAGAACTTGATTAAAAGGGAGGGCGAGAGAGATGGAACGCTCCTATTGTCCTTTTGTTGACGTGAACAGATTTTAAAAGTAGAAACGTTGGAGAGCAGCGAGCGGATTTTATAACCTTCACTGCTCAAAGGGGGGGGGGGGAGAGAGGAAGGGAGAGAGAGGGTGAGAGAGAGGGAGAGAGATGTTGTGGTATGAGAGTCGTGTGTTACTACAGAACTGCGCCATCTACTGTAAGACATAACTGTGTAGATTTAGTTTTCTGCGCTCCCCGTTACCTCAACTGGACGCCTGAATACTTTTACCAACGGATTTCCAGTTCCGCGTTCTGCGCTCTGATTGGCCACTGACGTTTCTGGTCGCACCAATCGTGTGATGGCAAGTTCTGCCACCGGTTAAGCTTAGGCACTCTTTTGAAGTTGGTTAAGGTTAGAGTTTGTCTTAGAGCAGGGCGATTGAACACCAGCCCTGATTCCAAACTCTAACCTTAACCAACATCGAAAGAGTCGCCTAAGCTTAACCAGTGATAAACTAGGCGTTAGGTCGTTTGCAGGCTGTTCGAGGCGGAAATGGGCGCGTCACGCGATTGGGCGCACATGTCACATGACCAGAAACGTCAGTGGCCAATCAGATCGCACCAGAAACGTCAGTGGCCAATCAGATCGCAGAACGCGGAACTGGAAATCCGTTGGTAAAAGAATAGACGCCAACTGGACGCGCGTGTCTCTGCCCCTCCCAGGTGCGGGTGGCCTTCGAGGAGTTCTCGGGCCATGCGGGGCAGATGCTGTCCCGCCTGGAGGAGATGCAGGAGACGGTGGCGAGGAAAGACTTTCCCCAGGACCTGGACGGCGCCCGGCGGATGATCGAGGAGCACGCCGCGCTCAAGAAGAAGGTCATCAAAGCCCCTATAGAGGAGCTAGACGCAGAGGGACAGAGGTACGCATACGCATACGCACAAGCACACACACACACACACACTCAAGCACACACACTGTGAAGTACTGCTGTGGAGTGGATTGGTCTGCAAATCACACACATGCTGATAGTGCATTGGCTGTATTGGAATTTGGATGATTATACCACGGGGACAGAGACTGATGATGATGTAGGGCAGCAGTAGCCTAGAGGTTCGAGAAGTGGAGTGTGGTGACTGGACTGTTGCTGGCTTGATCCCCCTCCAAAAAAAAAAGAAATGCAATTACTGCTTAGGTTGCCCTATGGCGTGTTGTAAACGGGTGCCCAGAGAGCTGTGTAGCATCACCCTCTTGTGTTGTTCAGTAGGTGTAACTTCATACTGAATATACGATTTCAATAGACAATGATGGACATTTAAATACTTGTTGTTAACCGATTATTTTATACATTAAAAATAAATTATTTATTCTATTTTTGGGCTTTTCTGTATTTTTCGTTATGCCAATTCCCTTCCTGGTGGGCGTTGCGTGCGTTGCCCAACTGTCGGCCTGGGGAGGGTGTAGAACTACCACATGCCTCCTCCGATACATGTGGAGTCCCCAGCCGTTTCTTTTCACCTGACGGCGAGGAGTTTCACTGGGGGAGGACGTTCACGCTATTTCCCCCAGATCCCCTCCCTGCTGAACAGGCGCCCCGACCGACCAGTAGGAGTCTCATTTTACAACAACGACCAGGACACACACCCCACCGGCTTCCCACCCGCTAACTCTGCCAATTGTGTTAGTAGGGACGACTGACCGTGCCGGAGGTACCGCTGACGGAAAGGTTAAAAAAAACAGAGCATGACGACGATAACGTTGCGGTCGCTCTCTCAGGGTTCACACAAGGTCCTTGAAGTGCTTAAATTGCTTGATTTAAAAAATAAATGAAAAAAGTCAGGAACCTTCAAGGAATTCCTTTAAAACAGCCCATTAAAAAGCTTAAAAGTGCTTAAAAAGTCCTTGAAATTCAAATCATTCAATAATCCCCCCCCCCCCCTGTTTTAATAAAATCAGGCGTGTCGCTGTCTCGCACGCTCCAACTTATTTTCCTCATTTCTTCGCGTGTGATGCTCTAGCTGGCAAGCAGGCCAAGAAGATGCTAAAAAAACATCTTTCGATTGACATCCTTGAAAATGAAAAATAGTGCTTGGAGAAAAGTACACTTAAAAGTCCTTGAATTTCATTTTGCGATGTCTGTGTGGGAACCCTGGATAACGTTGACGTCTCTCTCTCTCTCTCTCTCTCTCTCCAGGCTGCTGCAGCGGATCCAGAGCAGCGAGTCGTACTCCAACCGCAACGGTGGCAGCGGCGGGGTGTGTAACGCCGACACCCAGGGCCTGGTCCCTCGGGTCAGCCAGCTCCTGGACAAGCTGCACTCCACCCGGCAGCACCTGCACCAGGCCTGGCACGTCCGCAAGCTGCAGCTGGACCAGTGCTTCCAGCTGCGGCTCTTTGAGCAGGACGCCGAGAAGGTGAGAAGGGACGGGACATTTTGAAAAAAATACCACTTTTATTTTTATTTTTAGCTTTGTTTTCAAATAGCTTTTGGAGCACTTTACATGTGATTTGCATGATTGCGTGTAATAATTAGTGTGTCATTTTCATGCTTTCACAAACTTTCCGTTCATCGTAGCTCAAGTGATAACGTAATAATGTAGAAATGGGCCATGAGTGAAACTCCATATGTGTATGTATTTGTAAGGGAAAGGTGTTTGACAGGTTTTTGAGTGTAAAACAGCCAGAGGGTTATCGATATGGTCGTTTTTTGTATTTTTAAGGGAAGGGTGTTTGACAGGTTTTTGAGTGTAAAACAGCCAGAGGGTTATCGATACGGTTCTCACGCACCCCTAAAAAAAAACGAAATCCACGCTAACCCGTAAAGCTTGAAAAGTGTGCACGAGTCAAACCTCCCGGTCCGCGGCCGGGGCGCAGGGACGTGTTTTCAAACGGTCTCATCGACCGCGTTGCTCAGCTTCTCCCCTCTTGCTGCTGAATATTTCAGCTAGTAGCACATGTGCTCCGTGCAAAAAAAATTAAAAGAACAACAACATGTCGCCCTAGAGCCCTTATGGCCGTGTAGGAAGGCTCTTAACGGCTGAGAGATAGAACATGGCCTATATAGACGGGGAGGACAATACGGACGAGCAACTCAATACGCATTTTATTTGGTCGTTTTTGGTGTGACATTGACGGACAGGCAATTGTGGTAGAAAAAAAAGAAAAAAAGAAAGGTGGAATAAAATACAATGGGATATAAACTAAATGCACATAGCAGCACAATAGAATATAATATAATTATACAATTTTAAAAGGAATAGGCCAGGGCTCTACAACTGTGCACAATGTTGTCAAGTACAGTATATACACTAATTAGAATATTTAGCAGACACGGATAGACTGACAGATTAACACCACCAGACCAATAGATGGAAACAGAAGAAGAGAGCGAGAGAGAGTGAGTGAGTGAGTAAAGTGTATTCGTATAGCACCTTTCAAGGTGCATCGCGGAATTAAAAGCAATTAAAAACAGACCAACACGGTAGCGAACGGTTATCAAGTAAGAGCGGATTGAAACAAAAAACGACGACTCTCTGAAAACGGAACAGAAAGACACGGCCACACAATGAGAGAGAGGGAGACCAGATGGAAACATGCACGGTAGTGGAATAGAAGGGAGTACAACCGATGTTAAAATAGAACGGCTTGCAGCATGTACCTCAGCATTGTGAGTGCTGCAGTCTTGGCCATACTGCAGTAGTAGGGGCTTGTTGCTAGGACACCAGCTACGAGTCACTTCTCTAGGAGGACGAGAGCCTGTGAGAGTTCTCTCTTTTTAAGAGCGGCAGTGGTCCAGTGCTGGCTGCTGTCCCCCCGTCTTATCGGTACACGCCGCAGCGCACAGGTACACACATTTAGTGTACACACACGTCAAATCGCATCCTAGAGGTTCAGCGTGATTCCAGGAGGACATATTATAGGGATACAAAAAGCCTCTTCAAATCTCCACACTGGCTGGCTACAGCAGAGAGGCACACACACTCGCTCACTCACTCACTCACTCACTCACTCACTCACTCACTCACTCACTCACTCACTCACTCACTCACTCACTCACTCACTCACTCACTCACTCACACTCTCTCTCTCTCTCTATCTCTCTATCTCTCTCTCTCTCTCTCTCTCTCTCTCACACACACACACACACTCACACAGTTCAGTGGTGGTAGTTTGTGTGTACAGCCGTGTTTGCAGTGCACTGTGACTGTTGTGCGTTGACTGTTTTGACTCCTTCCTCTGGCTCCAGATGTTTGACTGGATCATGCACAACAAAGGCCTGTTCCTGGCTGGTTACACAGAGATTGGCAACAACCACCCCCACGCTATGGAGCTGCAGACCCAGCACAACCACTTCGCTATGAACTGCATGGTGAGGACACACATACACACACATGCATGCATTGCACGCGCACACACGCACACACACATACATGCACACACATACATGCACTTGCTTGTGGTTGTCCATCAAAGTCTGATGATGACGTTGTTGAGAATATGAATAACTTACTCAGTGGAATGGATCCGGTTAATACGATGTATTAACTCATAATGATCAATACATACAAGATAGTCAGAGATATGGCTGAAAGGCTCTCCTCCGGCTACTAGCTAGGACACCAGGAAGTAAGAGAGAGAGACCCCTTTATAGTCAGGGGGGCGTCTCTACATTTCGTAGCCGCATTTCTGCAGACCCCTCTCTGATTGGTTGAACTCCATTTCTGCAGACCCCTCTCTGATTGGTTGAGCGAAGCCCCTCTATGATTGGTTGAGCGTCATGTGAGCGAAGCCCCTCTCTGATTGGTTTAGCTCGTCACGCGGTAAAAGGCGGATGTAATGTTATCATATCAAAAAGATAAGCAGAAATGTACTACCAGATTCGCGTATAACGTTATTTAGTTCCCGTGACTTCGCGGTTTATTCATAACGTTATGCACATTTCACAACACAGCCAGCTGTTAGAAACTGTACATTGTAACATTATATAACATAACGTTATGTTATTTCACGGTTTATTCACATAACGTTATATTGTTTACACTGTCTTTCTTCTATTATAACCCTCTCAAATCATATTCAGAAAGTATCACAGAGACTTCTATTGACCAAGGAATTAGTTATTATTTCGCGGTTTATTCACATAACGTTATATTGTTTACACTGTCTTTCTTCTATTATAACCCTCCCAAATCATATTCAGAAAGTATCGCAGAGACTTCTATTGACCAAGGAATTAGTTATTATTTCACGGTTTATTCACATAACGTTATATTGTTTACACTGTCTTTCTTCTATTATAACCCTCTCAAATCATATTCAGAAAGTATCACAGAGACTTCTATTGACCAAGGAATTAGTTATTATTTCGCGGTTTATTCACATAACGTTATATTGTTTACACTGTCTTTCTTCTATTATAACCCTCCCAAATCATATTCAGAAAGGCACACACAACATATTCCAGTTAACGGTATATTTTTTTAATGATTCGTTATGGCGTAATCAATACTTCCATGCGTATAAATTGCGTTCGCAACCTCCATGTTTTGGGGGTAGTCATCAGAAACCTCGGATCCGGGATTCGCTCCCATCCGTCGGGCAAGAACTGTGGGTTTTCAGCCTCTCTGGAGCTTAACGGAGTTTCCTCCGGAGTTTCTGGAGGAGCTTGTCACGGCTCATGCGCATGCGCACGCTCAACCAATCAGAGAGGGGCTTTGCTCAACCAATCAGAGAGGGGTCTGCAGAAATGGAGTTCAACCAATCAGAGAGGGGTCTGCAGAAATGCGGCTACGAAATGTAGAGACAAGTGTAGGTTTGGGCAAGGGGAGGGGGTAAACATTTGGGGGGGAAGGGTGAAGACCTCACTTGAGGGAGAGGACAGTGTATTAATCCTCCACAACGTCCACTTCTAACGATGAGTCCTTTGGTGGCTGTATTAGTCCTATCCTGGATCCACACGTGGTAGTGGTAACAGGAGCTGCAGGTGTATTCCTCCTGAGTCTCCTCTCCTGTCTCCTGGCCGTCCTCCTCCATCATACGGGTCCCATCCAGGTCAGCAGCAGCATCCTCCAGGGCCTCGGGTCCGATTCCGCACCTCCTCAATGTGGTCTTCAGCTGGTCTTTAAAACGCTTCTTCTGCCCGCCAGCAGAGCGTCGACCATGTTGTAGTTGGCCATATAGCACTCTGCGAGGCAGCCGGGTTGAGGCACACACACACACACACACACACACACACACACACACACACACACACAGCGGGAGGTAATGAACATGTACACACATGAGCCGTCAAATCTGTGCCCTGTGCTGTATAATCATGTAGTTAATGCATTTAGCACCGACCTCTACTAGTGTGTGTGTGTGTGTGTGGGGGGGGGGGGGGGGGGCGGGGGAGCACCAGGGTATTAGATAAGTGTATTCTTCCATCCACAGCCTGGCTTACATAATGATTATGAAACTGTGGGGAATAGGAATCAGTCTACCAGCTGGAACTGGCTGCTTCTCACTGGAGATGAGATCACATGCAACACAATAAGATCAACATCAGCACCACAATCAATGCCCCCCCCCCTCTCTCTCTCTCTCCCCCCCCCCCCCCTCTCTCTCTCTCTCGTTCTCTCTCTCTCTTTCCATCTCTCGTTCTCTCGTTCTCCATCTCTATCTTGTTCCCTCTCTCTCCATCTCTCTCATTCCCCCCCTCTCTCTTTCTCTCTCCATCTCTCTATCTCCCCCTCTCTCTATCTCTATCTTGTTCCATCTCTCTCGTCGTCCCCCTCTCTCGCCCCCTCACTCGCTTACTCTCTCTCTCTCTCTCTCTCTCTCTCTCTCTCTCTCTCCCTCTCTCCCTCTCTCTCTCTTTCTCTTTCTCTCAGAATGTGTACGTGAACATCAACCGGATCATGTCTGTGGGGAACCGCCTGTTGGAGTCCGGCCACTATGCCTCCCAGCAGATAAAGCAGATCTCAGGTCAGCTGGAGCAGGAGTGGAAGGCCTTCGCTGCAGCCCTGGATGAACGCAGCACATTGCTGGAGATGTCTCACGCCTTCCACCAGAAATGTGACCAGGTGGGTAGTTGGGTGTGTGCGTGTGCGTGCGTGCTTGTATACAGACATGCACTTGTTTGGTTCTTCTTAGAGGTGGTCAGGCACTGTGCTTAGGGTTCCCCTTTCCTTAATAGGGCCCCCAAACAGATTGTTATTATATTTTCTTTTTAAAAGATAAGATTTTTAGCTGCAACCAGCAGCTCTATAACTCACGCTATCTTGGAGAACCCCAGCTAGCCAAGCTGTGTTTTATTGCCCATATTTATTGTAACATACTGATAGGGCCTTCATCTGCACCTTTGATTACACTGTTTATTTTTCTCATATTCTTATATTCAGAGTTAATTATATTGTTTATACTGCTTATTTTTATCTTTACTATACTTTTATTGCCTATATTTATGTCTTCTATTCTATTACTGCCCATACCTTTACCGCCCCTCCCCATGCTGCTATGACGGCCCAATTTCCCCAAGGGGATCGATAAAGGAATATCTTATATTATGTTAATAATAATAATATAATAATAGATTGGATTTTAAGAGAGAAGCGCCTTTCTCAGACTCAAGGACACTGTACAAGGAAAATGATTGGTGGGTCCACAAAAGTGTCCCCACCCTCTAGCTGAAACTGTGTGTGTGTGTGTGTGTGCATGCATGTGCGTGTGTGTGAATGCACGTGCGTGCGCAGTCACAGCTATTGCATTTTTTATTAATTTTTTTTTTATCTCTGTACGACTGCGAAAGTAGTAATGGAATTATCTTACCAAGACCCTCTTAGTTCTTTCAATTGTCGTAGGGAGGTCAGTCAGCCGCTCAAAACGTAAATCATCAAGTCAAACATAATTTTCAAAATGTGGAAACGGCTGTAATGTTCTCGTGTGGAAGGCAAAGTAATTTTTTTGCCTATGGCCCTTAACCCTTTCACTGCCACGGTAACCGTCGGTAGTGTGATAGTAAAGGGTTAACCTTCTGTAGTGTGGCAGTGAAAGGGTTAACCGGCTGTTGTGTGGCAGTGAAAGGCTTAACCGTCTGTGTATTGTCGCAGTGAAAGGGTTAACCGTTTGGTAGTGCGGCAGTCAAAGTCATATATTCTGAATAGGACTGTCAGTTTATCGCGTTAATTAGATTAATTAATTACACAGCAAATTATCGCGTTATGAAAATTAACTAAAAATTTATTACAAAAAAAAAGATTTTTTTTTTTTTTTAATAACATTTTTTTTTATCTCATTCATTCCATAAGAACGTAGAATACACATTACAGACTTTTTTTTATATAGTCCATTTGCATGTTCTTGGTATCTGATTCTAGGGACATCTATGGATCTCAGGGAATGTATTCCCAGTGTCCGAAATACTGTGTCTGTTACTAGGCTTGAGTAAATTGTAATGAACCAAATGAGAATATCAATAAAACATTTTTTTTATCTTTGACTGTGAATAACACTATGCTCAAATTGACCAGACCTGAAAAATCTAAGCAAATTAATAGATGGAAGATGATTAAACAGAAGGTTTTGTAGATACAGTACTGAATTCTGCCATCCGGACACATGCAATTTGAAATATGATTATAGAATATAGAATATCAGGCATAAAATGGTTATGCGATTAAAATGCGATTAATTAGATTAATTAATTACAAATCCTGTAATTAATTAGATTAATTTTTTTAATCGCCTGACAGCACTAATTCTGAACATCTTGGATTAGCCGAGGGGGACTCGTCTCCGTCTCGTCTTGGGACATTCTCGTCTTCTTTACGCCACACGGCTTCCCGAGACCAAGCCAACGCGAGGACGATGTGAAAAGCACGAGATGCCTCTATATGCAAAATACTGACATAATTTTGAGGAAAGTGGCACCACTTATTCTATACAGGCTGAATATATTCACCGTCATTACCATACATTTCCATACATTATGCGCCGGGCGGCTAAAGAACGAGTTACCTGTGTGTTATTTCAGGCTCTGCTCATTAGCTCTCTTATCATTAGCGGATGATGTAAACAACGCATGCAGTCAACTAGGAAGGAATTACAAACGGGGGAAACATTGGATGATCTTGACTTTTCCGACCCGGAAATATATGGTCGGGTTTTAATTATAAACGGGCTGTTTTCCAGGGATTTCGCCCCCTGTCCTCCCTCCCTCCCTAGACCTCGCTTCCTCTCTTCGTGCCATTCATCCATAACTTAATGCAGTCGCCGTGGGGACCAGAGTTCAAAGGGGAGGGGGCGAGGAGGAGGGCGGAGCTGTATGAAGTCCTTCCCTCTGTTGTTTAGTTTCTTTTGAACCGAGCTCATTTAGTATTCTTTGTTTTCACCCCTTGTCCCCGGAGGAGGAGGGCGTCTCGGGCTCGTTAATCAAGGCCCCTTATTTTCTACTTGCAACACTGTTTGACGAACAATGTTACTGACCCTTAGAGTTGTACCTTTCCTGCTGACTTGTTGTACAGAACTCAGTGTTTCCCACAGGATTTTCAGAGACTATGGGGGGTGAACCTCCGACCCTCTAGGGGGGTCCGGGGGCATGCTCCCCCGAAACTATATATTTTTTTTGTACATTTTAAAGTTAAATGCATCAATCTGGTGCACTTTGAGAGCAAAATAAAGAGGCTAGATCTATGATGAACTTTGTGCTCAAAACACAAAATCGACTAGAGCATACATTTGAGCCATCAAAGAAATTAAGCAAAAGTGGTTACCTGTGTTGAACTGGTTTATTTTTTCGAAAATAAAAAAAATATAGTCGATTACTATTACGACTACTACCACTGCCAATACTACTGATACATCCCTATTGGCAAACTTTATATTTAAAAAAAATAGTAAAAAAAAAAAAAAAATTGGTTCATTATACAACTGTGGTGGGACTAATTAGACTGTGGGGGGCCGCCACAGTCTAGGTAATTAATGGGAAAACCCTCAACTTGTAAGTGGCTTTGGATAAAAGCGTTGGCTAAATGTATTGGAATCTTATTACCCCTCTTACCTCCCGTCGTACTTGACGCGACAGAAGTGATAACACGCACGCCGCTTGTCTTTTGTGTGCGTCTCTCTCTCTCGACCAGTACATGAGTAACGTGGACTCGTGGTGCAAGGCGTGCGGCGAGGTGGACTTGCCCTCCGAACTGCAGGACCTGGAAGACGCTATACACCACCACCAAGGCCTGTACGAACACATCACCGCCGCCTACTCCGAGGTAACGCGCTCGTGTCCTGATTCCTATGTACATAAAGTTTGCACCGCATGCTAGATATTGTAGACTTTCGCACCCGGGTCAAAAGTGGTCAGCGTGTTTGTTTGTGACATGTTCGTTCACCGGAAATTTAAACAGCCACGCCGGAAATGTCTCAGAGCACAGGATTGTGGTATAGAAAGGATCACAGGAGCAACTATCGGTTCTATACTTAAAGGTGCTGTAAGTGGTGTTTTTTTGTTTAAATAAGTTACATAGCTCTACATTCCTCCCTACACTCCCGCCTACCTCCGGTCAATGGTCTCTAACTACACACCCTCAAGACCTCTACGCTCTGCATCTTCTGGCCGTCTCAGACCCACTCCTATACGAGCTCCGGGAGGGTCATCAAAGAGAAGTCGCCTATTCTCAGTCCTTGCCCCACAATGGTGGAATGAACTACTTACCCCAGTTAGGACAGCCGAAACACGTCCAATCTTTCGCCGTCGACTAAAGACGCACTCATTATCTGAATTAAAAAAAAGAAAAAAATATCTAACCCTAACTAACCTTACTGTCATGCACTTGTCCTAATAAACTAACCTACACTGTAGCGCTCAACACTTTGATGAACATTGTTGCTCAGCTGATAGAGTTGTGCCCTTCCTGATGGCTTGTCGTACAGAACTTGTAAGTTGCTTTGGATAAAAGCGTCAGCTAAATGACTAAATGTAAATGTAAATGTACATTCCGACAGCTATCACTGAGTGTCTGGTCCGTAACGTGGGTCTCCCAGTCGCTCCCGCTCTGCAGTGAACAGAAAATACATTTTCTGGTAGCCCGTTCCCACTTTATCCAATCAGGAGAGATAGACCGGAGCGGAGCGGCAGAGCTTGCGGCATTATGTAGGCGTAATCGCAGATGATTTTCATTCGAAGCTTAGCTCACCTGGCAGCGCTGCGGTCCTGCGGTCCGTTGGTTACAAGTTCGAATCCCTTCATTTTTTTTACGTGTATTCTTTCGCCGGTTAATGTTAGGCATGGTTAAGGTTATGGTTAGGCATGGTTAAGGTTAAGGTTAAGGTTAGGCATTGTTTCGGAGTTGGTTAAGGTTAGAAGGGTTAAGTTTAGGCGCTGTTAAGGAGCTGGTTAAGGTTAGAGTTTGTCTTAGAGAATGGCAATATTCTTTCTATGGTTAAGGTTAAGGTTAGGCATGGTTAAGGTTAAGGTTAAGGTTAGTCATTGTTTCGGAGTTGGTTAAGGTTAGAAGGGTTAAGTTTAGGCGCTGTTAAGGAGCTGGTTAAGGTTAGAGTTTGTCTTAGAGAATGGCAATAGACAGCCTATTTCCGCACTGCCGCTCTCTCGCGCTGCCGCGGTCACATGGTCACATTGTCACATTCTTGCACTCTTCCGCTGGCAATAAGCTACACGCAAATGGGACGCAGCCTCGTCCGTCTTCGGTGTCAAACGGGCCGTGAGCTAAAAACCCTTTTTTTCTGAATCCCCGTCCCTCCAGGTGAGCCAGGACGGCAAGGCCTTATTGGACAAGCTGCAGCGACCTCTGACCCCCGGCGGCGCCGATTCGCTGACGGCGTCGGCCAACTACTCCAAGGCGGTGCACCACGTGCTGGACATCATCCACGAGGTGCTGCACCACCAGCGGCAGCTGGAGAACATCTGGCAACACCGCAAGGTCCGCCTGCACCAGAGGCTGCAGCTCTGTGTGTTCCAGCAGGACGTGCAACAGGTGCACACCGACACACACACACACTGACACACACACACACACACACACACACTGACACACACACACCCGCGTGGTCGTGGCAACTGTTGCCATGGCGATGGATTTAGGTCGTGTGTCCAGGTATATGCTGTTCCCCCAGTAGAGAGAGAGATAGGTGTGGAAACAAACGGAGTATTGCTCAGTAGTATAGTGTGTCATTGTTTCTCAAACTCTGGTCTGGGGACCAGTGTTGGACCCTGGAATACTGTTGGGTCAGTCTCTGAGCTGGTTCGTTAGCTCGTTGGCTAGTTTCCTTTACTTGAAGTCTTTAGACCTTTTCAGTCGCTATAGGGGAACAGCCTAGACCCGCGTCTATGTCCCCGTCAGCTGTTGATATGAGCAATCCCTGCAACAGGAAATAGACTTGAGTACATTTAGAATGTTTATGTTGTCAAGGTCCTGAGGAACACACTTGCCACGTACACCTGTTGTAGAAACAACTCATGGAAAACCTTTTTAATGAGCGTTGGGGTTCCGCTCGCATCTGACGGAGAGCGGATGCTTATGAGGCCGTCGGGAGCCATGCTCGGTAACTCACCTGACTTGGCGTTCACTAGTAGTCACTATAGGAAACCACACCCATTGACCTGGTGAATAAAACCCACCTGCAAGCGGTTAAAGTGGAACTCTCTGTGGCCTCAATCCGTCATCCAGAGTGTTCTCTCCTCAGCCTCCCTTTCATTGACCCTGTGCCAACAACACGTACTCTAGAGTAGCCTGTTGCTCTACTAGACCTGTATCTACACCTACACCAATACACCTGTGAGGTCGCTGAGCTGTTCTCGAGAAAAAGTGCCAGATATGATACATTGATATGTAAATGTAAGTACTTTACGCAGCCACACAGAATTGTCTGGGTATGTCGCACACACGCACAATTGAGGCGTTATTCGAATCACACCAAGGTCAAGTTTCAGACAGTACAAAATGCCTCTTGATGGCTGTTTGTGAAAATTATTCTTGATAGCCGTTTGTGAAAATTATTCTTGATGGCTGTTTGTCAGCCAAATCAAAGGACAGACAAACAGACAGCAACGACAGCAACGCCTTTCATTTTAGTTGCATGTAAGGCAGGAGTCTGAACACAGCAATAACAACGCTTACTGCTCCCCCGAGATAAGAATACAAACATTTCCTGCTCCCAGAGATTGAGAACTTTTGAGTACTTACTTCCTCTCCTTTTGCTTTCTTCTGATTATTACCATCAGTAGTAGTTTAACCTTAGAGCTCCCTCTTGTGGTTGGTGATTGCCAGTTACACTGTGGTTGTGGTAACTGTGTGTTTGTGTCTGTGTGTGTGTGTGTCTGTGTGTGTGCAGGTGCTGGACTGGATAGAGAACCACGGTGAGGCGTTCCTCAGTAAACACACAGGGGTGGGCAAGTCTCTCCATCGAGCCAGAGCTCTCCAGAAACGCCACGAAGACTTTGAAGAAGTGGCCCAGGTATCACATTTATCTTCCCTTTATCTCTCTCGCTCTCTCTCTCTCTGCCTCTCTCTGTCTCTCTCTCTCTCACTCTCACTCTCACTCTCTCTCTCTCTCTCTCTCTCTCTCTGCCTCTCTCTGCATCTCTCTCTCTCCTCCACACACTATTTCCTCTTGTTTATCTGTATACAGCTGTATCTGTGCACCATCTTCTCACCATATCCCGTGAGATATCCTTTGCATTATCACATTAAATATTTCACTAGCATGTAATCTCTCTCTCTCTCTCTTTCTCTCTCGCTCTTGCTCTCTCTCTCGCTCTCTCTTTCTCTCTCTCTCCCTCCCTCCCCCTAACTTCCTCTCTATCTCTCTCCCTCTCTATCTCTCTCTCTCCCTCTCTATCTCTCTCCCTCTCCCTCCCTCCCTCCCTCCAACTTCCTCTCTCTCTCTCCCCCCCCCCTCTCTCTCTCTCTCTCTCCTCTCTCCCCCTCCCCCCCCTCTCTTTCTCTCTCTCTCTCTCTCCCCCTCCCCCCTCTCTCTATCTCTCTCTCCCCCCCCTCTCTCCCTCTCTCTCTCTCTCTCCCTCTCCCCTCCCCTCTCTCTCTCCCCCCCTCTCTCTCTCTCTCTCTCTCCCTCTCCCCCCCCTCTCTCTCTATCTCTCTCCCTCTCCCCTCCCCTCTATCTCTGTCTCTCCCCCCCCCCCCCCCTCTCTCTCTCTCTCTCTCGTGGTGTAGAACACGTACACCAACGCGGACAAGCTGCTGGAGGCGGCGGAGCAGCTGGCCCAGACGGGGGAGTGCGACCCAGAGGAGATCTACCAGGCCGCTCACCAGCTGGAGGACCGCATCCAGGACTTCGTACGGCGGGTGGAGCAGCGCAAGGTCCTCCTGGACATGTCGGTCGCCTTCCACACGCACGTCAAAGAGGTAGGCTGGGGCAGGAGGGGGGTACAGGTTATAGGGGGTACATGTGGGTTGATGATATGTTTATTTGTGTAGGTGGTAGAGCGTCTGTGTGTGTCTGTTTGTCTGTGGTGATATGTTTCTTTGTGTAGGGGGTAGAGCGTGTGTAAAGTGTGTGATACTCGCTATGAAGGGTTGCCATAGAGACCCATCTATCCTGCTGTCTGTAGCGGCTACTCCCTCGTCATCAACACTCGCTCTCACCACACTGAGAAACACAACAGAGAACTGTGTTTGATGTAAAACCACATAAAGATTAAGTGACCAAACAGTTTCAGGTTTTTTTTTTTTGGTAGAACCTGTACAGTGCAGTCTGACTGTGTTTGTTGTGGTTCCTGGGGCCGACTAGCATTGATCACCTCAAAACTTTATCTGACATACCCTAGCAACAGTAACTACGGGAGGGCAAAACATGCCGAAATATTACGGTTAATTAATGTAATGAATGAAACACGGCTAAAGTAAGTCAATAGAATGATTTTCCTGTATTGTATAACCAACGTGTGTCTCTGTCTGTCTCTGTATCTCTCTGTCTCTCTGTCTCTCTCTCTCGCTGTCTCTCTCTCTCTCTCTCTCTCCCTCTCTCCCTCTCTCCTCTCTCTCTCTCTCTCTCTCTCTCTAGCTGTGGACGTGGCTGGAGGAGCTTCAGAAGGAGCTGTTGGATGATGTCTATGCTGAGTCAGTGGAGGCTGTCCAGGACCTGATCAAGCGCTTTGGGCAGCAGCAGCAGACCACCCTGCAGGTCACCGTCAACGTCATCAAGGAGGGAGAGGACCTCATCCAGCAGCTCAGGTTAGTAGCACTAAGACACACACACCCACACCTGTTTGTCCTTCTGCCTTTCCTTTTCTCCCCCTCTCTCTCCTCTCTCTTTCTCCCCCTCTCTCTCCCTGTCTCTTTCTCCCCCTCTCTCTCCCTGTCTCTTTCTCCCCCTCTCTCTCCCTGTCTCTTTCTCCCCCTCTCTCTCCCTGTCTCTTTCTCCCCCTCTCTCTCCCTGTCTCTTTCTCCCCATCGCTCTCCTCTCTTCCCTCTCCCGCTATCTCTCCTTCTATCTCTCCCCCTCCCACCTTTCTCTGTCTCTCTTTATCTCTCTCTCTCTCTCTCCGCACTTCTCTCTCTCTCTCCCCCTCCGCACATCTCTCTCTCTCTCTCACACTCACTCACTCACTCACTCACTCACTCACTCACTCACTCACTCACTCACTCACTCACTCACTCACTCACTCACTCACTGGGGGTTGATTTAAGTGGAACCCGGGCCCCATTTACCGGAGTGAGTCGTGACTTGTTTCGACAGCATCCCATAATAGTATATCCACTCTCACAGTCGGACTCATCCCATAATGACACATCAAGTATGTCCTCAATACATCAGGTACTACAAACCAGGCAGCGGGGAGACCGGGAGGGGTGATCTGACGGAAAGTAACGAGGGAAGAGAGAGAGAGAGAGATATAGAAATGAGATTATATGGAGAGAGAGATAGAAAGAAAGAAGGAGAGATGATATGGAGAGAGAGAGAGAGGGGGCTGAGAGCTGAGTAGGAGGAGGTGCAGCCGAACAGAGAATAATGAGAAGGTAAAGAAAGAGAGAAAAAAAGAAAGAGAGAGAGAGGACGGGCTGAGTAGGAGGAGGTGCAGCCGATCAGAGAAGAATGAGAAGATAAAGAGAGAGAGGGGGGGGCAGAGAGAGAACAGAGAGGTGGGGGGCAGAGAGAGAACAGAGAGAGGTGGGGGGCAGAGAGAGAGAGATGGGGGGGCAGAGAGAGGGATACAGAGAGGTGGGGGGCAGAGAGAGAGAGATGGGGGGCAGAGAGAGAGAACAGAGAGGTGGGGGGCAGAGAGAGAGAACAGAGAGGTGGGGCGCAGAGAGAGAGAGAGAGATGGGGGGGCAGAGAGAGAGAGAGAGAGAGGTGGGGGGCAGAGAGAAAGAACAGCTGGATCTGACCGCTCTGTACTAGGGCTGAGCGATATGACTATATTATATAAATATCGGGTACAGTTCATTAACAATACACTTTTTAAACGTATCGTGGATATCGTGATGTTTTGCCCTCGCGTTAGAGGCCGCCGCGGCTGAGATGAGACTTACAAGCGCAGTGCTAAATGCTTTCCTCTCCCTCTCAGTCACACACACACTTGCCCAAATTATGTCATCTACACGCACATACACGCACGCAAGCGCACACACCTAGCCAGAGACAGAGAGGCGGTGGCTCGGTGCTAGGGATGCCCCCTGAAACCCAGGAGTAAGCTCCGACGTTAACGGTACTGCAATCGGTAAGTTAGTCTATGAGCGGATTAGCTACGGAGCTAACAGAGTGTACCATCCATCTGCGACGCAACAGTGGCAGCAACAGTGGACACGGAGTAATGTTAACGTTATGTCGAGTTCATACTACACTACACGTATGAACTCGACATAACGTTAACATTACTCCGTTTCCATGAAGTGTTTAATTAGCAGCAATCTGTTGTTGAAAATGTAACGTAAACCGGAAATGGAATGAGAGGACAGGAAGCCGTCATGAAGTCGGCTTCTGGCCCTTGTAGTCATATATATTGTAGTCTTTTAGTCTTATTAACTAAAAGATTTTAACAAAATAAAAAGCAGCAGCACTATTGGATAACTGAGTCATGTTTGCTATGTATTTCTTTCTTTAGGGGAGTAGGACATTTGTTTCAGTTTTAGCATGATGTTTTATAGATGGCTAGGTTAAACACAGGTTTTTGTTTTTAAGAGGGGGGGTTTGATTTGATTTGATTGAAGTTTATTTCAAGTATGCAACACAACAAACAAACATCAAGTACAGATATAGCCTTAAGCCGTTCAAATAATAAATATATACATACATGTAAATAAATAAATAGTTACAATATGTACCGTAATCTAATCATCTAAATCTAATCTAATATATAACCTAAAAAAACAAAAGGCTAAAATGCTAAATATATAATCTAAGAATCCAATAATCTAAATCTAATATATAATATAAAAATGCTAAATGCATGAGTCTTTTGTCTTTAATGTTCGCTTGCAAACTCAAATACTGTCTTGGTAAGCCTCATAATGAATTGTTTGGGGAAAAAAGGAAAAACATTGTGATGTGTATCGTGTATCGCCGAAAGGTCAGAAAATATCGTGATATCATATTTAGGCCATATCGCCCAGCCCTACTCTGTACCCTTATTCACCAACTCTATTTATATAGAGAGAACTCAAGCCCTGTGTAACCTTTCTCTCTCTTTCTCTTTCTCTCCTCTATCCCTTGTTATATCCATCCCCTCTCTCTCTCTCCTGTATGTGCTTCTCTATCACTCTCCCTCCCTGGAGTATTGGCTCGACAGTGTGTTCTTACATAAGGCTGGTTTCATAAGAGGCACGGTTAGTAGCTAGGACCCTCCGGGAGACTACAGCCTCACCACGCACTACACTGGCACCTTGTGTGGGTGTGTGTGTTTTATGTGGGTCTCAAAATGCATCCAGTCACCATTGTGCCTGACCTCTACACAGTCTCACTTATATTTACATGTAATGTGTGTGTGTGTGTGTGTGTGCACGTTCATGTGCATACATTTGTGTGCATCTGTCATGCTGATGAATCATTGAAGCAGAGTCTACAGTATGTCCTTTACCTTTTAACCAGTGCCATTATATGATTAACTCTAACATGTGACACACTTATCCAGAGCGTATAGCAATTTGTGATATGATATGGCGGCCGTCACGGTGACCAAATGCGTCCACATTTTTATAGGATTCTATCACATTTTCATAACAATAGCGAATATAACTTACTCTGCGCCGTTTTCATTGAGGTTTCTTACAAATTAACAATGTTTAATTTGTCCTTTATATGCAGATAACATTTTAAAATCTTAAATTGTACCATTATGTTTCCCTTTAGACAACAAACATAATGCTAATGATGCACTTTTGTTAAGATAATTAGGTGACCATTCTCTGTCACTGTACTGAGGTCGCATTAATAGTTTAACGCTCCCGTGTTCAGATCGCATTTTCCTCACCTTTAATCCGGTGCTGACCTGTGAACTAAGCTGACAAAGGTCTTGAGACTTGTAGTCATTTTGTTTTGACATACCATTTTCACCTTTTAAACCAATGCTGCCATCTACTGACAACAGAAAGATCGTGTACATAACTTTAGACCCCCGTCGCCCAAAACACATTCTAGAGATTCTCACTTCTTACTGGTAACATACGTTCATATCTAATAGTCTTTAGATGACTAAATATAGATGAATACTCGTGGAATTTGATATATATACTCTAAAATAAGTATTATTTCACATCACCTACCTTTCGACGTCAAAATCCGACTGGGCTTTGAGTAAAGCCCCAGAATGCCATGCAAAATGGGGCGTGGCAGAATTTGGATAGGTTGGTTCTGAGTGGACGATAATGGCTTACGTTCCGTTAATGTCTAAAGGTTAATGTGTTTGTGTTGTTGTTGTTGTCGTCCTCCCAGGGACTCTGCCATCTCCAGCAACAAGACTCCTCACAACAGCTCCATCCACCACATCGAGAGCGTGCTGCAGCAGCTGGACGAGGCCCAGGCGCAGATGGAGGAGCTCTTCCAGGAGAGGAAGATCAAGCTGGAGCTCTTCCTGCAGCTACGCATCTTCGAGAGGGACGCCATCGACGTGAGTCACCCCCCGGGAGACCAGGCTGTGTGTGTTGGTGGGGATGGTGGTGTGTGTGTGTGTGTGTTGGTGGGGATGGTGGTGTGTCTGTGTGTGTGTTGGTGGGGATGATGGTGTGTCTGTGTGTGTTGGTGGGGATGGTGGTGTGTGTTGGTGGGGATGGCAGTGTGTGTGTGTGTGTGTGTGTGTGTTGGTGGGGTTGGTGGTGTGTCTGTGTGTGTGTTGGTGGGGATGATGGTGTGTGTTGGTGGGGATGGTGGTGTGTGTTGGTGGGGATGGCAGTGTGTGTGTGTGTGTTGGTGGGGATGGTGGTGTGTGTTGGTGGGGATGGCAGTGTGTGTGTGTGTTGGTGGGGATGGCAGTGTGTGTGTGTGTGTTGGTGGGGATGGCAGTGTGTGTGTGTGTGTGTGTTGGTGGGGATGGCAGTGTGTGTGTGTGTGTTGGTGGGGATGGTGGTGTGTGTTGGTGGGGATGGCAGTGTGTGTGTGTGTGTGTGTTGGTGGGGATGGTGGTGTGTGTGTGTGTGTGTTGGTGGGGATGGTGGTGTGTGTTGGTGGGGATGGCAGTGTGTGTGTGTGTGTGTGTGTGTTGGTGGGGATGGCGGTGTGTCTGTGTGTGTTGGTGGGGATGGTGGTGTGTGTTGGTGGGGATGGTGGTGTGTCTGTGTGTGTGTGTGTGTTGGTGGGGATGGTGGTGTGTCTGTGTGTGTGTGTGTTGGTGGGGATGGTGGTGTGTCTGTGTGTGTGTGTGTGTTTTTTTTTTTTTTTTTTTTTTTTTTTTTTTTATAACCTGCAACAGGGCAGTTTTAAAACCAGAGACAGTGGACAGACTTGTCTTTCTTGCCTGCAACTTAAAGTAATGGCTTTGCTTGTCCAAATGACAATACTGACCAAATTCAGATTTCTTTTTCTCTTGTCCATTTATTTTGTTTGCTTTCTAATTTAAAATACATTTTGAAACCGTCTGTACACAGTAGGCTATGTGTGCTAGCAGAGCTAGACTCCAGTCACGAGTCACAGTGCACATGTGCGGTGGTTTGTCCACCAAAAAAGCGCCAAAAGATCGAAAATAAACTAGCAGAGCCAGAACTGTTCAACTCCCCTGGAGCCACAGCCAGCAGAGAAGCCGGTTTACTTTAGCTTTTAAACCAGCTGCAGCCTGAGAACTGGAGTGTGAGGGGATGTAACACTAAAGATGGCGGCAATGACAAAGAATTGCTGCAAAATAAACATACATCTGTTGTTAAAAAAAAAAAAAAAAAAAAAAAAAATTATACTTATAACAATTCGATAATTATCGATATCGAGAAATAAAATAAAATTATCATATCGTTATCGCGATATGATTTTTTTCCATATCGCCCAGCCCTAGGCTGACAGCGGTTCTGTCCTGGCTGGCAGTGGCCCGCTCCAGGCTGGCAGCGGTTCTGTCCTGGCTGGCAGTGGCCCGCTCCAGAGTGGCAGCGACCCGCTCCAGGCTGGCAGTGGCCCCCTCCAGGCTGGCAGCGGTTCTGTCCTGGCTCGCAAGTTAATTGTGATTGACATGGGGGTTGCGATCATGCAATGCTTGATGCACATGCATGTTTCAATTAGATATTACAGGTGCATCTCAATACTTGATTTGCATGAATCCATGCGGCGCGGCACACAGTACATCTTGCGTATTTGTTCCCAACTACAATTGATTGTTAAATCAACTCTAAATAGGGTAAAGTGTTAACACTGCAAGATTTACTGTGCATGGAGGCAATCGATATATTCCCTGTTCTAATTTATTGGGATGCACCTGTTGTGGGAGGGACGCTTACCGTCTGTGTCGGCATCAGATCCTTCGGGGACGGGAGACTGCTGGTCCTCCACCAGTTGCCAGCATGTCTCTCCTGTGCTTGGCGATCCGGTGCTTGCAGGCCGACTTTGTGTCGACCCACTTTTTGTTGACTTCGGTGGCTGTGCGCCCTTCGCCGGATACAGCGTTCACCTCTGCGGTGATTTGGGCCCATGCCTGATTGATTGATTGGAAGGTTTATTAACAGATTGCAGAATGGGTTCAGTACAGTACAGCTCAATACATACAAAACATACCTCCCGTTTGTGGGTGCCCCTGTAGCCGGAGCTGACGCTGCTGAAAAGAACCCCCTTATAATTATCCACTCCCGATATCAGTACCTGAATTAATGAATGGAAACTTTATTAACAGATTGCAGAATTTACAATACAGTACAGCTCAATACACACAATTGTTAAGGGGATGCAGACCAGAGGAATACGTTTGTCTTGTTTACAGGTGATCCCCACCTCCATTTCAGCATTGGTGAAATTCCTACGTCGTTGCTTAGAGGCAGCTGCGCCTCTTCCTACCGTGTCAGAACGGCGCTTTGACATTTCAGCGAGGGTTTGCACACTGCCCAATTGACTGCTTTATAAGGACTGTCGGGGCGTGGTTTGTATGCAAATGAGCTGAACGGGAACGCGCTTTGGAGTTTACGACAGAACGCCATTCTCCAAGCAGATATCAGATCATATAATTTCTGCGACCGTTTCAGCCACTTAAGACATATCTCCAGCACGTTCAGGACACGGAGTGTACTTGTCATAGATTATCTCTCAGTGGTTCCAAGATAAGTCTTCCAGAATATATCTTTGAAAATTTTTCAAGAATGAGACCCAATGTTACTCAGCCTTACCTGCCAGAGTTGTTCCCTTCCTGCTGACTTGTTGTACAGAACTTGTAAGTCATTTGGATAAAAGCGTTCAGCTAAATGACAAAATGTAAATATAACTGACTTACTGCAGCTGACTCTTAAGCAATCCCATTCACAACAGTTTCCCTGTTTTTGAGAAGTAGATTCATCCAAAAGCATCGTCTCTAAACGCACACCGTGTATCGTCCCTCAGATCATCTCGGACCTGGAGTCGTGGAACGAGGAGCTGACGGGTCAGATGAGCGAGTTCGACACGGAGGACCTGACGCTGGCGGAGCAGAGGCTGCAGCACCACGCCGACAAGGCCCTGACCATGAACAACCTCACCTTCGACGTCATCCACCAGGGCCAGGAGCTGCTGCAGTACGTCAACGAGGTGCAGGCCTCAGGTCAGTACACTCTGATGTGCAACCAATGTAATAATATAGTGTGTATTAAACACCAGGCCTCAGGTCAGTACACACTGATGTGATGATGTGATAATATACAGTGTGTATTAAATACCAGGCCTCAGGTCAGTACACACTGATGTGATAATATACAGTGTGTATTAAATACCAGGCCTCAGGTCAGTACACACTGATGTGATAATATACAGTGTGTATTAAATACCAGGCCTCAGGTCAGTACACACTGATGTGATAATATACAGTGTGTATTAAATACCAGGCCTCAGGTCAGTACACACTGATGTGATAGTATACAGTGTGTATTAAATACCAGGCCTCAGGTCAGTACACACTGATGTGATAATATACAGTGTGTATTAAATACCAGGCCTCAGGTCAGTACACACTGATGTGATAATATACAGTGTGTATTAAATACCAGGCCTCAGGTCAGTACACTCTGATGTGAATACAATGTAATAATATACAGTATATATTAAATACCAGGCCTCAGGTCAGTACACTCTGATGTGAATACAATGTAATAATATACAGTATATATTAAATACCAGGCCTCAGGTCAGTACACTCTGATGTGAATACAATGTAATAATATACAGTATATATTAAATACCAGGCCTCAGGTCAGTACACTCTGATGTGAATACAATGTAATAATATACAGTATATATTAAATACCAGGCCTCAGGTCAGTACACTCTGATGTGAATACAATGTAATAATATACAGTATATATTAAATACCAGGCCTCAGGTCAGTACACTCTGATGTGAATACAATGTAATAATATACAGTATATATTAAATACCAGGCCTCAGGTCAGTACACTCTGATGTGAATACAATGTAATAATATACAGTATATATTAAATACCAGGCCTCAGGTCAGTACACTCTGATGTGAATACAATGTAATAATATACAGTATATATTAAATACCAGGCCTCAGGTCAGTACACTCTGATGTGAATACAATGTAATAATATACAGTATATATTAAATACCAGGCCTCAGGTCAGTACACTCTGATGTGAATACAATGTAATAATATACAGTATATATTAAATACCAGGCCTCAGATCAGTACACGCTGATGTGAATACAATGTACTTGTAAACAGGGTATCGGTAGTGGGAGATACCAGAAGCCATGTGTACCGTGTCACAATTATGAAAACAAAGCAACTTTATTAACACTTTAATCGCCGGAGACGGCGAAACTCGTCTTTCCCCGCCATGCTCATTCTGCCGAAGACGCCGTAACACGTCTTTGATATCAATATTTCAAAAATCTGTGATCGAAATCATATTTCTCCCCTGGGGACCTGAGATATACTGCTGAGCTCCACTCAACTCTCTAACGGTTCAAGAGCGCCATCTGGTGGCCGATCGGGGGATCGCCCAGGGGAGAAACAGGATGTAGAAGCTGGTGCTCATTTCAATTCGGTCCGATCACTCGCTATAGGTCCCGGGACTCGAGCTCGACACAATACATAGCGATCCGTTGCCAATAACTCGATAAACAACATGATTTGGACGTACCGGTATATACTATTATACAACCTGGAAATGGATTGGGTATTTCTCCATCCCATAATAGAAAAAAATTCTGTTCCACGCTCATCTGCCAACGGCGCGAGGAAGCTACGGTGAGTTTCAGCGTTATTTTCTAATGTCCTCTATACTAACTGCTCTAATGATCATATCACCCACACTAGATGAATGATATAACGTTGCCCACGGAATTATAAACGACCCCCCGCCCATCCGGTCAACATCAGATCATACGTAGTAACTTCTAGAACTACGTGCAGTTGAAATTTTTTATCTGGCACCGATCGCTATCAAACTGTATTTGATCATCAATATAATGCATTTAGGGCTATAAATCAAGTTCTGGAGAAAGCTGCAGAAAACGATAAAAACATACTTATACTTTAGACCGTATTTTAGTATGAATATGTGAATGAAAAGGTATAACGTTGCTACACCCTGAACAATAGATATAGGACATTGAATGGGCCATAATAATGTCAATTTAGCAATACAATTTAAAAAGTTATAGTCCTGCAAAGAAGGGGAACTTCTCCATAGACAAATAGAGCTGGCTAGGGATGGTAAATTATGAATTTAACCATGGCGATCAAAGTGTTAAAAAGCGACCATTGAACTTCAAAAAACCAACCTGAAAATAATGTGTATCTCCTCTTACGGAGCCACCCTGTGGAATGGGCTAGAGGATGAACAAAAATATTGTGAAAACATAAATCAATTTGATAGGTACAGAAGGGAAGAAGAGCTTAATGCTTAATTGCATATTAATAAAAAGTATGATACTGTATTGTACGTTATATCATATTCATATTACATTATATAATCATATTATAATTAATTTGTATATTATATTGAACTATATTTGCAGTATATACTACCGTAATTCCTCTAATAGTAACCCCGGCTTGTATTTGTTTCAACTGTAGCGGGTACCAGGCTTGTATTAGGAGGAGGCCTGTATAAGAGGGAGGCCTATATTTCAAATTTTCAAACGGATCATAATGAATAAATCAACATTTTGTGTCAGTTTGAACCCAGTAAAATGTACTGGGTTCATTTATTGAAACCAAGTACTGTATGAAATAGTAAACAGTGCAATTACAGGTGGTCACTGGTCATTTCAACGTTTTCAAAGTGAAATCAAGTAACTAGCTCAGTATGCAGCTCAGTATATTAGTAACCCGGCTTGTATTAGGAGGCCGGCTTATAATTGCTTAGCTCAAGAGCGCACCCGGCCATTAATAGAGACCCGGCTTGTATTTGAGACCCGGTTACTATTAGAGGAATTACGGTATTCTATTATGGTACTATATTATATTGTATATATATATATTAGTGCTGTCAATCGATTAAAATATTGAACTCGATTAATCGCATAATTGTCCATAGTTAACTCGCGATTAATCGCAAATTAATCGCATTTTTTTTTTACCTTAACACTTTCAGTGCCACCAGGGGGCACACGACTTAGTGCTTGAATGCCACCATCGGCGCCAATGTTACCGTTAATATCGCCTAATCTATGTTTAAAATTATGGCTATGTGTCTAATCTGCCCGTCGCTTATCAAAGAATCATTTTCCAGTCAGTGCTGTCAAGGCAGATTGGTTTTTTATCGCTTCATTTCCATTTGAGAGCATTTTGAAAAGCGCCCGTTTTCAGTTGAAAAACAGCCCATTCTGTGATAATCGCCTTTTACTGGAATATTCCAGAACGTTGATATTTGTCGGCCTATTTATGAATCGTTTTTAAATAAACGCTAGATGATCAATAGTATACGTGCACGCACGTACATTCGAGGCGCGCGCTGATAATAGCCGTTTTCATTTCCTCATGGATTTTACAGTGAAACCGATAGAGCACATTTCACAAAACAGCTTATATCTTCATGAAAACGAGTCTGATTATCCTAACACTGATAACATAGATTCCTTACCTGACATCAGATGGTATCCAAATGGTATATTCCAATTCCTGATCACCATTTGAAAAAATCAATCTAACGTGTGTACAGTAGAACACATGATTCCCCGCGGCTCAGAGGCTCCAGAATGAACTCTGGTAACCCCGGCTGCATCAGTGGACTGGAAAATGTGGACTGGAATATTTTTTTTCCCCCATCCATTTTTATTGAGTCCATTCCATTTACCATTTACCATCTGGGAGACGATAGGGGGCGCTTTTTTCACATCTGATCGCCGGCGGCCCTTGGGTAGGCTAGGGTAGGCTCGCGTGATGCAATATGATTTCAGATCGCTAAAAAAAAAATATCCGAGAAATCTCGTGAGTGGCTTTCAACGTAACTATCGTAAACCCGAAATTAGCCGTGAGTGGCAGTCAAAGTGTTAAACAGGTCTTTTTCAAGTTCCTAGTTTTAATACTCTTATCAACATGCGAGTCAACAATAATTTAAAACTATGAATAAAGTGTGCATGAAATAATAGGGGAAAGAAAACGTTAGGAACTTGTTACATTCACCCACACAAGGGCTTATTAATCACACACCCCCCTTCTCTCTCTCACACACACACTCCCAGCTCTCTTGCCCCTTCCTCATCTCTCTCACCCCCTCTCTCTCTATATCTCACACACACACACACACACACACACACACACACACACACACACACACACACACACACACACACTTCAGAAACAAACATAGTATCAATGAGAGCATCAATAATACACCTGAGTGAAGTCTAGTAAAATAAAAAAAAATAAAAACGTTTACATTTTTTTTAAAGTTAATCGTGAGTTACAAATAATAGTGGCGTTAATAGAATCGGGCGATAACGCGTTAATACCGCGTTAACTTTGACAGCCTTAATATATATATATGTACTATATATCTCATATCACATTATATATGTGCTGTATACACTATTATGTACTATATACTATTATATATACTATTATATACTTAATGTGTACTGTAATGTGTACTATATGTGTGGTACTATGTATGTATGTAAATGTAAAAAATAAAAAGAATAAACGTAAGTCTTCAGGGGTAGGGCCCGACAAGCCTAGTGCTTCTCCCTAGCCCTTTTCGGACAATTGGACAATGCTGCAATAGCAGCTGGTAAAACTTTGGCGATTTATGGAATGACCGTTATGTGTCCAAAGCCCGAAATAAAAAATAACTGAACTGAACTGATTTCCTTCATGTTTGGGTAATCAATCAGGCTCTCATACAACACATACTGTACATGCACGTGTAAACATAATCAATCAGGCTCTCATACAACACATACTGTACATGCACGTGTAAACATAATCAATCAGGCTCTCATACAACACATACTGTACATGCACGTGTAAACATAATCAATCAGGCTCTCATACAACACATACTGTACATGCACGTGTAAACATAATCAATCAGGCTCTCATACAACACATACTGTACATGCAGGTGTAAACATAATCGGACACACAAGCTCGTGGCCATAACCCCCCCGAGGCTGAGTGGCAGAGTGTAATTACACGTAATACACTCCTACACCATCCCTGCGTAACGCACAAAGCTTAGGCTCCAACCTCACGCTCTTTCTGCCTCTCCCCCTGCGTCAATATTTTAGGCAACCAACTTGTGTTCAGCTTTTCTCTGATTGGCCACGACGCCCATGTGACCGCGGCAGCGCGAGAGAGCGGCAGTGCGGAAATAGGCTGCATTCTATTGCCATTCTCTGCGACAAACTCTAACCTTAACCAACTCCGAAACAATGCCTAAACTTAACCATAACCTTAACCAACTCCGAAACAATGCCTAAACTTAACCATAACCTTAACCAACTCCGAAAGAATATTGCCATGCTCTAAGACAAACTCTAACCTTAACCAACTCCGAAACAGCGCCTAAACTTAACCCTTCTAACCTTAACCAACTCCGAAACAATGCCTAAACTTAACCGGCGAAAGAATGCACGTTAGAAAAAAAAATAAAAAATTGAAGGGTTCGAACTTGTCACCAACGCACCGCAGGATCCACAGCAAGGCGGCAAACCAGTTGAGCTAACCGTTGATGTTAAAAGAGGGGGAATTACGGCTACATAATGCCGCGTCTAGCCACGCCCCCGGAGCTCCGTGGCTAGACGCAAGTTTGTTACCTTAAATAATTAAGCCTCCCCCCCGCCTCCAGGCGTGGAGCTGCTGTGCGACAGGGACGTGGACATGGCCACGCGGGTTCAAGACCTGCTGGAGTTCCTCCACGAGAAGCAACAGGAGCTGGACGTGGCGGCAGAGCAACACCGCAGACACCTGGAGCAGTGTGTCCAACTGAGACACCTGCAGGCTGAGGTCAAACAGGTAGGAGACACCATACTGAGACACCTGCAGGCTGAGGTCAAACAGGTAGGAGACACCATACTGAGACACCTGCAGGCTGAGGTCAGACAGGTAGGAGACACCATACTGACACACCTGCAGGCTGAGGTCAAACAGGTAGGAGACACCATACTGAGACACCTGCAGGCTGAGGTCAAACAGGTAGGAGACACCATACTGAGACACCTGCAGGCTGAGGTCAAACAGGTAGGAGACACCATACTGAGACACCTGCAGGCTGAGGTCAAACAGGTAGGAGACACCATACTGAGACACCTGCAGGCTGAGGTCAAACAGGTAGGAGACACCATACTGAGACACCTGCAGGCTGAGGTCAAACAGGTAGGAGACACCATACTGAGACACCTGCAGGCTGAGGTCAAACAGGTAGGAGACACCATACTGAGACACCTGCAGGCTGAGGTCAAACAGGTAGGAGACACCATACTGAGACACCTGCAGGCTGAGGTCAGACAGGTAGGAGACACCATACTGAGACACCTGCAGGCTGAGGTCAAACAGGTAGGAGACACCATACTGAGACACCTGCAGGCTGAGGTCAAACAGGTAGGAGACACCATACTGAGACACCTGCAGGCTGAGGTCAGACAGGTAGGAGACACCATACTGAGACACCTGCAGGCTGAGGTCAGACAGGTAGGAGACACCATACTGAGACACCTGCAGGCTGAGGTCAGACAGGTAGGAGACACCATACTGAGACACCTGCAGGCTGAGGTCAGACAGGTAGGAGACACCATACTGAGACACCTGCAGGCTGAGGTCAGACAGGTAGGAGAAGAGAAGCCGCCTATTCTCCCGTTGACTAAAAACACACTTCTTCAATCAATATCTGAAATAAAGAAAAATAAAAACGAACCTTCTTACTGTCTTCTACTATCATGCATTCTTCCTACTATTACTAATATGTCTTTACTACTATATGCACTCAACACTGCAGCACCCCAGCGTCAGCACTGTTTGATGAACATTGTTACTCAGCTGTAAGAGTCGTACCCTTCCTGCTGACTTGTCGTACTGAGCTTGTCAGTCGCTTTAGATAAAATGCGTCCGCAAAATGTAAATGTAGGACCCACACCCATACACGCACACACACACACACACACACACACCGGCACCAGTGCTCAGCTACGCCCCCTTCAGGTCAGGTACACCTGCCAGGGGCGTTTCAAGCAACACGTTAGACCTACTCAGTGGATATAACACGTGTGCATCATGTGTCCTGTCTGTGTGCAGGTGCTGGGATGGATCCGTAACGGGGAGTCCATGCTGAACGCCGGTCTGATCACCGCCAGCTCGCTGCAGGAGGCCGAGCAGCTCCAGAGAGAACACGAGCAGTTCCAGCACGCCATCGAGGTGGGTGTCCTGCTGCCGCCGGTCTTCATGTCTCAGCTGTGTCTTCATGTCTTAACGATGTCTTTATGTCTTAACGATGTCTTTATGTCTCAGCTGTGTCTTCATGTCTTAGCTGTGTCTTCATGTCTTAACGATGTCTTCATGTCTCAGCTGTGTCTTCATGTCTTAGCTGTGTCTTCATGTCTTAACGATGTCTTCATGTCTCAGCTGTGTCTTCATGTCTCAGATGTGTCTTCATGTCTTAACGATGTCTTTATGTCTCAGCTGTGTCTTCATGTCTCAGATGTGTCTTCATGTCTTAGCTGTGTCTTCATGTCTCAGCTGTGTCTTCATGTCTCAGATGTGTCTTCATGTCTTAACGATGTCTTCATGTCTCAGCTGTGTCTTCATGTCTCAGCTGTGTCTTCATGTCTTAACGATGTCTTCATGTCTCAGCTGTGTCTTCATGTCTCAGCTGTGTCTTCATGTCTTAACGATGTCTTCATGTCTCAGCTGTGTCTTCATGTCTTAACGATGTCTTCATGTCTCAGCTGTGTCTTCATGTCTCAGCTGTGTCTTCATGTCTTAACGATGTCTTCATGTCTCAGCTGTGTCTTCATGTCTTAACGATGTCTTCATGTCTCAGCTGTGTCTTCATGTCTTAACGATGTCTTCATGTCTCAGCTGTGTCTTCATGTCTTAACGATGTCTTCATGTCTCAGCTGTGTCTTCATGTCTTAACGATGTCTTTATGTCTTAACGATGTCTTTATGTCTCAGCTGTGTCTTCATGTCTTAGCTGTGTCTTCATGTCTTAACGATGTCTTCATGTCTCAGCTGTGTCTTCATGTCTTAGCTGTGTCTTCATGTCTTAACGATGTCTTCATGTCTCAGCTGTGTCTTCATGTCTCAGATGTGTCTTCATGTCTTAACGATGTCTTTATGTCTCAGCTGTGTCTTCATGTCTCAGATGTGTCTTCATGTCTTAGCTGTGTCTTCATGTCTCAGCTGTGTCTTCATGTCTCAGATGTGTCTTCATGTCTTAACGATGTCTTCATGTCTCAGCTGTGTCTTCATGTCTCAGCTGTGTCTTCATGTCTTAACGATGTCTTCATGTCTCAGCTGTGTCTTCATGTCTCAGCTGTGTCTTCATGTCTTAACGATGTCTTCATGTCTCAGCTGTGTCTTCATGTCTTAACGATGTCTTCATGTCTCAGCTGTGTCTTCATGTCTCAGCTGTGTCTTCATGTCTTAACGATGTCTTCATGTCTCAGCTGTGTCTTCATGTCTTAACGATGTCTTCATGTCTCAGCTGTGTCTTCATGTCTTAACGATGTCTTCATGTCTCAGCTGTGTCTTCATGTCTTAACGATGTCTTCATGTCTCAGCTGTGTCTTCATGTCTTAACTATGTCTTCATGTATCAGCTGTGTCTTCATGTCTCAGCTGTGTCTTCATGTCTCAGCTGTGTCTTCATGTCTCAGATGTGTCTTCATGTCTTAACGATGTCTTCATGTCTCAGCTGTGTCTTCATGTCTCAGATGTGTCTTCATGTCTTAACGATGTCTTCATGTCTCAGCTGTGTCTTCGTGTCTCAGATGTGTCTTCATGTCTCAGATGTGTCTTCATGTCTCAACTGTGCCTTTTTGTAACGACGGAGAATGTGGAGTGTTGTGAACTAGGCTACTTAAATGTGAACATGGCGGAGTGAACATCGTTGGAGCTAAACGTTGTATAATTTCTATATTAATGTATATTTGTATTATTTATAATATATTCTTTATAATACTATATATATATATAACAAGGTCTTTTTGCGCACAAAGTAAATTCCACTATTTCAGATCCATAAGTCCCAAAACGAAGAGATGGACAGCCGCCAATTACACACAAAAGCAATTAGCGTAACAGAGTACTTACGGGGATCACTTCCCGGCCCTGGTCCACACCAGCAGACACGCCTCCTTGTGTGTCTGTGTTCCCTGCTGCACACGGAATTTTATTTTGTGCTGCTTTCTTTTTCTTCTTTGAAGTGATTCCCAAATGTACTCAAGAAATCCTTTGTTGTGTATTATTGCCGACTCTCAATTTGTTTTATATATTATTATATTTTTGCCCCCTTGGTGCCTTGCCTCTTATTTTAGACATGATAGAACATGGTCTCTCCCGCTGTAGAAGACCCACCAGAGTGATAGTATAACACTCTCTCTCCCCCTGTAGAAGACCCACCAGAGTGATATTATAACTATCTCTCCCCCTGTAGAAGACCCACCAGAGTGATAGTATAACACTCTCTCTCCCCCTGTAGAAGACCCACCAGAGTGATATTATAACTATCTCTCCCCCTGTAGAAGACCCACCAGAGTGATAGTATAACACACTCTCTCCCCCTGTAGAAGACCCACCAGAGTGATATTGTAACACTCTCTCTCCCCCTGTAGAAGACCCACCAGAGTGATATTATAACACTCTCTCTCCCCCTGTAGAAGACCCACCAGAGTGATATTATAACACTCTCTCTCCCCCTGTAGAAGACCCACCAGAGTGATATTATAACTCTCTCTCTCCCCCTGTAGAAGACCCACCAGAGTGATAGTATAACACTCTCTCTCCCCCTGTAGAAGACCCACCAGAGTGATATTATAACACTCTCTCTCCCCCTGTAGAAGACCCACCAGAGTGATATTGTAACACTCTCTCTCCCCCTGTAGAAGACCCACCAGAGTGATATTATAACACTCTCTCTCCCCCTGTAGAAGACCCACCAGAGTGATATTATAACTCTCTCTCCCCCTGTAGAAGACCCACCAGAGTGATATTATAACACTCTCTCTCCCCCTGTAGAAGACCCACCAGAGTGATATTGTAACACTCTCTCTCCCCCTGTAGAAGACCCACCAGAGTGATATTGTAACACTCTCTCTCCCCCTGTAGAAGACCCACCAGAGTGATATTATAACACTCTCTCTCCCCCTGTAGAAGACCCACCAGAGTGATAGTATAACACTCTCTCTCCCCCTGTAGAAGACCCACCAGAGTGATATTATAACTCTCTCTCCCCCTGTAGAAGACCCACCAGAGTGATATTGTAACACACTCTCTCCCCCTGTAGAAGACCCACCAGAGTGATATTGTAACACTCTCTCTCCCCCTGTAGAAGACCCACCAGAGTGATATTATAACACTCTCTCTCCCCCTGTAGAAGACCCACCAGAGTGATATTATAACACTCTCTCTCCCCCTGTAGAAGACCCACCAGAGTGATATTATAACTCTCTCTCTCCCCCTGTAGAAGACCCACCAGAGTGATAGTATAACACTCTCTCTCCCCCTGTAGAAGACCCACCAGAGTGATATTGTAACACACTCTCTCCCCCTGTAGAAGACCCACCAGAGTGATATTATAACACTCTCTCTCCCCCTGTAGAAGACCCACCAGAGTGATATTATAACACTCTCTCTCCCCCTGTAGAAGACCCACCAGAGTGATATTATAACACTCTCTCTCCCCCTGTAGAAGACCCACCAGAGTGATATTATAACACTCTCTCTCCCCCTGTAGAAGACCCACCAGAGTGATATTATAACTCTCTCTCCCCCTGTAGAAGACCCACCAGAGTGATATTATAACACTCTCTCTCCCCCTGTAGAAGACCCACCAGAGTGATATTGTAACACTCTCTCTCCCCCTGTAGAAGACCCACCAGAGTGATATTGTAACACTCTCTCTCCCCCTGTAGAAGACCCACCAGAGTGATATTATAACACTCTCTCTCCCCCTGTAGAAGACCCACCAGAGTGATATTGTAACACTCTCTCTCCCCCTGTAGAAGACCCACCAGAGTGATATTATAACACTCTCTCTCCCCCTGTAGAAGACCCACCAGAGTGATATTGTAACACTCTCTCTCCCCCTGTAGAAGACCCACCAGAGTGATATTGTAACACTCTCTCTCCCCCTGTAGAAGACCCACCAGAGTGATAGTATAACACTCTCTCTCCCCCTGTAGAAGACCCACCAGAGTGATATTATAACTCTCTCTCCCCCTGTAGAAGACCCACCAGAGTGATATTGTAACACTCTCTCTCCCCCTGTAGAAGACCCACCAGAGTGATATTGTAACACTCTCTCTCTCCCCCTGTAGAAGACCCACCAGAGTGATATTATAACACTCTCTCTCCCCCTGTAGAAGACCCACCAGAGTGATATTATAACTCTCTCTCCCCCTGTAGAAGACCCACCAGAGTGATATTATAACACTCTCTCTCCCCCTGTAGAAGACCCACCAGAGTGATATTGTAACACTCTCTCTCCCCCTGTAGAAGACCCACCAGAGTGATATTGTAACACTCTCTCTCCCCCTGTAGAAGACCCACCAGAGTGATATTATAACACTCTCTCTCCCCCTGTAGAAGACCCACCAGAGTGATAGTATAACACTCTCTCTCCCCCTGTAGAAGACCCACCAGAGTGATATTATAACTCTCTCTCCCCCTGTAGAAGACCCACCAGAGTGATATTGTAACACTCTCTCTCCCCCTGTAGAAGACCCACCAGAGTGATATTGTAACTCTCTCTCTCTCCCCCTGTAGAAGACCCACCAGAGTGATATTATAACACTCTCTCTCCCCCTGTAGAAGACCCACCAGAGTGATATTATAACACTCTCTCTCCCCCTGTAGAAGACCCACCAGAGTGATATTATAACACTCTCTCTCCCCCTGTAGAAGACCCACCAGAGTGATATTATAACACTCTCTCTCCCCCTGTAGAAGACCCACCAGAGTGCCCTGCAGGTGCAGCAGAAGGCGGAGGCTCTCCTCCAGGCCAACCACTACGACATGGACCTGATCAGGGACTGTGCGGAGAGCGTGGCCTCTCACTGGCAGCAGCTCATGCTCAAGATGGAGGACAGACTCAAGCTGGTCAACGCCTCCGTGGCCTTCTACAAGACTTCCGAACAGGTAGAGGGCGATAAACATTTAAACACACAAAAAGTGCAATTGTAAGGTATTTGTGCCCGCTGTCTTTCATATTAGCATAAATTGAGCATTATAGACCAAGCATAATTGACGTTTACCATGTTGTCAACCTTGTACCACCCGTAGACCAGGGGTTGTTTTGTTGCATTATGGGAGCTGTAGTCTTATCTAATATGCGTGTGTCACTCCAGGTGTGCAGTGTGCTGGAGAGCCTGGAGCAGGAGTACAAGCGAGAGGAGGACTGGTGCGGAGGGGCCGACAAGCTGGGACCCAACTGTGAGTCTGACCACGTCAGCCCCATGATCAGCAAGCACCTGGAGCAGAAAGAGGCCTTCCTCAAGGTAGGAACACACACACACACACGCATGTCGGTGTCTTCATACAGTTCATACAGTCATAAAGGAGCTTCTTTCATCTGAACCCTAACTCTCTCCGTTTGTTTGTTTGTGACCAGGCGTGTACTCTGGCCAGGCGTAATGCAGACGTGTTCCTCAAGTACATGCACAGGAACAGTGTGAACATGCCTGGCATGCTGAGCCACGTCAAAGCACCTGAGCAACAGGTCAAGAGTGAGTATCACATAGAAACACATACATGCAATACACTATATTATAGTATACTATATTATACTATGCCACATTACACTACATTATACTATGCCACGCCAGACTACACAACACTACATTACAGTATAGTATAGTGTAGTATAGTATAGTGACTATACTATACTTCACCACACTACGCTACACTACATTGCTGAGAGTTCTGGAAGCAACATCTCACAACTTTCTTTCTTTTTCTTTAAGTGTAAACTGTAAACACAGTGTTTTATTTATTTAATTTTAATTCATCAAATCATTTAATTCTTTATTAAACACAGATACGGTAAATGGTGTTTGTAGAGAGACAGTTGTATATAATCTAAACAAATGTATTGTAATCGTGTCTAAAACTGTTGCTATTCCGTTGCCAGGGGAACGGTCTTGACCCCCGTTTATTTCCCGTATGCAACACACATCGCGGCAGGAAACGCAAAAAGGGCCTATTTAGAATGTTTATGTCGTCGA
The DNA here is from genome assembly GCF_963971535.1 of Notolepis coatsorum. NCBI lineage: Eukaryota > Metazoa > Chordata > Actinopteri > Aulopiformes > Paralepididae > Notolepis > Notolepis coatsorum. The sequence continues at coordinate 32,437,888 of NC_140168.1, read as the reverse complement.
GTTCTAAAAGGTGTATATCTGCTGAGACTGTGTGGCGTCGCTGTGGCCTTTCAGACATCCTGAACGAGCTGCTGCAGAGAGAGAACCGCGTGCTGCACTTCTGGACCATGAGGAAGAGACGCCTGGACCAGTGTCAGCAGTACGTGGTGTTTGAACGCAGCGCCAAGCAGGTACACACACACACACACACAAACAGGTACACACACAGACAGACACACACACACACACACACACACACACGCACACACGCACACACACACACACACACAGGTACACAGACAGACACACACACACACACACACACACACACACAAACAGGTACACAGACAGACAGACACACACACACACAAACGGGTACACAGACAGACACACACACACAAACAGGTACACAGACAGACAGACACACACTATTCATATTCATTCATTCAATCTTTATTGGGAACAGGCTCTCATTTACAATGACGTCGAGAGGAACAATACATAATACAAAAAACTATATAAAAACTGAAAAGTCAATCGATTTAAAACAATTAAAATTAGGGATGCTCGATATTGGCTTTTTTACCGATACCAATATACCGATATTGTCCAACTCTTAATAAGAAAAAAAAATATTGTTTTTGAAAACCGATACCGATAAATAAAAACAGTTACAGACTGAGGTGAAATGGTTGGCCGTTATACATTTAAACTGACCAATGGATACTAAAAGTATTGAGTTTTAAGGTGCTTTGCAAAACATTCCACGCGTTAAAGGCACAGAAGCGGAATACTATATTGTCACTCGCTCACTTACTCAATTACTTACACGCATGCATACAGTATGCACACACACCACACACACACACACACACACACACACAGCCTTAGATTAACTCAGATCATGACGTCTCTGCACACCCCTACTTTGTGTATTTGTAGTTAGACTCTCTCTCTCTCTATCTCTCTCTCTCTCTCTCCTCTCTCTTTGTCTCTCACCCACACGTAGACGTGTGCATGCCCTCTCCTCTCTCATGTAAGCCTGTGTGTCTCCTCCTCTCTGCCAGGCTCTGGAGTGGATCCATGACACGGGGGAGTTCTATCTGTCCACACACACCTCCACCGGCTCCAGCATCCACCACACCCAGGAGCTGCTGAAGGAGCACGAGGACTTCCACATCACAGCCAAGGTACACACACACACACACACACACACATAACATTACCCACACATATGTGTATTTGACACAAGCACATCTTACATTCACATTATAAATAGATGTGAGCTGAAGTACCAGGTCCCCCAGTTCCATTTTCAGCTAAATATCTCCCTAATTATTAATTTGTCTGTCCCATATCTCTCTCTCTCTCGCTCTCTCTCGGTCTCTCTCCCCCCCTTCCCTCCCTCTTCTTCTCTCTCTCGGTCTCTCCCCCCCTCCCTCCCTCTTCTTCTCTCTCTCTGTCTCTCCCCCCATCTCTCTCTCTCTTTCTATCTCTCTCTCTCCCCCCATCTCTCCCTCTTCTCTCTCTGTCTCCCCCTATCTCTCTATCTCTCTCCCCCACCCCCCCCCATCTCCCTCTTCTTCTCTCTCTGTCTCCCCCTATCGCTCCCCCCATCTCTATCTCTCTCTCTCGCTCTCTCTCTCTCTCTCCCCTGCTCTAGCAAACCAAAGAGCGTGTGAAGCTGTTGATCCAGCTGGCCGATGGTTTCTGTGACAAGGGCCACAGTCACGCGGTGGAGATCAAGAAGTGGGTGACGGCGGTGGACAAGCGCTACCGGGACTTCTCCCTGCGCATGGACAAGTACCGGTCGAGCCTGGAGAAGGCCCTGGGCATCTGCTCCGACTCCAACAAGGCAGTGAGTGCAGGAGGGGCTGCTGGGGGGGTTGTCATGGGTGGGGTTGGTAGGTGTGGATGGATGGGGGGGGTGATGTGTTTGTGCAGGTTGTGGTTGGGTGTGACTGTGTGGTGTTCATATTGAGAGTGTGTGTGTGTAAACGGAGCATCATCTGCCTGCTAGATGAAGTGATGGTGTATAGAAATTCATCTCTCTCTCTCTCCCCCCCCTCTCTCTCGCTCTCTCTCGCTTTCACAGAGTAAGGATCTCCAGTTGGACATCATCCCGGCCACTGCTCCGGGGTCGGAGGTCAAACTGAGGGACGCCGCCCATGAGCTCAACGAGGAGAAGCGCAAGTCGGCCCGCAGGAAGGAGTACGTCATCGCTTCCTCTTCAGGGTTTTCCTTTCCTGTTTTTAGGGAGTAGAATGAACACTTTCGATCGTGCGCTTTAGGAAAGAAACTGCACCCTAGTGTTGATGTTCCGGTTGACGTTGGCATCGACAGTCTAGACTGAAACGTAGCATAAAACCTGAGACACGTGTAGTGAGATGGAGCAGCATTGTGATGTTGAAGGGTCTTTGGTCAGTTCTTCGTTTATCCGTCTTGTTAAGTGTGGTCATTTATAGTGGGATATTCTGACGGTGGATACGTTACAAAAGTGACACATGTATTAAACCTGATCTGAAGGTCCCCCTCACACAGCTCTGAGCCTCCACACATCCACATTACTCCATTACGCTGTGTCTGGTGTTGGTGTTGGCACTAGAATACAACACGGAAGTGTAATAATAATAATAATAACTTTATTTGTATAGCACCTTTCATACATGGGATTGCAGTTCAAAGTGCTTTACATCAGTAAGAAATACGACATACAATCTGTGTAAAACAAGTAGCAAGAGCTAAGTATAAAGTGTAGTGTAATATAGTGTAGTTAATGTAGTGTAGTATAGTGTAATTTAGTGTGGCGTAGTATAGTGTAATGTAGTGGTGTAGTATAGTATAATATAATTAGTGCTGTGTAGTATAATATAGTGTGGTGTAGTATAGTGTAATGTAGTATAGTCTTCTGAGCCGTTCAGCCATTGTGTAGTGTGATGTGTGCCTGGTGCCAGTGTATGGCAGCCATTGAGCCTGCGTAGCCCAAGGTTGGGTGCTACCAGTGGTGGTGAAGGAGGCTATTTCCACCCTACGTTGTGGGGAGCGCTTTGAGTGTCTAGAAAAGCGCTATATAAATGTAATGAATTATTATTATTTTATTATTATAGTGTAGCTCCGATGACGCACGCAAATCTGCAAGAGACGTTTCTATCCGTATTTTCTATCCGTACCACAAATCATAAATACAGTTTCAGCGATTCGTCCCGGCGGTTTACGACAGTGTTTTTATGTCCACTAAGTCCTTCATTATTCATCAGTGTAAATGGACGGAGAAGACGGAGCTGAGAGGGAGACGGGTGTAAATCACAGTTTGGAACGAGAGAGTGGGGGGGGGGGGGGGGGGGGGGGGATTGATGGATGAGCAGGCTCTAACTAAAGATGTGTGTGTGCCTCTCTTTCTCTCTCTTTTCCCCCCCTCTCTCTCTCACTCTCCCCCCCCTCTCTCTCTCTCCCCCCCCTCTCTCTCTCTCTCCCTCTCTCTCTCCCCCCCTCTCTCTGTCTCTGTCTCTCTGTCTCTCTCTCTCTCTCTCTCTCTCTCTCTCTCTCTCTCTCTCTCTCTCTCTCTCTCTAGGTTCATCATGGCGGAGCTGATACAGACTGAGAAGGCCTACGTGCGAGACCTCAGGGAGTGCATGGATGTGAGTTTTGTCTCCGCAGCCCGGCGCTGTTGCAGCCGCTTCACCCCTGTGCCCACGTGGCACTGAAGCAGGGCTGCACCATTCGGCATTTGTCATCATTTGTTACCATTGTAACGTGGGCTCATTGAGACACGTAACTGTGATGGTGGACTATACAAATAAACTTCACCTGACTTGACATCAGGTTGAGTTTTATTTCATTTAATTTCAAACATCTATTTACAGTTACGTCGAGTGTACATACAGAAGAAGAAAAAAAAAGCATATAAAATCATAACAATAAGACAACAAGTCGGTACAAAAGTAAGGATAACGAATCGATTAAAACACGTACAACTTGATTGACAAAGGTTGGGGATCAAGGTTTTAAACTCTGCAACAGAAGGGAGAATCTCAAGCTTTAAGGACTGTTTGAGTTCACTCCATGAGCTAGAGGGGCATCGTTACAAAATGCAGATTTACCCTGTTTTCCGAGCAAACTCGGGGGGACCTTAAGGACCGGCCAGTCACTAGAATGAGTTCCATATGTTCCAAAAGACAAAAGACTAGCTTCTCGTGGTGGAGTTTGTTGACGGTCCCTTGCGGTCTTTCATCTGTGTGTGTCTTGTTCCTTCCGTCTAGACATACCTGTGGGAGATGACCAGCGGAGTGGAGGAGATCCCTCCGGGGATCATCAACAAAGAGCACATCATCTTCGGCAACATGCAAGACCTCTTCGAGTTCCACCACAAGTAAGACGACGTCTACGCCGCACCGCAATGCCAAAATAATTGTAGCAAAGCTGCATTATCTAGGATTGTTTAGATTCAACCACGGACAGCTATGTAGAATAAAGGTTGTAGTTTAGTGGCCGAGTCTTTCCTGATGCCCTGTGTGTTCCGCTCGACAGCATCTTCCTCAAGGAGCTGGAGAAGTACGAGCAGCTGCCTGAAGACGTGGGCCACTGCTTTGTGACATGGGTGAGTGTTTTGTTGTTGCTATGGAAACAATATATTGCTGTATTAAGGGGTTTTCTTTTATGTGAAGGTAGGGCTGGGCGATATGGAAAAAAATCATATCGCGATAACGATATGATAATTTTATTTTATTTCTCGATATCGATAATTATCGAATTGTTATAAATATAAAAATTTTTTTTTTTTTTTTTTTTTTTAACAACAGATGTATGTTTATTTTGCAGCAATTCTTTGTCATTGCCGCCATCTTTAGTGTTACATCCCCTCACACTCCAGTTCTCAGGCTGCAGCTGGTTTAAAAGCTAAAGTAAACCGGCTTCTCTGCTGGCTGTGGCTCCAGAGGAGTTGAACAGTTCTGGCTCTGCTAGTTTATTTTCGATCTTTTGGCGCTTTTTTGGTGGACAAACCACCGCACATGTGCACTGTGACTCGTGACTGGAGTCTAGTTCTGCTAGCACACATAGCCTACTGTGTACAGACGGTTTCAAAATGTATTTTAAATTAGAAAGCAAACAAAATAAATGGACGAGAAAAAGAAATCTGAATTTGGTCAGTATTGTCATTTGGACAAGCAAAGCCATTACTTTAAGTTGCAGGCAAGAAAGACAAGTCTGTCCACTGTCTCTGGTTTTAAAACTGCCCTGTTGCAGGTAAAAAAAAAAACGATTTAATATATCGATTATTAAAATATATCGCGATATTTATCGTTATCGTTATATCGCCCATATATATATATTATAATTTTTTTTTTTTTTACCTGCAACAAGGCAGTTTTAAAACCAGAGACAGTGGACAGACTTGTCTTTCTTGCCTGCAACTTAAAGTAATGGCTTTGCTTGTCCAAATGACAATACTGACCAAATTGAGATTTATTTTTCTCTTTTAGTTTGTTTGCTTTCTAATTTAAAATACAGTTTGAAACCGTCTGTACACAATAGGCTATGTGTGCTAGCAGAGCTAGTCTCCAGTCATGAGTCACGGTGCATGTGTGCGGTGGTTTGTCCACCAAAAAAGCACCAAAAGATAGAAAAGAAACTAGCAGAGCCAGAACTGTTTTGTATTTTTTTTAAATTGTATTATTGTTATTGATATCGTTATCGCGTTATCATTTTTGGTCATATCGCCCAGCCCTATGTGAAGGTACAGTATATATCAATTAGCATTCTCAAATATTTCAGAAATAATTTTATGAAAAAGATTACTTGACCCCTTATGCCCGAGCGGTCCGGTACCGGTAGGCGATTGATATCACGCCATAAATAGATGAATACAGAACTTAATTAATGTTGCGTTTCTTTTCAAATGTAGCCAAGAGTAAAGACCCTAACCCTGTCAAAACAGCAGTACCAAAGTGTATATATTCAGCACTACGTTTGTTTACCAATGATTTTAAGTTAATTCAGTACTGTATCTACAAACCCCCCTGAATTATTCACGTCTGGTCAATGTTAGCATGGTGTTATTTACCGGAAAAATAACATTTATATTCTCCTTTTTGGTTCATTACAATTGATTTTAGCCTAGTAACAGAGGCAATATTTCTGACACTGGGGACACATTCCCTGAGATCCATAGATGTCCCTAGATACTAAGAACATGCAAAACACATTATTCTTTTTAATAAAATCACATGGTACAATAACACAAACGGACAATAAACGATAAATATTAGTATATTGCCCAGCCCTATGTCGTTGTGTGTTTCCATATGGGTGATGAAGGTTTCCTCTCTCCCTCCAGGCTGATAAGTTCCAGATGTACGTCAACTACTGTAAGAACAAGCCCGACTCCACCCAGCTCATCCTGGAGCACGCTGGACCCTACTTTGATGTGAGTATTGTGTTGGAAAATAGGGCTGTCCCCGACTAAGGATTTGGATGGTCGACTAGGATTGGCAAAAATGTGCCGTTAGTAGACTATTGGTCGACAAAAAAAATAAAAATAAAAGTATAATATTTTTTATTTTATTTTTTTTATTATCATTCCATTTGGGCTGTGGGGGTGCTTAATGTCTGAAGGAGTCGACTGAAGGCTTCTTGTCCTCTGCAAAAGCATGCAATTGGTCCACTGATGGATACATCTTGATATTTGTCTAGTCGAGTGTGTTCATTAGATGGGTGAAATCCTTTTTCAGTGCCTCTGTGCCTGTTACAGTTAGCCTCTGGTATGCGTGCCATTAGCATTAGCCACGCTTCTAGGCCTCTTTTCTTTTGGAAAGAATGATAAAAATAAAATAAAAATGAATATTATTATTTTATTTATTTTTTGATTTTTATTTTTTTATATTCGACTAAGAGGTTGGCCAGTCGACTACGGCTCCTTTCGACCGATTAGTCGACTAATCGATTAATAGGGGTCAGTCCTAGAAAATAGCCGACGCTGAATAACTTACTCAGTCAAAAGAGACCTGGTTAACTACACTACAAACTACAAATACAAAGTATCAAGATAAATAGTCAAGAGTTAGGCTGGATGACTCGTAGTGTTTAGCTAGGACACCCGGGAAGAGAGGCTCCTCACTGGATCTTGAACCATCTTTATACATAGAAACTGTAAAGGGTGGGGCGGCTGATTGGCGCAGTGGGCAAGGCGCTCGCCTCTAACGCAGGAGACACTGGGTTCGAGCCCAGCTCTCGGCGTTGCTACCGGCTTGGCCGGTCGTTCATACTAACACAATTGGCAGTGTTGGAGGGTGGGAAAGCCGGTGGGTGGGGATTTGACGTTGTGGACAACGACTCCTACAGGTCGGTTTGGTGACGCCGGTGCGACGGAAGCAGGAAGTGACGGGGGCAGCGTGAGCCTCCCAAGCGTTACTCCTCGCCACAGAGTTCGAGCTAATGTTGCGGCGAAAAGATGCTACAGGCTGCCTCCTCGTGTACCGGAGGGGACACGTGATGCAAGGCTTCTGTCCTCACTACAACCGACCAGTGGGAGGCATAGTCTAGCAACGTTCAAGACAGGGGAGGGAAGAATTGGATACACGAAATTGGGATGGGAGAAAAATAGAAAATGGGGAGAAAAAGTGGATACACAAAAAAAAGAAACTGTAAAGGGTGGGGGTCAAAGGAATGTGACATCTTTGGGGACATAATGGAAAGGTGGGGATGGGGGTAGGAAGGGATGGGGGTAGGACGGAAATATGGGTAGAGGGAGATCAAAGAGAGAGGGCAGAGTCTTATCGCCCACAGTATCGCCTTCTTTCATTGGTCAGTTATGAGAAGGGTGCATTTCCCGCATTCAGTGACATCCAATCATATCTCTGTATTTCATTGTTTTCTTTACATCCAATCATAATACTGTGTGTGTCGGGGGGGGTGTTACAGGAAATCCAACAGAGGCACCGATTGGCCAACTCCATTTCCTCCTACCTGATCAAGCCTGTGCAGAGAATCACCAAATACCAGCTCCTGCTCAAGGTACCCACCATACTAATTGTACTGATTGTTTATAGATTTATAGAGTATCCGGTCTGGACAATGATGACTAAACAATCGCCGTTGCTTAGTATGATATGGATTCACATCTGACAACAACGCAGACGTTTGGTGACCATGAGACCAGCACTGGGTCCAGAATAATTTTGGACCCATACAGTACTCTGGTCTAGGGAACAGCCTGGAAGTGTGTTACACTATTTGCTAATATCAATAGTTAAAATCATAGGTAGTCCGTTCTAGAATGTTTGTTTTTGTCATCCAGTTGAAACCCGTCTATAGAAAACTGGTCCCAGAAGTTTGTTTACTTCCAGTGGTTGTGACTCACCCTTGTCATTTATAGACCTTGGCGCTGAAACAGGAAGCCACTGTGGCCAGGGCGGTTGGCTGCTGTGGTTTTCGGTCTCCGCGATTACCTGTTGTCATGGTTTCCGGTTGCTCGTGTTTGTGTTTCAGGAGCTGTTGACGTGCTGTGAAGAGGGTAAAGGGGAGATCAAGGACGGGCTGGAGGTGATGCTCAGTGTCCCTAAGAGAGCCAACGACGCCATGCACCTCTCCATGCTGGAAGGTGAGACACGCCTAACGCCACCCGGGACCCCTGCTTTAGTGTCCAGCTGTGTGTTTCAGTCACCACTCTCTGTGGGACCCCTGCTTTAGTGTCCAGCTGTGTGTTTCAGTCACCACTCTCTGTAGGACCCCTGCTTTAGTGTCCAGCTGTGTGTTTCAGTCACCACTCTCTGTGGGACCCCTGCTTTAGTGTCCAGCTGTGTGTTTCAGTCACCACTCTCTGTGCATATGAACCTTCAAAAAATAAAACTGAAAAGTTATATAATTATTTTATCTAGGGCTGTCAGTTTATCGCGTTAATTAGATTAATTAATTACACAGCAAATTATCGCGTTATGAAAATTTACTAAAAATTAATACAATAAAATAAAATTTTTTTTTTTTTTTTTTTTTTTTAATCATTCATTCCATAAGAATGTAGAATACACATTTACAGACTTTTTAATATGGTCCATTTGCATGTTCTTGGTATCTGATTCTAGGGACATCTATGGATCTCAGGGAATGTATTCCCAGTGTCAGAAGTACTGTGTCTGTTACTAGGCTTGAGCAGTAAATTGTAATGAACCAAATGAGAATATCAATAAAACATTTCTTTGACTGTGAATAACACCATGATAAAATTTACCAGACCTGAAAAATCTAAGCAAATGAATAAATGGAAGATGATTAAACAGAAGGTTTTGTAGATACAGTACTGAATTCTGCCATCCGGACACATGCCATTTGAAATATGATTATAGAATATCAGGCCTAAAAGGGTTATGCGATTAAAATGTGATTAATTAGATTCATTAATTACAAATCCTGTAATTAATTGGATACATTTTTTTAATCGCCTGACAGCACTAATTGTATCACATAACATTAAAAACAGAAAGGTTTTATGATAATACTATCACATGAACCTTCAGAAACCCCTCAAAACTGCTAGAATATCTTATCCAATATCACCTATGAACCACTGTATTACGTGTTCGATTTGTGGTGTTTGTACCAATCTGCTCAGACAAACCCGCCGGCACTTAGAGATTTAATGTGATTAAATCTCTCTGGAGGATGTGATCATGTCACGTCATTTCTCTGAAACAAGCTCTCTGTCTCTCTCTCTCTCTGTCTCTCTCTGTCTCTCTCTGTCTCCATCTCTCTCTGTCTCTCTCTGTCTCTCTCTATCTCTGTCTCTGTCTCCATCTCTGTCTCTCTCTCTCTCCCTCCCCCCTTCCTATCACCTCCCTCTCTGCTGCTCCAGGGTTCGACGAGAACATCGAGTCGCAAGGCGAGCTGATCCTCCAGGAGTCCTTCCAGGTGTGGGATCCCAAGACGCTGATCCGCAAGGGCCGCGAGCGCCACCTCTTCCTCTTTGAGATGTCGCTGGTCTTCAGCAAGGAGGTGAAGGACTCCAACGGCAGGAGCAAGTACATGTACAAGAGCAAACTCTATGTAAGTACACTGCACCAGTGGACGCTCACTACACTTTGCTTATACTGGGTTCTCACAGGATATTACAATGTCTTACATGTGATTTTGATACGTCTTAAAAAGGTATTGGAATAGGAAGTTACTATTGCAATAACTTCTCACGTTTAAATGTGTGGGGCAAAGGTCCAGGCTGCAAAGTAAGCAGTATGGTAATCGGTTACCCCCAACAATTTGTATGGGATTACTTTGTTCATAGTAATTCCATACTTTGTTGCCAGTACAACCATGAAATAGGTATTCAATTCTATTCAAAGTGGTCTTACATTTAACTTGTTGAAACCTACAGACGTCTTTTGCTGGTAAAAGGTTTACGAGCTAGTCTACTTTTTGTACTGGCAAATATTTCTGAGTTGTCATTAACTACATCGATTGTGGCTGCAATTTTGAAGGGCTCGTTTCAATAGGGACACCTGACACTGGTAACGTCGAACCGTCCGACTACATGCCAGCTGGACCGGCTACCTTCCCCACTCCTCCAGTCCATAGCACCAGACATCCTCCCATTCCTAACTGCAACCATCAACTCCTCACTCAACTCGGGGGTGGTCCCCACCTCCCTAAAACAAGCCAGAGTCACGCCCCTCATAAAAAAACCATCCCTGAACCCTACCGTCATAGGCAACTACCGTCCTGTCTCTCTTCTCTCCTTCCTTTCTAAAACACTTGAACGTGCTGTATCCAACCAACTTACTGCTTATCTCTTACAGAATGACCTCCTAGACCCTAATCAGTCAGGCTTCAGGACTGGTCACTCCACAGAGACAGCCCTCATTGCGGTCACAGAGGCACTTCACTTAGCAAAAGCGAAAGGCCTCTCCTCTGTCCTGATTCTCCTAGATCTATCTGCAGCCTTCGACACAGTCAACCACCAGATCCTCCTCGCGGCCCTCGCAGGAATGGGAGTGGCTGGCTCTGCGCTGACATGGTTGTCATCATACCTCAATGACCGCTCCTACCAAGTGTCATGGAGAGGGACCCTGTCGGCCACCCGCCCCCTGCGGACGGGTGTCCCCCAGGGCTCGGTTTTAGGACCCCTTCTCTTCTCCCTCTACACTAAATCACTGGGTAACATTATCACGTCTCATGGCTTCTCCTACCACTGTTATGCCGACGATACTCAACTCTTCCTCTCCTTCCCTCCCTCAGATATCCACGTCTCTGAGCGGATCTCGGCCTGTCTGTCCGACATCTCCGCCTGGATGACGACCAACCACCTCAAACTGAACCTAAGCAAAACAGAATTGCTCCACCTGCCGGCCAAATCCTCCCCCCTGACCGACCTTTCCATCACAGTCGAGAATGCAGCTGTGACCGCGTCCCCGACCGCCAAGAACCTTGGTGTTGTCCTCGACGACCAGTTGAACTTCTCTGCTCACATCGCAGCGACAACCAGAACCTGCCGATTCCTCCTGAGCAACGTCAGAAGGATACGCCCCTTCCTGACAAAAGAAGCCACCCAACTCCTCGTCCAATCAACAGTCATCTCCCGCCTCGACTACTGCAACGCACTGCTCGCTGGCCTCCCGGCCACTGCCACTAAGCCTCTTCAACTCATTCAGAACGCAGCGGCCCGCCTGATCTCAAACCTACCGAAGTCGGCCCATGTCACCCCACTTCTTAGGGACCTGCACTGGCTCCCCATTGCTGCACGAATCCGCTTCAAGGCCCTCGACCTAGCATACCGTGCGGCAAAGGGAACTGCTCCCGCCTACCTCCGGTCAATGGTCTCTAACTACACACCCTCAAGACCCCTACGCTCTGCATCTTCTGGCCGCCTCAGACCTACTCCTATCCAAGCTCCGGGAGGGTCATCAAAGAGAAGTCGCCTATTCTCAGTCCTTGCCCCACAATGGTGGAATGAACTACCCACCCCAGTTAGGACAGCCGAAACACGTCCAATCTTTCGCCGTCGACTAAAGACGCACTTCTTCAACCATTATCTGAATTAAAAAAAAATAAAAATCTAACCCTAACTAACCATACTGTCATGCACTTGTCCTAATAAACTAACGTACACTGTAGCACTCAACACTTTGATGAACATTGTTACTCAGCTGATAGAGTTGTGCTCTTCCTGATGGCTTGTCGTACAGAACTTGTAAGTCGCTTTGGATAAAAGCGTCAGCTAAATGACTAAATGTAAATGTAAATGTAGGGAGGGTTCTTGATTTTCACAATTCCTCAGGGTTGAGACAATCCCCCATTGTGTAAAAACAATGCAAAACACACTACAATACAAGTACAATAGGGGCCCATTAACGGCAATACTGTATGCCTTGATGCTCAAATATCAATGTACTGAGTATTCAGTGTATGGAGAGGGATGTGTCAATTCTACCGTCTTCACCGCTCTGATTATCCATTGATTTCTAAGAAGTAAAAAAAAGAATTTCCCTCTCAGTTGTCTTGCATATAGTGATTTACACAAAACAGAACCGTTGGCTATGTTCGTTAGTCGTTTGCCACGCCCTCCTTCGCTTCCTCTCACTTCCTCTCGCCACTTGGTAATACATACGGTAGACGTGGCTACATGCAGATCAGGGTAGTGGGGGATTGAAATGGAACACACTTGCTTTTATGCCGATAACGGGGGAACTCTTTTACAGGAGTACGGTGAAGTAATTACACCGAGCAATGAGTCCTAAAATGTCATAGGTTGATTTACAACAGAGGATTATTATAATTATCTTGATATTGTTTGTTTACTTGCACTTGTATATAATCTGTTCCACCATTGTTTGAGCAAACGACCAAGAAGCGCAAAGGATTCTGGCTGAGTGGATGGTTGATCTCACAAAGTTCACGTGCATTTCTCAGAGTAAAGGAACAGCACTTGAGATGAGAAGACTATTGAAACTGAGCCTTTGTCTTGCCTTCTACTCTGTTCACTTTTGATGACATCAACTCTCTCTCTCTCTTCCTCTCTCTTCCCCAGACCTCAGAGCTGGGGGTGACGGAACATGTTGAAGGAGACCCCTGTAAGTTTGCTCTGTGGGTGGGACGCACGCCAACCTCCGACAACAAGATTGTGCTGAAGGTAAAGTCTCCTCCTCTGTCTTCCTCCTCTCTTCTGTCTTTCTCTTCTCGTCTATCTTTCTCCTCTCTTCTGTCTTTCTCCTCTCTTCGGTCTTCTGTCTTTCTCTTTTCTGTCTTTCTCCTGTCTTCTGTCTTTCTCCTCTTCTGTCTTTCTCCTCTTCTGTCTTTCTCCTCTCTTCTGTCTTTCTCCTCTTCTGTCTTTCTCCTCTTCTGTCTTTCTCCTCTTCTGTCTTTCTCCTCTTCTGTCTTTCTCCTCTCTTCTGTCTTTCTCCTCTCTTCGGTCTTCTGTCTTTCTCTTTTCTGTCTTTCTCCTGTCTTCTGTCTTTCTCCTCTTCTGTCTTTCTCCTCTTCTGTCTTTCTCCTCTCTTCTGTCTTTCTCCTCTTCTGTCTTTCTCCTCTTCTGTCTTTCTCCTCTTCTGTCTTTCTCCTCTTCTGTCTTTCTCCTCTCTTCTGTCTTTCTCCTCTTCTGTCTTTCTCCTCTTCTGTCTTTCTCCTCTTCTGTCTTTCTCCTCTTCTGTCTTTCTCCTCTTCTGTCTTTCTCCTCTTCTGTCTTTCTCCTCTCTTCTGTCTTTCTCCTGTCTTCTGTCTTTCTCCTCTTCTGTCTTTCTCCTCTTCTGTCTTTCTCCTCTCTTCTGTCTTTCTCCTCTTCTGTCTTTCTCCTCTTCTGTCTTTCTCCTCTTCTGTCTTTCTCCTCTTCTGTCTTTCTCCTCTCTTCTGTCTTTCTCCTCTTCTGTCTTTCTCCTCTTCTGTCTTTCTCCTCTCTTCTGTCTTTCTCCTCTTCTGTCTTTCTCCTCTCTTCTGTCTTTCTCCTCTTCTGTCTTTCTCCTCTCTTCTGTCTTTCTCCTCTTCTGTCTTTCTCCTCTTCTGTCTTTCTCCTCTTCTGTCTTTCTCCTCTCTTCTGTCTTTCTCCTCTTCTGTCTTTCTCCTCTTCTGTCTTTCTCTTCTCTTCTGTCTTTCTCCTCTCTTCTGTCTTTCTCCTCTTCTGTCTTTCTCCTCTCTTCTGTCTTTCTCCTCTCTTCTGTCTTTCTCCTCTTCTGTCTTTCTCCTCTCTTCTGTCTTTCTCCTCTCTTCTGTCTTTCTCCTCTCCTCTCTTCTGTCTTTCTCTTCTCCTCTCTTCTGTCTCTCCTCTCTTATGTCTTTATCATGTCTTCTGTCTGTCTCCTCTCTTCTGTCTCCTCTTCTGTCTCTCCTATTCTCTGTCTTTCTTTTGTCTTTCTCCCCCCTCTCTTTCTTGTCTTTCCTCTCAGAATCTCCTCTTTGCTGTTCTCTCACATCTTCTCTTTATTGCACGAGTGGCTGTGAGGTGATTGTAAAGCTTTTTGGAGCCACTAGCTCATCGCTCTCTCTTATGTGCGTCTCTCTCTCGCCTCTCTGCTCTCCTTTCCTTCCATCTTCTGTCCATCTTTCTCTCTGTCCATCTTTCTCTCTGTCTGTATTAGTAATCTGCCCAGTGGTGTTTGTATTAACACTCAAAGTCATCTATATATGTGACTTTTGGTAGCCACTAGCTCCTCTCTCTTTCTCTCTCTCTCTCTCTCTGTGTATTTTAGTAGCCACTAGCTCCTCTCTCTCTCTATCTCTCTCTCTCTGTTTCTCTCTGTCTGTATTTTAGTAGCCACTCACTTCTCTCTCTCGCTATCTTCTCTCTCCGTCTATCTCTGTCTTTTAGTAGCCACTAGTTCCACTCTCTTGCTCTCTCTCCCTCTTTCTCTCTCTGTTTATCTCTTCTCTCTCTGTCTCTCTCTTTTAGTAGCCACTAGCTTCTCTCTCGCTCTCTTCTCTCTGGCTTTTAGTAGCCACTAGCTTATCTCTCTCGCTCTCTTCTCTCTCCTCTCTCTCTTTTTGTAGCCACTAGTTCTCTCTCTCTCTCTCCTTCCCTCCCTCCATCATCTATCCATCTTTGTATCTGCAGTGTGTGTGTTAATGGTTAGTCTCTGCCTAGCTGTGTTCCATGTGTTATCACACAGTCATCTATATACTGTATCTGGGGCTGTTATTTTCTCCTGTGGGTGTTTGTATCTCTGAACCTCTCTGTGGGCAAACATGCTTCCTCCAACGCTGACTGACACTTCAAGCCCTTAACAGCCCACGCCATCTCTCTCTCTCTGTCTCTCTCTCTCTCTCTCTCTCTCTCTCTCTGTCTCTGTCTCTCTCTCTCTCTCTCTCTGTCTCTCTCTCTCTCTGTCTCTCTCTCTCTCTGTCCCTCTCTCTCTGTCTCTGTCTATCTCTCTGTCTCTCTCTCTCTGTCTGTCTCTCTCTCTCTGTCTGTCTCTCTCTCTCTCTCTCTCTGTCTCTCTGGCCGCACACCAATTCTTCAAAGGCACTAAAAGAATAAAGAAATAAATGCACTTTTTAATGATTTGACCATAGTGGTGTTCAAAAGGAACAAACAAAATCAAAGAAATATTGGCCACATGTTGACCCCCCCCCCCCCCCCCCCCCCCTCCCTGCTCGGTGTGGAGGACCTCCCACCCTGTCTGTCGATGCAGACCGATTTAGAAGTTTGCAGAAGTCGGCTGTTGGAAAAAAGCATTTTGCCACCTCCTAACAACACATTCACTTCTGGTCATGGCGACTCCTCTCCATGTCGACCGCCACACTAACCCGCGAGAGGAGGAGGTCACTGTGCGCATTGTGAATGGATCCTGTCCTCTTCTTCTTCACTAACCACACATGTTCACCGCATCGGCGTATTTAGACCACTATCAGTAGGGCACGTGCCCTACTGATGATCATCTGTGCCCCACTGATTGAAAAAAAAAAATGTTTTACTTCACTTTGAAATATTATAGTGAAATATTTTGCAATGTTGTCGCATCCTCCAACAGGCTCTTTTTTGTAAGTTGACTGGTTTGCACACCAATAATACAGTGCAATAATAGAATAGTAGAATAGATAGTAAAATTATGCAATAGAATGGCCAGAGTAAAATAGTGCTACAGTACAATCAACAGCGGGGTGTATTAGAAGGCTATGGTGAAGAGGTACGTTTTTAGCTTATTTCTGAAAATATTAAGAGATCTAGCTTCCCTAATGTCCATAGGTAGTGTGTTCCATAACTTTGGTGCATAGTTAGCAAAGGCTGCATCCCCGATTTTCTTTAGACTGTGGCTTGGAACCTTCAATAGTAGATGATCGCAATGTTTATACTTTGTATATAAGGAGGAGAACCTTGAAATCAATTCTAAATGTTACCGGAAGCCAGTGGTTATTTACTTGTAACTTTGGGTTTGATCCAAGGAGTAAGTTGCCCCATATTGCTCTGTAACATTTCTCTTTTTGTTATAGGACCGACTAGTAGGATTTCAGTTTTGCCCTCCATTTAATTTTAGGAAGTTGTTCGTCATCCATTTGTTTACTGCTAAGAGACAGGCGGAAATGGAGTTTATAGCTGTGTGATCATTTGGTTCAGCGGAGATGTACAATTGTGTGTAATCTGCGTAACTATGGAAACATACATTGTGCTTTCTAATGATGTCTCCTCAATGTTCAATGTTCAATGCAATGTTCAATGCAAGTAAAGCACTTTAAACTTTAAGTATGACTAAATGCTTTCTTGACTATATATATAGTAACTGTTCCAAAATGCATAGATTTCTATGTATTTTAGGGGTTTGGGGGGCTAGCTCTTTTTAATATAAATGTCAGATTGTTTTATTTATTTCATAGATTTCTATGCATTTCAGGAGTTTGGGGGGCTGGCTCCCCAAAATAATTAAATATCATAACCCTAACCTAACCCTAAAACTGAAATAAAGTTAAAAAAAAATAGTTACAAAATCCACCCATTTTCGCCCACAAACCCATCAAAATCGGCCAAATTTCTTTCGCGGCCGCGCTCCCGCTTCATACTTTTTGGTGCCCTTCTGTGCCCTACTGAATTGCTGGGTCTAGATACGCCCCTGGTTCACCGTGCCACTCGCTCACACGGCCATCCATTACAATGTGCCGCGCATCCGATTGGCCCCCGGACCGTCAGTGTTGTACGTCTGCCATGTCGACAAACCCATTCTATCACCGTAAAATAATGTGCTGTAACTCTTGTACAAACCCAACCAGTGAAACTCTCTATTCTATATTTTGATCAAAGCTAAGTCAGGGATGCAAACATGGAGCTATGGTGAGTACGCACTAACCTCCGATACAGCCCTTTAGCCACGCCTCCGTAGCCCGAAGACGCCTCCTCCCTCTCTTGTACAAGGGATTCAAAACACTCTGGATAGGTGTAAGCAGTGATGTCGACCCCTATATTGTTTCTCACAATCTGGGAGTCTCTTCGGTCCACCTGAAAAGCACTGGCACCAGTGGAAGAAGAACATGGTGGCCGTTGGTTAGCATAGCATGTTAGTGGACGGCGCTGTGCCCACTGACTTCCACTTAGCGTCATGGTAATGCTAGTAGGCCCATTGACCTCCACTAGCATGCTTAGCATCATGTTAATGCCAGTATGCCCATTGACTTCCACTAGCATGCTTTAGCGTCATGTTAATGCCAGTATGCCCATTGACTTCCACTAGCATGCTTTAGCGTCATGTTAATGCCAGTATGCCCATTGACTTCCACTAGCATGCTTTAGCGTCATGGTAATGCCAGTAAGCCCATTGACTTCCACTAGCATGCTTTAGCGTCATGGTAATGCCAGTAAGCCCATTGACTTCCACTAGCATGCTTTAGCGTCATGGTAATGCCAGTAAGCCCATTGACTTCCACTAGCATGCTTTAGCGTCATGGTAATGCCAGTAAGCCCATTGACTTCCACTAGCATGCTTTAGCGTCATGGTAATGCCAGTAAGCCCATTGACTTCCACTAGCATGCTTTAGCGTCATGGTAATGCTTTTAAGCCCATTGACTTCCACTAGCATGCTTTAGCGTCATGGTAATGCCAGTAAGCCCATTGACTTCCACTAGCATGCTTTAGCGTCATGGTAATGCCAGTAAGCCCATTGACTTCCACTAGCATGCTTTAGCGTCATGGTAATGCCAGTAAGCCCATTGACTTCCACTAGCATGCTTTAGCGTCATGGTAATGCCAGTAAGCCCATTGACTTCCACTAGCATGCTTTAGCGTCATGGTAATGCCAGTAAGCCCATTGACTTCCACTAGCATGCTTTAGCGTCATGGTAATGCCAGTAAGTAATATCTCGATGTGTTGTCTCAACGTTAACCCATTTCTCAAAATCCACAACTGGTTGCAGATGCTTTTTGATTGGACTAAAAGGATGCATTTTGAAAAGCTTTTGAAATACAAAGATATGAAGTAGACCTCAGTACACACATTTTCAGAGGGTTCCCTGTTCTGCAGTGAGATAAAGAGAATAGTTAGAAATGGTCAAGAAATATGAGAAATATGTAGATAAACATTGTTTTATAAGGTATAGAAAATGCAAGAGTTGCAAAAGAAATGCCAAAAGAAAGTAATCGTGAAAATAGGAATTGTGCAAGTAAGAGATTCCCAGTTTGTGTCCCAAATCAGATTGGCTTCTTAAAATGTGTATTATCCCTTTAAAGTAAGAGGTTAAGAGAGGAGGCCTTTTCGGGCTACTGAGACACACTCCTAGACTAAAATAAGAAATCAATGATGTTTCCCGTTTAAGACGACCTAACCATTGACCCTTTTGACCCCTCCCCCTCCCCGTTAACCAATGGCAGGCGTCGAGCATCGAGAACAAGCAGGACTGGATCAAACACATCAGAGAGGTGATCCAGGACCGGACCATCCACCTGAGGGGAGCCCTCAAGGAGCCCATCCACATCCCCAAGACCACCACCGCCAAGCACCACAAGGGCCGCAGGTACGCACAGAATACATGTAACGGAGGTATCGCGAGTATATCCACAGTCACGATGGACTTCAAGTGTTGTGAAGTGACTGTGGCACATAGCAGTACTGCAAGTAAAGTCATCCACCCATAAAAGACATGCAGACACGTTACCAAAAAGTGAATTCACCTCTTGGTATAGTGGTCAACGATGTCGCCCGCGGTGTGGGAGACCGGGGTTCGAGACTCGCTCAGGGCAAGCCAATTCGAACCGGCTACATACACACAAGTATAATACAAGTAATACAACATAATAAAACGCTCATATTCACATAGGTGCTGTACTGCATGAAGTGTATGAATATGAGTCACAAACACACATTTTAAATGGTAAAAGGAATGCATTTATTTAATGTTACACACATTCACACACCGATGGCGGAGGCGACCATTTGAGACGGCCGCTCTACCTGTCCCCCGTTTTAGAGACTTCATTTGAATCCACAGATCATTATATCTCACATTATGTAATTATTCAAAATGCTTTTTGAGGACATTGTATTGATCCAGAAGCAACACACACACATTGAAACACACACTGTGTCTCCTTCGCAGGGATGGAGAGGATCTGGACAGTCAGGGTGACGGCAGCAGCCAACCAGACACCATCTCTCTGGCCTCCCGCACCTCCCAGAACACACTGGACAGTGACAAGGTGAGAGCACACGCACACACACATATGTACACACACACGCATATGCACATACACACACACACACACATACTACTACTACTACCACTGCCACTACTATTACTACAACTACTACTACCACTACTATTACTACAACTACTATTACTACAACTACTACTACCACTACTATTACTACAACTACTACTACTATTACTACAACAACTACTATTACTACAACTACTATTACTACAACTACTATTACTACAACAACTACTACTACTAATACTATTACTACTACCACTACCACTACTACTACTATTACTACCACTACCACTACTACTCTTACTACTACTACTACTACTACTACTACTACTACTACTACTACTACTACTACTACTACTACTACTACTACTACTACTACTACTACTACCACCACTACTATTACTATTACTACAACTACTACTACTACTACCACCACCACTACTATTACTACAACTACTACCACCACCACTACTATTACTACAACTACTACTACTATTACTACAACAACTACTACCACTACTATTACTACAACTATTACCACTACTATTACTATTACTACAACTACTACTATTACTACCACTACTAATACTACCACCACTACTATTACTACTACTTCTACTACTACTACTACTACTACTTCTACTACTACTACTACTATTACTACTACTACTACAACACTAACTCTCCCTCCCTCCGCCCCACAGCTGTCCGGTGGCTGTGAGCTGACGGTGGTGATCCATGACTTCCTGGCGGGCAACAGCAACGAGCTGACTGTGCGCCGGGGCCAGACGGTGGAGGTGCTGGAGCGCTGCCACGACAAGCCCGACTGGTGCCTGGTGAGGACCACGGACCGCTCCCCCGCCCACGAGGGCCTGGTGCCCTGCGCCATGCTCTGCATCGCTCACTCCAGGTCCTCCATGGAGATGGAGGGCATCTTCAACCACAAGGGTAAGAGAGAGGGAAGGGAAGAGGGGGGGGGCTGTAAGTGGAATAATAATAATAATATTACACTTTATTTGTATAGCACCTTTCATACAAGAATTGCAGCCCATGTGCCTCAAAAACCTGATAGTCAATCTGACAGTCCGCCTGATGGACCATCTTCCCCGTTAGCTGATAGTCTTTCTTACTGTTTACTACACACACCGTTTAAAACATGACAGTCTTTCTGTGTGTTTTGGATCCAGTGTGTAGCTGAAAGTATTTAAAGGGTTTGTCTGTAGTTTTTAAGAAACCCATGTACTTGTAACTGTTATGTACCAGGAGCCTGATCACTCCTGTGTCACTGTGCAGGCAGGCCTGATCACTCCTGTGTCACGGGGCATGCAGGTGAGGGCTGCCAATTAGCCAATTAGTGCTGATTGGTTACCTGCTGGGAGCTTTAAAGGCAGCCCTAGTAACACACATGCAGGGTCGGTGCTTAGAGGGAGAGCTGTCACATTCTTCCAGTCCGTGTCCGTTGGGTTTACATTAGTACATTAGTTTACATTTACATTAATAGTTCCTTGATATAGTAGCATTTTGAGTTAGAGCACGGGGTTTTGGTGTTGGTTTGCACATAGGTTGCGTACCCATGAGCCAGGGTCGTAACAGTAACTTTATTGGGATACTACACTAGATACTCTGTTGTACCTTCTCAAGACCCTTTTAGTATGTGGTGGG
The DNA here is from genome assembly GCF_963971535.1 of Notolepis coatsorum. Classification (NCBI taxonomy): domain Eukaryota; kingdom Metazoa; phylum Chordata; class Actinopteri; order Aulopiformes; family Paralepididae; genus Notolepis; species Notolepis coatsorum. Next base: position 32,416,643 of record NC_140168.1, on the reverse strand, counting down.
CACTCAAGTCTGTACTATTTATGTTTTTTTGTAAAGTTGTGCTTGACGTCCTGGTTTTTATCGTTGTCTGTCTAATTCCATCTAGAATCTTGTCTGATTTGTCACAAACTGGGAGTCATTTCAAGAACTTGCACACAACACTGGTGCAAGTACTTTTTGGATGAACTGAAATTATTCTCAGTTTGTGACAAAGCAGATGAGCTTCTTAAAAATGTGGTCTATCTCATTTATAAAATTAAAATAATTATGCACAATCACTTAAAGGTTGGTACAATAGGTATCTATTGTGAAGGAAACGTTTTTTGACTAACCATTCTATCTCTCTTTTGCTCTCGCTCGCTCTCTCTCCTCCCTCCCCCTCTCTCCCTCCCTCCCTCTCTCCCTCCCTCCCTCCCTCCCTCCCTCCCTCCCTCCCTCCCTCCCTCCCTCCCTCCCTCCCTCCCCCTCCCTCTCTCCCTCCCTCCCTCCCTCCCTCCCTCCCTCCCTCCCTCCCTCCCTCCCTCCCTCCCTCTCTCTCTCTCCCTCCATCTCACTCTCTCCCTCCCTCTCTCCCTCTATCTCTCTCCCTCCCTCGCTCTCTCCCTCCCTCGCTCTCTCCCTCCCTCCTTCCCTCTCTCCCCCTCTCCCTCACTCTCTCCCCCTCTCCCTCACTCTCTCCCTCCCTCTCCCTCTATCTCTATCTCTCTCCCCTCGCTCTCTCCCTCCCTCTCTCTCTCTCCCTCCCTCCCTCCCTCCCTCCCTCCCTCCCTCCCTCCCTCCCTCCCTCCCTCCCTCCCTCCCTCCCTCCCTCCCTCTCTCCCTCCCTCTCTCTCTCTCCCTCCCTCCCTCCCTCCCTCCCTCCCTCCCTCCTTCCCTCCTTCCCTCCCTCCCTCTCTCTCTCCCTCCCTCCCTCCTCTCAGACACCCTGTCGGTGTGCAGTAATGACTCCATCCTGCCAGGCTCGTCCGCCACCCTCCAGCCGGGCCACGGCATGGGCTCTCACACCTCCCCAGGGCCCAAGAGGCCAGGTACACATCTGCGCCAAAGCTGCCTTTCAATTCAGTCGACTCTTGAAAGTTTGGAAGGTCTAGATTTATATGGAAAATCACCTGGGTGTACGGTTCACCACCACTTTGCTAATTTCCTCCCCTGGGAGTGTTTGTATACCACTAAGTATAAGTAATATTATTTGTCGATGGTCAAAAGGTGTAAAACAGTAAGTAATATTATCTACAATGTACAATGTTACATGTGTAGGAACACTGTTGTAATCATAAAGAAATTTTTTGTGATCACTTTTTATTTTCTTATTTTCCACATGAAACAAGACAACACAATACAGTAGTAATAATAATACACAAGACATCACAGGACAGTAACTTAAATAACAATAATGACGAGACAATTTAATTAGCAGTATAGTACCCCAAACTAAACGCTCTAGGGTTGGATTCAAGCAGACTAAACGAGGCTCGCTTCAGAAATACAATCAAGTAATTACTAGTGACGTCCCAAATCAAGTTTTTTTGCTCCAAATCCGAGTCATTTACAGTGATGTCGAGTATCTGTCAATACGGAGTCCCAATCTGATGGTATTTCCTAGATAATACAGCTGCACAGTGCAGACTTCAGGTAACAACCAGTCCAATGTAGGTGAGATATGGTTGGTACAGTAATTTAATTGAATACCTCTGCATCACATTCCCCGCCAAACACGTTGTACGACGGGTTTGCTGATCATGCAAATTCCGCCAATCCACGGCGTACGACGTTATTGAGATCATATTTCATTTTTTCGCCATGATATTCATAATTCCGCCACCCAGCCTCGGCTGAGACAGTAGGACTCGGCACAACCGTGCAACGCTTCAATACCGCCGCCTGGTGGATGATCGGGCTAGTTACAACCGGAAATGGATCTCTGGTGATCTCGGTGCATCTCGGAAATCCGTCCGGCAGTCACATATTGTTGCGGGACTCTAGACACACATCCGTGTATATGGATCGCTGCCATAACTCAATAATCGATATGATTTGGGGCGTTTATTGCACCATACAAACCGGAAATGGATCTAGTCGATCAACGTCAAATAAGTGGGATCTTTTTCCTCCAGTCTCATCGGCGAACGGTAAGAGGACAGTAACGTTACTTTCAGCTTGATTGTTTATTATTATTAATGCAAACCGCTCTGATCAATATATCACCCATACTACATAAAGCATTTATTGACGATCACGGAATTATAAATGACCCCCCCCCCCCCCCCCCCCTTCATCCGCGCATGATGAGTCATAATGTTTAGGATCGTATTCAGTTGGATTTCTTAATATAGCGTGTATCGCGAATAAACTGCAATCGATAATCTATATTATGCGTTTAGGCCTATAACTCACGTTCTAGGAATTACTGCAGAAAACGATAAAAACATACTTATATTCTAGACGGTATTTTCGTATGAATATATGAATGAAAAAGTATAACGTTCCTACATCCTGAACGATAGATAATCGATGTTGAATGGGCCATAGTAATGTCAATTTAGCAATACAATTAAAAAAGTTATAGCCCTGCAAAGAAGGTGAACATCTCCATAGGCTTAGACTGGTGGCAGTGATCATACATTGATGGATAGAAGCGTGTTAATGGTTTTCATTGTTTTGTTTTTTTTACAAACAAATATCTGGCTTTGATCAGGCTTAATTAATATACCCACCATTTAAAATATGCTGTGATTGGCCCCCTGATCCCAATCTTACCAATTGGATCCACGACAGTTTTGTTCATCAATAAAAAGAATTATAAAATCCCTAGTAATTACTACTAGTAATTGACCTATCGCAACCCTTGTTGCGATTTGAAGGGTCGATAAAAGAGGGCAGGGCTTGAGATCAACCGCTCACCACAACGTGTCTGCTGTGAACTGGGGTGAACCGCCTTTTGGTTTTGTTTTCCCGCCGCGTTCTGACTGAAGGCAACACGCTGCGGAAGTGGCTGACCAGCCCGGTGCGACGGCTGAGCAGCGGCAAGGCGGACGGCCACGTGAAGAAGCTGAACCACAAGCACAAGAAGAGCCGCGACGCCCGGAAGAGCGGCGAGCTCACCATGGGCTCCCAGAAGGACTCGGACGACAGCGCCGCCACGCCCCAGGACGAGACTGTGGAGGAGGTGGGTGGAACGGGGGGAGTTGGGTTAGGTGTAGTCCTTCACCAGGTACTATAGTGGGGGGAGTTAGTGGTGTAGTCCTTCAACAGGTACTATAGTGGGTGGAGTTAGTGGTGTAGTCCTTCACCAGGTACTATAGTGGGGGGAGTTAGTGGTGTAGTCCTTCACCAGGTACTATAGTGGGGGGAGTTAGTGGTGTAGTCCTTCAACAGGTACTATAGTGGGTGGAGTTAGTGGTGTAGTCCTTCAACAGGTACTATAGTGGGGGGAGTTAGTGGTGTAGTCCTTCAACAGGTACTATAGTGGGTGGAGTTAGTGGTGTAGTCCTTCACCAGGTACTATAGTGGGGGGAGTTAGTGGTGTAGTCCTTCACCAGGTACTATAGTGGGGGGAGTTAGTGGTGTAGTCCTTCAACAGGTACTATAGTGGGTGGAGTTAGTGGTGTAGTCCTTCACCAGGTACTATAGTGGGGGGAGTTAGTGGTGTAGTCCTTCAACAGGTACTATAGTGGGGGGAGTTAGTGGTGTAGTCCTTTAACAGGTACTATAGTGGGTGGAGTTAGTGGTGTAGTCCTTCACCAGGTACTATAGTGGGGGGAGTTAGCGGTGTAGTCCTTTAACAGGTACTATAGTGGGGGGAGTTAGTGGTGTAGTCCTTTAACAGGTACTATAGTGGGTGGAGTTAGTGGTGTAGTCCTTCACCAGGTACTGTAGTGGGGGGAGTTAGTGGTGTAGTCCTGCACCAGGTACTATAGTGGGGGGAGTTAGTGGTGTAGTCCTTTAACAGGTACTCTAGTGGGTGGAGTTAGTGGTGTAGTCCTTTAACAGGTACTATAGTGGGTGGAGTTAGTGGTGTAGTCCTGCACCAGGTACTATAGTGGGGGGAGTTAGTGGTGTAGTCCTTCACCAGGTACTATAGTGGGGGGAGTTAGTGGTGTAGTCCTTTAACAGGTACTATAGTGGGTGGAGTTAGTGGTGTAGTCCTTCAACAGGTACTATAGTGGGGGGAGTTAGTGGTGTAGTCCTTCACCAGGTACTATAGTGGGGGGAGTTAGTGGTGTAGTCCTTCACCAGGTACTATAGTGGGGGGAGTTAGTGGTGTAGTCCTTTAACAGGTACTATAGTGGGTGGAGTTAGTGGTGTAGTCCTTCACCAGGTACTATAGTGGGGGGAGTTAGTGGTGTAGTCCTTCACCAGGTACTATAGTGGGGGGAGTTAGTGGTGTAGTCCTTTAACAGGTACTATAGTGGGGGGAGTTAGTGGTGTAGTCCTTTAACAGGTACTGTAGTGGGGGGAGTTAGTGGTGTAGTCCTTCACCAGGTACTGTAGTGGGGGGAGTTAGTGGTGTAGTCCTTCACCAGGTACTATAGTGGGGGGAGTTAGTGGTGTAGTCCTTCACCAGGTACTGTAGTGGGTGGAGTTAGTGGTGTAGTCCTTCACCAGGTACTATAGTGGGGGGAGTTAGTGGTGTAGTCCTTCACCAGGTACTATAGTGGGGGGAGTTAGTGGTGTAGTCCTTCACCAGGTACTATAGTGGGGGGAGTTAGTGGTGTAGTCCTTCACCAGGTACTATAGTGGGGGGAGTTAGTGGTGTAGTCCTTTAACAGGTACTATAGTGGGGGGAGTTAGTGGTGTAGTCCTTCACCAGGTACTATAGTGGGTGGAGTTAGTGGTGTAGTCCTTTAACAGGTACTATAGTGGGGGGAGTTAGTGGTGTAGTCCTTCACCAGGTACTATAGTGGGTGGAGTTAGTGGTGTAGTCCTTCACCAGGTACTATAGTGGGGGGAGTTAGTGGTGTAGTCCTTCACCAGGTACTATAGTGGGGGGAGTTAGTGGTGTAGTCCTTTAACAGGTACTATAGTGGGGGGAGTTAGTGGTGTAGTCCTTCAACAGGTACTATAGTGGGGGGAGTTAGTGGTGTAGTCCTTTAACAGGTACTGTAGTGGGGGGAGTTAGTGGTGTAGTCCTTCACCAGGTACTATAGTGGAGGGAGTTAGTGGTGTAGTCCTTCACCAGGTACTGTAGTGGGTGGAGTTAGTGGTGTAGTCCTTCACCAGGTACTATAGTGGGGGGAGTTAGTGGTGTAGTCCTTTAACAGGTACTATAGTGGGGGGAGTTAGTGGTGTAGTCCTTCACCAGGTACTATAGTGGGTGGAGTTAGTGGTGTAGTCCTTCACCAGGTACTATAGTGGGTGGAGTTAGTGGTGTAGTCCTTCACCAGGTACTATAGTGGGGGGAGTTAGTGGTGTAGTCCTTCAACAGGTACTGTAGTGGGGGGAGTTAGTGGTGTAGTCCTTTAACAGGTACTGTAGTGGGGGGAGTTAGTGGTGTAGTCCTTTAACAGGTACTATAGTGGGGGGAGTTTAGTGGTGTAGTCCTTTAACAGGTACTATAGTGGGGGGAGTTAGTGGTGTAGTCCTTCACCAGGTACTATAGTGGGTGGAGTTAGTGGTGTAGTCCTTTAACAGGTACTGTAGTGGGGGGAGTTAGTGGTGTAGTCCTTCACCAGGTACTGTAGTGGGGGGAGTTAGTGGTGTAGTCCTTCACCAGGTACTATAGTGGGGGGAGTTAGTGGTGTAGTCCTTCACCAGGTACTGTAGTGGGTGGAGTTAGTGGTGTAGTCCTTCACCAGGTACTATAGTGGGGGGAGTTAGTGGTGTAGTCCTTCACCAGGTACTATAGTGGGGGGAGTTAGTGGTGTAGTCCTTCACCAGGTACTATAGTGGGGGGGGTTAGTGGTGTAGTCCTTTAACAGGTACTATAGTGGGGGGAGTTAGTGGTGTAGTCCTTCAACAGGTACTGTAGTGGGGGGAGTTAGTGGTGTAGTCCTTTAACAGGTACTGTAGTGGGGGGAGTTAGTGGTGTAGTCCTTTAACAGGTACTGTAGTGGGGGGGGTTAGTGGTGTAGTCCTTTAACAGGTACTATAGTGGGGGGAGTTAGTGGTGTAGTCCTTCACCAGGTACTATAGTGGGGGGAGTTAGTGGTGTAGTCCTTCACCAGGTACTATAGTGGGTGGAGTTAGTGGTGTAGTCCTTCACCAGGTACTATAGTGGGGGGAGTTAGTGGTGTAGTCCTTTAACAGGTACTATAGTGGGGGGAGTTAGTGGTGTAGTCCTTTAACAGGTACTGTAGTGGGGGGAGTTAGTGGTGTAGTCCTTTAACAGGTACTGTAGTGGGTGGAGTTAGTGGTGTAGTCCTTCACCAGGTACTATAGTGGGGGGAGTTAGTGGTGTAGTCCTTTAACAGGTACTATAGTGGGGGGAGTTAGTGGTGTAGTCCTTCACCAGGTACTATAGTGGGGGGAGTTAGTGGTGTAGTCCTTCACCAGGTACTATAGTGGGGGGAGTTAGTGGTGTAGTCCTTCACCAGGTACTATAGTGGGTGGAGTTAGTGGTGTAGTCCTTCACCAGGTACTATAGTGGGGGGAGTTAGTGGTGTAGTCCTTCAACAGGTACTATAGTGGGTGGAGTTAGTGGTGTAGTCCTTCACCAGGTACTATAGTGGGTGGAGTTAGTGGTGTAGTCCTTCACCAGGTACTATAGTGGGGGGAGTTAGTGGTGTAATCCTTCACCAGGTACTATAGTGGGGGGAGTTAGTGGTGTAGTCCTTCACCAGGTACTATAGTGGGTGGAGTTAGTGGTGTAGTCCTTCACCAGGTACTATAGTGGGGGGAGTTAGTGGTGTAGTCCTTTAACAGGTACTATAGTGGGGGGAGTTAGTGGTGTAGTCCTTTAACAGGTACTGTAGTGGGGGGAGTTAGTGGTGTAGTCCTTTAACAGGTACTGTAGTGGGGGGGGTTAGTGGTGTAGTCCTTTAACAGGTACTATAGTGGGGGGAGTTAGTGGTGTAGTCCTTCACCAGGTACTATAGTGGGGGGAGTTAGTGGTGTAGTCCTTTAACAGGTACTATAGTGGGGGGAGTTAGTGGTGTAGTCCTTCACCAGGTACTATAGTGGGGGGAGTTAGTGGTGTAGTCCTTCACCAGGTACTATAGTGGGTGGAGTTAGTGGTGTAGTCCTTCACCAGGTACTATAGTGGGTGGAGTTAGTGGTGTAGTCCTTCACCAGGTACTATAGTGGGGGGAGTTAGTGGTGTAGTCCTTCACCAGGTACTATAGTGGGTGGAGTTAGTGGTGTAGTCCTTCAACAGGTACTATAGTGGGTGGAGTTAGTGGTGTAGTCCTTCACCAGGTACTATAGTGGGTGGAGTTAGTGGTGTAGTCCTTCACCAGGTACTATAGTGGGGGGAGTTAGTGGTGTAGTCCTTCACCAGGTACTATAGTGGGGGGAGTTAGTGGTGTAGTCCTTCACCAGGTACTGTAGTGGGGGGAGTTAGTGGTGTAGTCCTTCACCAGGTACTATAGTGGGGGGAGTTAGTGGTGTAGTCCTTCACCAGGTACTATAGTGGGTGGAGTTAGTGGTGTAGTCCTTTAACAGGTACTATAGTGGGTGGAGTTAGTGGTGTAGTCCTTCACCAGGTACTATAGTGGGTGGAGTTAGTGGTGTAGTCCTTCACCAGGTACTGTAGTGGGGGGAGTTAGTGGTGTAGTCCTTCACCAGGTACTATAGTGGGTGGAGTTAGTGGTGTAGTCCTTCAACAGGTACTATAGTGGGGGGAGTTAGTGGTGTAGTCCTTTAACAGGTACTATAGTGGGGGGAGTTAGTGGTGTAGTCCTTCACCAGGTACTATAGTGGGGGGAGTTAGTGGTGTAATCCTTCACCAGGTACTATAGTGGGGGGAGTTAGTGGTGTAGTCCTTCACCAGGTACTATAGTGGGTGGAGTTAGTGGTGTAGTCCTTCACCAGGTACTATAGTGGGGGGAGTTAGTGGTGTAGTCCTTCACCAGGTACTATAGTGGGGGGAGTTAGTGGTGTAGTCCTTCACCAGGTACTATAGTGGGGGGAGTTAGTGGTGTAGTCCTTCACCAGGTACTATAGTGGGTGGAGTTAGTGGTGTAGTCCTTCACCAGGTACTATAGTGGGGGGAGTTAGTGGTGTAGTCCTTCACCAGGTACTATAGTGGGGGGAGTTAGTGGTGTAGTCCTTCACCAGGTACTATAGTGGGTGGAGTTAGTGGTGTAGTCCTTCACCAGGTACTATAGTGGGTGGAGTTAGTGGTGTAGTCCTTCACCAGGTACTATAGTGGGGGGAGTTAGTGGTGTAGTCCTTCACCAGGTACTATAGTGGGGGGAGTTAGTGGTGTAGTCCTTTAACAGGTACTATAGTGGGGGGAGTTAGTGGTGTAGTCCTTCACCAGGTACTATAGTGGGTGGAGTTAGTGGTGTAGTCCTTCACCAGGTACTATAGTGGGTGGAGTTAGTGGTGTAGTCCTTCAACAGGTACTATAGTGGGGGGAGTTAGTGGTGTAGTCCTTCACCAGGTACTATAGTGGGTGGAGTTAGTGGTGTAGTCCTTCACCAGGTACTGTAGTGGGGGGAGTTAGTGGTGTAGTCCTTCACCAGGTACTGTAGTGGGGGGAGTTAGTGGTGTAGTCCTTCACCAGGTACTATAGTGGGGGGAGTTAGTGGTGTAGTCCTTCACCAGGTACTGTAGTGGGGGGAGTTAGTGGTGTAGTCCTTTAACAGGTACTATAGTGGGTGGAGTTAGTGGTGTAGTCCTTTAACAGGTACTATAGTGGGTGGAGTTAGTGGTGTAGTCCTTCACCAGGTACTATAGTGGGGGGAGTTAGTGGTGTAGTCCTTTAACAGGTACTATAGTGGGTGGAGTTAGTGGTGTAGTCCTTCACCAGGTACTATAGTGGGTGGAGTTAGTGGTGTAGTCCTTTAACAGGTACTATAGTGGGTGGAGTTAGTGGTGTAGTCCTTTAACAGGTACTATAGTGGGTGGAGTTAGTGGTGTAGTCCTTCACCAGGTACTATAGTGGGGGGAGTTAGTGGTGTAGTCCTTTAACAGGTACTATAGTGGGGGGAGTTAGTGGTGTAGTCCTTTAACAGGTACTATAGTGGGGGGAGTTAGTGGTGTAGTCCTTTAACAGGTACTATAGTGGGGGGAGTTAGTGGTGTAGTCCTTTAACAGGTACTATAGTGGGTGGAGTTAGTGGTGTAGTCCTTTAACAGGTACTATAGTGGGTGGAGTTAGTGGTGTAGTCCTTCACCAGGTACTATAGTGGGGGGAGTTAGTGGTGTAATCCTGTGTCAGGTACTATAGTGGGGGGAGTTAGTGGTGTAGTCCTTTAACAGGTACTATAGTGGGTGGAGTTAGTGGTGTAGTCCTTCACCAGGTACTATAGTGGGTGGAGTTAGTGGTGTAGTCCTTTAACAGGTACTATAGTGGGTGGAGTTAGTGGTGTAGTCCTTTAACAGGTACTATAGTGGGTGGAGTTAGTGGTGTAGTCCTTCACCAGGTACTATAGTGGGGGGAGTTAGTGGTGTAGTCCTTTAACAGGTACTATAGTGGGGGGAGTTAGTGGTGTAGTCCTTTAACAGGTACTATAGTGGGGGGAGTTAGTGGTGTAGTCCTTTAACAGGTACTATAGTGGGGGGAGTTAGTGGTGTAGTCCTTTAACAGGTACTATAGTGGGTGGAGTTAGTGGTGTAGTCCTTTAACAGGTACTATAGTGGGTGGAGTTAGTGGTGTAGTCCTTCACCAGGTACTATAGTGGGGGGAGTTAGTGGTGTAGTCCTTCACCAGGTACTATAGTGGGGGGAGTTAGTGGTGTAGTCCTTCACCAGGTACTATAGTGGGTGGAGTTAGTGGTGTAATCCTGTGTCAGGTACTCTAGTGGGTGGAGTTAGTAGTATAGCTCCCAAATAGTGATGTTTATTTTAAGTTGTATCATCTACATCGGGTTGAAATAGATGATTTCAGTCACTATTGGGATTATTTACACCAGTGTGCAGATTCAGGTCTGTAAATTCAGGTCTGTCTCTCTCTCTCCCTCTCTCCAGGGTATCTGCGGGGTATTAAAAAGTATTAAATTCATAATTCTCATTTTAAGGCCTTAAAAGGTATTAAAAAGTCTTACATTTCATTTGCACAAGTATTAAAAAATTATTAAATATATGAAATGTTTTTGTATCAAGTCGTTGTTTTTTGCGGGGCTACCGGTTGCCAGTTCAGTGTGTGTTGTTTTTTGCTAGTATGGTCATGAAATTGGTATAAAATCCAGCTCTAAGTGGTATTAAAAAGCTCTTAAAAGGTGTTAAATTGAACTGGTTGAAACCTGCAGATACCCCGTCTCTCTCTCTCTCTCACACACATTCTCTCCGTGATAATAACCTGATACCCCGTCTCTCTCTCTCTCTCTCTCTCTCTCTCACACACACATTCTCTCCGTGATAATAACCTGATACCCCGTCTCTCTCTCTCTCTCTCTCTCTCTCTCTCTCTCTCTCACACACCTAACCTATAACCTATCGCTCTTATCCAACCCTAACCTCAGCGTTGCTCCCCGTCTGTTCCTCAGAGGGTCCGTAACGAGGGACTGTCCAGCGGGACCCTGTCCAAGTCCAGCTCGTCCGGCATGCAGAGCTGCGGCGAGGAGGAGGGCGAGGAGGGGCCGGACTCCGTGCCCCTGCCCCCCCCCATGGCCATCCAGCAGCACAGCCTGCTACAACCCGACTCCCAGGACGACAAGGTGAGAGGGAGGGAGGGAGTCTGGAGCGAGACGGAGGGGGAGGGGAGTTACTAGATGGAGGGGAGAGGCACTTCGCGGCGTAGTAGATAAGAGGACGGAGGGGAGGGAGAGACAGGTGAGGATGGGTGGGGGGTGTCGGAGCACGAATGGGTAAGAAATCTTACATGCAAAATACTGTACAATACAAATGACCTATCTCAAAACCCGCCCTCTTTTCTGAGATTGTGATTGCGATTGGAGGATCAAGAAAAGAGGGCACAGGTTTGAGATGAGGCCAATTCAGTACAACTTTGGCGCAATCGGGGTCATAGGTAAAGAGGATTAGTAGATGTAGATGTGATCGGCATTCTGGTCGAACCAATGATTGTAAAGATGAAATATTTCTCACCAATCACTCTTTAAGCCTCTGTATTCGGTGTCATCATGTCCCCCGATGTACAGAGATAACAGGCAGATAATAACACACACTTGACCAGCAAAATAAGATAAACAAAAAACCTGACATGATACGATGCAGGTTTGGCGTTTTAATCTCCAGCAACAAGTCCGTGCTTATTATTCCTACATATTTTAAGATCGTCTTTAGAAGAAGAAAAAACAAAGCATATTTTTCTTTTGCAGTCTCTCTCTCTCTCTCTCTCTCTCTCTCTCTCTCTCTCTCTCTCTCTCTTCATCACGGTTGAGTTTCTGTTGTGGTTTCTGGTTCCTATCTCCCTACAGATTACGTTCTCCCTCATCCCCGTTCTACCCCTCACTTTGTAATCCTCCCCCTCGAAATGAACTTTTCTAACACTGCACAGTGCACTTTATTTTATTATAATTTCTTTGTTAATGTCTCCTTGCTCGTAAACAAGTAGGCAATGAAAAAATGCTTCCGTTAATCCAAGTCACCTTCTCCCCCTTGAGCAGGGCGGTGGCTCCACTGACACTAACGTCTGTTTCTCTTTTGTTTTGTTTTGTTTTCTCTTCTGGTTGTATCGTTTGCTGTTTGCCACGCTGTAGCATTACCTTGATTTATGTCCTGTCTTTGCTTTGTCTCAGTTTCCATACCTCTCCATTTGAAACACCCCTCCTCCCCTCCCCCCCTCGCTCTGTACCTCCGTCTTTTTTACCCCCTCAATCGATTTCTCGACTTTTTTAATTTTTTATATTTTTTTTTAGCTCTCGGCACCTCTCTTCAGCTTTAGTTGTGCTGATTTCTAAAACTCCTTTTGTTTCTGTTTGGTTTCCATGGCAGTCGGTTGAAGGGCATTAGATCGAGTTTTCCCGCCTTTTTCGTTGGTAGTCCTTTGTTAGCGGCTCACTCTCTCTAGAGGTCGTATCGACCTTCTAGACGTCTTCTAAACATCTCTATAAAAGGTATCTCCTCCCCTCCCTGCATTTTCATATTCTGCCTGGTCTCATATCTCTTACCGTTGTCAGTATAGCGGTTCCTTCCTCCATCTCGTTTCTTTGAGACTTCAGTTCTTTAGCTTTTGGCATTCATCAGCCTGATCCCTTCAACACCCTTTTAAATGGACAGTCACGTGGCTGATGACAGCGTGAGCATGGAAACAGACGGGTGTATCCAGCTGGTGACACCCAACCCATGAAAAGGGTTAAATCGTCCTCCGACACTGATCTCATTTAGGGACAACCTCTTGATTTATTATGGTGAGGATTTTGGTTCCTCGCGTTATAGGTCGTATATGAAGCCTGGTAGGATGGGCACAGAGCCACAGGACTTTTACACCCAATAGTCCCTCACGGACAGGAAGGAGTTTGTTGGCTTAGGCGTAGGTGTCGTTTGATAGGAGGACAGGTCGGTTTAATTCACTCTAAACTGACCTTGGATCTGTGGCCATGGGCGACCACTCTGGACGGGTGGTCGGTACGGAGTCGCGGTGCCCTGAGACGATGACCCGCACCGCAGGCCCCTCCCCACCCTCACCCCTCCGTCTCCTCACCCCCACCCGTCACTCCTCCCTCACTCGTTCCTCACCTCCTCCCCTCTGTGCGTTATAACCTCATTGCCCATGTAAGTAATTAGCATCTAAGCGCTGGCGCAGGGCCAGAGGGCACAGCCTCACCATGCAGGCCCTAGTTGGGAAAGTCTTGAAGCGCAGCAGAGCAAGGGTGAGAGTCTTCTGAACTATACTGCACTCTTCTCTCTTTCTTTCTGTCTTTCTTTCTTTTTTTGTCTTTCTTTTTTTTCTCTTTCGTTCTATTTTGTCTGTCTTTCTCTTTTTTCCGTCTTTCTTTCTCTCTTGTCTTTCTTTGTTTGAGCAACATGTCTTATTTCTAGTATCACCAGATCAGATCCTCTCTAACTCCATGTCTCATTAATCCTCACGGTTTCTTTTCAAACTCTTTCCTCTCCTCTTTCTCTGACATTGTTAATTTTTTATTTCAGCCTAGTTTCCACCCTTTTCATTGATATTCTAAGTCTCTTGAGTCTCATAAACCCGCTTTTCTTTCTTCTTCACTCTTCTGAGACATCACGCATCAGGGTTTGTTTTTAATCGGTTTGGGATTTGACCAAACCTAAACGATTTGACATCTTTCTCAGTAACGTCGTCAAACACTCAAACGGTTAACTATTGGTACATTTCCACACAAAGTCATTTTCTCACTGACTAAAAAAGACACTCATCTAACTAAAAGTGACATTTTCTTCTTTAAATTGTTTGGTTTTGTGTTGCACCACAAGCACATCTCTAAATAGACATCTTCTTGTGGTGAAGTCTTGAGACAGACCGAGATTATTACAGGGTTTCGAATCTTTCCTTTGACACTAATTCACTAAACCCTAAAGTTTGGAGTTTTAAGGTAAAACATATGGTTTGCTTCAAATGAAAGAAACATGCCAACAATATGGGAAATGTCCAGAGTCAGACAAGAAGATGGATACCAATTTTTTCTCTTGTGTGTTCAGTAGAAAGCTATCCGGCTGCAAGCTAGCCTAGCTGAGCACAAATGAATGAAAGTGGATACGGACCACTAGCCTATCTTAAAACTCTCGGAGAGGTGTTTTTGGCCAACGGCTAGGCTAGCTGGTTGGCGTGTTTCTTTTGCAGAGACCTGCGTTCATAGTAATCCATTGCAGACGTCTTGGGTCAGCAAACAAAAGGTGATTGTAATCAACTAGCAGGTGATTATCGTTAAACGACCCCCGTGGCGTTGTGCCATGTTGGTTGGTGAGTCGCGTAGTGAGAGTACAGTGAATAGTAAGTGTCTGGATTGATACAGGATGGAAAGTCAAGTTTCACGACTATGATAATGGCTTGCTTGACAATTGACAGATAAAATGAAGGCATGTCAAATAAGAGAAATACTTACTAGATCTTGTTTTACAGTATCTTTGATAAAGAGAATATTGAGGATTAATGTGCAGAATCCATCGGCCCTCTCTAGTTACATCGATAATCCTGATGTAAGTATGGAGTTGTATTCATAACCAAAGGAAAAGAAAAGTATTAGTCAGCAGATGTGGTCATAATATCTAGAGTGTAATGGTCTAATAATAATGTCTCTCCTCTCTGTTCTGGTCCAGACGTCCTCTCGTCTGTCTGTCCGTCCATCCAGTTCAGAAACCCCCAGTGCAGCTGAGCTGGTGAGCGCCATTGAAGAGCTGGTGAAAAGCAAAATGGTAGGAATGTACACACAGCACCCGAAACGCAGGCTGTCCTGTCTGCATTACATTATCCTCACAGTGGGACATTTAGTAAAGTAACTGCGCCCCTGGTGGCCCATTTCAATGGGAATTTAGTGAACTTCTGGGTCAGCTTGCTTATATTTGTAAATCAATCTGTTTCTGTGTATCCTTAATACCTTATGATATGGTCCATAAGTTAGGAAATCTTCAACACACATCTGTTTTATGGGCTATAATGTTAGGATAACAATTGTATACCAGATGATGTTTAAATTACAAGTGCACTTACTTAATTCAGATATTTTTTATTTCAAACCTTTATTTAAATGATTATGAATTCTTATTTCCCTAATTTACAGGCACGTCAGGTGTACATACAGAAATAAGCAAAACAAAATTCAAAAGCATATAAAATCATAACGATAACGCAACAAGGCGAGGCAAAAGGCAAGGATCAATTAAAACACATACAACTTGACAAAGGTTGGAGATCAAGGTTTTAAACTCTGCAACAGAGGGGACAATATCATGTTTTATATAAGGACTGTATGAGTTAATTCCATGAGCTAAGGTGCATCATATCATAGAAAAATGCAGATTCACCCTGTTCCAAGCAAACTCGGGGGACCTTAACTCATTCAGCGCCAGTCATGAGAAAAGTCGGGTTAACTCGCCAACCGTTCAGCGCCAATCACGAGAAAACTCTGGTTTTAATCGTTATTTCTTTTTGCATTACATCAGAGACCAGGTAAGGACTCTATATATCTAATATTGCATTGATCTGATATTTCTTTCTACCACGATCGAAGCTGTCTGTGTGGAATGTGTTGCGCTTTTTACCGTTGGCTGCGGTGGGGGGGGGGGCAAGGAGCGCCCAGGGCCATTTCATGTATGCACGAGGAGACATAATAATGATAATCTAGCGTTGATTTCAGGAAGATTCGATAATCGGGCGTGATAAGTGTATTCCACTAAAACGCTATTATCGCGTCTTTTCCTGGGATTACTAAGAATCACAAACTATACTCATATTCAAAACGGTATAAAACGGAAATGTACAGATGAAAAAACAATCAGTTTTGTGCATGTTGACTGGAAGCAACTCACTGACAATCGACAGGTGTATTAGACTCATAGCTATAATATAAGATATATTTTAAGCACTCGCAAATTTCGCAGTCTCCCCATTGATTAAAGCGATGGCGTTCTAGCGCCCCCTGGCGCCCTGACCCCTGGCGCTGATTGAGTTAAGGACAAGCCAGTCACTAGAACAGGTTCCATAGGTTCCAAAATTCCATTTCAATAATAATGTAGTAGGAGGTAGCTTACCAATAAGGGCCTTAAAGATTTACAAATGTTTGTTGCGCCTCCCCCAAGATATGAAATACCTTGGAAGATTTTGAGTCCTCCTTTTGCCCCTTCAAGTTTGGGGTCAATATTTCATTAATGTTGGGCAAATCGAGCTAAACCGGATTTCATTTGGACCCTCATTTGAGCCGTCTCAAACAAACGCACACTCGTGACTTCCTTCTCTCCTCTGCGTCTCCGTCAGGCCCTGGAGGACCGGCCCAGCTCTCTGTCTGTGGAGCAGGGCGACAGCAGCTCTCCCTCCTTCAACCCCTCAGACAACTCCCTGCTCTCCTCCTCCTCCCCCGTCGACGAGATGGACGAACGGAAGACCGGTATCCTCAAGAGACGACAGTATGTTTTCAACCTCCGTCTTCATTTTATACCAGCAGAACACCAGGGCTGTGCAATATATCGTGGGACAATAGAAATATTTCTTTCAATTAGCCTCTTATAATTTCTATCACCATTGTCTGAAAACAGCTGCATAACTACTTTACAGCAGTATTGCACGTCATTCACACCCTGCTTTACAGCAGTAGTTTACGTCATTCAGACCCTGCTTTACACGCTTGAATACCAAACACTTCCAAATAAAAGGAGAAAAGAGAAAATGTCATGAGGCATGTGGACATTTTTCATCTAATTATATTATATACTATTATATCGTGATATATATAATTATCGAGATATGAAATTACCCATATTATGATAGAAGATTATCTCCATATCGCCCCCTCTCGTTTGTTCCTCTCACACATCGTTTTCAGGGTGTTGTCGTAACCGCGCGCTTCTTTATCTTGCCGTTGTCATAGTTACATACTGTTGGAGCTGGTGGAGACGGAGAGAGACTACGTCAGAGATCTGGGCCTCGTCGTGGAGGTGAGCGTGTGCTTCTGTGTGTTTCAATGTCCATTAAACAAACGCATGTCATTCTGTGTTTTTGTATTCGACAATATCCGCTATAATAATGAATACAATAATTAAATTGTATTAGACAATTGTATTTTGATGGCAGTGTGCAGTTCACTAGCTTTGTGTGTTTACATTTATAAATACATACATCTGGTACAGTCAAATCTCTACCTTGGCACGGATTTCTACCGGTTCAAACGTTATATCGCCCACCCCTAATGGAGCTCCTCCTAACCCCTCAGTACCTCTCCCCCTGCTCCTGTGTCTCCTCCTAACCCCTCAGTACCTCTCCCCCTGCTCCTGTGTCTCCTCCTAACCCCTCAGTACCTCTCCCCCTGCTCCTGTGTCTCCTAACCCCTCAGTACCTCTCACCCTGCTCCTGTGTCTCCTAACCCCTCAGTACCTCTCCCCCCGCTCCTGTCTCCTCCTAACCCCTCAGTACCTCTCCTCCTGCTCCTGTGTCTCCTCCTAACCCCTCAGTACCTCTCCTCCTGCTCCTGTGTCTCCTCCTAACCCCTCAGTACCTCTCCCCCTGCTCCTGTGTCTCCTCCTAACCCCTCAGTACCTCTCCCCCTGCTCCTGTGTCTCCTCCTAACCCCTCAGTACCTCTCCCCCCGCTCCTGTGTCTCCTCCTAACCCCTCAGTACCTCTCCTCCTGCTCCTGTGTCTCCTAACCCCTCAGTACCTCTCCCCCTGCTCCTGTGTCTCCTCCTAACCCCTCAGTACCTCTCCCCCTGCTCCTGTGTCTCCTCCTAACCCCTCAGTACCTCTCCCCCTGCTCCTGTGTCTCCTAACCCCTCAGTACCTCTCCCCCTGCTCCTGTGTCTCCTAACCCCTCAGTACCTCTCCCCCTGCTCCTGTGTCTCCTAACCCCTCAGTACCTCTCCCCCTGCTCCTGTGTCTCCTAACCCCTCAGTACCTCTCACCCTGCTCCTGTGTCTCCTAACCCCTCAGTACCTCTCCCCCTGCTCCTGTGTCTCCTAACCCCTCAGTACCTCTCCCCCCGCTCCTGTGTCTCCTCCTAACCCCTCAGTACCTCTCCTCCTGCTCCTGTGTCTCCTAACCCCTCAGTACCTCTCCCCCTGCTCCTGTGTCTCCTCCTAACCCCTCAGTACCTCTCCTCCTGCTCCTGTGTCTCCTCCTAACCCCTCAGTACCTCTCCCCCTGCTCCTGTGTCTCCTCCTAACCCCTCAGTACCTCTCCTCCTGCTCCTGTGTCTCCTCCTAACCCCTCAGTACCTCTCCCCCTGCTCCTGTGTCTCCTCCTAACCCCTCAGTACCTCTCCCCCTGCTCCTGTGTCTCCTCCTAACCCCTCAGTACCTCTCCCCCCGCTCCTGTGTCTCCTCCTAACCCCTCAGTACCTCTCCTCCTGCTCCTGTGTCTCCTCCTAACCCCTCAGTACCTCTCCCCCTGCTCCTGTGTCTCCTCCTAACCCCTCAGTACCTCTCCTCCTGCTCCTGTGTCTCCTCCTAACCCCTCAATACCTCTCATCCTGCTCCTGTGTCTCCTCCTAACCCCTCAGTACCTCTCCTCCTGCTCCTGTGTCTCCTCCTAACCCCTCAGTACCTCTCCCCCTGCTCCTGTGTCTCCTCCTAACCCCTCAGTACCTCTCCCCCTGCTCCTGTGTCTCCTAACCCCTCAGTACCTCTCACCCTGCTCCTGTGTCTCCTAACCCCTCAGTACCTCTCCTCCTGCTCCTGTGTCTCCTAACCCCTCAGTACCTCTCCCCCTGCTCCTGTGTCTCCTCCTAACCCCTCAGTACCTCTCCCCCCGCTCCTGTCTCCTCCTAACCCCTCAGTACCTCTCCTCCTGCTCCTGTGTCTCCTCCTAACCCCTCAGTACCTCTCCTCCTGCTCCTGTGTCTCCTCCTAACCCCTCAGTACCTCTCCCCCTGCTCCTGTGTCTCCTCCTAACCCCTCAGTACCTCTCCCCCTGCTCCTGTGTCTCCTCCTAACCCCTCAGTACCTCTCCCCCCGCTCCTGTGTCTCCTCCTAACCCCTCAGTACCTCTCCTCCTGCTCCTGTGTCTCCTAACCCCTCAGTACCTCTCCCCCTGCTCCTGTGTCTCCTCCTAACCCCTCAGTACCTCTCCCCCTGCTCCTGTGTCTCCTCCTAACCCCTCAGTACCTCTCCCCCTGCTCCTGTGTCTCCTAACCCCTCAGTACCTCTCCCCCTGCTCCTGTGTCTCCTAACCCCTCAGTACCTCTCCCCCTGCTCCTGTGTCTCCTAACCCCTCAGTACCTCTCCCCCTGCTCCTGTGTCTCCTAACCCCTCAGTACCTCTCACCCTGCTCCTGTGTCTCCTAACCCCTCAGTACCTCTCCCCCTGCTCCTGTGTCTCCTAACCCCTCAGTACCTCTCCCCCCGCTCCTGTGTCTCCTCCTAACCCCTCAGTACCTCTCCTCCTGCTCCTGTGTCTCCTAACCCCTCAGTACCTCTCCCCCTGCTCCTGTGTCTCCTCCTAACCCCTCAGTACCTCTCCTCCTGCTCCTGTGTCTCCTCCTAACCCCTCAGTACCTCTCCCCCTGCTCCTGTGTCTCCTCCTAACCCCTCAGTACCTCTCCTCCTGCTCCTGTGTCTCCTCCTAACCCCTCAGTACCTCTCCCCCTGCTCCTGTGTCTCCTCCTAACCCCTCAGTACCTCTCCCCCTGCTCCTGTGTCTCCTCCTAACCCCTCAGTACCTCTCCCCCCGCTCCTGTGTCTCCTCCTAACCCCTCAGTACCTCTCCTCCTGCTCCTGTGTCTCCTCCTAACCCCTCAGTACCTCTCCCCCTGCTCCTGTGTCTCCTCCTAACCCCTCAGTACCTCTCCTCCTGCTCCTGTGTCTCCTCCTAACCCCTCAATACCTCTCATCCTGCTCCTGTGTCTCCTCCTAACCCCTCAGTACCTCTCCTCCTGCTCCTGTGTCTCCTCCTAACCCCTCAGTACCTCTCCCCCTGCTCCTGTGTCTCCTCCTAACCCCTCAGTACCTCTCCCCCTGCTCCTGTGTCTCCTAACCCCTCAGTACCTCTCACCCTGCTCCTGTGTCTCCTAACCCCTCAGTACCTCTCCTCCTGCTCCTGTGTCTCCTAACCCCTCAGTACCTCTCCCCCTGCTCCTGTGTCTCCTCCTAACCCCTCAGTACCACTCCTCCTGCTCCTGTGTCTCCTCCTAACCCCTCAGTACCTCTCACCCTGCTCCTGTGTCTCCTCCTAACCCCTCAGTACCTCTCACCCTGCTCCTGTGTCTCCTCCTAACCCCTCAGTACCTCTCCTCCTGCTCCTGTGTCTCCTAACCCCTCAGTACCTCTCCTCCTGCTCCTGTGTCTCCTCCTAACCCCTCAGTACCTCTCCCCCTGCTCCTGTGTCTCCTCCTAACCCCTCAGTACCTCTCCCCCTGCTCCTGTGTCTCCTCCTAACCCCACAGTACCTCTCCCCCCGCTCCTGTGTCTCCTCCTAACCCCTCAGTACCTCTCCTCCTGCTCCTGTGTCTCCTCCTAACCCCTCAGTACCTCTCATCCTGCTCCTGTGTCTCCTCCTAACCCCTCAGTACCTCTCCTCCTGCTCCTGTGTCTCCTCCTAACCCCTCAGTACCTCTCCCCCTGCTCCTGTGTCTCCTCCTAACCCCTCAGTACCTCTCCCCCTGCTCCTGTGTCTCCTCCTAACCCCTCAGTACCTCTCACCCTGCTCCTGTGTCTCCTAACCCCTCAGTACCTCTCCCCCTGCTCCTGTGTCTCCTAACCCCTCAGTACCTCTCACCCTGCTCCTGTGTCTCCTCCTAACCCCTCAGTACCTCTCACCCTGCTCCTGTGTCTCCTCCTAACCCCTCAGTACCTCTCCCCCTGCTCCTGTGTCTCCTCCTAACCCCTCAGTACCTCTCCCCCTGCTCCTGTGTCTCCTCCTAACCCCTCAGTACCTCTCCCCCTGCTCCTGTGTCTCCTAACCCCTCAGTACCTCTCACCCTGCTCCTGTGTCTCCTAACCCCTCAGTACCTCTCCCCCCGCTCCTGTGTCTCCTCCTAACCCCTCAGTACCTCTCCTCCTGCTCCTGTGTCTCCTCCTAACCCCTCAGTACCTCTCCCCCTGCTCCTGTGTCTCCTCCTAACCCCTCAGTACCTCTCCTCCTGCTCCTGTGTCTCCTCCTAACCCCTCAGTACCTCTCCCCCTGCTCCTGTGTCTCCTCCTAACCCCTCAGTACCTCTCCTCCTGCTCCTGTGTCTCCTCCTAACCCCTCAGTACCTCTCCCCCTGCTCCTGTGTCTCCTCCTAACCCCTCAGTACCTCTCCTCCTGCTCCTGTGTCTCCTCCTAACCCCTCAGTACCTCTCCCCCTGCTCCTGTGTCTCCTAACCCCTCAGTACCTCTCCCCCTGCTCCTGTGTCTCCTAACCCCTCAGTACCTCTCACCCTGCTCCTGTGTCTCCTCCTAACCCCTCAGTACCTCTCCTCCTGCTCCTGTGTCTCCTCCTAACCCCTCAGTACCTCTCCTCCTGCTCCTGTGTCTCCTCCTAACCCCTCAGTACCTCTCAACCCTGCTCCTGTGTCTCCTCTTCTCCAGGGCTACATGAACAGGATGAAGGAGGAAGGCGTCCCTGACGACATGAAGGGCAAAGACAAGATCGTCTTCGGCAACATCCATCAGATCTACGACTGGCACAAAGAGTAGGTTACACGCACGCGCACACACACGCACACACACTAACCATGCAAAGGCTCAGTACTTTCCTCAGTACTGTTTTATCATCAACTCAAGTCACACTCTCGTCTTTTCTCTCTTGACCAGTTTCTTCCAGGGGGAGCTGGAGAAATGTCTCGAGGATCCAGACAGACTGGCGCTGCTCTTTGTCAAACAGGTCAGTCCGACGGCTCCTCCCTTCCATGTTTGATCTCTAACGTGCGTCATTTTCTGTCTGAGGTCATAATAAAACCTTCCTTCTTATGATGGCTCATGTCATTGTGTATATAAGTCCAAATGTAGATTGTATAAAATGTATATTCATAATGTCAAATATAGATGGTGACATTTTCCAATCCAGTTGATTAACTTATATAACTTTCTCAAATACATGGTTTGTCAACTTTATTCAACAGAACTTGATATTAGTAACAGAGGCATTGTAATAAAGAACATAGTCACTTGATATTAGTAACAGAATAATAACACGGGCATTGTAATAAAGAACATAGCATAACATAACACATGCTATGATCCCTCTACCTCATGGAATGAACTCCAACAGTCCTTAACACATTGAGTGCCAGCGACGAGATTTATCGTTAGTTCATGCCGACCGTTGAGTGCCAGCGACGAAAAATCTCGCTTTTTTTTTTATTAGCGATTTTATCAATCTAGTCTCACGTTAGTGCTGCAAACTCTCTCTGAGCTCCATTGGGAAAATACTGTCTCCCTGTGGTACTGCACCCCTTTGGAATGGATTGAAATGAAACGCATGGGGGGGGGATCCAGCTTCCTCATTTTACTTCTCGTGCAAGCCACCCGAGAGGATCGGATTCATTGTGGACCATCAGAACAGCGTGGAATACATATTTCCAGTATCCAGCGTTGGATCAATAAACATGATCGATATTTGGAATGGCGATCAGGAATTGGAATAATCTTTTTGGATAACATCTATTTTACCAGTCTTGGGATAATCAGAACTTTTTTCACAGAGATATCAACGTGTGTGTGTGTGTGCTGATCTGGAAATGAGAGAATTGATTTTTCAGCTCTCTTCTCTAGCGTGCATAAGTACACATATACTATCGATAATCTAGCGTTTATTTGAAAACGATTCATTAATAGGCCGAAAAATGACAACGTTTTTGTGTATTCCAGAATATTCCAGTAAAGGGCGATTATCACAGGATCTTTATATTTTCCTGAAACTAGGGCGGCTACATGGCGTAGCCGCGAATCTGGAGACGCTGGGCTTGCCTGTTCGAGCCCAGCGCTCCACATTTGCTTTTAGTTTAGCTGGTCGTCCGTACTAATACACATTGGCCGTATTAGGGGGTGCGAAACTGATGGGTGGGGATTGGGCGTTGTGGACAGCGACTCCTACAGGTCGGTTGGTGCGCCTGCGCAGTAGAATCAGGAAGTGTCGGGGGCAGCGTGAGCCTCCCACACGTTACTCCTCGCCACTGAGAGATCGAGCTGCGCAGGTGAAAAGATGAGACTGCTGTTACCTCAAGTACCGGAGGGGACTTGTGCTATGTATGACTTAGTCCACATTGCTACCGGCTTGTGGGAGGCAAGAAACAGCGTTTGTGACAGGGGAGGGTTGAATTGGACGAAATTGGGATGGGAGAAAATATAGAAAATGGGAGAAAAAAGTGGATAAAAAAAAAATATTTTCCTGAAACTTAAAAAAAAATAGCGTTTTTCAAAATGGTATAAAACGGAAATTAACCGATTTTTTTAAAACAATCCGTTTCGACAATGTTGACTGCAAACAAGTCATTGATAAGCGACGGCCATATTAGACACATAGCCATAATTTAAGACATAGTTTATGCGTTTGCAAATATGAGAGCTCTATCATTGAAGTGGACGCTGGCATACGGAGCCCTTTAGCGCCCCGCATTGCTGGCACTGAAAGTGTTAAAGACTGAGATTCTACCCTCTGTTGCAGAGTTTAAGACGTTGTTCTCTTTGTCAATCAAGTTGTACGTCTTTTAATTTATTTGTTATCCCTTGCCTTTGTCTACCCTCGTCTTATTGTTGTGTTTTCATATGCTGTGTGATTTTCTATGCTTTAGTTACGATCCCTTAAACTCGACGTGACTGTAAATGAGGGAGACCTCGGTTGCCTTTCGAGTATGAATAAAGGTTTTAAATTGAAAAATGAAAAGCATGTCAAACTCAAAACGCGTCTGGGGGTCAATGTGACTGAAAGTACTGTAGCAGGACGAGGTGTTGACCCTCCTGTCTCTGTGTCGTCCCCAGGAGAGGAGGCTCAACATGTACGTGGTGTACTGCCAGAATAAGCCCAAGTCGGAGCACATCGTCTCGGAGTACATCGACACCTACTTTGAGGTACGGACTGAGTGTCTGAAACATCTGTATCACGCAGTAGTTACCGGTAGTTACCCGGGAATCTCTCTCTCTCTCTCCTCAGGGTTCCTACTGTACACCCCTGGAAAAGTGTGGGAATACTTTACATATACAAAGAAAAATGGAATTCTGTTCATAATGTTTATTTCAAACGGTCAAGTGTTTTACAAGCTACCTTTTGGAGGAATAATTGCTCAAAATAACACATTTTCTTATTAATGTAAGTCCAAAGGTGCAAACCAAACCTGTGACATTCAAACCAGCGAAACAAAAGTTATAATAATAATAATAATAATAATAATAATAATAATAATAATAAAATAAAATGTTATATATATATGTACGTTAACATTTTCTATCCATTGACAGCCCTATTATATATATATATATATATATATATATATATATATATATATATATATATAGGGCTGTATATATATATATAATAGAGCTGTCAATTGATTAAAAAAATTAACGTGTTAATCAAATTGTGAATAAATCTGTTCTCACATGTAACAATGTCTTTGTTGGCAGATGGCTCCTTGGGACAGACTCTTAACGTTACTACTACCAAGCATAATTAGCAAGCGTAGCACCACCTGTGTGGCGTTACTTGTCGCTCTGCAGGGAAAGACGTTAATCACTGAGTAAACAACTTGGTTTAATCCAGTTTGGAAACTTGAAATAAGACATCCAGTGGATGTCTGGTCACATATTATTTTCCCGGTTTGCATGTCGGAGTGATCCAGGAACGTAAACACACCAGCCACCCGGCTGGATGTCAAAGCTAGGGGAGGTGGTTAGGGTCAAAAGGGGGAATGTGATGAATTTTGTGGTGCATTTTTTCCTACTGCTAGGTTTTAGTGAGTTTTTCCTTACCTTCACGTGTCTGGGAGTGTTGCATTTATTTAGCATTTATTTTAAATGTTTTGGACTTTATGGTGTCCTTATTTTGTTCTTGATTTATTGTGGTGTTTCTTCTTGACTTGTTTAAAGAAGACGTGTCCGGCCCATGGGGACATTAACATGTGTTGTCGGGTTCTTACAAATACATTTAATTTGATTTGATTTGTAGAAATAAATAGAGAAAATGTATGTGTTAATATTGACAGCCCTAATATATATACTGTCGTTCCTAATATATATATATACATATATATATTAGGGGCGACAGTGGCTCAGGAGATAGAAGGTTCCCGGTTCGATTCCCGCTCCTCCCAGGCAGCTTGTCCTTGAGCAACTTAACACACTAATTGCTCCCGATGAGCAGGTTGGCACCGTGCATGGTTGCCTCCGCCGTCGGTATGTGAATGTGAGGAACACAAATTTGTAAAGCTCTTTGGATAAAAGCACTATATAAAATGCACCATTTATATATAGACCATGGTAAATGTACTATATGTCATAGAATTGTATGAGCCAAACTGAGCCTTGCCCCTTGCTGACCTCTGACCCGTGTCACTCTGTAGGAGCTGAAGCAGTGTCTGGGTCACAGGCTGCAGATCACCGACCTGCTCATCAAGCCTGTCCAGAGAATCATGAAGTACCAGCTGTTGTTAAAGGTGGGTCTAATCTACCAGCAGGGGGCGCCAGAGCACCAGCCACCCTCCTGCTAGGGGCCGACGCTTGACTTTGGCCGTATGAAATACTGTGCAAATCGATGGCAATATAACGTCTCAATTCTCCCGGTTGTAGGATTTCCTCAAGTTCTCTAAAAAGGCCGGGCTGGAGTCTGTGGAGCTGGAGGTAAGCCTTTATCTTCTCAACCTCTTGTTTGGTTTACCGAACACTTAAACCAACATGGCTGACCTCTTGACCTTTTTGACCCTTCCAGAAAGCAGTAGAGGTCATGTGCATCGTGCCCAAAAGGTGCAACGACATGATGAATGTCGGCCGGCTTCAGGGATTCGACGTAAGGACACCACGTTCCATCATGAGAATAACAACAATAAATATGAATAAAAACAAACCACAAAGTATGATAACTGACGACACGGATGTTTCACTCCTGTCCCCCTCTTTTCATCTTCCGCTCGACCCCTCTTTCGCAACTTGGCTCCTCTCCCTTCGCCACACTCTCTCTCTCCCGTCACCCCCCTCCCCCCAGGGTAAGCTCGTGGCCCAGGGCCGCCTGCTGCTGCAGGACACCTTCCTGGTGGCCGACCCAGAGGGAGGTGTGCTGGGCAGGATGAAGGAGAGGCGGGTCTTCCTGTTTGAACAGCTGGTGATCTTCAGCGAGCCGCTGGACAAGAAGAGAGGCTTCTCCATGCCAGGGTTCCTCTACAAGAACAACATCAAGGTAGCAGCGACGCCCTGTGCGACTGACTACATTATACGCCCCCCACTGGTCTTCCTGCTGTCATGGTGTTCCATAGTGCTAGAATATATTCACGATAGAAAATAAATGTTTGGCCTATATGAAAAAAAAACTTGGGGGTATTTTCCAACATTTCTGGGGCTCATGGCATCAAAACCCACCCAATTTTCCGCCGTCGACTAAAAACACACTTCTTCAATCAATATCTGAAATGAAGGGAAAACATTTATAGAACCCTAACCTTCTTTTACTAGCGTCCGCTAAATGTACATTTTTGTACCCAGTAATTTCCCTCTGTGGTCAACGGTGTCTTATTAATGTGAATAGCATGTTTTGTTTGTGTTTTGGACAAGGTATATTTTTATATAACCATATACCTCTCCCCTTCTCTCCTCTCCCCTTCTCTCCTCTCCCCTTCTCTCCTCTCCCCTTCTCTCCTCTCCCCTTCTCTACTCTCCTCACCTCTCCCCTTCTCTCCTCCTCACTTCTCTCCTCTCCTCTCCCCTTCTCTCTTCTCCCCGTCTCTACTCTCCCCTTTTCTCCTCTCCCCTTCTCTCCTCTCCCCTTCTCTCCTCTCCCCTTCTCTCCTCTCCCCTTCTCTACTCTCCTCACCTCTCCCCTTCTCTCCTCCTCACTTCTCTCCTCTCCCCTTCTCTCTTCTCCCCGTCTCTACTCTCCTCTCCTCTCCTCACTTCTCTCCTCTCCCCTTCTCTACTCCTCACCTCTCCCCTTCTCTCCTCTCCTCACTTCTCTCCTCTCCCCTCCTCTCCTCTCCTCACCTCCTCTACTCACCTCTCCCCTTCTCTCTCCCCGCCTCTCCTCTCCTCTCCCCTTCTCTCCTCACCTCCTCTACTCACCTCTCCCCTTCTCACCTCTCCCCTTCTCTCTGCTCTCCTCTCCTCTCCCCTTCTCTCATCTCCCCTCCCCTTCTCTCCTCTCCCCTTCTCTCCTCACCTCTCCTACTCACCTCTCTCCCCGCCTCTCCTCTCCTCTCCCCTTCTCTCCTCACCTCCTCTCCTCTCCTCTCCCCTTCTCTCATCTCCCCTCCCCTTCTCTCCTCTCCCCTTCTCTCCTCACCTCTCTCCTACTCACCTCTCTCCTCTCCCCTTCTCTCCTCTCCCCTTCTCTCTCCTTCTCTCTTCTCCTCTCCTCTCTCAGGTGAGCTGTTTGGACCTGGAGGAGAATGTGGATGGTGACCCCTGTAAATTCATGCTGACCTCTCGCTCGACCAGCAGCGGCGTGGAGACCTTCATCCTCCACTCATCCCACCCAGGAGTCCGTCAGGTCTGGACCCTGCAGATCAGCCAGCTCCTAGAGAGCCAGCGCAAATTCCTCAATGGTAGGCTAACACACACACACACACGCACGCACACGCACATGCACATACACAGGAATATGTTTAAAAGAATGGAACAATAGTATGATGTATATCATGCCAGTTAGGGTACCTTGTGTATACTGTTTACTTTACTCATAGTATATATTCTGATTCTAATTCTTTATTGCCCATATTTATTGTAACATACGGTATAATATAACTGATGGAGCATACAGACCCTCATCTGCAACTTTGATTACACGGTTTACTTTCTCACATTCTTATATTCAATGAATATAATAATTAATTAATTATATTGTTTACACTGTTTATCATCATTCTTATTTTTATTATTATAAAAATAATTTCCCTCATATTTCTTTTTATATTCATAGCAAATGTTATGGCCTATATTTGTCTTTCTACTATAAACCTGCCCATACCCGTACCTCCCCCATGCTGCTATATAACGCCCGCATTTCCCCAAGGGGATCAATGAAGGAATATCTTGTCTTATCCTCCTGGGCCCTGGGGTTTCTGGAATATCGTGGCACTTCTAATCCAGGGAGTCTGATACAGTCTCTGGTGAAGTCATAGAACAGCAGGGACATTTTAAAAGTCTTAACAGGAAATGAAACTATAATCACAATGTATTATCCAGCTTGTTTGGGCAGTCTTATTGTTTCAGATGCTGGCCTCCATAACGTAGTTACATTAATCCATCCCTTTAAGATCCCCCCCCTCAGTCGAAACAACATGACCAACAAACTGCGAACTGGGACACGAGGTCGTGGAAAGTCTTGTGAAAGAGTCGCGGAGTGTTCCGTTAGTCTCTGAGTGCTCACCCCACGGTAACCACCGTCTCCCTCCTCCCTCCCCCACGCAGCGATCACCTCCCCCATAGACTACCAGAGGAACCACGTAGGGGCGAGCGGCGGGCCGTGCGCACCCAGCGTGGGAGTCCCGGCCGGGGGCGGCGGAGGGCCCAGCGTGGCCCCTCCTGGGGTCGGAGGTGGATGCGCGGGTGGTCCCCAGGGCGGCTCCGCCCCCCCTGCCGCCGCCTCTCAGGGGGGCTCGCGACGGCCCTCCAGAATCCCCCAACCCTCTCGCCTCCCCCAGCCCCTACGCCACCACCCCGGGGCCGATCCCGACGGCCCCAACAAGATGTCAGGTACGGAACCTTCTGTACAGACGCGTCTCCTTATCATTGTGTCCCGCTGCATGAAGTAAAGCCCTTTACTGTGTTTTTTTTGTTTTTTTTTGCTTTTGATGCGCATTAGTTTGTCCTGCACTAGCTTAGCATTTAATCAATCTTCATCTTTGCACTCAGATGGCTTCCACCTCCTTCCTTTGTACAGGCGACATGTGTGAACTGTGTGCATTGTATTGTGTTGTACTGTATCAGGCAGGGTGGGGCGGTGACAGTGGAGTTATGTTTTGTAAGGGTTCCTCCATCCTCTGAGTTTTACTCACTTGTGCTCCAGGTTCGTCTCCCCGCCCCGTCCCGCCTCCCTCCCTCCCTCCAGGGGGTAGTCCCCAGAGCAAGAGGCCCCTCCAGGCCCCAGAGGACCACACACAGACCCCCATACCTGCCAACGCCGTAGCCCCTATCCCCCGGGCCACTGCGGGCTCCCTCCCCTCCACCCCCAACTCCAAGCCCCGCCCGGGCACCGTCTCCCCCATGGCCTCCCCCATGGCCACCCCCGCCTTCGGCAAGGACACTCTCCCCCCTCCCCCCCCCAGCCCCGGCCAGAAGTCCGGAGGCGGATTCTGGAGCTCCATGCCGGGCTCTCCAGCCAGCCGGCCTGGCTCGTTCACCTTCCCCGGGGAGGCGGGGGAGACTCCGGTCCGTCAGAACCAAAACCAGACTCAGACCGGTTCTGGATCTGGGGGTCAAGCCCAAACCCACAGACACTCCACGCACAGCAAGGATGCCGACCGCATGAGCACCTGCTCGTCAGCCAGTGAGCAGTCCATCCAGTCCACCCAGAGTAATGGGGTAAGAGAGCCACCCGCTGCCCAGGCTTTCAGCGCGGCCTTTAGCGCCGCTCACTAACCCGGCGGGCGGTGAGAGGTCTGGTGTGTCCTGTCTGTCTGCTGACTTCCTGTCCCGCTGCGGCCGGCGCTACTAATCAGCATCTCTCTTGACGACTTGTCAACGCTCTTCAGCCTAATGCCTTCACCCTCTCTAGCTTTTAGACTCTGAAGACCCACCAGTCTCTAATCAACAGAGCTATAGCTTCTACCGTCTCTAACACTACTCTACTGTTTTCTAATGGAGCTTCTTCAACTTTTCGACTCCTTTTTTTTCCTCTCGGCTCTAACAAAGCTTTTTACTAACCTCCTCCTGGCCCATCTGGCTTCCTTCACCTCTTGGCTTCTTCCTCCATGGGTTTTTGTCACCGGACTGTTGTTTTTTATTCCACAACTAACCTGCAAACGTTTGTGGTTCAGCTACAAACGTACCGGACAGGGATCCTCTCTCTCTCTCTCTCACACACCTCCCTCTAACTCCTCCTCCTCTCGTCTTTGCCCCGGAGAGACGGAACAAAGGCGAATTAAGCGGGAAATCTCCATTTTCCTCCCTGCTTCTCTTCCATTTGATTCCCTTTTTAATTGTACTCGTAGAAGAGAATGAGGAAATAGTTTCTCTTTCTCTTATCATACCTCATTCCGTTTCCGAAGGCGGTTTTGACGGGACGGTAACATCCGCTCCATCTCCACGTCTGTCTCTTCTCTCTTTCTGTGTTCCGCCTCCTCTCTCTCTCTTCGTCCTCCTGCCGCCAGCGGTGATGTGGGATCAGCTGTCTGTGCTGCTCAGGGACACCGTCACGCCGGGGAATCTGCCTGATTCCTGTTTGGAATTTATCAAAGTTAAAGGGGCACTTCACCAAAATACCATGCTGATTTATTTTGCATATAATCTCACACACGTCCAAAACCTCTCGACTGTTTTGCACACATTACTTTAGTTTGACAGTTATTGTGAGTAAATGAGTTTGAATATGGTCACCAGTGATGTGATTGGAGACGTCGAATCCTTCTGTTGTGTTAATTACAGCTACATGAAATGATGTAGATGAACAAATAGCAATACATTGTCATAGGGCCATATATTCAAACTAATTTACTGTCAATAACTGTCAAACTAAATTAATGTGTGCAAAACTGTCCAGAGGTTTTGGACGTGTGTGAGATTATATGCAAAATAAATCTGCATAGTTTTTTTGGTGAAGTGCCCCTTTTTCTAAATCTGCTCCATGATATCAAACATGCCTTGCTAATTCTCAGGGCATTCACCGCAGAAACCACTAGCTTTGTAATCGTTTGTCTAATAGATAGTAGTAATTGTGGGGACCTGTGTCACCAAAGAGCACCTTTTTTTCGAATAGGGTATCGGTGTAATTATGGGGGGGCCACTCATAGTAAAAAGAAATGTATATAATACTACGAGTGCCACTGACTGGTGAAATGAGGTGTCTGTCAAAGATGATTGAATGTAGTTTGGTGAATCAATTTCACCAGTTACAGTCTTTCTCTCGGACATTGACGTCCAACTACGGGGGGGGGGGGTCTTGCCTAGGGCCCAACAGACGCACGGGGACGGGCCCTGCCTAAATACCACGAAAGCGAAGCGGCACTCCTCAACCTCACTAAAGGCTCCCTGCGTCGCTCAGTGCACTCACCCCCCCTCTCTCTCTCTCTCTCTCTCTCTCCCTGTGGTACGCTCCTCAGAGTGAAAGCAGCAGCAGCAGTAGCGTGTCCACCATGCTGGTGACCCAGGACTACGTGGCGGTGAAGGAGGATGAGATCAGCGTGGCGCAGGGCGAGGTGGTCCAGATCCTGGCCAGCAACCAGCAGAACATGTTTCTGGTGTTCCGGGCCGCCACCGAGCAGGGCCCCGCCGCCGAGGGCTGGATCCCCGGCTACGTGCTGGGACACACCTCGGCCATCATCCCCGACTGCCCCGACGCCACCATCAAGTAAGAGAGGGGGTTTCCTGCCCCGGGGGGGGGGGGGGGGTTGGTGCTAGAAATCGACTTTGAATAAGACATCGTAATGTAGACATATTAGCATAATATAAGTATACTAGCATAGTAGTGTAGACATATTAGCATAATATAAGTATACTAGCATAGTAGTGTAGACATATTAGCATCTTACCTGTGGCCGGTTGGATCCCCAAAAGGATTTCCCAGTTATCGATCGCCATCTGGTAGATCCATATGTCCATTGGCTGATGATATATTCCTTTACTGCATACTGAATTCAGCGTCCCAAAGACTATTCCAGGCGATCGGCTACACGCATAGCTTTAGGCTAACAGAAAAACCCATGCATACAAAAAAATTAAAAACACCGTTCTGTAACAGGCAACACTGCATTATCGAGACAGAGCCCCTATGAGGATCTGGCCGGTAATGCACTTTTTCCGAATTCCAAGAGTAGGGTAAATCTGCAGTGCCGCAGGGTGACATTGAGTAGGATATTACAATGGAATAAAAGCCAAAACAACCTTGCCCTCAAGGGGGTTGGCCCTCAAGCGTTGGATCCGAAACACGGACATGTCCGTGGTTGGCCCCGAATGTGTTAAAGAAAGTTGATTTAAACAAAAAAAAAAAAACTAATTTAATCAGATTAATCACTTTATTCAAATTGAGGATTTAGTTTGAGGATCTTTTTTTTTGTTTTTGTTTTTTTTAAACAGACATTCTAAGCTTCGTTCGAATACTTCAATAGAAGCTTTGAGTGTTAAATGACATTCGGTACAGCCCTACTAGCATAGTAGTGTAGACATAATAGCATAATATAAGTATACTAGCATAGTGTAGACATATTAGCATAATATAAGTATACTAGCATAGTAGTGTAGACATAACTAGAGGCTCCCAGAAGCAGTCAAAAGAGGATCGGTAATGCAGCCTTTATCAACTATGCCCCAAAACTATGGAACAAACTACCCCAAAACATCAGGGAAGCCAACTCGCTAGACATCTTTAAAAGACAGCTTAAAACCTATCTCTTTGCTCAGGCATTTCACTGATAGATATCTGCTACCACCTAGTGGCAAGAGGAAACATCAGGGATATCCTGACACAACAATTTATTCTTACCCTGCCTACTCTTTTACACTGCCTATCAAATTCATGTGTCGGTTATTGCACTTTTTACTTCTTACTGATGACTATTTTTAAACTGAATCATTTTAAACTATTCTTATTATTTGCTAGATCCAAATGTGAAACACTGATTATTTATGACTATTTTTAAACTGAATCATTTTATTCTTATTATTTGCTAGATCCAAATGTGAAACACTGTGATTATTTGTTCATGAATTACAGGAGTATTACTGAATAGAGAGCCTATTAGGATGCTAGATCCTAATGTGAAACACTGTGATTTGCTATGCTCGCTCATGCCTGTATTTTTTATGTCCGTTCTATTTTATAATTTTTTGACTATTTTTAAACTGAATCATTTTAAACTATTTTTACTATTTGTGTTACTGAAAACTGTAAGCGGAGAGCCTATTGGGATGCTAGATCCTAATGTGAAACACTGTGATTCTACCTGTCTATCTTTTTATGCTCGCTTATGCCTGTATTTTTTGCTGTTGTGAAGCACTTTGAACTGCAACCTCTGTATGAAAAGTGCTATACAAATAAAGTTATTATTATTATTATTATTATTATTATAATAGCATAATATAAGTATACTAACATAGTAGTGTAGACATATTAGCATAATATAAGTATACTAGCATAGTAGTGTAGACAAAAAACGTACGTACCACCCCCCTTATATACTCTATTGATATCTCTTGTACTTTTTATATCTGTATATGCACTGTTTTATACTGACCTGCACTTTTAATATACTGACCTGCGCTTTTAATAACTTTTAGCAATGGGTACTGTGTGAATGATATGTGTATTATGGAGTGAATAATATGTGTAGCATGGAGTGAATGTGTAGCATGGAGGGATGAATATGTATTGTAGTTGTCCTGATTATCTTGTTTTGAACTGCACTGATCAAGAGTGGCACTCTTAATTCCATTGTATTAGTACAATGACAATAAAGCTTTCTATTCTACTATGCTACTATACTTCTACTACTAATCATGCTAATATGTCTATACTACTCAAGCTCGCTACTATTTATGAACAATGCCACACTGACCCTTAGCTGCCAGAGATGTACCTCTCTCGCTGACTTGTTGTTCACAATTTGTAAATCGCTTTGGATAAAAGTGTCCGCTAAATGTAAGGCTACGACTTCCCCATCGTTTGAAATGAGGACCGCGTAGACTCTGTCCTTGAGCAACTTTGAGATGATGCTGTATCTGCCATTGCCCGCCCCTGATCCTGAGTAACGTTTGTTCCACTTCCTCGACCCTCTTCTGTCCAAGCAGGAAGTCTTCATCCTGGCACACGACCCTGCGCATCCGTAAAAAGTCTGAGAAGAAGGAGAAGGAGGGAAAGAAAGAGACCAAGCTGGAAAACGGTTACAGGAAGTCCAGAGATGGGCTAGCCAATAAGGTTTCTGTAAAGGTAGGTTGACCCTTCACACCGGGGCTGGGGACACAAGTCGTGTTTGAAATTCAGCCTCAACTATGAACACTTTATTACCGTACCAATGTTTTTTTTTTTTCTGTGTGTCCCTTTTAAATAAATCTCAAAAAACCACCCTCTTTTATTGATCCTCCAATCACAACTGTCGCTTGTCCGAGGGAAGCGGCAGTTGTGATTTGGAGAATCAAGAAAAAAGGGAGGGGCTTGAGATGGGTCAATCGTTATCTCTCTGACGTTTTCCCCCTCTCGTCTCTGCAGCTTCTAAACCCAAACTACATCTATGATGGTGAGTGGCGATGTTTCAGTCTTAAGCGCACGTTCAACCTTCGACCTCTTCAGCCTCTTGACCTTTTGAACCCTCCTCTCCCTCCCTTCCCCAGTCCCCCCGGAATTCCTCGTGCCTCTGAGTGACGTGACGTGCGACAACGGCGAGAGCGCCACTCTCAGGTGCAAAGTGTGCGGTCGGCCCAGAGCCGCCGTCGCGTGGAAGGGACCCGACCAGACCAACCTCACCAACAACGGACACGTCAGCGTCGCTTACAGGTGACCCGCCCATGAAGATAATCTGCATTGCTCACGGTTTTCACATCGTTCAAGGTGTTTCAACACACTTCACATGCACGTTGAAAGCATAGAAAGCAAGCAAAGAGGGTCAAGTAACGATAATCATGAAAACCACAATATAGTACATGTAACAAACTACTACAGGAATCGTAACTACGCAAACAGTGAAATTGAGAAAAATGGCTTTAAAGTTCTTTGACTATCCAGTGATTTTTAGTTACTGTCATTTTTTATGCCCTTTTTCTCTAAAACGGAGTAAGATTGAACTCTGAAACATTGTCACAAGATCGAACGGATATTGAGAAGTTACATTTCACTTGAAAATAACTGTAGTTACTGCGGACAACGCGCGTATCGCAGTAATGTGTGTTTGAGAGAAACGGAGAGAGAATTATGCGCAGGTGTATGTAGATCGGGAGGTTTGAATGTGCAGATCGGAAGCCTTTTTGCAACGTTTTGTACTGTCGTTCCAGTGATACGGGCGAGGCCACCCTGCGGATAGTTGGAGTCACTTCTGAGGACGACGGCGTTTACACCTGCGTTGCCACTAACGACCTGGGCAGTGTGACGTCATCAGCCTGCCTCAGAGTACTAGGTGAGGCCACGCCCACTTTCAGCAGCAACGTTTGTCTCAGTTGATGTACCTTTTCATAATACGATACATACTTTTGGTACATACTTGAAGTAGTATTCATACTCTAAATATACAGGGTTTCTACGCACACATTGGTTGATCTGTAAAAGGATGAACATTTTGTCATTTCTCAGTCTTGAAAAATGTGAGCATTAGGACCTGGCTACATTGATCCGTTGTGTCTTTATGTCTGTTTTGAATGATTTTTAAATGAGGAGTATCTGCTTGTTGGACAGGACTGATGATGTGTCCGTCTCCGTCAAATTTGTGTCCATTTTGATAATAAAAAAAAATATTGTAAATTAAATAGTATGGATAAAGGTTCAGTCTCAATATACATACCGTATTCTATGTAGTTGTAAACCCACTCGCTTTTTGGATATTATGATTTGGGCTTGTTGACGGTCACTATCAACATACATGTGTACTGTACTCGTCACATTTACATTCAGTCAAGAAATGCAAGGTCGGAAAATTAAGAATGGAATTTTGAAATGGGAAAACTCATATTAGGAACAAACATCCTGCCAAACGTTTCAGCGCTAATCAGCTGATCTGTGTTCTTCCTGTCTGTGTTCTCCTGTCTGCGTTCTCCTGTCTGCGTTCTCCCGCCTGTGTTCTCCCGTCTGCGTTCTCCTGTCTGTGTTCTCCCGTCTGTGTTCTTCTGTCTGTGTTCCTCCTGTCTGTGTTCTCCTGCCTGTGTTCTCCCGTCTGTGTTCTTCTGTCTGTGTTCCTCCTGTCTGTGTTCTCCTGTCTGTGTTCTCCTGTCTGTGTTCTTCTGTCTGTGTTCCTCCTGTCTGTGTTATTCCTGTCTGTGTTCTCCTGTCTGTGTTCCTCCTGTCTGTGTTCTCCTGTCTGTGTTCCTCCTGTCTGTGTTCTCCTGTCTGTGTTCCTCATGTCTGTGTTATTCCTGTCTGTGTTCTTCTATCTGTGTTCTCCTGTCTGTGTTCTCCTGTCTGCGTTCTCCCGTATGTGTTCTCCTGTCTGCGTTCTCCTGTCTGCGTTCTCCTGTATGTGTTCTCCTGTCTGCGTTCTCCTGTCTGTGTTCTCCTGTCTGTGTTCTCCTGTCTGCGTTCTCCCGTCTGTGTTCTCCTGTCTGCGTTCTCCTGTCTGTGTTATTCCTGTCTGTGTTCTCCCGTCTGTGTTCTCCTGTCTGCGTTCTCCTGTCTGCGTTCTCCTGTCTGCGTTCTCCTGTCTGTGTTCTCCTGTCTGCGTTCTCCCGTCTGTGTTCTCCTGTCTGCGTTCTCCTGTCTGCGTTCTCCTCTGTGTTCTCCCGTCTCTTCCCCCTGGACCTGCGAACTGCCCCCTCAGAAAACTCCTTTAAAAAAACAGCTAAAAACACACACATGTTCAGACAGGCTTTTGGTCATATATAGGCATCCTTTGTCCTCACTGTGTTCCTATAGTTTTTAGTTATTGACTGATGATTTTATTTAAATTCTTTCCATTTTATTTTATTTGGTTCACTGTTTTTAACTGGTCTGTTATTGTTGTCATTTATTTCAGATTTTCTTTATATGTTATGCTGTAGTGTACCCTGTGCATTCGTGCTGTGAAAGGTGCTATATAAATAAAGGTCATTCATTCATTCATTCATTCATTCCTTCCTTCCTCCCGTGTGTGTTCCAGCTGTCTCCAGTGACGGGGTCAGAGTGAGCTGGAAGGACGACTTTGAGTCCCACTACACCGAGGTGGCAGAGCTGGGCAGGTAGGATCCTCTCTCCTGTTAAACTCGACACTGAAGCCTGAAGGAATGATGCATGAGGATGATGTCGACCCAGTTTACTCCCCGGGATTAATAAGGACTCTTGTTTTTACAACGATGTTAATGATTATATGCCACCCATTATATGGGTATAAATTCAACTTTCTGTCACTGAAAACTATGAGCTGCATTGAAATTATCTTTTTAAAGAGCCGTGACAATTTCCGTTGGAGTGATTGTGAAATCTATTGATGAACAGCATATCTTTGGCTCGTTTTTTAATTGCCCACATTAGCAGTTGGAATAGCTACAAATAGCAAAAGCCCCTGTTGATTTGGACAAAACTAACCCTCCAATCCAAGAGAGATTTTGTTTTACACTGAAACCATCGATCATCAACCGCGGCCAGGAAGAGATTGATGTGATCGCCACGCCGTGACTAAAACCCGCTCTCCCCTCTCTCTCTCCACAGGGGGCGCTTCTCCGTGGTGAAGCGGTGCGACCACAAAGGCACCCGGCGGGCGGTGGCGGTCAAGCTGGTCAACAAGAAGCTGATGAAGAGGGACCAGGTGACAGAGGAGCTCAACCTCCTCCAGAGGCTCCAACACGCCCACCTGGTCAGCCTGCTGGACACCTACGAGACCCCCAGCAGCTATGCCATCGTCCTGGAGATGTGAGTACTCACTCTCTCTCTCTATCTCTCTCTATCTCTCTCTCACTCACTCACTAAACTCACTCACTAAACTCACTCACTAAACTCACTCACTCAACTCACATACATACATACCAGCTGGGTGAAAGACATATAATAAGTAACAATATAAATGATTTACCTTGCCTATATTAATACCCACCATGCTAATATGCACTCAAGTTCAACACCGTTTGACGAGCAATCTTACCTACCCTTAGCTGTCTCAGTCAGAGTTGTTCCCTTCCTGCTGACTTATTGTACAGAACTTGTAAGTCGCTTTGGATAAAAGCGTTCAGCTAAATGACTAAATGTAAATCGATCAATATGGTATACTGCATTTGTACATGCCATCATACAGAGTTATGGGTTATATGCATGTGTATGAGTAAGTATATAGAGGGGTTATATGCAGGTATATTTTAGTCTACATGAGCTGTTCCCAGGATGGGGGAGGATTGAGGGTCATCAAGGAGAACCTGCC
The DNA here is from genome assembly GCF_963971535.1 of Notolepis coatsorum. Classification (NCBI taxonomy): domain Eukaryota; kingdom Metazoa; phylum Chordata; class Actinopteri; order Aulopiformes; family Paralepididae; genus Notolepis; species Notolepis coatsorum. The sequence goes on along the minus strand of NC_140168.1, from coordinate 32,378,690 downwards.
TTTTCTCAGTCCTTGCCCCACAATGGTGGAATGAACTACCCACCCCAGTTAGGACAGCCGAAACCCGTCCAATCTTTCGCCGTCGACTAAAGACTCACTTCTTCAACCATTATCTGAATAATTTTTTTTTTATCTAACCCTAACTAACCTTACTGTCATGCACTTGTCCTAATATACTAACCTACACTGTAGCACTCAACACTTTGATGAACATTGTTAGTTACTCAGCTGATAGAGTTCGGCCCTTCCTGATGACTTTTCTACAGAAATTGTAAGTCGCTTTGGATAAAAGCGTCAGCTAAAGGACTAAATGTAAATGTAAATTATTGGATGTGTTGCTGTGTGTTGCAGGGTGGACCAAGGCCGTCTCCTGGACTACATCGTGAGCTGGGGGAACCTGACGGAGGAGAAGGTGGCCTGCTACCTGAGGGACATTCTAGAAGCTTTACACTACCTACACAACTGCAGAATAGTGCATTTGGACATAAAAGTACGTTGTGTCTACTAGGGATGTCCGATATTATCTGTCGATATTGGCATTAAAATGTAATATCGGAAATTATCTGTATCTGTTTTAAATATTTTTTTTTAACCTTTATTTACCCAGGCAAGCAAGTAAGAACAAATTCTTAATTTATTTATTATCAAAAGTATTCATAATGTTGTGTTCATTCCATGACAAGAGATATGTAATGTTAATTACCTGAAATTATTCCGTTTTTTGGGGGGGGGGACCCTGCATATATCGGTATCGGAAATTAAGAGTTGGACAATATCGGTATATCGGATATCGGTAAAAAAGCCTATCGAACATCCCTAGTGTCTACCTATTACTAAATGTGTTTACTTACTCGTTCTCTTCTTGAAAGACATACGTTTGCCTGGATTTGCCTCTATGGTTTACTTTCCTTGGAGTAGTGCGTCTGTGTTATTGACCATATTATACCCTATAATATTATAACTGATGGGGCATACAGACCCTCATCTGCACCGTTGATCACACTGCCTACTTGCTCATATGCTTATATTCACAGTTAATTATATTGTTTACACTGCTTATTTTTATCTTTAATATAATTGTATTGCCTAGGGCGGCTACGTGGCGTAGTGGGCAAGGCGCTCGCCACGAATGACTGAGACGCTGGGCTTGCCTGTTCGAGCCCAGCGCTCCACATTGCTTTCAGTTTAGCTGGTCGTTCATACTAATACACATTGGCCGTATTAGGGGGTGGGAAACTGATGGGTGGGGATCGGGCGTTGTGGACAGCGACTCCTACAGGTGGGTTGGTGCGCCTGCGCAGTAGAATCAGGAAGTGTCGGGGTCAGCGTGAGCCTCCCACGCGTTACTCCTCGCCACTGAGAGATCGAGCTGCGCAGGTGAAAAGATGCGACTGCTGTTACCTCAAGTACCGGAGGGGACTTGTGCTATGTATGACTTAGTCCACATTGCAGCCGGCTTGTGGGAGGCAAGAAACAGCGTTCGTGACAGGGGAGGGTTGAATTGGATGATACGAAATTGGGATGGGAGAAAATATCGAAAAAATGGGAGAAAAAGTGGATAAAAAAAAAATATAATTGTGTTGCCTATATTTATGCTACGTAATATAGATGTCATATTTCTCCTAATGATAAAACTTGACCTCCATGTAACAATGACAATAATTACTTTTAGTACTGCTTATTTGCGGGGGAAGAAATGTCTTAGTTACTGCCTTTTTTCTTTTGTAGAGCAGAATAATTTAAAACAGCCGAATCATCCTCTGCTTCTCCTCCTCCTCCTCCTCTCTGTCCGCAGCCTGAGAACTTGCTGGTGGCCCACACCTCCAGCGGCCAGCCCGCGGTCAAGCTCACAGACTTCGGCGACGCCATCCAGCTCAACAGTGCCCTTTACGTGCATCCTCTCCTGGGCAGCCCCGAGTTCGCCTCCCCCGAGCTGGTCCTGGGAGAGCCCGTGTCCCTGACCTCCGACCTGTGGAGCCTGGGGGTGGTGACCTACGTGTTGCTCAGCGGGGCCTCGCCGTTCCTGGACGAGAGCGCCGAGGAGACCTGCCTGAACATCTGCCGCCTGGACTTCAGCTTCCCCAGGGACTACTTCCAGGGCGTCAGCCAGGGGGCCCGGGACTTCGTCTGCCTGCTGCTGCGGACCGACCCGGGCAGAAGGCCCCCGGCCGGGCTGTGCCTCCAGGAGGCCTGGCTGCAGGCGGCGGACGGGCGGGGCAGGACCGAGGTCTCCCTGGACACATCCCGCCTCGTCTGCTTCATAGACCGGAGGAAACACCAGACGGACGCACGGCCCATCGGAGGAGTGAGGAGCTTCATTCAGAGTCGCCTCCAGCCGCGAGTTTGAGCCCCAGGAGGGGGGGGGGGGCGAGGAGAGCGACGGAGGGATAAAGAGAGGCCCAACTCTAAACCGACACTCTGCCCCTACTGCCTTACTGTAGGTTCCTTTATGGGTCTGACGGGACTGGATAGACAGAAAACAATGTAGTACAAGCGATACGTGTTTCAAGTTGGAAATACTACATTGTTTGTAATCCACAAGGGCTAAGTCTGTAGGGGTGATGGGTTCTCCTGGAGTTGGGTGTCTTGATGGCCCAGATGAAAAAATGGAGGGAAAATAATGTATTCCTGATCTCATCCTCTTTCAGAGAATGTCGGTTTATAAGAGTCCTGTAGTCCTTTCACCAATTAAATTGAGACCTGTTGAGGTCCTAAGCCAATCAGAGCCCTAGAGAACAGAGTTCTCAGCCAATCAAAACAAAGATGGATGTCCTTGTCTACTGCTGCTTGCTGGTTTCAACTCAAAACTTTTTTTGTAGAAAAACGAACAAAAATGTAAAGAAAAAAAAGAAAAGAAATGTATGAAGTAATTTATTTTCCTTTTTGAAAGAATCGTGTCGATCAAAAAGCCACGAGATCGAGCCCAGACGCAACTGCACAAAGTAGCAGAGCTTTCAGGAGAAAGTGATGCCAACAAGCTAGCGATAGCGATGAGAGCAACGTTGCCTCTCTCCCTCTTGTTGCTAGAGAGGGAGAGAGAGAGACATTCTGTTTTTGCTCTTTTACACTCTACGTAACTTAAAAGACTTTTGAGAAACACCCCCTTTTCGTAAAAGAAACAATGTATAGGAGAGAAAACGCTGTCCCTAAATTTTCAAGAACATGTTTGAAATCATGAGAAGAAGAGACAACGAAAGAAAGAAAACTGTAAAACAACGATAGTAGAAAATGCTTATCCGTTGGAAGGTTGCTGTGCTACGGATACCTCTGTAGACGCCCAAGCAACCCTGAAGGGACTTTTCCGGTGGTTTGAGCTTCTCAACTTTGCAGACATTTATACATCCGATCAGAGCTTCTTTTTTGATTGCCGCGCTTACAGTATGTACCTAATCTAAAGATACCATGATGATCATGTTGCAAGTAACGATACCGATTCTAACTGCTGCACTGTCCAGTCTCTCCGAAAAGAAAAACAATAGTAGACGAAAATGATTTCATTGTTGCTTTTATTAGAACAAAAAAAAATGGTTGCGCAGATATAAGATGTTTAAGCCTTACTTTGTATATAGACTTTAACTGCCTTCATTCCCTCACATTCAAAGTGGATGCCTGCTTTTTTTGGAGGCAGGACCAATGAATCCTGCAGATGTAACGTCGATTGTCATAGGGCGTCGGAGCCTGAGTGGCAGCAGGGATTGCCAATCAGATGGGAGAGAATGCAGAGGGGTGGGGGGGGACAGATTACTGTAAATGCACTCACTGTATGTTATGTTTCTGATTCTTATCATGTGCAATGTTGCGGCTTTAACATTTTATGCAACTATTTATGAAGACACCTGTTGTATCAGTAATAAATCTAGAGAAAAGCATGTACTTGGTACTGCAAGCTCTGCTGGTAGTTGTGCTTATTTGATCTTTTACCTTATTTGAGTATTAGTATTATGACTCCCAGGCCAATTTAAGGGGTTACAATCTACATGGCACTTATGGTTTGATCAAACAATAATTTGACACTTTTCTTCTTCTTTTTTTTTTTTTTTTTTTACTGTAGGCCTATGTAGTTGTTGGTTACCAAAGTTGCTATAGATTTACAGTACCTGCAAATTGTCGTATTGATTGTGACTCACATTTCACTTTAGTAATTAGGTATACTAGAACCACGTGAAATAATTGTTTACACTAGCTCAATACACTATGTTGTGAGAACAGGAGGTAAAGGACGGATGATGTTGTCACCCACAGCCTGCGTTGGATTCCCATCGCAGTCCAGGGTTGAAAGACGTGTGCAGTTTAAACTCGCTCACTCGTGAGCCGTCTAGTCTAACGTTAAGAATTCTTACTCTTTAAAAATCCAAAATGCCAGGAGATATTCCATTTGTATACAGAACATTTTCGCCAAAACCCACATATTTGTATACTGTAAACCCCTGTTCCTCATAGAAGAGCTACCTCTTATTGAGAATCTAGAAAGGAGAAGAGAGGAAAATAAATCAATGTTCTTGTTTTGTTCAATTGAATTACACTAACTCAATCGGAACAAGACTCAACCTTTGTGGCGCGATGACCAGTGTTTCTGGGAGACGTGGCAAGATATGTCTGAGCCCAGAGGATCTGGTTACAGTGTTCAACCCAGTTAAAGGTCCATTTTAACCAGGAACAGAGGGTGATCCCATTTCATGATATTTTTAATTTATTTTTTAAAGGTGTACAAAAGGCCATTTAAAACAAAGAAACAAGGACTGGATGCATGACTTTAGTTTTCTTCCTTGTTATTATTTTCTGTCTGTTTTTTTTCAACTTAATTTGTTTCATAAATGACATTACTGTTTTGTTTGCCTTTTTTCTTTTTTTTCTTTGCATGTATATTCCTTTGTACAGACCATAGATATTTTCTCCTGTAAATATTTTCATAATTTTTTTGCCATCAGTTGAGAATTAAACATACTGAACACATTCTGCTGTGCTTTTTAAGTACTTGTATCATTCATTTATCACTGGATGTATGTTCGATCGCATGAGGAAGGGATCGTCTAAAATTGATCAGTGGCACTTCGAAGGTTAGTTGTACGAATCCATTCGGTTCGAGAGTTACTGTGAATCGAGGAGTTTTTCATTTGCCTTCTGAGTGAGGTCATCCAGATGTGTCCACATCCATGTAGCCTAAGATAAACGGCAAGATGAAGAAATTGCATACAGCAGAAGAAAAGGCAGAACCCACTGAGTAAAACTGTATTCACATATTCAATATAGATTTGTCAAACTAGGTTGCAGAACAGTTAAGAAAGTCAAGGAATTCCAAGCCACTTGTAAAGAAGGTAAAAGAGGACTTTCTCACTGGAGGCCTTGCACTGAATGGAGTTCTCGGTCCTTCAGGATGGCTTCCTACATAGCAACTGTTATTTTGTGCACGAGACAACTGTTGCTGTGTTGATTTATGTGAAACGTATGAACAAAAACAATCATTTGGCATCTTATGACTGGATCTTGGCAATAATTCACAGTAGAATAGCACTATCATGCTTTTCCAGCGTTTTACCACTGCACAGAAATGCTGCAGTTTCTTTGGAAAGTGGTTACAGGAAGCCATCCTGGAAGAAAGAACAAACGGTCTATGCAAGTACCTCAATTTAACATGTAGCTACTTTTTGGGGGAAGTTTATCTGCAACATTTATCTTTAAATTGTCCTGTACATTCACTTTCACCAAGGTCTGCAATGAGGTCATAAGAAACTGATGCATGTAATAGCCATTTAAAGTCATTTAAAGAATTTGGGAAAGGGATTTAGTGAGTCAATTAGGATATCACTCGCCAAAGGAATAAACAAACTTCACATAATGTACCAGGTTACACAAAGTAAGATGGCGACATCCTCTGGTTAGACGAAGTACTACAAAATTGTGTGTGCGCGGAGCACCACGTCATTAATTTAGCGTCCTCTGGCAGATTAGAGATGCTATTAACGTTATTCTTCACAACAACATAAACGTTGCTACTTTAGCTTAAACATAGGAAGCATGAGCATCACAATAGCCAACACAACACTTCCTCCAGTAAATTACATTTGCAAAGGAAGGTCGGGTGGCGTAGCGGGGATTGCGCTCGTCACCAATGCAAGAGGCTGCGGTCTCGACTCCCGGAGTCAGCATTGCCTGCAGCTTGGGCCGATCGTCATACTAACTCGTTTGGCTGAGTTAGCGGGAGGGAAGTCGTGGGTGGTAATTGGCGTTGTGGACAGCGACGCCTACAGGTCAGGTCTGGGCGCCTGCTCCCACGCGTTACACTTCACCAATGAGAGTCCTCACTGCCAGGTGAAAATAGAGCCACTGGCTGTCTCCGCATGTGTTGGAGGAAGCATGTGGTAGACTTCAGGGTTCCCTTGTACCGACCAGTAGGGGGAACATGCGCACAACGACCAGGTAGGGGAGGGGGGGAATTGGCATAACGACTAAATTGGGATGGGGAGAAAAGCATAGAAAAATCAGGCGGAGAAAAAGAGGATTAAAAAAATTACATTTGCAAGACAATAAACCCTGTGAACTTTGGAAATTACTCAATAATCAACTAGGCTGCAGTAAAAAAAACTTAAACCCAGATTTTCAAATATAAACATAAAGACGGACAACACGCTCATCACAGACAAGCTAGATGTGGCCAATTACTTAAAGGGGAACTATTTTACTATTTTTCTTTCACTATTTGGGCACTTTTACACAATTCCTGTGAGTATAGAACACCTCTGTAATTCTTTTTTTTAAATTCATTGTTTTGTATTTCTAATCAACTACTCAAAAACAGCATTTTCTACCTCAAGATCTTAAGCCGTTTTGAGCCTGGGAGGCCACGGTGGTGCTGCAAGGGGCCAACCGTGCACATTATTATGCAGCTGAGTCTCTCTGACATCACAGATCAGCACATTTTCAGATGACTCGGTTCAGTGAGGGTGAATATTGTGAGAGGAGAATTGGAAGAATGCGCCAATATGAGAATTAGAGACATAGATAGATAGTCCACATAGCTATGAAACAATGCTAAACACTGAAAAAGGCCATTTATAAGATATTTCCCCTTTAAACATTTTCTTCACAAACATAGCCACAACACTGGTAAATAAACTACCCTCCCACTCAGGGCATTTTGGGGTAGAACACATCATAGCCTTCTACAATAACCTAGGGGTCCGCAAAGACGATTTCAAACTAGAAATGGTAACAATTACAGTTGCAGTGGGTGACAATATTGTCCCAAGGAAAGATGAAATTACATACCTGGGTTCCATCCTAGAGGCTAATCTTTCCTGTGACAAAATGGCATCCAATGTAATAAAAAAAAGTCAACCAACGAACTAGATTCTTGTACCGGATCTCCTCTCTGGTAAACAAGAATACCCTGAAGACTCTGGCAGGAGCACTCATTCAAAGGTACTACGACTATGCTTGCACCTCATGGTACCAAAGCACCTCAAAGGCGCTAAAAACTAAATTACAAACATAAAACAAACTGGTCAGACTACTGCTTGACCTTACTCCTAGAACCCACCTCACCCCTGCCCACTTTGACAACCTAGGATGGCTTAGAAGACGACAGAGTACAGCAACTTGCAATGGGCCTGGTCTACAAGATACACTACACCACTAAGGTACCCATGTACATGTCAAAATACTTCCCAAAGGTCAGTGAATACCATGACCACAACACCAGAGGGAGCTCCACAAATCATGTTAAACCCAGATTTGGCTCAAACAAGGGACTAAACACGTTTCGCAATTATGCCACATCAATGTGGAACGCCCTACCCAAAGCTGTAAAGGAATGTAAATCACTACCCACTTTCAAAACGACTCTCAAAGAGCACCTACAGGAGACTGCAATTTGAAACTGGCCCCTGTAATTGTCCTAACCCAACCCCCTCCAATGTACAGTAAATGTCCTAACCCAATAATACAGGAGACCCTCTTCTTGGGACCAAGTAAGGTTTCGTCGATAATCCAATGTACAGTTACCCGCCTACCCTGTACAGCTGTACTGTATTGTACCCATTCAGCAATCTGTTAATACAATTTTCAATCAATCAATCAATCAACAATTACATTTGCAAGATACAATAGCCAACCCAAAACCGAGGTGGTGTTGTCGTCATAGCGATGTTGTTAATTAGCTAGTGCTTTATCCAGCATTATTTCAACTTTTTCGCCGTCCTGTTCATTCCTAATGTCTAGTGACTATAGTCTACAAATTCAGCACAAGATACACTCTTCTGTTCATGGTTTTTCCCATCTCTATCGATACAAAATAATACGATACAAGAAATCCATCACCGTGACCCGACAGTGCTCCTCATCAGCGAACTTGATCCTGATTGGCTGCTCAGACGTCATCAGCCATCAGGCTATATAAGCTCGCCGCTGTCCACTGCTCACTCACTCTAGGGGAGCAGGGAGAGAGTATGGGATGATGCTCACTCACTCTAGGGGGAGCAGGGAGAGAGTATGGGATGATGCTGATCACTCACTCTAGGGGAAGCAGGGAGAGAGTATGGGATGATGCTGATCACTCACTCTAGGGGGAGCAGGGAGAGAGTATGGGATGATGCTCACTCACTCTAGGGGGAGAAGGGAGAGAGTATGGGATGATGCTGATCACTCACTCTAGGGGGAGCAGGGAGAGAGTATGGGATGATGCTGATCACTCACTCTAGGGGAGCAGGGAGAGAGTATGGGATGATGCTCACTCACTCTAGGGGGAGCAGGGAGAGAGTATGGGATGATGCTTGCTCGCCCAGAGCGGTTGCGCGGGTTCTGGGCTGAGAGCTCGCGGAGCAGTCCGCTGAGTCACACCAAACCCCTTAACAAGGTGGCTAGTAGTGCGGCTGGGTAGCGCAACGGACTAAGCGTCTGCCTACCACCGCAGAGACACTGGTATCGAATCCAGCTGTCAGCGGTACCTCCGGCTTGGTCGGTCATCCATACTAACCAATTGGCAGTGTTAGCATGGTGGGAAGCCGGTGGTGTGTGTATCCTGGTCGTTGTAAACAGCGACTCCTACAGGTCGGTCGGGGCGCCTGCTCAGCGAGGAAGGGAACTGGAGGAAGTAGTGTGACAGCCCTGACACACCAGTCGCGCGTGAAGGCAGGCGGGCGGGCGACCAGCGCTTCACTTTCGCTCCCATGTTAATGGACGTAACTGTGCCCACCGGCTGCAAGCGGGCGCGCGACTCGCGGGGTGGACGCGATCGTTTTCGCTTTGGTTGGATTCAGACTGATGCTACGAGCACACTGCTAACGAATGAATTTCACGCGCGGCTCCCTCGCGGGATCGCGCGCCTGGTCAGGCACATTGGACCTACGACTTGAGCGCGCGGAAGCGCACCGAGGAAGGCACATTTACATTGGGACAGCTGTAAATGCCTAGTCTATATGCGAAGTCAGTCATTTTAGAATGATGATCAGTATGACTGTACTCGAAAGAGCAGCGTGGAGCCCCAGCAGCATCAAGAGCTCTCTCTCTCTCCCCCCTCTCTCTCTCTCTCCCTCTCTCTCCCCCCTCTCTCTCTCTCGCTCTCTCTCTATCTCCCCCCCCCTCTTCCCCCCCCAGGCAACCAGATATAGACAGATAGACAAACAAACAAACAAACAAACAGACAGACAGCCAGACAGACAGGCTACCAGATATGACAGATAGACAAACAAACAGACAGACAGGGCGGGGTACTAACTATAGTAATATTGTTTATTTGCATTGGGAAAGATAGACACATTAGCTGGCTGAACAACATCTATTGAAAGATAGAGAGAAAACGAGAGAGAAAGAAAGAGCTGTACTGTATTGTATACCCATTCTGCAATCTGTTAAAGGGGCTATGTACTGCTATTCCTAGCACTATTTGGGCAACTTTACACAATTCCTGTTAGTCTATTGAAGACATTTGTAAGGTTTTATTTTTTTTAAATGCATTGTTTTATATTTCTAATCAAGTACTCAAAACCATCATTTTTCAGCCTCAAGAAATCAGGCTGTTATGGCCTGGCTCCGCCCATAAGCACTTTGAGTGACAGTCAGTCCACAGTCTGCACTGGTAGAGGGAGGGAGGGAGGGAGGGAGGGAGGGGGGGAAGAGAGAGAGAGAGAGAGAGAGAGAGAGAGAGAGAGAGAGAGAGAGAGAGAGAGAGAGAGAGAGAGAGAGAGAGAGAGAGAAAAAAAGAGGCCGTTATTGACAAGGCCCCCTCTCTCCCTCTCTCTTCCTTTCTCTCCCTCTCGGTGATGAGTCCGCGAGCGGCAGAGAGAGAGAGAGAGGGAGGGGGTGGGAGAGAGAGAGAGAGAGAGAGAAAAAAAAAAGAGGCCGTTATTGACAAGGCCCCCTCTCTCCCTCTCTCTTCCTTTCTCTCCCTCTCGGTGATGAGTCCGCGCGCTGCAGAGAGAGAGAGAGAGAGAGAGAGGGGGTGGGGGTGTGTGGCGCGCGGCCAGCAGGTACCCCCCCCCCCAAGTGCCCCCTCTCTCTCCATCTCTCTCTCCCTCTCTTTTCCTTTCTCTCCCTCCAGAGCGCACGGGCCCCACTCCGCCTCGCAGCTGAGGAAGTGGCTTCCTCCACTCGCTGTCTAGTCTAGTTAGAATGGGGGCGGGCATTAGCTCCAACCACAGAGCCAATCGCATCACCCAGCGGCCGTATGACGTATATCGGCCGTTCAAATCAAAATGGCCTGATTTACTGGAGGAGGAAAGGGGCTGAGCTGAAACAGAGCAATCCGCCAATATGGTATTTAGACACTAAAACACATTGATACGAACTCCTATTACTATAATACAATGCTAGAGACTGAAAAATGACACTGATATAAGCCTACTGGTTGCTGTTCAATCATAATAATAATAATTATAATTACCATAATTAGCTGTCAGGAAACAAATAAAACGTTTGTCATTATAGGTGACAAGGTGGATTGACTTAATGACTGCTAGTGCTATATCCTGCTATTATTATTATTATTATTATTATTATGCAACATTGTAATAGTTATAGGTATAAACAAACATACAGACAGGGGGGGGTTGGGCGTTTATTTGCAGATACAGACACAGCTGGTTGAACAACATCTATATCTGTGGTATATGCAGATATTCAACTGTATTTCTGTGACAATGTGCGTGGCGCGCCGCCTCAAATAGGATGGAAGCGAAAAAATAGCTTGCTGCTCGGGAGCCGCTTGCAAGGCGCGCTCCCGCTCGCGGCCAGTGTGCCTACTATCGTCCGTTAACATGGGAGCGGAAGTGAAGAGGCAGCCGCCCGTCCGCGTGTATTTGATTTCCGGGGTTGGCCTGATTGGCCGCGACCATAGTATATCTATGGCCGCGACGGCCACGTGACGCGCGTGGCACGCCCCCGCGGCAGCCGCAACGGCAAGCGCGCTACTGCTGGAGTTCACTTCGCCTTTCACATCGCTGCCGTTGACGAAAGCAGGATGAGAGAGCGTAGATTTCGCTGTGTATCATTTAATCATTTATCATTTAACATTTGAAAGGCATACATTGTTGTCATACAGAAGTACAGAATACTTTTATCCAAAATGCTTCTTACTGTTACACTGTTAGAGACTGTGCTAGACAAATGAATGACTAATTCGGTCAGAAATAACGTAACTAATAACGTTAGTAAGCACTGCTTATATGCTTATTATGTCTGCGGGGTACAGTAAACGTTTCTCCCGGTACATTCTGAAGAGAGAGAGAGAGACAGAGAGACAGAGAGACAGAGAGAACCTACGTCACATGAACACACCCCTCATAAATCAAAGTCACATTTACATTCGAGTAATAAAGCCTTAACTAGCCTCATGTAGCGCTACTTTGATTGAACTTGCAAATCCCTCCCCTTTTCCTCCTCTCGTCCAATGTCCTGTCTCCTGCTGTGCCACATGTCCTTCCCCCCTCCTAGGCCCTCCCACACCCCTCCCTGTGCGCGCAAGGCGGCGGCCGATAGATTGATGGGGGGCCGCCGCCTTGCGCGCACAGGGAGGGGTGTGGGAGGGCCTACACAGGAAAAACTGGGGAGTCATTTTCCCAGAGTAATTATTACGGAGTTATTATTTTCCTCTCAAGTAGTCATATTTACTCCATTTGGGGCATAATCATTGCCTGTGGCCAATAGAGTGAGAGTAAAGTTCCAGAAGAGTTTCTATTGGAGTAATACAGCATTGGTCACGCCTACTATCCATATAATTCCCAAAGGTGCCGACGCCATCTTTCTCTCTCGCTTCAAGCTCAGGTATACCAGCAAGAGCGCAATACAGCGATATTTTCCTTCTCTTGGATGCCAAATACCAGGTAAGATTATTATTATTATTTGTTAATTTATTAAACAGCAATGTGTGTAACTAATTTGCAACATTACAGCTAAGCCACAGAGCCATCTATCACGATGTTCGCATGTTAGCTGCTATACGTTTGCACGCACGCTATTAAATAAACGTTTTACAGTTGTATGGACAAGTATTCAATTATCAACAGTATTGCTATCAGGGACAGTGCACATTAATCAACATGTCGGTTTTCATGTAAAATGTATATGAGCTAGTGTATAGCCAGAAGCTAATTTCCACCTGTATAGGCCTGAGACCATACCTGTAGACCATGCCTGTAGGCTGTTGTTAAAAGTAGTGATATAACTATATCCATACAAAAACTGACTTATTAAGAACATACAAGACAAGTAGACATAGTACAGGAGATGGAACAATTATATGTTACATGTTGGCGGTTTTTGCTGAAACGGTGGCAGAGACAACGTGTGTTTTACTCTAAATAGAGTCACCGTACATTACAGCTAAGCCACAGAGCCATCTATCACGATGTTAGCATGTTAGCTGCTAGCACGCACGCTATTAAATAAACGCTTTACAGTTTTATGGACAATAACTTAAGAACAGGTACGTCGGTGCAACACGAGTATTCAATTATCAACAGTATTGCTATCAGGGACAGTGCACATTAATCAACATGTCGGTTTTCATGTAAAATGTATATGAGCTAGTGTTAGCCAGAAGCTAATTTTCACCTGCATGCGGCTATACCTGTATAGGCCTGAGACCATACCTGTAGACCATGCCTGTAGGCTGTTGTTAAAAGTAGTGATATAACTATATCCATACAAAAACTGACGTATTAAGAACATACAAGACAAGTAGACATAGTACAGGAGATGGAACAATTATATGTTACATGTTGGCGGATTTTGCTGAAGAGACAACGTGTGTTTTACTCTAAATAGAGTCACGTAAATTTGCCGCAATGTGCTGTAGGTTGACTGTTTTACTAGTGGTAAATGGACATAACAAGTTAATTTGACGCACTGTTCGGTTCAACAAGTGTTTATTTGAACCATTGTACTGGGTTGACTAATTTGTGTGTTCTGCCTCCATGTATAATATAATGGAAACTTGTGGAACTATCCTCACAGTAAATTTCACAGAGTAAATTTTACTCAAACTGAGTCAATTTGAGCCCAAGACGTGAGTAAAGTTTTACTCAGTTTGAGTAAAATGTACTCAGCGAAATTTACTGTATGGTGCTTTTGTAATATTTTCTAATTGTAACACTCCTCATAATGCATGAGTTGTTGTGCCCTATATGTATCATCTTAGTAACTGTTATTATTTATTTGCCATCAGATGCAGGCTGTACGTGTTAAACACGTTGACCGGCAGAAATTCATCTGTTTTGAGGGCCAATTGACCTTCACAACTTTTTTGGAGTGTGGTGAGTGAAACATTTTGCACAGCGTGCCGTTGGTTCTCAAAATGGCGTCCGCCTTGATAGTTAGGAACCAAATGGACCCTTATTGGTCTGTAACTCTGACTGTGAACACATGGACCCCAACGTCCATTGTACACCGTCAAGAGTTAAATTAACATTGATTTTACAATATAAATTGGGGTCCCAAAGATACAAATGCCATTAAATGGGTGCCCTTGGAATTAAAATGGTTGAGAATCACTGCTAGAGCCGTACAAATATTGTCTTATGGGGGTCCATGGCACATCTTTTCAAATGGGGGGTCTGTGGGCTAATTGTCAATTTGGGGGGTCCTTGACATGAAATGTTTGAGAACCACTGCCCTATGCAACAACATACTGGGTATCAGTTTAGGCTTTCCCTGCATGTTAATTTAAGCTGTAGGCCTACAGTACAAAGCACAATCCATTTTATTTAGGATAGAGTGAACCAATCAATGTCTTACACCCCTTCCTGACAGGCAGTGACGCGAGCGAGCGTGATTGCGAAAATGATTAAAATGTATTCGTTTCAATCAGACTATCCTGACCTGCCGCGAGCAACAGCAAACTGAGCGGCGATGTCGTTCCCCCCTCAAATATTCGCTCGCTGTGTCTCTAGTTGAGCGATTACGCGGCCGAGTCACGCCCCTAAACACTTTTTATTGGTCAAGAATCGCAGGCTGCTTTGCCCCTGTGTGCTTCCAGGTAACACACACACAGACACACCCGGACACGCGCCGCCTCATATCAGGACAGTGTCGCGCACGATTTCGTCTCCAGTTCGCACGCTCGCTGCCTGTCAGGAACCGGTGTTAAGTATGTCAATTAAGGCTGTCAATCTTCCTCATATGATCACATTTTCAGTGGCTATTTTAATATCCCATTTTATGACATTTTAATTAATACAAATTAAATAAATTGCACAACAGATTTATCAATAAGCTTGTGCAATCTTGTTTTGTCTATAGTTGCCAAGAAATTTGAAATTCCTAGTACCTTGGACTTAAAGGTCTATGATGACTCAAACACTGAAGTCGACGACGAGGCGTTTCAATTTCTTCTAAAAAAACCAGACCTGGGTGTGTTGGAGATTTGTTCACCCCAAGACTCAAATCCTGAAGGTGAGTTGCTAACATGGAGCCTTATAGCCTCATCCATACAGTCCTGGCTGCTTGAAGCCTTTTTACAACATTTCCGGGTTCCCGTTTTTTTCGCTCTCATTGGCCAGGTCATGTGACATGAGCGGCAATCGTGGGACGGCAAGTTTCTACACTGGTTAAGGGCACTCTTCGAAGTTGGTTAAGGTTAGAGTTTGTCTTAGAGCATGGCGATAGAACGCCAGGTAGTTTGCAGGCTGTTCGACGCGGAAATGGGCAAACACGCTATTGGGCGCACATGTCACATGACCTGGCCAATCAGAGCGCCGGAAACGCGGATGCGTTGTAAAAAGGCTACACGTGTCCTGGCTAACCTAAAATGTCACACAGGTACTGTGTATTTTTGTACTTTGAAATGATCTTTGTATATATGCCCAATGTAACGTGTGGATCCTTCCTAATCTAATGTGGTCTTTTTACATTACACTTGTCACAAACATTCCTATCTAATCACACTTATATGTCTACATGATTGTTAGATTCAGTGAGGACCTCTGCAAGCAACTCCAGCAGCCAAAGCTCCGTTCTCAGCTCTGGTGCAGACAATGAGGGGGAGTCTGATGACACCATCATTTTGCAGTCTAGTCCTGCTCCAAGAAACGGTGCTGACCTGACTCGTATCACTCTGGTAAGCTTTGCATATGACTGTTTGAAATGGAGATGGTGACTCTGATAAAGGGGTAGCATGGGCATTGGGGATGGCCAAGTACAATTGGGGAGAAAATGGGGGGGGGGGGGGGGTCATGGTTTACATTTGTCACCTTAACCCTTTCACTGCCGCACAACAGCAGGTTAACCCTTTCACTGCCGCACTACAGAAGGTTAACCCTTTCACTGCCGCACTACAGAAGGTTAACCCTTTACTATCACATACTGTACCACATACTGTATACCACATACTGTACCACATACTGTACCACATACTGTATACCACATACTGTATACCACATACTGTACCACATACTGTACCACATACTGTATACCACATACTGTACCACATACTGTATACCACATACTGTACCACATACTGTACCACATACTGTATACCACATACTGTACCACATACTGTATACCACATACTGTACCACATACTGTACCACATACTGTACCACATACTGTATACCACATACTGTACCACATACTGTACCACATACTGTACCACATACTGTACCACATACTGTATACCACATACTGTACCACATACTGTACCACATACTGCACCACATACTGTATACCACATACTGTACCACATACTGTATACCACATACTGTACCACATACTGTACCACATACTGTATACCACATACTGTACCACATACTGTATACCACATACTGTACCACATACTGTACCACATACTGTATACCACATACTGTACCACATACTGTACCACATACTGTACCACATACTGTACCACATACTGTATACCACATACTGTACCACATACTGTACCACATACTGTACCACATACTGTATACCACATACTGTACCACATACTGTATACCACATACTGTACCACATACTGTATACCACATACTGGTACTAGTGTGGCAGTGAAAGGGTTAAATATACTTGGCCACCAAATGACTGTCTATCCATGTGTGTCCTCCCCCCCCCCCCTTTTTACTCCCGCTTAGATGACTGAAAAGATTCTGAGGGACACAGCTGGAGGAGAGAGGATCATTGCCGATTATGCTCGGACGAAAACCCTAACGGATACCAGAAGACGCGACATGGTGAAGATATTGGTTGCGCACATGGCAAAAGAGCATGGGTAATTATGTTATCTAAACATTACGCACCCAATACACATTTTTGGTTTTTACTAAGATCCTCCTTTTTGCAGAATTGGTAAATGATAAATGGTTATCCAAAGCGCTTTACATAGATTGTGCAGAAGGCATTGGCACAGCAATACTTTTGTTTGGATCTCATACTTGTGTATGTGTGCACTGTAGGACGAGTCCTTCAAGGCGTGTTAAAGAAGACTACGCAAAGGGCATCACTGCCTTATTCCCATACCTGGCCGATCCCCAGGGCAATTTGGGATATGTAAGTACATCAGGGAAAAGTGCAGAGAGACATTTCATCGGCGACTCAGTGCATGTGTGTTCCTGTGGGTCGCCCATCTTGCGTGTGTGTTAAAACTGCATGACAAATAAAGACTTCTAGTCTAACAATTATTATGTTTATAGGTCATTCTTGTTATATAATTTCTAGGGATGTTCGATATTGGCTTTTTTTTACCGATATCCGATATACCGATATTGTCCAACTCTTTAATTTCCAATACCGATATCAACCGATACCGATATATGCAGGGTTTCTCCCCCCCCCCCCCCCAAAAGGAATAATTTCAGGTAATTAACATTAGGCTACATATCTCTTGTCGTGGAATTAACACAACATTATGCATAACATTATCCAATCACATGCATGGTACATAAAACACCAACCCCATTACTCCTCACTTCTCTGGAATTGCTTAAAAGGGCTGTGCGGAGTACGATTTCAACTAAATATTTGTTAACATTTCTGTATGCTGACCATTTCTCCTAACCTCAACAATTTAAGAACCACAGATGTCCTACCTGTTGACCTTGATTTTAGCAATTCTTCAGAGAAGGGCATGTGTTAAGTTTTAAGGAGAGAAATAAACACATTTACACATGCCCATTTAAACCAAATAACCTTTTTTTTTTTCTCTTTACTTCTTGTGTTTTAGGAGCAGTATTACAATCCAGTAGATGGGAGTGGGTTTCTGGCATGGAGGGTGAAATCACTTCAAAAGATAGCATCAGAGGGACAAAAGAAGAGCCGTAATGTTCAGCCACTGATCGGTATGTAATTTTGATTGTCCCAGTCCACTGTTTATCTAGCAACTGTGAAGATGGATCATTATAGTAAATGCATATCACTGGAAAGTATTGCAGCAGTATGTGTGGTTTCTACACTGTTACAGGTGGTCCAAGTTCTGGCGACAGAGCCCCCTTCTCTGAGGAAAACCAGCTAACCACAGACACCCAGTTTCGTGAGGCCAGTGCACTGATGAAGCATACAACTGATGAAGCAATCATCAAGGAGAAGATGAAACAGACCTTCACCCATCGCCAAGAAATGATGCATGACCCAATCAAGTCCTCTGAAATATTCACCACCTTTCCACGATTCCTAGACATCACAGGAATGGTATGTGGCTTGCATTAAAGTCTAACTGAAATAAAAAATGACCTTTTTAAACAATTTAGATCACATCCCTGGTCATAGGGTGAACCTATTTAATAGGGCTGTCCCTGACTAAGGATTTGGATGGTCGACTAGGATTGTAAAAAAAAAAAAAAAAACGTTTTTTTTTTCTTTTTTTTTTTATCATTCCATTTGGGCTGTGGGGGGTGCTTAATGTCTGAAGGAGTCAACTGAAGGCTTCTTGTCCTCTGCAAAAGCATACAATTGGTCCACTGATGAAATCCTCTTTCAGTGCCTCTGTGCCTGTTTTCGTAGGCAGTTAGCCTCTGGTATGCCTGCCATTAGCGTTAGCCACGCTTCTATGCCTCTTTTCTTTTGAAAAAAATTATAATATATATATATTTTTTTTTTTTTTTTTTTTTATAATATTATATTCGACTAAGAGGTTGGCCAGTCGACTACGGCCCCTTTCGACCGATTAGTCGACTAATCGATTAATAGGGGTCAGCCCTACTATTTAACAATGTATGACAAAAAAATTTCAACCATGTTTTATTCCATCTTGTCTGCAGATTGAGCAGGATTTCAGTCTGATGTTTGGTGATGACATCTCTGCAAAGTTCCTGGAGAAGTGGCCTACTTTCTGCAGGCAGAAAGTCCTTGAACAAAGCCGTGGCCTCACCCAGACCGGCGACCTTCAAGACCTGCTTCAGAATGCTGAATCCACAACAGACACAATAGAACAGAACAATGGTATGCTTGAATTAAAGGAATATAATAATGGAAGGGTGAATTGTTTTTTAAACAAATGGAAACACAGCTTTTAGTCAAATGTATTTCTGATTTTTTTTATTTAATTTTTTGTATTTTTAGCATGGGACAGTGAAATGTCCTCCCTCTTGCTTCTTGTCCACCTCCTGCCACCATCACCTCAGGGACGCAACAAGAGACCGGGAAAGCTCTCAGCCAGAGAAGCCATTGACTCCCTTGTGAAGTTCATAAAGGTAAGGTTACAGTTGCCTATATTATCGGCCGATATTGGCATTCAAATGTGATATAGGAAAATATCGGTAAAAAAAAAAAAAATTATTCTTTTTACATTTCTATAACCAACTTTTATTTACCCAGGCAAGTAAGAACAAATTCTGATTTTATTTATTGTCAAAAGTATGCATAATGTTATGTTAATTCCACAACAAGACATATGTAATGTTAATTACCTGAAATTATTCAGTTTTTTGGGGGGGAAACCCTGCATATATCGGTATCGGTTGATATTGGTATTGGAAATTAAGAGTTGGACAATATCGGTATATCGGTAAAAAAGCCAATATCGAGCATCCCTAGTTACAGTTGAATTAAAGTATAAGAAGGATCACTGTTCTGTCTAGGGGTGCACGATATTGATTTGTTGACCCCGATATCGATACCAATAACTTTCTGCTCCTCAAGGTCGATACCGATAACCGATATATATATTTATTGTACTATAATTATAAATTTTTTTATGTATATTCCTGTAGTTTTGACCTAACCAGATTTATCATGACATGAGCGTTACTATATGAACAAAACAAAGCCAAGAGAACAGTTTTGACTCTTCAAATAAAGTGACTATTTATTTTTCCAAATAAATATAATTTGAGTCGATCACAAAATTCACAATCCGTCAATGTCATTAACAATGTGTTTCCCTGAACAACTAAAAACCAACAGGTATTGTGCTTTGTCAGTAGGGATGCTGTTCACATTTGAACCGATACGGTACCGGTACCTGTGAATCGATACCGGTACCCAACGGTACCTTTTTCGGTACTTTAGTCTCTAAAAATGTAATCTACCTACCTCAGTTGTGAGAAGAAAAAAATCCAAACTTCAAATAACCACATTTTCGACCGTTTTTGGCTTGCCTTTGCCCCGACTGCTTTGTTGTTGAATCAAGTCAAATCCTAAATAAGCATATATAGTGCGTGTGAATGTTGACATGAAAAGAAAAAAGTAAAAAAAAAATATATATTTTTTTTATTATCAGAGCTATCAATACTTTTATCGGGATGACGTCATAATTGCTGATATCGGCCTGATAATTATCGTGCATCCCTGATATTGACCTGCATGATTGAAATCATGCAAAGACCACGGTTTGCAAACCGTGACTAATTTTAATAGCAAGACTAATGAAGTTCTCTTGTCACAGACTGGGACCAGTATCCAGGGGCATTTGGACAGCATCACGGAGAGCCTTCAACCCTATCTGCTTGCTGTGGGGACCCAGAGGAGTGTGATTCACAAGTACTTCATTGTGATTGACAAACATGCAATCCCTTGTAAGTCACCAGACTCTCTTGCCTCTTTTGATGAGCTTTTCAAAGCTCATTTTGTCTTTGGTACCTCATACAACCGGGATCTGGCCAATATGTACAACTTCTTGCAAACCGCCATTTACAAGATCGATGCTGCTACCACTAATGTCAACCCCAGGGTTAAAGAGATGAGGGCTCGGATGCTGCACTGATTTCTTTTTTATACTGAGAGGATATTTTATCTTGGGCCTCTGATGCTGCACAGACTTTTGATACTGAGAAGATATTTTATCTTGAGGCCTCTGATGCTGCACAGACTTTTGATACTGAGAAGATATTTTATCTTGAGGCCTCTGATGCTCCAGTGTTTTTTGATAAGATGTTGTGTTTCATTTGCAAAAACTCTCAGGCAAATGCCAATTCACTGATGAGGCACTTAAGGTTGATCCACGGACTTTGTTCAGGAAGGACACTTCGTCTTAAATGTGGTCAGCCTGGTTGTTTACATGTCTTTTGCACTTTTTCTGGGTTTCGAAAGCATCTTAAAGCACGTCATCAACCATGTGATGATCCTGGTGAAGGCCGCTCTACAGCTGAACATTTAGCTGAAAGTTATGTTGATGACTTTCCATCAGGCAGTGCCCCTTCTGACCCAGTCCTTCCAGTCCTTCTTAATAATAGTCTTGTAGACAGCTGTGCTGCAACAGTAGCTGAACTTAAAGTGGCAGGTGTAGGTGAAACAATAATCAACTCTTTGGTAACTTCAATGGAAGTGATTGTTGATGATATCCATAATCAAGCAAAACAATATGTGAAGCAGTGTCTATCTTTACAGGAACCTATCAAAAGTGAGGTTGAGTGTAAAATTGATCAGTGTTATGAAGAAATTGAAAATCCCTTTTGTATCTTAAATTCTGAAACTAAGAGAAGGCAATATTTTACAGAGAAGTGGGGAAGGGTAGACCCAGTTGAATATGTCCTTGGTACAAGATTTGATACCCTGCGCAATCGGACTACTGGAACTTATGATCAGGCTGTTGTTACTGATAAATGTGTTTATATCCCAATTTTGAAAACATTAGACTTTATTTACAAACACCCTAATATAAAAGAGATGATGCAGAGTGATTCCAGTTTAAGAGAAGATCTTCTTAATGACTTGTGTGATGGAGAGTATTTCAAGAGTCATCCTCTATTTTCAAAACAGAAGCATGCAATTCAGGTGCAGCTTTTCTATGATGATTTTGAATGCGCGAATCCGTTGGGGAGTAAAAAGGGAATACATAAATTAGGAGCAATCTATTTCACCTTGCGTAATTTTTCTCCAAAGTACAACTCAATTCTGCTTAATATTCATTTGGTCGCTTTATTCCATGCCCAAGACATTAAAACACATGGCTTTTCTAAAATACTTGCTCCACTTGTGGAAGATATTAAAATACTGGAGAAGGATGGAATTAAGGTCCCATTGTATGATCAGCCAGTGTATGGAACTATTGTCCAAGTTACAGGTGACAACCTTGGTATTCACGGTTTGTTTGGTTTCGTAGAATCATTCAGTGCCAGATATTGTTGCCGCTTTTGTCTTGCTGAGAAAGAGGACTTTCAGACGGAATTCAAAGAAGATTCACCCAAGATAGTTATGCGAACTCGAGCACTTCATGCAGAACACTGCCACACAATGGAGACTACTATTGGTCTTCCCTATGTGATGGGAGTTAAACGTTCTTGCATTCTAAATTCCTTGCAGTACTTCAATACATGTGACAATTTCTCTGTCGATATTATGCATGATATCTTGGAGGGCGTGGCACAATATGAAATGAAACTGCTAATACTACACTTGATTAAAAACTACACAACATCAAAGGAAATAGACTTGAGAATTAAGAGCTTTAACTATGGTTACCTGGAACAAAACAACAAGCCACCTGCATTGAAGTTAGTAGAGACCTCAAATGACTTGGGGTTAAATGCAATCCAATCTTGGTGTTTACTTCGCAATCTACCACTTATCTTTGGAGACTTGGTTTGTCCAAATGATCAACACTGGTATTTGCTTCTGCTGTTGCTTCAAATAGCAGATATTGTATTTTCTCCCAGGTTATCAACTGGCATTACTATTTATTTAAAACACTTGATTGCAGAGCACCACGGGTTATTCAAGCATTTGTTTCCCAACAGGAGGCTACTACCAAAGCATCATTTTATGGTGCACTATCCTACATGTATTCGTAAAATTGGACCACTTTTGCATGTCTGGTGCATGCGCTATGAAGCGAAGCATAATTTCTTTAAAAAACAACTAAAAAGCTTCAAAAATATAACTAAAACGTTGGCAAAGAAACACCAAAGTCAAGTAGCATACAATTGGCAGACATTTGATCCCAACAGACTGGTGCTTGGTCCAAGTAAAATGGTAGCATTAAATGTGATGGACAGAGGCTGTGAGATAGCGGAGACTCTTCAGGTACCAAGTGACACCAAGGTGTTAAATGTTAGATGGGCCAAACACCATGGAAATATGTATCGTCCAGGTTTAGTTGTTTGCCTTAAAGTTCTTAGTGAGGTTCCAGTTTTTCACAAAATCCACCGTGTTGTTCTTAAAGATGAGAGGTTACTGTTGTTTACATTTGCACTACAAACCGTGTCTCTGGATGACCATTTTTATGCATTTAAAGTTGTGTGTACTACAGATGGACCTCATGTAGTTGATGTCAAAGAGCTTTTGTTTTACAAAGCATTCGATATACAGATGTCATACAGTGATGACGATTCAAGCTAATTTATTGTTCCATACTGTTTCCTGTGATTTAAAAAAGGAAAAGAGAAAATCACTAAGCTCTTGAACTATTGCACTGGGGATGAACACTATTAGTTTTCTTTTATTTCTTTGGGGTGAACAGATGCTGCTGTCACTTTATATAGAGGCCAAAATGTAATTGATCGATTACTCTCCCCATGAAGCCTTAATTGAAGTCATGGTGATTTCTTTTTGTTGCATTCCTGAGCCAATAATTTGATGACTGGCTTGAATTATTGGCTCAGGAATGCGACAAACAAACAAATCTCCATGAATTCAAGGATTCATGGGGTGTGTAATTGGTAGATTTCTTTTTTTGGGTGAGCTATCCCTTTTTAAAAGGGTGTACAGATGCTGCTGTCACTTTACAGAGGCCAAAATGTAATTGATCGATTACTCTCCCCATGAAGCCTTAATTGAAGTCATGGTGATTTCTTTTTGTTGCATTCCTGAGCCAATAATTTGATGACTGGCTTGAATTATTGGCTCAGGAATGCGACAAACAAACAAATCTCCATGAATTCAAGGATTCATGGGGTGTGTAATTGGTAGATTTCTTTTTTTGGGTGAGCTATCCCTTTTTAAAAGGGTGTACAGATGCTGCTGTCACTTTACAGAGGCCAAAATGTAATTGATCGATTACTCTCCCCATGAAGCCTTAATTGAAGTCATGGTGATTTCTTTTTGTTGCATTCCTGAGCCAATAATTTGATGACTGGCTTGAATTATTGGCTCAGGAATGCGACAAACAAACAAATCTCCATGAATTCAAGGATTCATGGGGTGTGTAATTGGTAGATTTCTTTTTTTGGGTGAGCTATCCCTTTTTAAAAGGGTGTACAGATGCTGCTGTCACTTTACAGAGGCCAAAATGTAATTGATCGATTACTCTCCCCATGAAGCCTTAATTGAAGTCATGGTGATTTCTTTTTGTTGCATTCCTGAGCCAATAATTTGATGACTGGCTTGAATTATTGGCTCAGGAATGCGACAAACAAACAAATCTCCATGAATTCAAGGATTCATGGGGTGTGTAATTGGTAGATTTCTTTTTTTGGGTGAGCTATCCCTTTTTAAAAGGGTGCAGATGCTGCTGTCACTTTACAGAGGCCAAAATGTAATTGTCTTTTATTTATGACCTTTTTTCTATCGATTACTCTCCCCATGAAGCCTTGAAGTCATGGTGATTTTTGTATATAATGGAGTTGTTTGCAGAGGGGCTCACTGAATCTAACAATCACATAGACATATACCAAGTGTGATTAGCAAGAGAGGAATGTTTGTGACAAGTGTAATGTAAAAAGATTAGGAAGGATCCACACCAAGCAAGTTCTTCCTCAGACGTGTTTTTTTTTTTTTTTTACTATGTTACATTACATTGGGCGTATAGAAACAAAGATCATTTCAAAGTACAAACATATACAGTACCTGTGTGACATTTTGGATGAGGCTAGGCTCCATGTTAATAAGCAACTTGGGGTGAACAAATCTCCAACACACCCATGTCTGGTTTCTTTAACTGAAACGCCTCCTTGTCGACTTCAGTGTTTTAAGTCATCATAGACCTTTAAGTCCAAGGTACTAGGAATTTCAAATTTCTTGGCAACTGAAAACAAAGATTGCACAAGCTTATTGATGAATCTTATTTTATTAATGACCTTTTTTTCTTTCTATCGATCGCCCCTTGAAGTCATGATTCTCACACGCTGTTGTAAAACTGTTTGCATCCCAACTGAAACGCCTCCTTGTCGACTTCAGTGTTTTAAGTCATCATAGACCTTTAAGTCCAAGGTACTAGGAATTTCAAATTTCTTGGCAACTGAAAACAAAGATTGCACAAGCTTATATTGATGAATCTTATTTTATTAAAAAAAAATTCTATCGATTGCCCCTTGAAGTCATGATTCTCACACGCTGTTGTAAAACTGTTTGCATCCCAAAGGATATGCCTGCATGTTGCAAATAAAAGTGCATTGTTAAATACTGATTTCTGCTTTGCCCCCGTTTATTTTAAATGTATTATTCCAGAGTAAATTATTATTTAATTCTATATTGAGTGAAATATGATATTCTATATTGAGTGAAATCTATTCTATATTGAGTGAACTACAACTCCATATTGAGGGAATTACAACTCTATATTGATTAAAATACCACTCTATATTGAGTGAAATATGATATTCTATATCGAGTGAAATCTATTCTATATTGAGTGAACTACAACTCCATATTGAGGGAATTACAACTCTATATTGATTAAAATACCACTCTATATTGAGTGAAATATGATATTCTATATCGAGTGAAATCTATTCTATATTGAGTGAACTACAACTCCATATTGAGGGAATTACAACTCTATATTGATTAAAATACCACTCTATATTGAGTGAAATATAACTTTAAGTATCTCTATATTGAGTGAAATATAACTTAAAATATCTCTATATTGAGTGAAATATAACTCTATTGAGTGAAAATATAACTCTATATTGATTAAAATACCACTCTATATTGAGTGAAATATAACTTAAAATATCTCTATATTGAGTGAAAAATAACTCTATAGATGTTAGAGTTGTTTTTACTTTATGCTAAATGGAGTAAGTTGGTATTTTGTAGAGTTAAATGTTAACACTAAATGGAGTAGAAATAACTCTGAAGATTTAACTCTGTGACAAGAGTCATTTTCACTCTATCTGGAGTCGGAGCCAATACTGTCTTTTTGGGAGTAAAATTTTACTCAATTTGAGTAAATTTGACTCTGCGAATTTTCCTGTGTAGGAGGGGGGAAGGACATGTGGCACAGCAGGAGACAGGACATTGGACGAGAGGAGGAAAAGGGGAGGGATTTGCAAGTTCACTCACAGTAGCGCTACATGAGGCTAGTTAAGGCTTTATTACTCGAATGTAAATGTGACTTTGATTTATGAGGGGTGTGTTCATGTGACGTAGGTTCTCTCTCTCTCTGTCTCTCTGTCTCTCTGTCTCTCTCTCTCTCTCTCTCTACGTGCATATTATAATGTCCCGCATGGGGCGGTGCTTGGTAGGATAACGCAGTATCAGTGTAAAGTCATTGACACACTTATCCCACAGACATCGAGGTTCTCTATCTTAGAGATATATCTGTGGGATAGTTATGACGAGGACAGTCAGACACTAGAGCTAGAATACCTGACAGGTCAGACAATATAACTATAATACCTGATAGGTCAGACACTATAGCTAGAATACCTGACAATTCAGACACTAGAGTTAGAGGACTGACAGTCAGACACTAGAGCTATAATATTTGACAGATCAGACAATATACCTATAATACCTGATAGGTCAGGCACTAGAGCTAGAATACCTGACAATTCAGATACTAGAGTTAGAATACCAGACAGGTCAGACACTAGATCTATAGTATCTGACAGGTCAGACACTAGAGCTAGAATACCCGACGGGTCAGACACTATAGCTAGAGGACTGACAGGTCAGACACTAGAGCTAGAGGACTGACAGTCAGACAATAGAGATAGAGGACTGACAGGTCAGACACTAGAGCTAGAATATCTGACAGGTCAGACACTAGAGCTAGAGGACTGACAGGTCAGACACTAGAGCTAGAGGACTGACAGGTCAGACAATAGAGCTAGAGGACTGACAGTCAGACACTAGAGCTAGAGGACTGACAGTCAGACACTAGAGATAGAGGACTGACAGGTCAGACACTAGAGCTAGAATATCTGACAGGTCAAACACTAGAGCTAGAGGACTGACAGGTCAAACACTAGAGCTAGAGGACTGACAGGTCAAACACTAGAGCTAGAGGACTGACAGGTCAGACACTAGAGCTAGAATATCTGACAGGTCCGACACTAGAGCTAGTCATTTAATAAGACCATGTCAGCATGTCAAAGAGGTCATATTAGAAGACATCTGCCATCTTCCACAAACTAAACATAGACAGTCTTCAGGAGTGGTGCAGAGTCCACATCTGCATGAGCTTTATATAGATGGAAGGCAGTGATCCAAAACCACTAATCACACACACACACCGTAGAGGGATAGACGGTACTGTCCTGATCTTTGACCCATCATATTATGTATTGTCTTTGACTGTCATCAATAATATTGAGTTAAACTCTAGGACAGATATGTTACGTAAGCAAGAGCAGCCTATTGGCCTAGTAATATAGTAGCCTATTAGACTAACAGAGACAGAGAGAGAGAGAGAGAGAGAGAGAGAGAGAGAGAGAGAGAGAGAGAGAGAGAATCTACGAAAAAAGGCGGACACCCATAAATCAAGTCACAATTTTATCCCAGTAATTAAGCATGAACTAGCCTCATGCAGATATCGTCTCTCTCTCTCTCTCTCTCTCTCTCTCAGCCCTGTGTGAGACGCGAGCAGGAAGGAGGAGATGGGAGCCCTTCCAATCGGAATATGTTGTTTCTTTACACATATGTTGGATTATGAATATGTCTTTATAGCTACAAATGAATGACTAATTCGGTCAGAAAGCAGTAACACGGATTTACAAACGGGTTGGTTTGCTATAAACATCAAATATGTAGTTATGATACTGCATACTTATAAAAAAAAATTTAAAGATGTTTTTTTTTACAAACCGCTTGAATCATAGCCACGTTAATAATGCTTGTAATAAACCAAACCGTTTGTAAATCCGTCAATATTTCAGCGAGTTATGAGTATTTTTGTCTGTGCAGCTCACTCACTCTCACTCAAGGCTGCCCCTGGCAAGATGGCGGCGGTTCAGTGACGTCGCTCTCCATTGGCCGGCAGCGCGGGCAAGCTATCTAGTGTTCTATATATATATCTATGGTCACGTGTACCCATTCTACAATCTGTTAATAAAGTTTTCAATCAATCAATCAGGGCCTGTGGCGGTCACGTGTACGCATTCTGCAATCTGTTAATACAGTTTTCAATCAATCAATCCCGCAGTGCAACGTGACCCAAATCAGCCAATGCCCGCAGTGCAACACTCCAATTCAGCCATTGGGTGGGACGGTCACGTGACCCAAATCAGCCAATGGAAGCGAGGGGTCTGTAAGCGCCGGGGTCTCTAAGCGCGGGGCCTCTAAGCGCCGTTACTGTGGTGGTTATGGGGTTCTGCAGCTGCATACTATTGCAGGGTGCAGTTACCTCTCAAGGCCACAGGGGGCCAATCTTCCATACCACAGCTATTACTATAATAGTATTCATTTACCTATGTGATCAAACGCAAAGCGCTGGGGGGAAACCTGATTGGATCCTGAATGATTTGAATCCCCCACGAGATGTAGTTACAGTAAGCTGGCAGCCTATGAGAACGATGACGGGGTTCTAAGACAGGTTTGGACAATTATAAGTATCAGGATACAGTATTATGATTGGTATGGTTCCAAAGTCATGACCCGTCACCAGGCATTTTTTCATAAGATGAAAGTGTTGCGTTTTAAATGGTGTTACCAACATCATAGCTGCAGTAATTCAGGCCATAAGCAGTGTTGCAATAAGCCAATATAATGAGCATGCAAGAAGCTGGTCTCATCAACATACTGAAGAGTTGCACTTGACAATAGAAATCTTACAGTATCCGTTCTCTGTGTCTCCTCCTAGGTAGGCTATTCTTAATTGGCATCTTATCTTTGGCAAGAGGAGAAAACTCAAATGTGCCAGCCTAAGCATAGCAAGCAGGGGCCCACACAGGGCCCCGTTCCCCGTACCTGGTTCAACTAAGTCGATCAAGATGTCATTATCCAGATTCAGTTAACCCGATGTTTGAAGCCGGGATTTTCCTGTTCCTCGAAGGTGGATTCAGTCTCGTTAACTCAAGCCAGACTTGAGACCCAGGATAAGTGCGCGCGGCCGCTCCAGTTGAAAAGCCAGCACGTATCGATAGCAGAGATCCTGATTCTCTAGCGGCATTGATTGATTAATTGATTTAAAACTTTATTAACATATTGCAGTACGGCTCAATCGCCTCGCCGACAAGTTAAATGCGTTATCTATAGGCTAATTTTAAGTCCCTCATTACCTCAATCAATCAGATTATATTTCTTTAAACTTGCCTGCTGGATTGAATAATCAAATGAGATCTTGCTAGCGAAAATAATTAGTTAAACTGTTATACAAAATAACGATACGGCTCTCTTCCCATTGATTGATGTCTTTCCCTTCTTTTTGCGATGTAGGAATAATTCAATTTGGTGCACGTTGAGAGCTATATAAAGAATGACATCCTCAATGCATGTAGATTTATAATATTTTAACTTAAAACTAGGCTACTTTGGCGTATAATCATTAATATTATATTCCAAAAAATTATATTGGAAACACGGGGTTTCGAACACCGGTCGCTGGGTTGCCCGCGACGGCCAGCCGTGTATAGGTGTAACAGACTGACAGCCAATGAAATGGGTGCATTTGTCACGCTGTCCAAGGAGCTGAACTGCTCTCGTGCAGCCGTGTTCGAATCCCGGTCGGGGCAAAAGCCTGTCATACATTATCAAAGATAAACAGCTATGTTGAATCAATAAACATGAATATCACTAAATAAACATGAATATTGCACAGATTTAGATTATAATAGTAAAGCTATTATAATAGTTCAATGGTTGTGATGGCAAAGTTTGCGTCAGGTTCCTTACTGTATATTTGCATATCGTATGTCACAAATGTAACAGTACTATATACCTGTATGTCATGTATGTCCCTGTCATAAATGTCATGTATGTCATAAATGTCACTATGAATTGAAAATGGGGGACCCTGATGTAAACAAGACAAATGTCTTTCTCTGCTCTGCATCCCCTTAAACATTTTGTGTATTGAGCCGTACTGTATTGTACCCATTCTGCAATCTGTTAAATAAAGTTTTCATTCATTCATTCTGTCCCCGTCTCTCCTTGTTGCACATATTTAGATTATCATTAGATTGTAGCGGCAGAGGTTTTTGTCAACTTAAAGGATAACTCCACTTTTTTTTTAAATTAGCTTATTTAACATCTTCCCTGGAGTTAGACAAGAAGATGCATACCTTTTTTGTCTCTGTGCGTGCATTTTAGCTTTGGGAATAGACGCTCCGTTAGCATAGCTTAGCTTCATCACTGGAAGTGGGGGAGGACAGTAGCCTTACAGTGCCTTACAGTGTATTGCAAGGTCTGACATTGACCAAACTTGATATGCATGACCTTGGTGGGCTCTAGGTCAACTCCTGAAAAGGGAGTCAATGTCAGACTTTGCAATCAAAAGTTAGGGGGCTAATAACCCTTGCCATAATTTCAGTGCGCCCCTAACTTTTGATTGCAAGGTCTGACATTGACCCCCTTTTCAGGAGTTGACCTAGAGCCCACCAAGGTCATGCATATCAAGTTTGGTCAATGTCAGACCTTGCAATACACTGTCTCACTGAATGAATGAATGAAAACTTTATTTAACAGATTGCAGAATGGGTACAATACAGTACGGCTCAATACACACAATTGTTAAGGGGATGCAGACCAGAGAAAGACGTTTGTCTTGTTTACATCAGGGTCCCCTATTTTCAATTCATAGTGACATTTATGACACACACAACATACATGACATCATGACATTTATGACATAGGGACATACATGACATACAGGTATATAGTACTGTTACATTTGTGACATATACGATATGCAAATATACAGTACTGTTACCCATAGATCCTAACTATTATAATAGTTCAATGGTTGTGATGGCAAAGTTTGCGTCAGGTTCCTTACTGTATATTTGCATATCGTATGTCACAAATGTAACAGTACTATTGTTTCTGGCTTAAAGGCCAACCTTCATGTTGTATTTTTGTTCAATAAACAATGTGGACTAAACCTTCAACAATACACAGAAGGTTAACCCTTTCACTGCCACACGACAGCCGGTTAACCCTGTAAACCTGTAAACCTTCTAGTCCCAAAACATTCTGTGACTAATTCAGTCCAGATTGTAATGTATTGTCATCATGCAGCACAAGTACAGTACAACTAAAAGAGGTTTGGCATCCAACCAGAGTGACTATGTAGCAGTAACGTGAAATAGTAATATACACTGTACAGGTGGTTAAACTGGGTATAACATATATAAATTAGTACTATGAGTACTACATGTATGTACAGAGTTGTAGTATTAATATGTACAGTGATACAGGTAGACACTATGGTAGTAAGTCATACTGGCCAGCAGTGTAACTAGTAAGAGTAGGTAAGAGATATGTACAGATATAGATATAGTATTATATTAATATGTACAGTGATACAGGTATAAAGACACTATGGTAGTAAGTCATTCTGACCAGCAGTGTAACTAGTAAGAGTAGGTAAGAGATATGTACAGATATAGATATAGTATTAATATGTACAGTGATACAGGTATAAAGACACTATGGTAGTAAGTCATTCTGACCAGCAGTGTAACTAGTAAGAGTAGGTAAGAGATATGTACAGATATATATATAATTATATACCAATGATGTAAACTACCCATAATTGATCAGTAGGGTTTAACCTGGAGGTTGGGCTTTAAACATCTAGCCCAGGGACTACAACTGAAAACTAGCAACCCTGCTAATGTTGGCATATTTACAGTTTTTAATTTGTATTCATTTATAAATGTATAACTGTTGATTGATATGCACTGTCCCTGATCAAATAAACGGAGTAAAAAATAAAAGCATTGCAGATAGATAGATAAATAGGACACAATGTATTATCGTTATTATAGATCTGCTGGGCAGAAACAAAACACGACTCAGTCAGCTTCACGGAGTACATCCAACTGTTGAAACTGCCAACACAAACTCAAAAACAGAACCTATTGGTAAACAAACGTATTGTTGAAAATATACAATATGACTGCTGTTGTGACATTGTTGGGATCTTATACTGTAGTTTACATTTGAGAAAAAACGAACTCAGTCACTCGGTAAATCAATTCAATTGGAGTCTCTTTAAACAGCGGCAACACAAACCCAATAACCTATTGGTAAACAAACGTATTGTTGAAAATATACAATATGACTGCTGTTGTGACAGTGTTTAGGAATCGGATCTTATTTAGTAGTTTAAACTCACCTTCAACGCTACTTTCTCCAGCTCTGCAAAACGGATCTCTTCTTCTGTTCTTCTCCTCCTAAATGTGGATACAGCAGCGCAGCATCCACAAACTCGCAACAGCGCCACATATGGCCAAAATAATACATGGTTTTGTAAACAGGGAGTGGATGGTCGTTAAGGGAATGGATCGATGTTAAGAGCGAGTGAATGGACGTTAAGGCCAACTACTCCAGGGTGCCGCGCGACTGAGCACTACCGCTGCGCCACTGTGCCAGATGGTATAAATTCATTGTTTATACATTAATGAACGAGACAAGATCCACAATCCACGCATAGACACTTCAATTTTATGCTTGAATGAAACACAATCCAGGCGCTCCATTAAACATCCACAGCGGAGAATATGAAAGGAATCAGAGCCAAACGAGCGATAGGTTTCAATCATTAAAAATATCCCCGCGGGATTCACATTTGCAATGCTGCGCGTTGTTAAAATAACCACATAATGTGTACATCGCACCGAGCGAGCGCCACGGTATATATAACGTGCATTATTTAGGACAAAATGAATTTAGTATCAGCATTTTGGGTCTATTTTACATTTCAAAAGCCCCCTCTGGAAGAATGGAGCACAAAAACGTAATTCAGAATGGTATAAAGCAGATCCTAGACTGTGGGAATAATTTCAGGAAAGAGCTGTCACTTCTTTGCGGGGGCGTGGCTGTGCTTCATCCGGCTAATTTGAACTTAACCCTGCTCTCGACCAGGCTCAAACTTTTGGATCTGTTGTCATGGTGATTTGGACAATCCAGGTACGGGGAACGGGAAAGTCCGGCTTAAGTCAGACTTAACCGAAAGTTATCCGGCTAACTCAGTTATCCAGGTACGGGGAACGGGGCCCAGGAACGAGCTCGACGAGTCTGAAACTGTCTAAATCCTTCAAAAAATCACTGAAAGAGGAACTGCTTAAATCATATCTCTAAATAGAATCATTACTTGGGTATATAAATAGTCTGTATTTATGTATCTATGTATGTGTGTAAGCCTACCACGTTGCATGTTTTTGTTTGTAACATTTTATTTACTTTTGTGATCAGGCTCCCTCCAAACGCTTTAAATAGCTTCTTGGGAGACCTGGCACATGCACACAATTGTGTCGTCGTTGTTTTTACATGAAGATATGTACATGTAATAATATATTGTGTGTGTAAATAAGAATTAAATTAAATTCATTCCATTTGTCTAATGTCCACAGACATGTTATTGGGAGCATGTCCACAGCTCAGTTGACGCTTAGGTTGTTAAGAACACAGTGTAGGCTGCTAACGAGAAAACTAGTGTAACAATTAGGGTAGCCCTCACATCAGTGAAAAGCACTGCCAATAAAACAACTATTTAGACTTATTACATGGCGTTTTCACATTCGCCGAAATGCTTGCTTGTGATTGGTCAATAGCCCCCCGACAGCGGTCATTATTTTTCAATAATGACCGTTTTTTTCAATAATGACCGCTGTGCGCAGCTGTTCGCAATCAAGCCCACTGACACACACTGTTTCAGTGCAATTAGACACTGCCGGTGTTCTGCTGCCGGCGATGACAGGAGGCGGAGCGACGAGCGGAGCCAGAACGCAGCCAGAACCAGTGTTGCGAGTCGATGTAAAATGAATTAGGTATATTGTTAGTAAGTTAGCCATGTAATAAGCGGGATAATGTATAGCTATACTCGGTCATTGTCGCAAAATAATTGACCTTCACTGACGTTTAAAACACCTCGCCGAAGCGGCTCGGTATTTTAAACTCCGTGTCGGTCAATTATTTTGCGACAATGACCGAGTAGCTATACATTATCCCTTACATAACGGACCTCTGCCAAGCAATAATGGCCGCTGTGCGCAGCTGTTCGCAATCAAGCCCACTACAACACTGTATCAGTGCTGCTCAGCATATGCACAGCTGCACTCAGTCATCAGTGCAATCAGACCACAGACCTGCCGACTGCCGATAATAATAATCACTTTATTTGGGCTGACAGAGCCACAGAACAACTGCGTTTGCATTTGATCTCGTCTTGTCGATGGTGTACAATGAATTAGGTATATTTGTTAGTAAGTTAGCCATGTAATAAGCGGGATAATGTATAGCTATACTCGATCATTGTCGCAAAATAATTGACCTTCACTGACGTTTAAAACACCTCGGCGTCTCGGTATTTTAAACTCCGTGTCGGTCAATTATTTTGCGACAATGACCTCGTAGCTATACATTATCCCTTACATATCTTTGCAGGCACCTTGTCACTATCACCACTAGGTGGTGGAAAAACCCAACCCCTATGGATATCTCTACCCAACCCCACATAAATGAGAAATCTGTACCCTCTTTCCAGTCTTCCAGTAAGTCACAGCATAATGAGCATAATACTCTTAGAGCGCTTCAAATTCAAACATAAATGTGGACGTTGGTGATAAATAATACTGAATTAAGACAATGCTAATTTAATTGTCATTACAGCTGATGAATCATGTGAAGTTAGTTTGTCATGTCTAGTATAAAATGGCCGTGTACCATCAGCCTGTTTGAGCAGATTACCATCAAGTGTTGTGTTGTGTGTAGAAAATGTGATTCTGGCACGCTTGTCATCGAGCTGGATTAGCCCGGGCTCGAGTACATTCCAGATTATGCCACACTGACGAGACTAATCCACACGTGCCGGGAGACGGGACACCATTGACCACATTCACAAGGTGGCCATTTTGATCTTATGTCATTATGCTCAGGTTGGGATTCCTTTCCACCCTTGTTCCCGCATGACATAAGAGCAAAACAGTCGCCCCGTGAACACGGCCAATTTGCAAACAAAACCAATAACTAAACGGTAAAAAATGGAAAACATAGCAGAACGTCAGTGACCACACCGCTTACATAGGAGTAGTTTTATTGCTGTACAGCGGTTACCATGACGACCGTGAGGGAATACAGCTTGGTAGGGAGAAGGAACAACATGGATCAACAGGCCAGCGTTTTGGTTTGTAGCAATGTCTTCCTTTATTCTAATTTCCAATAAACAGATAATATATCAGTCCCTTATTTGTACAAAAATACCTGAACAGGATACAATGTAGATCCAGGAGCCATTCAGACATTTACAGAACGAAGCAAAAGCACACAGGGTTGTCTCAAAACTGAGTATGGTTGATTTGCTCTTTTCCATTCCCTGAAATGTTGTATGTATAATTTTATATATATATATATATAGATTATATATATATATATACACAATTATTTTACTTCAACAGATAGCTTATGAAGGCTTGAATCTTAAAATGAAAAAAAAAATTAAATAAAAATACAAAGTTTCAGTTGAGTCTATCTTATGAATCACCAACATCCACGGGAGATCTAAATATGAAATGTATGTCGTAAGTGCATATCTGGAAGTAGGATTAGTTCCAGTAGGCCTACCGGTATGTTTCTGTAAATGAAGCTAATGGGAGGACCGACACATAGTGTACTAGTGGACTTCAGAGACGCGAGGCACCGGCAGCAATAATAGGCTTGTGTAAGAAAAGGATCAAAAAGTCAGACTTCTGCACCATGAAAATCAAAATGGAGAAAATCAAAATGGAAAAACATACACAACCCTCTTTAGCAACAACATACAAAGTTTAGAAGCCCCCCAACCCAAGTTATAAACATACATGTATGAACCACAAGGATATGATCCTGGATAACTGTTCACCTCTAGTCTTCAAAACAGCCTTAACGCAAGTGTAAAATATCCAACCCGGAACATGTTAGATTATGCTCATCATATAGGAGTGTTCCTCTACAGACTTAAAAGGGACATTTCACCCCCAAAGCAACACGGATTTATTTTGCACATAATCTCGATCCCCAAAACAGTTTTGCACACATTCATTTAGTTTGACAAGTTATTGAGAGTAAATTACTTTGAATATGCCCACTGATGATGGGGCAACGGGGGACATTGAACTCTTGTGTTGTGTTAATTACAGCAAGGTAGGCAATTCCTATAAAACGAGCAATTTTCTTTTCATCCATCATTTCATAGAGCTGTAATTGACGTCTTTGGATGTGTGAGATTATGTGCAAATCAGCATCGTTTAGTTTCAAGTTTAAAGTAAGTAGAATCAGGCTTAGTAGAACTGGGCTGGGAAAGTCTGGGGTTTAGAACCAAGGGATGAAAGGCGTGAATATCTTTGAGAGAGAGAGAGAGACGGGATATAAAAAAAGAAAAGAAAAATGAAATAAAAAGTATTGTTGAAAATCAAATGGCATCATGTAAATACACAGAATTGGATGCCGACAGAACCTAAAGGCTTTGTGAAGAAAGAAAAGAAAACCTTCAGATTCTGAAAGCCTGTCAGCTTATACACAGAACTGATGTTCAGAATTTTGACGCATGCCAAAAGTCCAGTTTGATCGCTTAAAAAATTTTTTAATTTAATACTGTATATATTGTGGTATATCTTTTTTTTTTCTTTTTTCTTTTTTTAACTTTATATAAAAGGTCATTTTGTGACAAACGAGAAGAAAACATACAGTAAAGTCAATATACACACAATCAAATAATGAAATAAAAAGGACAAAATAAATCATTCTTCATTTTACACGGAGTTATGAGCAAAAGCATAACACCCCATTACATAGTGATCTGTGACCTAGGTACAGTGTTAGATCTACATCTTTATTTAATTTTTTTTCTCCATAGCTTCACATACTTAAAAATAGATACTGTATACTGTATATTCATATGCTTGGACTGGTGTATAGGATTGCATTATAACACAGTGATTAAGATGGAGGGAGGAGCAGAGAGAGAGAAAACAAGAGGAGCTTCCCCTCTTCTTGTCAGGACAGTGGTCTGCTGTCCTGCATGACCCTTGTGGATATGGTTTTGCTTCGCATCGCTCTCTGACTGAAAGTAAGAACCTATATTGTGTCTGGTCTGGAAGAGGACTAGATATGAAGGGTGTCAATCCAAAATGATCACCTTTATTAAAAAAAGGGGAAAAAAAACGTACTGCTCATTGTTGGTTTTGGAGTAAAACTATGACATTCTCTTACATTTTAAGGTGAGTGAACCTTTTATTGCAAAACTGGCATTTTAGAGAGTGTAATCATTGATATTGTTTAAATATTGAGCACAGCGATGGATACAGACGGTTTCAACAAAAACATTTGATCTCCTGTCAATTGTTATTAGCAAACACCACAACATCAACTGCAGTCCATGCCGCTCCCTAACAAATCAATACCATTTAAAACATCTACCTTAGTTTTCAGTAGAATTCCGTCGCTATAGGGAACAGCTTGGGCTTAAGTCTATTTCCCATCCGCCATTGTATTAGCAAATACTTGGGCCCATGTTAGAATGTTTTATGTCGCCAAGTTCGTTAGAAAAGGTCTAATAGCATTTTGGAATGCAACCCTTCAAAACGCAGGTACTCCCTAAAGCAGGGCTACCCAACCTCTAGTCCACCTCTCTTCCTGGGCACTGGGCTGGTGAGTCAATGGCATGGCTTGACTCCAGAGTGCACCCAACAAAAGCTACTCCCTGTATCTGAAGGCAAGTAGGATAACAAGCAAGAGTTTAGCACCCCTGCCCTGCAGTGATCCTGAATAGTGAATATAACAGTCTGGCAATCCACACACACACACACACATACACACACACAAACACACACATTCGCCACAGAGTCATAGCTTACAGGCTGGACACAGGTGGGAAGGGGGGGGGGGGATTCAAGCTTTATCCAATCCCTGGAGTCTGCCCTGGCTGACTAAGGCCTGATTGGTGGAGCGCAGAGCTGGTGAGTCAGGTGAAGTGAGTCGATTGGTCTGACCGGCGGTGGCAGTGGCATGTGTGATGGTGCCGTTACTTAAAGAGAGGGAGAGCCGGCCTGGCGGGGTGGCCCAGCACTAACCCTATTTACCGTCAATCTGGCACGGGACGAATGGAGGGGGGGGGGGATGAGGAGGCTAAATCTATTGCAAGCCTTAGGTAGGTATTATGTCACATGCCTGCATGGCCAGCAGCTCTCAATGTGCTGCTCACACGACAACAGGATGTGACAAGAGAGGGAAAGACAAAGAGGACCCATTCCAGATCTCTCTCTCAAGACACCTTCCCTTGTTTCCTTTCCTGGCATTATATCTTTTATGTATTTTCTTTTACATTTGGATTACCAAGGAGCCAAAAAAAAAAAAGAAGACCACCGGTGCTATACCGCCAGATTTAATAAACATGGTAAGACTCCTTATAAACCTGTCAAGTTTACAGGGTAAAGGAAATATAAGGGAATCTCGACATTTAGTCCATCGATCTTTACGAATCTGAAAAAAGTGATAAGTGTTACTGTATGTGCGTCACAATATAGCTTCAATTATACACAAGGCTCACCATGTCACTTAAGGCGAGTGAGAGACGTGAGGGTGCATCACTACACGGTCCACTCAAGTCCACGTTTCAAGTCATTTTTGTTTTTGATTCAACATAAATACAATAAAACGTTCTGGGAGTGCTTTTTGTTGATTTTGTCTTTTGCGGAGGTGAGGGAACAGTGGTCACTATATTCACTCGGGGGCTGAATCCTAACATGACAATTGCACGTGCAGCTACAACCCTAGAACGTATCGTCAGTTCAAGAGTAATTATAATGTGCAAGCAGTGAGCTCAGAACTGACTTTAGGAAAACAAAAACCACATTCATACACAACCTCACTGACTGAAAGCAGAATATTTAACCCTTTAGACTCGGCTTCCCAAAAAAAAAAAAAAAAGGAGGAGGAAAAATAATTACAATGGCGGAGGCTGGGGACACATTTTTCAGGACTCTATGTTAAGAGCACCGCCCCCTCCCCCCTCTCCCAACTTCCTCTATAACTCTTGGAACAGTGTGGCTGGATTCCATAGAATGTTCTGTGTTTTCTTTCCCTCTGGATGTTGAAGAACCGCGTCGGTACGGGCCGTGAAGACGTGCGGAGAGGTCGAGGAAGTTCTGAAAAGCTTTTCCGAAGGCACTGCACAATCAGCCGTGACTCGCTCGCTCGCTCCCACGCCTCGCGGTAATCCAATCTGAGCTGGAGGAATTCTCACGCAGGCTTTTCAGCAGGACGGAGGGACGAGAACCAGGAAGGGAGGAAGTAATGAAAGGAGGAGGACGAAGATGCAGAAGGACGGAGAACGGGCAGCTTCACTCCGCTGAAGAGGGAGGGGGGGGGGGGGGGGGGGGGGTGCAAAACTAATTCTGCATTGACAGTAATAAAAACAGCATTAAAATGACATCAAGTAATGAACTCTACAAGAGAGGCCTGTTACACACCTGCTCCTGGTAAAACATTCCTCTGCCCTCTCGACAAAACCCTTCATCATTTCTCTGGCCCTGTTTGAAATGTCTCTGAGATTTGGGGGGGGGCATGGTTGATTGTGGGTATAGGACAGGGGCTGAGAGATCGCCGAGACGACGTCAAGCCTGAGACGGGGGGAGAACAGGTTCGTCAGCAGATCCCTGTCCTCCAATCCCTGATGACTGCTGAGGAACGTCAGAGGGTGGTGGTGCACCGCCCCGCCACTGGGGGGCACCACAGCTTATTCGGGGGGGACGGGGACGGGGGTCGGTGATCGACACACCCACAGCACTCCAGTTGACATGGTGTTAGTTAGCCGTCTTTGTGTGTCAGTCCCGTTTGAGGTGGAAGGTCTGTACAGTTGAACAAGGTCGAGACGACAACGTGAGCGGGTTTCCGCGATGACGCAGAAGTTGGTAAACTGAGGGAACCGTCCGAGGGGTTCTCGTCGTGGGCACCGGCCCGACTGTTTGGCTTCAAACGGCTAGGCAGTAGAACAAAAAGAGAGAGGACGACGCACCATGTGAATCCCAACAAAGTTATTCTAGAGCGCCGGTCCCACGTTGGCCCATAGAGTCGTTTTAAAATCCTCCAAATTTGATTTGACCGTGTATCTTCGACCTAGCCATGGTGGCGGTGGGGGTCAGGGGGTAAAAGGGGTCAGGGGTCACAAGGTCACGGCGGTGCAGGGGTGTTTCAGCTTGCTGGGCAGCATGCCTCTGTTGAGCTGGTAGAACTCCACCATGTGGATCAGGTCTGTGAACTTGGTGGCGCTGTCATCAAGGCTGAAGAACATCTGACCGTCCTCCTCACACTGAACCACAGCAGAGAGAAAGATGATACGTTTGACCATCAAATGACAACACACACACACGTCTAAATGGTAAATGGTGCATTTATATAACGCTTTTAACCCAAGCGCCCAAATGTTCCTCACATTTTACCCATTCACTCACACACCGTGCAAGGTGCCAACTTGCTCATCGGGAGCAGTTAGGGGTTAAGTGTCTTGCTCAAGGACACTTCGACACGCTGCCCGGGAGGAGTGGGAATTGAACCAGGAAACTTCAGATTACCAGACGACTGCTCTACCTCCCGAGCCACTGTCGCCTAGTCTAGTCTAGTAAAATACCAGAAGAGAATGTAGTAATGGGCTGTTGAGAGGAGAAACCTTTTAGCTGACTAATTGGTCAACCAAGACATATTAGCTGATTAATCGTCGTTTTCTTTTCGGCTGAATGAGTTGTTTCATAGAAAATTATGAATAATAATCTCTTGCATCTCAATAACATTATGTATGCAATAATAATAATAATAATAATAGGGCCAAATCTGACTCTGGACCAGTACATCCAAAGAGGTTCGTCTGCGAGACAATAATACAGGAAACACAATTTTACAGATTTGTCGATTAAATCGGCTAAATCACTTGGTTGACAGAATCCTATGCCATTTGTTGACTAAAGGATTACATTA
Source organism: Notolepis coatsorum (assembly GCF_963971535.1). NCBI lineage: Eukaryota > Metazoa > Chordata > Actinopteri > Aulopiformes > Paralepididae > Notolepis > Notolepis coatsorum. The sequence goes on along the minus strand of NC_140168.1, from coordinate 32,337,566 downwards.
CTGGTAAATTAACTGACCGGCAGGATCTGGAAGTGTTTGATCTTCTGGTGGTGGCACAGGGTGAGGACAAACGCCTTGGGGTTACTCTGACTGTCCCGCAACAGGAACAACCTGACCGAGGAGGGGAAATAGTTAAGATGTTTTTCTGTAAAGACAGACAATTGGCCATTTTCACATTTTCTGCAAGGCCTCCTAAAAAGTATCATGGTATTTTCCATTGTTTTTTTTATGATGGATTTACCATGATATTACCATCGGTAAATTGGATTATACCATTATTTAGGTACAAAAGTGGTGCCATGGCGATACATAACTTTTACCATAGCAGTACAACTGTAAATGATTCATAACTTTTACCATAGCAGTACCACTGTAAATTATTCATAACTTTGACCATAGCAGTACCACTGTAAATTATTCATAACTTTTACCATAGCAGTACCACAGAAAATTATTCATAACTTTTACCATAGCAGTACCACTGTAAATTATTCATAACTTTTACCATAGCAGTACCACTGTAAATTATTCATAACGTTTACCATAGCAGTACCACAGAAAATGATGGCACCATGGTAAAACTGAAATTACCATCAAACTACTATGATACTTTTTTCACAAGGGCTTAGATAGTGAGAGATTTGTGTCAGAAATACAACGTTTTCCAACTAGACCTCTTAACATTTCGTGCCGTTGACGAGAATTCTCGTTTCTGGGCTCCAACCGTTCAGTGCCATACACGAAGATTCTCGTTTCTGGGTCGTTTTTCCTTTTTTTCGATTTCAATACCCTATCCTATTCAATCTCAGGGAGCTGTGTGTTGCCTGAAAAATGCATACTGGGAATCCAAAGGTGCAGTACCGGCCGCATCCTACCAGGCGGCGGTATCGAGCACCATTTTAAACGTTGAGTCTTGGGCTGTGTCTCGATTATATAGGTCCGGGAGGACTTTTCTTTGTCGGACAAGTGTAGCGGTTCTAATGCTCGGATTGACAAGAAACAATTACTCCCGTGTTGGATTCTGTGTTGGATTATGTTATACTTGGAATGGCGATCAGATAATTGGAATATTCTTTTCGGGGTACATCCTAGTCAAGGTAAGGGCTATATGGTATCAATCTTGTGTTGATCCAATAATGTTTTCATTGCGTATGTGTGTAACGCTACTCCATAACGTATTCCGTTGGTGACGATCAAAGCATCGAAAAACGACCCCCCCCCCCCCCCCCCCCACACCCTTTCATGCATTCATGATGGAACATAATACCGATCATATGCATTTTTTTTATTGTAGCATGTGTAGGGACAAAACGCGAATGGATTTGGTATAATTGGCCGGGACCATTCCGAAATAACACTCATATTCACCACGGTATAAAACGGGAACGTATGGATGGAAAAATTCTTTCTTTTTTGCATCTTGACCGGAAGAAACCCAGTGTAAAATGACTATAGTATTGTATATCCATAGCTATAATATAGAATATAGTTATAGCTCTACAAACAAGGTGACGTACTACATTGGTTTAATGGGTGGCATCGCATAGCCGTTTCCCGGAAGAGGCGTGGCACAGAATGTGTTAATTGACCTATTTCAAGCCCAACCCTCTTTAAAAAAATTAAATTATCCTCCAATCACAACTGTTTCGTCCCTCGGATGAGCAACGGTTGTGATTGGAGGATCAAGAAATGAGGGCGGGCTTTGAGATGGGTAAATTGCTGTGCTCCATTTATTTTCTGTTGGGTAGATATCCTTTTCTGTGTAGCGTCTGAGCCTTGATGTCAACTGTAGTAGTGTCTAAAAAACTGTTTTGATTGGCGGATCACTATGTCAATCATTATTTTCTAAAATGGTCAATAGTGTTCATTCCATTGCATGAATGGTTAAAAGATGTTGACTTCTTACCCGTCTACTTGGCCTTGCTGTATGATCATTTTGTGGGCTTCCTCTCTCATGATGCGACCATGGAACCATAACTGCGTTCTGTGGATCACTGACAATAAAAAAGATAAAACAACCTTGAGACAGTGTCACGCTCTGAAAATAACCTTAATATACTGTATGACCAATAGAACTTCACCTCACTGGTGACCAGCCTTAAAGGAGATATACAGTGTAGTATACCATTGCTTCAGTTCAACCTTTACACAATTGTTTAAAGGGGAACTACGTCCAATTTCAGAATTCATACATATTATTTTAATTTAATTTAATAAAAAAATTTCATACATGGAATTATTACAGTCCAACAGTACATATTAACTCATTCAACGCCAGACCCGATGATAGTCGGGTTAACTTGCCGACAGTTCAGCGCCAATCACGAGTATAGTCGGGTTTTAATCGTTATTTTTTATTTTTTTTTATCCACTTTTTCTCCCATTTTCTATATTTTCTCCCATCCCAATTTCGTATCATCCAATTCAACCCTCCCCTGTCACGAATGCTGTTTCTTGCCTCCCACAAGCCGGCTGCAATGTGGACTAAGTCATACATAGCACAAGTCCCCTCCGGTACTTGAGGTAACAGCAGTCGCATCTTTTCACCTGCGCAGCTCGATCGCTCAGTGGCGAGGAGTAACGCGTTGGAGGCTCACGCTGCCCCTGACACTTCCTGATTCTACTGCGCAGGCGCACCAACCGACCTGTAGGAGTCGCTGTCCACAACGCCCGATCCCCACCCATCAGTTTCCCACCCCCTAATACGGCCAATGTGTATTAGTATGAACGACCAGCTAAACTGAAAGCAATGTGGAGCGCTGGGCTCGAACAGGCGAGCCCAGCGTCTCCGCATTCGTGGCGAGCGCCTTGCCCACTACGCCACGTAGCCGCCATTAATCGTTATTTCTTTTATTAGCGATATCCATTCATTTTCATCCATCCAGCCTGATGTTATCATTGGGAATGGGTCTGAGCTCGCAAAAGGGCAAATACCGGCGCCTACGCCTTCCAGCTGGTATTGCAGCACTCCATTATAAATGGTGTAGTTTATTTTCTGGGACGATCCGAGCCGTGCGGGCGGGGGTTTAAATACTCAGGCGAGGTAGGCCTATACATCGATGGCATGGAACAGTAAGTAACCCCGCCCGCCCGCCCATGTGTAACGCTCGGTAATGTGGGACGGACCTCCACAAGCAGTATTTGGAATGGCGATCAGATAATTGGATTATTTCTTATGCATTACATCAGATACCAGGTAAGGACTCTATATATAAAATCTTGCGTTGATCTGATATTTCTTTCTACCGCGATCGCGGCTGTGTGTGTGTGTGGCTGTGTGCCGTTGGGTGCAGGAGGGGACTGGGGGAGCCTCGCGCTACGAGGGCCATTTCATGTATGCATGGGGAAGGATAATAATGATGATCTAGCGTTGATTTCAGGATGATTAGATAATCAGGCGAAAATGTGTTTAGTGTATTCCACTAAAGGGCTATTATCGCGTCTTTTCCTGGGATTACTAAGAATCACCAAAACTATATTCATATTCAAAACGATATAAAACGGAAATGTACGGATGAAAAAAAAACAATCCGTTTAGTACATGTTGACTGGAAGCAACTCACTGATAATCGACGGGTGTATTAGACCCATAGCTATAATATGTATTTTAAGCACTCGCAAATCTCGCAGTCCCCCCATTGATTAAAGCGGTGGCGTTCTAGCGCCCTCTCGCGCATTAAGCGATGGCGCAGAATGAGTTAATATGCTCCACTGAATTCCATGGCCGAAAGGAACAGGAAGAAAATTCTTATTTGTACCTGCCCCTACACACATACAGTACACTGATAAGACTAATTGCAATGTTTACCAAACCAAACAGAATGTACATACTTATTTTGCAAAAAATGGAAACATCAACACAATTAAATTAACATAACTAAATACATTTTGTGTATCTCAGTTAAATGACATAATTAGGTTCATTCATTTATACACATTTATCTATATATTTATATAATATATTATTATTCTATGTTACGCTGATATATACTATATTACTATACTCCTACTAGCCTATACTGTAATGCTATGCTATATTATCCTGTTATGCTAAACTGCAATATTATACTAAACTGTCCTATACTGTCTATTTATCTTTTCTTTGTACAACCTTTTGAAGTGAAATATATTAGTAGAACTCTTTTCATCATTCTGCAAAGAGTTCCATAGTTTGATACCTATAACTGAGGTGCACCTTTGTTTTAAGGTGGTTCGTGCAAATTGGTGCTTAAAATAAAATTTCCTTCTGCTGTCATCTGGACAGGAAACGAACAACCACTGTATATTCGCTGGTAATACTCTGCATTTAGCTCTAAACAAAAATAATAAAGTCTGTATTTCAGCTAACTCTTTAAGTTTCAATAGTCTGGATTTAATAAATAATTAATTGGTATGTTCTCTTGAATCTATTTTGTGAACTATTCTTACTGCTCTCTTCTGTAATATAAATAAAGGCTTTATGTTACTGTCACGTACGTGGGTTGTTCATTATCATTATTGCCATATTTGTAACACCATGTAAACATCAGGTTAGTATATGTAATATGTGTTAATTGTATGTGGTGTGTGTGTCATGGTATTAATGCCTGTTCCTTTCTTTCTTTGTCAGGTGCCGCCCGTCCCTACACTGAAGAGTGCTGATTGCCTGATGAGTGGCAGCTGACGGCAGCAGCCTCAAGGGGCGGGTGGATAAAGCCTGACAGGAGGACGCCTGATATCTTTTTCTAACAGTTGTGTTTCCGCGGTCGGTTTGCGCGATCCGATTGGCCCGCAGTTGCACTTCCGCGTTCGGTTGCGCGATTTGGTTAAGGTTAGGGTTAAGGTTAGGGTTAGGGTTAGTTGGTTAAAGTTAGGGTTAGTTGGTTAAGGTTAGGGTTAAGGTTAGGGTTAGGGTTAGTTGGTTAAGGTTAGGGTTAAGGTTAGGGTAACAGCCTGCTGGCGCGCTTGTTAGAAGTAACGCGATTGGTGCCGAGATAAACGTCAGTGGCCAATCAGATCGCGCAAACCGACCGCGGAAACACAACTCCGTTAGCATACGAATAGACGCTGACAGGACACACACATCCTGGCGCCTCATTTTGTCATTTGCCAGTGACCAGAGTGGAGTGAGGTTGCCGTTGTTTGCCACTGTTGTGGAACGATACTGTGCTTATTTACCACTTTGTGTGGACCAAGTACTGTGTGTGAATATATATTAGGGATGTCCCGATCACGTTTTTTTGCTCCCGATCCGATCCCGATCATGTGATTTTGAGTATCTACCGATACCGATATTTCCCGATCCGATAATTTTTTTTTTAAAATTATATATATATATATTTTCTTTACTTTTATTTTTATTTTTATTTTTTATTCAACAAACATGACCATGTTCACGTCTTAAACTCATACTGAGGCCTTAGTTTTGGTTTTAAATTGCATATCATCATTCATTTATTTATTGTCACACAGAGTAGAAGAATTTTGCCAAAAAAACCAATAGTATCCAGCTGCAGAACGGCAGACCAGCCACACTCTCAGACCCAAATAATATTTAAAAAAAAAAAATTTGCCGATCCCGATCTTCGGAAAATCACGTGATCGGCCCCGATCCCGATCACGTGATCGGATCGGGACATCCCTAATATATATATATTGTTGGCCTCTCTGTGCCACTTACCTATTTGAGTGAGTATTCTATTGTTGGCCTCTGTGCCTATTTCCACTGAGTGTGGAGCAGTGCATGTGAGCGGATCGGAGCGTGAGCGGCGCGGGGAGCGGAGCGGGCGGTTTTGACGTGAGCGAGGAGTGGGTTTTAAAATGAGTCGGCGCGACGTCTGGAGCGAGAGTTCTCCTCCGCTCCAATCTGCTCCGGGCCGCTCACACAGTGGTTTAACACTGATGTAATATACATGTAGTACAATGCCAAAGCAACAGATGGCGATGTACAAACATGAAGGCCATTTTCAACCAATGAGAAGGGTGAACCTGTGAGATCCTGTTCAGGCTTTGTCACTCACGGATGTTAGAAAAAGTTTTGACGCCATTGTTGTTGTCGTTAGCTTACATGCTAACGTTAATGGCAGCGACTATAGCATTGTGGCTAGGCTAGCTATAATCGCTTAATAGAGCTAGTGAATGGATAAACAACGTTATTTAACATTGCAGAATGGGTACAATTACAATGCGGCTCAATACAAACAATTGTTAAGGGGCCCGGGGGGTGTAGACTGTTGTAGTTTGAGCTAATTTACACCATGCTCCAAAAAAAAGAAAAAAAAAATCTGCCGAGCGATGTGACGCGAGGAGCGCTCGATTCAAGGTGAGCGGTGAGCGAGCGGAGAGCGACTTGGGGGCGGGGTCAACATGAGCAATTAGCGGAGCGGACCAAGCTTTAAAGAGCAGATTTCTCGCCGGCGCCGATCCGCTCACGTGGCCTGGTGTGGAGTGATACTCTACTGCCATTTGCCACTGTTCGATTTAAGTGGAACTATATATATATATTTGTAAACTGTATGCCATTGCCACTTTGTGTGGACTTGTACTTTAGGTACGTTTGCTGGGTGGTTCCCAGTACCAACCCCACTGGCTGGTTGGTTAGTGTCTGTGAACGCTGATATTTGTTTACTTTATTATACTTAGCTTGTTTGTTCTCCCCTTACCCTTTTCCCTGGTTGTCTATTTGTTGTGGGTTTCATTCGCCTCTTGCGTTATAATAAATATCATTTACCTTTTGGAAAACGCATTTGTTTGTTTACTTGCCTACCGGGACCTGTGCTTAAAGCACCTTACTGGACGGGCTGGTTTCATGTACAGCCCGCTCCAGGTATATTTGATATGGTCATAGACCTTTGTACATGACAGTTACTTTCATACGTGTTACCCCACACTTCCACACAGTAACTCAAATATGGTAGGATGAGTGAATATAATATATTTGCATAGAATTATAGTCAAGCACATTCTTTGCCTTGTTCAAAACAAAAACACTCTTGGCTACCTTCTTTTTTATGTACATTATGTAAGGCTTCCATGTAAATTTCTCGTCAACATAACACCCAAAAATGTTTGCTCAGATACTCTTTCAATATTAACTCCGTCTATACATAATGCCACATTGTCCTCCTTCTTTCGATTAGTAAATATAATAATTAATTTTTTTTTTATTTAGGGATAACTTATTGTTAGGGATGCTCGATATTGGCTTTTTTACCGATACCGATATACCGATATTGTCCAACTCTTAATTTCCGATATCGATATCAACCGATATCACATTTGAATGATAATATCGGACATCCCAACTTATTGTTATCAAACCATATCTTGAGTTTACACATTTTCATTTACAATGTCATCTGCAAATTTTTTAAGGTATTTTCCTGAACTGAAGAAATTTGTATCGTCAGCAAATAAAACAAATAGCAATATGTTTGACACTTCACATATATCATTAATATACGATAGAAAACGTTTGGGCCCCAGGACTGAACCTTGGGGGACACCACATTCAATATCCATACATTCAGATGTGTAACCAGAGAGTTGTACATATTGTTGTCTATTTTCAAGATAGCTACTTAACCAGTTAATCGCCACCCCTCTCACACCGTACGTTTGTAATTTAGAAATTAAAATGTGATGATCTATCGTATCAAATGCTTTTTTTAAGTCAATAAACACCTCTATTGTGTAATTCCTCTTATCTACTGCTGTGGTTATTTCTTCATATCTATTGATTAAGGCTAAGGCTGTTGATCGATTTGCCCTGAATCCATATTATTCCTTTGGTCTAAGACAGTATGAGAATATTAGTGAAAATTAGCAACTCTCTCCCAAATCCAAAAAACTACACTGTTCAAACTCAAAAGTCTGATGCTGCTCCATAGACAATGCATTGCATTGGGAAAGATGTTCTAGGTAAATGGACTGCATTTATATAGCGCTTTTATCCAAAGTGCTTTACAACTTATCCCACATATTCACCCATTCACTCACACATCCACACATTGTGGAGGCAACAATGCAAGGAGCCAGCTTGCTCATCGGCAGCAGTTAGGGGTTAAGTATTTTGCTCAAGGACACTTTGACACACTGCCGGGAGGAGCCTGAATCGACCCTGGTGACACAGAGAACACCCAGGGGAATGTTCTGAGGTCATAGGTACGTTTCCTGTTTCAGAACTGACAACACTACCATACAATAAAGCTCATTTGGATGTCAATGGAGCAGCTCCAGACGTCATACTGGATAACATGGCATATTTGATTCTTACTTCTCTGGTTTTTGGCTTTGATAGAGTAGCTAATGTTCACAAATATTGATTGAACCGTCTTAGGGCATTGAATTAACTTTAAAAAAATTCTATTTGAGTCGTGTTCCCCTTTAAATCATTTCTAATGAGCACTTTTACCAGTAGTTTTGCAGATGTGAAGCACATCTACATGACTGGTGATGCCACCAACTCATTCACAGTTAGCTGTTCTGCCCCTAGTGACGGCTCAAAGGAAATGTGGCTTATGTAAAGCAATTTGCATCTATGACACTGTGTCCTTTTGAGATATCGGAGAGAGAGAATTAGTTTGTTAGTGGAAGTGAATGGGCATAAAGACGTCAAACAGGAAGTTGTTTGGAAGGTATAATATTGGCCATGTGATTTTCAGGGGCAGGCATGTGTGTGTGTCTGTGAATGGAAGAGGTACTGTTAGGAGACAGAGGGTCTTGATATGCGGTAGTTCTCAAATATATATATAGCCTAAATAAAATAAAAAAAAAAAAATCTTTTCACCATTAACTTTACTTTAGATTAACCTTACTTAGGTTTACATAGCAGCTCTAATGTTTGGTAGCAAATGTTAGCATTAACAATTGGATGCTAGACGCTTTGCATTTGAAGATGGCTTCAAACACGGGGTCGACCATACTTAATACAGTCCTCCCAATCACTTTCACTAGCATTGCCACCAAATGCTAGCAAATCTCTGCTTCTTATATATCTCAAAAAGAAAAACAATAGTGAGTGAAGTAAGTATTACGTCATTATTGGAATGGACCACTGGACCCTATCGTATCCCCCCCCCCCTTTTTCCCCTATTGCCCCTTTTCCCTAGCCCTCTCGACTGTGAAGCAACCTTGGGTTTCCTGAAAGGCGCTATAAAATTATTATTTATTATTATCGTACACAATCCAGTGATTGGCTTACACTTAAAGAGTGCCTAGAGTTTGTACTGAACTTGGTAGATCTGCTTTTGGCTTCTCTGCCCCTACCTCATGGAATACCCTGCAGGAAACTCTGAAACCAGACACTAGTCAGTGTATATAGGTCGGTTTAGGACCTTGACAATATGTAGTTGTTTTTAAATTGTTACCTCCGTTTTTGTTTTTGAAACATGCTCTTAATTATTCCGATTGTCTGATGTTTTTGTATTTATTAACACACGTGACTGTAACAACTCGACGAGAGTGTAAATTAGTTTAATTACTCTGTATTTATCTAGTATAAATAAAGATTGAATTAGGCTTGCTGTGGTAGTCAGTGATACCGGTATTATTCTGTGTTCAGGCATCCACAAAGTACATTACTTGCCCACCGGTGTATGCTTTTCTTTTTTTCCTTTTTATAAATAAAAAGAAAACCCAGTTAGTTAATTTTTGCATATCAGTGACCACATTCGTCAAATAAAAAATTATTGTATTTGTAAAATACTAAGCGTGTTATCAATACTTAGTCAGACAACATAAACTGATTTTTGAGAGGACAAGCAGAGCTATCTTATAAGTCTGTGCATCAGAGTCGCAGCACAGAGTAGCTTAAGTTTCACTTTTACTTTTAGAGTTGAGTTAACTTCACGTGAAGGAAAGAGAGAAGGCTCTAGAGACGACACGACAGGTTACACAATGATGGCAGAGGATTTGGCAGTCTTTCTGATTTAAACCCTGCAGCAGCTCAACTGGACAGGAGCTCAGAGGACCAGTCCAGGCCAGCAACAGCATGTTTGCACAGTATTTGATCAATGCGCTACATAGATCCGTCCGTCAATGAACGAATAGAACATTTACGGAAAACATTACTGTTTGTTGGTTTATCTGTCCAACAAATGGATACCTGTCATTGAAAATTAATTAACAGACGTAGACGGACAGACAGAATGGATCAATGTAGCCGCATAATGTTAAAGATCAAAGTAAGCGCTCTACAGATATTGATTGTTATTTTGTCAAATGTCCGGTAACACCGGTGTTGTCATGAGTTTATTAATCATGGGAAATTCCACATCACCACGGCAACCCTACATTGAACCAATGAATGAAAAGGTATTCCGATACTGAAATAACCTGGGCCGAGACAAAAGCCTGTGTGTGATTGTCTGAATGGGCCGGTGTTCTATGTACCTGTGCTAAGAGAAGGGGGATGCAGGGGGCTGGGGCTGCCCAGGACATTCATACGCTGACTCCGCTTCTGAGAAGGAAAGAAAAAGACACATGAACGTCAGACTTCAGATAATAGGATACATCTGTCTCTGCCAAACCAAAGTCTTCTCAGATTCCCAAACGAAACCACAAGCCTCGGTCTACTCTTCAACTCCCCGCCTACCCCCATCCTCAAGGTCCTTCTCCTCGACAGAGAAAGACTTCCTCTCGTGCACCCCCCCCCCCCCCCGCTCCCTTCCAGCTCTCCCTTCATGTCCCCCCCAACCCCTTCCCTTCTCCTCACCCTCCATGTCTGTCCCTCCTCCAGGGCAGCGCTCTGGGCTTCTACGGGGTTGTCGATGACGCGGCCGGTCCGTCCAGAGAAATCCATAGCCACCAGGGAATTCTCAGACACACTCCGCTGAAGGGGGGGAGCAGGGGGGTGGTGGGGGAGGACAGGGGGCAGGGGGCAAAGGTCAAACAAGCCAGACACACTCACTGGGGCGTGACAAATCCTGTCTGCAGAGAGACCCACTTCATTCAATCCACAAATGTCCCCTCTGAAGAGAAACAGAAGCCCTCTTGGGTTTCTTTAGTCCTCACATTCATTTCAACCACAGAACTATACCTTTCTCTTCGATTGTTTGTGTGTATTATATGGTAGATGCAACTAAACAAATACAATATTAGTAATTTGCAATCAGACATTACAAGTCAATAACTAGCTTTGAGGTGTGTATCCCACAGTACTTTTAGGATCGCTGCCGCACAAGCTATGCCCAAATGAACATACTTACAAGAAGAGTGCTGCACCATTTAAATGCAATTTCCTTAAGCCTCTCGATGCCAGTTATTGTGTCCATTATTTTAACTTTAACTAGTTTTTCTAAAGAAAATTGTGTCTTTCTTGGTAAAGCATTAAGCATTATGGTGATTCTGTCTACACGGGCAAAAATAATGTTTACGAAAAGGGGGAAATACCTGTTTTTAAACAGACATGCATATGAGTGGACTAGGCCTAAGTGTAGCGTGGCGCATTTCGGAGCGCGTTATCATAGAATCGTAAAACCGTGTCCGTGTCTTGACTGAGACTACGCGTCGCTCCCCGACAAATCGCTGCAAGCCTCTTGTTCACCAGAGATCGGGGGTGGGGGAAGGGGTTTGGTTTGGACTTAAAATCTTTTTCCAAATTCAAAGAATATGTCGCACACATTGTCACGCTGGAAGAAGAAAAAGGGGCAAACAATTCCAACATGGAAGACTTTGTCAGGATGGGGGGGTGGGGGCACGTCCCAGATGCCACATCTCTGTTCTTTGATTATGTTTACACTACAAGGGGTGAAGACACCCGTCCGTCGTTCCTAATCAGGCACGGCGCCGGAAATGTGACGGCCACGACAGCATTGTGTAAAAGTCTGGCTGAATTAGTTTGGTCCGATCCCGGCATTAGGTGTGGATTGTGTCAATGCTCATTCTTTCAAATTTAACCCAAAGATAAGATGTTTGTTTGTGGGGTGTTCTTTTTAGAGTCATAGTGGTGATTGTTTTATTGAGTAGCCTATGACCCCTGACATGAATCTGGGCTATGATCCATTTAACAAGGGGGTTCAAACACATCAACAATCGCTTGACCCGGAGAGATACATTTCAGCACCATTAAAATAAATCCTGTATTACCAGTCAACTTAAAAGGTGCTGTAAGTGGTATTTATTTGTTAAAATAAGTGGTCTAAATGTTAAAATAACAGCTCTACATTCCAACGGCCATCACTGATATATGAGTGTTTGGTCAGTAACATGGGTCTCCCAGTCCCTCCTCTCTGCAGTAAACAGTAAATACACTTTATCCAATCAGGATAACACTAAGAAAAAAAACAGTGACAAAAAAATAAGAAATAAAAATAGTTTTAAGCAAATGTGTGCTTTGAACAGGTAAAATAATCAACATGGCAAGATTTCTTGAAATAAGTAAAAGTATCTAGGGTTCTGTCTCCTGATTGGATAAAGTGGAAAGGGATACCAGAAAGAAAATGTGTGTTTACTGCAGAGCGGAGGGACTTGGAGACCCATGATGTTACTGACTAAACACTATATCAGTGAGGTCAGAATGTAGAGCTATTTGTCACTTATTTAAACAGAAACAAATACCACTTACAGCATCTTTAAAGGAAGGGACAACCAGGCCAGAAGGTGGACTGGTTTCCGATTGACCATCAGCTAATTAAATGGATCAGTCTGGGAGGCATTTAAGCCTGATGGTAGTGGGGTCGATCCACAGGGCAGGTGGGAGCTGGGAGCCTTACCACAGGAGCAGTGAAATGTGTGAGGGGAGATTTCCTCTGCTGAGGGACCTTGTAGTTCTGATACAGTAATATGCCATACTGTGAAGACAAGAGAGAACAAAGTAATTTCTAAAAATGCTGTCAAGGGAGACGATGTAGTGTAAAAAAAAAGTTATAAATAATAATACAATTTGTATGCTTTTTTTTTACAGAAGGAAAAAAAACACCCAAGCAGAGAAAGAGAGACTATTAACAGTCTGAAAGAGAGACTACCTTTAACAGCCTGAAAGAGAGACTACCTTTAACAGCCTGAAAGAGAGACTACCTTTAACAGCCTGAAAGAGAGACTACCTTTAACAGCCTGAAAGAGAGACTACCTTTAACAGTCTGAAAGAGAGACTACCTTTAACAGCCTGAAAGAGAGACTACCTTTTAACAGCCTGAAAGAGACTACCTTTAACAGCCTGAAAGAGAGACTACCTTTAACAGCCTGAAAGAGAGACTACCTTTAACAGTCTGAAAGAGACTACCTTTAACAGCCTGAAAGAGAGACTACCTTTAACAGCCTGAAAGAGACTACCTTTAACAGCCTGAAAGAGACTACCTTTAACAGCCTGAAAGAGAGACTACCTTTAACAGCCTGAAAGAGAGACTACCTTTAACAGCCTGAAAGAGAGACTACCTTTAACAGCCTGAAAGAGAGACTACCTTTAACAGCCTGAAAGAGAGACCACCTTTAACAGCCTGAAAGAGAGACTACCTTTAACAGCCTGAAAGAGAGACTACCTTTAACAGTCTGAAAGAGAGACTACCTTTAACAGTCTGAGAGGAAAGAGAGACCACCTTTACAGTCTAAAAGAGAGACTACCTTTAACAGCCTGAAAGAGACTACCTTTAACAGCCTGAAAGAGAGACTACCTTTAACAGCCTGAAAGAGAGACTATCTTTAACAGCCTGAAAGAGAGACTACCTTTAACAGTCTGAAAGAGAGACTACCTTTAACAGTCTGAAAGAGAGACTACCTTTAACAGTCTAAAAGAGAGACTACCTTTAACAGTCTAAAAGAGAGACTACCTTTAACAGTCTGAAAGAGAGACTACCTTTAACAGCCTGAAAGAGGAAAGAGAGACTACCTTTAACAGTCTGAAAGAGGAAAGAGAGACTACCTTTAACAGTCTGAAAGAGGAAAGAGAGACTACCTTTAACAGTCTGAAAGAGGAAAGAGAGACTACCTTTAACAGTCTGAAAGAGGAAAGAGAGACTACCTTTAACAGTCTGAAAGAGGAAAGAGAGACTACCTTTAACAGTCTGAAAGAGGAAAGAGAGACTACCTTTAACAGTCTGAAAGAGGAAAGAGAGACTACCTTTAACAGTCTGAAAGAGGAAAGAGAGACTACCTTTAACAGTCTGAAAGAGGAAAGAGAGACTACCTTTAACAGTCTGAAAGAGAGACCACCTTTAACAGTCTGAAAGAGGAAAGAGAGACTACCTTTAACAGTCTGAAAGAGGAAAGAGAGACTACCTTTAACAGTCTGAAAGAGGAAAGAGAGACTACCTTTAACAGCCTGAAAGAGGAAAGAGAGACTACCTTTAACAGCCTGAAAGAGGAAAGAGAGACTACCTTTAACAGCCTGAAAGAGGAAAGAGAGACTACCTTTAACAGCCTGAAAGAGGAAAGAGAGACTACCTTTAACAGTCTGAAAGAGGAAAGAGAGACTACCTTTAACAGCCTGAAAGAGGAAAGAGAGACTACCTTTAACAGTCTGAAAGCAGTCATCCAGCAGGTCCGACTCTGCTCGTCCTCGGAACACAGCATCTTCAGCTCCTTACAGTCGCTCCTCGTCTTACTGGGCTGCATGTCCAACAAACAAACAAACACACTTCAGAACCCAGGAATACTGACCACGAGTCACGTCAAGAAGAGACACGTTATGAATATCAACATGGGGTCGCCGTGTCTCGTGTTTCCGTCGTGCTTTTCTCAAAGGTTATTTATTTGGCATTTCAGCTTTCTTGGGCAATATTTAGACAAGGGTGACAGGAGAGATGGAAAGAGGGATGATATGAATCATAGGCGATAATTCAAACCTATGACATTTTGAGTACAAGGCTTATTCCACTGAGCCATGGTCGAAATACTTGGAAATTTGGCACTACAAATCGCTCACAGTAAACATTTAGGTAGACAAAAACAAAGTCACGAATAAGAATAAAAATAAGCCTAAGAATAAAATATGGTCCGGGATATACATTTCCTATGTTACGTATATACATTCTAATATAAAATATACAGTAAGTGTAATATTGAACAATGTTGTTTTAAAAGTAAAAGTCCAGGAAGATGGTAACTGTGTCACCCTGTGCTCAGTGATGCAGTGAGGCACAGTGATGTATTGTAAAGTCTGGTGGCTGTCTTGTGAAGGACTTCCTGTGCCGTTCAGTGCTACATCTTGGGAGTGTTAAGGGGCCTTTCTCACTCATTATATTAGTTTCCATTCCATTCCGTTCTAGCCCGTTCCGAGATCTAATGCGAACTTCCCCCCTCTAGTTTGTGTACACACTGCAGTCTTGGTTCGCTCCGGGTTCTGTTTACGGTTTGCCTTTTGAGCGTTTACGCTTGCCGTAGGCGATGATGTCACGTTCGAAAATGTAAACAGGAAGTGTCTTAACACGACGGCGGAGACTGGATGCTGATATAAAATGAACAAATAACCAATAAATATGAAGTTATATTTGAACCTCTGTTGTCAAGCCTCGTCAATATAACCCACCCCATTTTATCATGAAAACATGAAGCCACGTTACAAAGCACAGCACTTCTGGCTCGCATTAGGCCTGGCAATTTTTGTTTGCCATGTTATTTCTATAAATTAGTTTCTTGTTTGAATGCATTTATTTCTATTAGACCAGTGGTGCCCAACCAGTCGGCCGTGGTCGACCAGTAGATCAATGACATGTAATATAATTGCCACGAGCGATGGGATAATGTTAGCTGCTGGACAGGCTAAGCTAACTAGCGTTAGCCGTTAGCTTAGCGTTAGCCATTGCTGTATACTATACTTTCTTGTTCGAATGCATTTATTTCTATTAGACCAGTGGTGCCCAACCAGTCGGCCGTGGTCGACCAGTAGATCAATGACATTCAATATAATCGATGCAGCAATGTTACTAGTAAAAGGCTAAGCTAACTAGCGTCAGCCGTTAGCTTAGCGTTATCGTTAAGCCTGCAAAACGCTCAAAAGCGGACTCTACAACACCATCCATTCGTGATAAAATGGGGTGGGTTATATTGACAAGGCTTGACAACAGAGATTCAAATATAACTTCATATTTATTGGTTATTTGTTCATTTTATATCAGTCTCCGCCGTCGTGTTAAGACACTTCCTGTTTACATTTTCGAACGTGACATCATCGCCTACGGCAAGCGTAAACGCTCAAAAGGCAAGACTAGTGTGTACACAAACTAGAGGGGGGAGAGGGAGGGGGGAAGTTCGCATTAGATCTCAGAACGGGCTAGAACGGAATGGAATGGAAACGAATATAATGAGTGAGAAAGGCCCCTAGAGACTTTCCCTTTTACTTTCAACAGTAATATCACCCCCCCCCCCCATGACCTACACATTTAGTTAATGAACCCACCCCCCACCATGACTGAATTCACCATAGCAACAACCCAACCACCTCCACTGCCCCAATTCCCTGACCCAATCCTGCACAGTCACCCCTGCTGACAATCTGACATGTCGTCGTAATGTGTGTGTGTGTGTACACAGGAGAGAGACGGGGCTTGTCCTAGCAGTCCAGATTCCCTGTCCCCATCCCAGCTTATCCCGCTGGGCTTATCCCAGATCAGCAGGTAACCTCTCCAGGGATAACCCCCAGAGCAGGACACACAACGCTGCAAGTCTGTACACACACACGTAAGAGACAAAGACACACCTACCACAGAAACCACTTAACCATTACCTTCCATTCCAGCCTTCAACATTGATATTGTTGGTTCTTTAGCCACATCTGGTATGTTAGCATTGACCCTGTTAGCGTTAGCCATGTTAGCGTTAACCCTGTTAGCGTTAGCCATGTTAGCATTAACCCTGTTAGCATTAGCCATGTTAGCGTTAGTCATACGAGCGTTAGCCATGTTAGCGTTACCCATGCCAACGTGGTTTCTCATAGATGGTACATTTGAGGACTCAGTATACGGAGAAAATATATTAAATAGGGCTGTCAGTTTATCGCATTAATTAATTACACAGCAAATTATCGCATTATGAAAATTAACTAAAAATTAATTTAAAATTTTTTTTTTTTTTTTTTATCTCATTCATTCCATAATAACTTAGAATACACATTTACAAACTTTTTTTTATATGGTCCATTTGCATGTTCTTGGTATCTGATTCTAGGGACATCTATGGATCTCAGGGAATGTATTCCCAGGGTCAGAAATACTGTGTCTGTTACTAGGCTTGAGTAAATTGTAATGAACCAAATGAGAATATCAATAAATTTTTTTTTATCTTTGACTGTGAATAACACCATGCTCAAATTGACCAGACCTGACCAGACCTGAAAAATCTAAGCAAATTAATCAAATGGAAGATTAAACAGAAGGTTTTGTAGATACAGTACTATGAGAGCCGACGTTCCACTCTACTGGTTAAAATTACTTACTCGTGAGTAGTACGTTCGTTGATAAAGAAAAATAATGTCCACAGCCGCTCCAGTGTAAAACAAAGATATCCAAATGGTTTATTTCTCTTCCACAGCGAATCTTTCTTTACAGAAGTGGTCCTAAATCTATTTACCTAAATATTCACGTCACTACTACAACTACTTCTCTGCTCACATCGCAGCGACAACCAGAACCTGCAGATTCCTCCTGAGCAACGTCAGAAGGATACGCCCCTTCCTGACAAAAGAAGCCACCCAACTCCTCGTCCAATCAACAGTCATCTCCCGCCTCGACTACTGCAACGCACTGCTAGCTGGCCTCCCGGCCACTGCCACCAAGCCTCTTCAACTCATTCAAAATGCAGCGGCCCGCCTGATCTCAAACCTACCGAAGTCAGCCCATGTCACCCCACTTCTTAGGGACCTGCACTGGCTCCCCATTGCTGCACGTATCCGCTTCAAGGCCCTCGACCTAGCATACCGTGCGGCAAAGGGAACCGCTCCCGCCTACCTCCGGTCAATGGTCTCTAACTACACACCCTCAAGACCCCTACGCTCTGCGTCTTCTGGCCGCCTCAGATCTACTCCTATCCAAGCTCCCGGAGGGTCATCAAAGAGAAGCCGCCTATTCTCAGTCCTTGCCCCACAATGGTGGAATGAACTACCCATCCCAGTTAGGACAGCCGAATCCCGTCCAATCTTTCGCCGTCGACTAAAGACTCACTTCTTCAACCATTATCTGAAATGATAAAAAAATAAAAAAAAAAATCTAACCCCGACTAACCTTAATGTCATGCACTTGTCCTAATAAACTAACCTACACTGTAACACGCAACACTTTGATGAACATTGTTACTCAGCTGATAGAGTTATACCCTTCTTGCTGTCTTGTCGCACAGAACTTGTAAGTCGCTTTGGATAAAAGCGTCAGCTAAATGTAAATGTAAATGTAAAAGGTAAGAAAACTGTATTTTCCGAGTCTCCAAAATCACAGCCGACTCGACACATAAAAATTCCTCCACACTGGAAAGCCGAAAATCTACGTTGTTTAGTCTATCTGTTTAGTAGCGCTCAGCACGGTTTCAAGATGCACACTGACCTGGCTGAGAAAATAGCTGAATATAGATACACAAATGTTCTAGAAGGTTCGGTCATGACATCACCACAAATGTTCTAGAATGTTCGATCATGACATCACCACAAATGTTCTAGAATGTTCGGTCATGACATCACCAGAAATGGTCTGAAATGTTCGATGTTCTAGAATGTTCGGCTATGACATCATCACAAATGTTCTAGAACGTTCGACCATCATACTGTGACATCTCAAATGTTCTAGAATGGTCTATTATGACAATTATATAATACAATAACCTAAATATATAGCTTTGGCTCCTACAAGTACTGAATTCTGCCATCCGGACACATGCAATTTGAAATATGATTATAGAATATAGCATATCAGGCATAAAATGGTTATGCGATTAAAATGCGATTAATTAGATTAATTCATTACAACTCCTGTAATTAATTAGATGAATATTTTTAATCGCCTGACAGCACTAATATTAAATAATATATAAATAATGGCCTAGATTCAAAAACCACAAGGCTCTGTTTAATTTACAATTGAACTGTGTTGGTCACTCTTGGAACCATTGTAGTTTATAATTGTAAGTCTGTGAGCATGATAGCGGATGAGATGCCGACGTCAGCTCCCTAGCGGTCGTTTTCACACCACTACTTCATTTGAAATGGTCCAAATCAGAAGTGAAACTTACTTTTGTTGCCGTCTTTATTGTTTCCGTTTTATTTCACGTTGCCAATTGACAAATGAGCCATATTTTATAAACAAAGCCATGTGGTCATGTGGGCCAGTCATTTATTGGACATCATTTTGAATCCCACGCACAAATCCACTATGTTAACCAACACACGGGGTCATTAATTATATGCTACTATTCCCATAATTATGCATGCAACATATTGGTTTAGTAGTATGATACCGTTATTTAGCTATTTTTGAAAATAAAGAAAAAGTATGAAAAAAAATTATACATGACGAGAAATATGGTAAAATAACAAAAACTGGCCAATCTGCCTTTTCTGGTGTTTTTCCACTTTTGGTCTCGACTGCTTTCTCGCCTCAAAACAACCACTCCAGGGTCCGGGATTCATCCAGAATAAACGAGGCAGGAGGTGGAAGCGCTTATTAGATGCATACACAATATAAAGAGCGCAAGTCCCTGTGTGTTACCTTAATGCAGAACTGGAAGTCGGTGGGGGCGTTGTGGAGCTTCCTTCCTGTGATGACAGTGAACATGCTGCTGTCCTCTAGATCAGCCAACAGCTGCAGATGCCTGGGCTCCTACACACGCAAGGGGAGAGGAGAGGAGGAGAGGATGAGGAGAGGAGGGCGGGAGGAGGAGGAGAGGAGGACGGGAGGAGGAGAGGAGGACGGGAGGAGAGACATGAGTGGTTTAACACATTGGTCGTTATTTCTTTTATTAGCGATATCCATTCATTTTTCATCCGTCCAGCCTGACGTTATCATTGGGAATGGCTCTGAGCTCGAAAAGGGCAAATACCCGCCCCTATCGTCTCCCGGATGGTAATGCACATCATTGGATTGGATTGAGTGAAAAAGTGCATCAGAGAAAAACTCCGGTCCAGGGTTTCCCCATCTCTGGCAAGCAGTGTCTGTTACCAGATTCACTGGCGAGCAGCTTTCGATTATGCGTTTCGGACTATAATGTTGGATCAATAAACATTGATATTTGGAATGGCGATCAGGAATTGGATTCATCTTTTTGCAGAACATCTGATCTGAGGTAAGGAATCTATGTTACCAGTTTTGGGTTAATCAGAGTTGTTTTTCACAGCGTTCACAACGTGTGTGGTGCGTGTGTGTGTGTGCGTGTGTGCGTGTGTGTGTGTGTGTGTGGCGTTAGGCGCTGAGCGCGGCACGAATAAATGATTTTCCAGCCCGCTTTTGTATCGTGCATAAGAACACAAATACTCTCGATAATCTAGCGTTTATTTGAAAACGATACATACATACAGAACTGCTCCACATGGTTTTTAATATATCATGCTTTAAGTACTGTAGTTTTAATGTAGTTGGTGTTTTTTTATATAGTGGTCTTTTTATTGTAGTTTTATTTTATTTTTTATATATAGTGGTGATTGTCTATGTATTGTGACTGTATGTTTGTCTTTCAACCACTGCACAAATGAAGTTCCGAAAGGAAAATAAAGTAATTTGAAGTTTGAAGTTGAAGTTGATTCATAAATCAGCCGGAAAATGACAACGTGTTTTGTGTATTCCAGTAAATGGCTATTTTCGCGGAATCTTTTTTTCTTTCTAGAAATCTCCAAAACTATACTCTTATTCAAAACAGAAATGTACTGATGAAAAAACAATCCGTTTCGTACATGTTGACTGCAAGCAAGTCAATGATAAGCGACGGGTGTATTAGACACATCATTTAAGATATAGTTTAATTGCTCGCAAATGTGCTCGTCCCTCCCATTGATTAACGTGCTGGCATCCAAGTGATAAATCGTCACATCCGGCTGGCAAACCAATGTGTTAATCAAGAACCCAGAGTTCAAAAAGAAAAAAATAATTATATTAATATAGCACTTCTAAATAGTGTTTCGAAGTGCTTAAAAAAAAAGTACAATAAAAAGAAACAAGTAAAATACAGCGATAAAAAGCCTGGCCAATTTACAACCAAGTAGTATGAACCACGATAAGAACTGAATCTTATCCTTCAGATGAAAAAGTCCATTTCACATTTTCAAATGAACGACGTGTTCAAACTCAATTATCTACAGATGGTAAAGTGGAGCACATTCACAGTTAAAAGACACTTGAAGTCAAGTACTTTCAGGTGACTTCCATGTGATTCGGACCGACTTAACAACTTCAAATATCCCACATGAGGCTTCAAAATAGACCAACTGTAGACGGTTCTTTGTCTGAGGGCGTCAAAAGTAAGTACGTACGATCATGTGACAAAAATAATTTGAAATGACAGTGTTAAGTGACGGCATGCCATCGCGGTCGTCTCTACGTACCTTGGAGGTTCCTTTGGTGGAGCAGTAGAGGCCTGAGCGCCGCAGGAACATGCACAGCTTCTTCCAGGACTTGCGTCCGGGCTCTTTCATGTAGAGATGGCCCTGTATCTCTGGACAGCTGCTGGAGTTCAAAAAGTTCTGGGAGGGGGGGGGGGGGGAGAAGAAGATACTACACAGCCATCTCTTAGGAATGCCCACATGTGGGAGGGAAAGCTAGCTTATAGACTTGCATGCATGTCCTTGTCTTACTATACATGTCGAGGGTTGCCAGGTCTACATAGCGAGTGGGGGATTTGGGGGGGGGGGGGGGGGGGGGGGGGGGGGGCAGTCCACCCTACTGAGAAAGAAGGCGGACATGCCCCGAAAAACAGAAGCACACTTTGCTCCCCTGCGGCTTCGTATTGTAGATGATGGCGTTGGGAGCCGGTGGGCACTATGGTGGGCACTATGGCGGGCATGTGCAGGTTGCCTTAAGGATTAGTGTCAAGGTTTGAGTTAGTGGTCAATGA